>NC_000087.7:72362900-73036234 GCF_000001635.26 Mus musculus
TGTGAATGAATGTTAGAGATGCCATTCCAATATCATTCCCATTGGAGGGAATAAGATAAAAGAATCATAATTCATAATAAGTATTAGAGAAGTAGAAATTGAGAGAGAGAGAAAGAGAGACACAAACAGACAGACAGACATAGAGATAGAGACAGAGACACAGACACAGAGACAGAGAGAAAGAGAAATTTCATCACCTAGAATATAATATTGTAGAGCACTGATAGATATTTCAGTACTTTTATCATCTATTGCTTTTGCAGAATACCTTCTTGCAGTAAGCAACCTCTGCAGTTTTCTGAATTCACACATTTGTAATATTAATACTACCATGACTGTACTTCTTAAGAACTAACAAGTAGGTGAAACAATCAGATGAAGTTGTATGCAACCAACCAACGGACAGAATATGTTGAACCATTGGTTTAATTGGAGAAAAACTGAAGGAGACTGAGGAGGAGATCAACCCTGTAGGAGGACTAGATGTCTCCATTAATATGGACCCAGAATTCTCCCAAATGCTAGACAACCAAAATGGCAGCTTACACCAACTATAGTTAGAAGGTCCCCAAAACATACACAGAAAAAAAAAATTCTTGGTCTCTGTTCAATCAGAAATGATGCAATGATTCTCAAGAACCTAGAGACCCCAGGGTGTTTAGAAATCAGATGGAATGGGTACATGCTCTTGGAGACAGGGGATGGCCAGTCGATATGGCATGTGGAACAGTAGGAGGGTGGACAGGGTTCAATGAATGAATGAATTAATAAATAAAAAAGAATACTGCCAAGTAACCACGCCCCATATACTCTAATTCTTTAATCATAATCCAAGAAAACTCACATGTTCACATAACAGCACACTCAAAAATATAACTAAAAAATACACACACACATATAACTGAAATTCCATGATTTTGAAGTTCATTTTACAAAGAAATACAGTGGAACAGAGTTTTTCTTTTGTTCCATTAATTTACATACATTTGTTCTCCTAATCTACCCAAAATATGGATTGTTCTCCATATAAAAGGCCAAAATCTCCTAACATAGTTTTTATCTGGGAAAATCTCCCAACATAATTTTATCTAGATCCACACCAATTATACCTTTCATTAGAATATAATCTGGATTCAGTTAGATATACATTAAATTTATATTTAAATTTCAGTTATTTGTTGTAACATGGATGTAAAGTAGAATATCAGGGTAATGTCTTTTTCATTTCTCTACTGATATGGGCATTGGTTTAAAAGAACAATAACCTGCTGGGCACTGGAAAGAAGGCTCCATGGAGAGAATATATTCTTGGCACCTCTGTAAAATTCCAGGCATTTCTATTCATGTCTGCAACACTGTGGGTGGGAACAGGTAGATATCCCAATAGTGTACTGGCTATTCAAACTCGTCAAAATGGTGGGTGTAATACACTCTGAGAGACCAAACGGTGAGGACATTCTACTCATATCTGAACATATGTGTATGTTCATGGTGTGACCTCACAATTGGGAACAGACACTCCACTCATATGAAGCCAGGAAACCCTCTTGCATACCACACATGAAACCTTGAGTTCAGCAGTTCCATAACCTATGTGTCTCTAAGTATGAAATGGGAAGATTTATATTCTCATTGTCTTGTTAATCCTGTTTTCTCTTAAATTCCAGAAATTAAACCAATGTATTCTCAGATTCAGGATGGTAGAACACAACATTTTGTCTTTCTGGAATAGCATCCAACTATCATCAGAAAGACTTTTCAACTTACCCTCAGGACAACAAGTATCCATTTAGAGGGTTTTAACAGGATAACAAATGTATTTAGTTTTCTATTTGAGAAATAGACTGTCTAGAATGTACAACAATGTACAGGTAAAAAATGAACTTACCTTGGAGCCTGGCAACAGTGAACTGAAAATAATTGTCAGTGGTGTTCTCTGTATATGGAATATGTCAAGGGAATAGATCTTAGAGTGACAGAGACAGAGTGGATATGGACAGAGACAGAGACATAGAGAAATAGAATGGGGTGATGAGATGATGGATGGTCTTGATTTTAAAACGTAAATGAAGAAAATATCTAATGTAATATTGAAAGAAAGAAAAAAAGAATCATTTTTACAATATTTCTTTTCTTCAGAACCCCATGCCTCATACACCAAATTCATACAGTTTCCGTTTGTGAAGCACGCTTGATACATCTAAAAAGAAAATGTGACAAAGAGTTGCAACAGAGAGTTTTGGAAGGGGCTAGACTGAAAGCCTAGCAGTTAATCACTTGCTCCCTACAAAACTAACATAAATGCCCTGTGGATGTAGAAATCGTCTATTAGAGGATCACAGAATGCAGGGGAAGGATGCCCAGAGAAACCTGTCTAGAAAGATGACCCATACCAAGAAGCTTTTCCTCTAATTAAGAGACCTTGCCTCCGTGAAAAGATAGACAACACATTAGGGTCATTTCCTGAATCCACTTTGGGCTTCAACAAGTGTCTGCATGCACATGTAGAGGAAAAACCTTCATATATACTGTTCTTTCTCTTATAATTGCCAACACGCATGGTATCTCTTAAACACACACACACACACACACACACACACACACACACACACACACACACACACACACACATAAACACATGCAGAAAAGAAAAAAAGTTCTGGAATAGGGAAGACTAGACAGAATGGCTAAAATAAGAAATAACAAAAGCCAATGCCACTGTTGCAGATTCTTGAAGCCACAACCAAAGCTTAGGTACTGCTTTTAATGGATGGCCTGCTGCAGACTGGCCTCAATCAGCCCTCCTCAATCTCTGGGAGAAATCGTTGTCCTGGTATAGGTGGGCAGGAAGCTGACATTTAAGTGTCAATCAGATACAAACACAGAGGGGGTGCTGTATCTGAATGTAATTTCTCAAAGAAATCATCAGATTATTAATATAGAAACAAATAGGGAAGTTGGTTTTCAAATCAGCCAGGTAAATGAGGTTACTGAATTCTTAAAGACTCATGTCCAAAATAGAGCAATAAAAACATAATGACTGGCAGGGACTGAGCAATAAAATAACTGAAATGAATTCTTCTCTAAAGTCAGCTATATTCTTTGAAGCTAGGTTTGAACACTTTATGATCACACCATGCAAATGGATTTCACACTCAAGCCATGGTTCTAATTAGGGAGTTTCTTTCTAGCTAATCTTCTCATGAATAATTCAAAACTGTTGTTCCCCCTCAAACCACAGCACAAGTTATTTCCTAAACCATTGTAAATTCCTGTATATGAGAGGGATTGTATGGGGGAATCTTTCTACTAACAACTAATGTAGCCTGCCATGCATAAGTATAACAAATATTCTAAACATACTTTCCTAAAGTTGTCCTGAGATTTCTAACTCTATGTAGTATATAGCAATGGCTGTCACAATCTCTCTTATAATACTAGAGGTAACTCTGGTTGTTACAGCTAACATTCTTACTGAATTCCAAGCCCAGGATCTGCTCAAGGACTACCTAGAATATTGGTGAAGGACAGGGAACAAAGTTGGATATTGCTTAGATATTTGCCAAGTCATTACTTGGAGGCACTTATAATAAAACAACATTGAAAGAAGTCACAAAGATTCAATCACTTACTAATGTAAGGACAAGTTTGATGCATTTTTTCCAGGATGGTTCCTGAAGACTTAGTTTCCATGAACTTTTTGACTAGGGACTGTGTCTAAATATTTAGAACTGTCACGGGAGTCACTACTGGGGTTTGTGTTCCAATGGCTGGTGTGCGTTTGTGTGTGTGTGTGTGGGTGTGTGAGTGCGTGTGTGTTTGTGTGAGTGTTGTGTGTGTTTATGTGTGTGTGTATGTTTGTGTGTGTTTATGTATGTGTGAGTGTGGGTGAATATGACAACAAGCTAATGTTCATCTCTTAGTGATACTGTGAGCACTCTGCTGCCTATCTTAAATCATCACAGCTGTCAGTGTCTAAAGCTAACTGAATTCCAGAAAGCAATTTAGTAGATTTGATTAATGTCTCCTTACATCACATAGATATTTTCTACAGTGCATATAAGCACATATATTTTAGAATATACTGAAACTTAAAAATGTAAATTAAAAAAAAAACAAAAACCTCTACCAACTTCAAATTAAAAAAACACACTTATTTTAGAATTCTCTAGGATACTCGCAATTTCCTGTATTCCCTACTCATGATGTCCATATGTTAGCATCTTACAAATTTGTATGACAATAATGAGGAGAAAATAAAATTTGTAAGGAAAAAAAAAGACAGTTTTGTCTTAGACTACTTATTAACAAATGCCTGGGCCACAAACTGTGGCTTATTCCCAGAATAACGTATTTAACACATTCAAAATATTTTATGTTTTGTACATTTTTAGTTACCCCTTTATCTATTTACTTAGCATCTTCCTAAATATCTCCCTTAGCATATGTGCCAGCATCTGTCCCTGAATCTGTTTATTCTCCTAATATTTCATAGAATACTCTCTTTTTGAAAAGTCTCACCTCATATTTTCTTCCTCAGCTCATTTGTCATACACATTATTTAATTGACAGATGATGTTTATAAGAGAGTCTCAAAATGTGGGGCACTAATAACAACTAAATATCTCATTTAAAATATATAAAGTAGGTTTTGTGTATGCCACATGGCTGCAGTACCTGGAATGGCCAGAAGAAGAAGTCAGATCTCCCAGACTTAGAGACAGATGGGAGGATGCAAAGGGTTCTGAGCCATCTCTCCAGCCCCTCAATAACAAAGTTTTGTCACAGAAAAGATAAAAACGGACATTGCCATTTCTAAATTCTTTCACACTGTAGATTTCAGTCCACATTCCTTTTAGTAGTCAAGAGACCTGGAGTATATTAAAGTTTTCTTACTCCCACTTTTGAGGGTACTTACACCTGAATTTTCCCTAGTATAAGATTGTGAAGGAATGAATGGCAGATTTTCCAGGCTATTTGCTAACGGTATACCTGTTTTGGTCTACAGAGCTTCCATACACTATCCTGCATGCCCTTAATCTCTGACAACCCCCTTACCTTGTGGATTCTTACCTTTGGACACTGATTTACACTTTTTTTTTTTGTGCAGCCATCAGTGTTTTGGCACTAACGGATTTTGTTCAATAGGTGCTATTTAACACATAAAGATCCACTGAATTTTAAAATATTCATTGTTATAATCTAATTTTATACAGATAGTATTAAGATCTCGTATGGAATTCAAATGTTTCAACAAAAATGAATTGAATTTTGGACGTTGTGTAAACTTTTAAACAATCCTCTGGTTTTAAAATTTGGTGTGTATGTGTGTGTGTGTGTGTGTGTGTGTGTGTGTGTGTGTGTGTGTGTGTGTGTGTGTGTGTGTGTGTGTGTGTGTGTGTGTGTTTGTGTGTTACTCACCGTGGCTAAGTTTCCATCAACAAAATTTTCACAGACAAATCCAAGAATAGATTGGGGAGACTCAGAAACTTTCACCCCCAACAAAGGAGTTATTGGAAATTAATGGCTTCAGGTGAGAGGGCCAGTTTTCTTCATGGATTTGGCTAGTGAAAGGTTGCCCGTGTTCCAGTATATATTTGTCCCTACCCACACATATGTAGTCAGGACTAAATGGACTCAGCTATCTATATAAAAATGCATATGGACTTAAGGATAAGAGTGATACAGGAGAAGTGGGGAACATTTCAAGGAGGAGAAGATAGTGATGGATTTGCTCAAACTCATTTACATGTATGTAGAAAGTTCTTCACAAACAAATTTAAAACAAAGTAAGTAAGTAAGTAATTAAATAAATAGACAAATATATTTGGATGGACATACATATCAGATAGGATATGTGTGTGTGTGTGTGTGTGTGTGCACATGTGTGTGCATATAAGCATGTAGATATGTAGCACCTGTGACTAGAGGAATGCAATCATGCAGTATCTTTCTTTATGTCTCTCTGCCAATTTTCTATGATGAAGTGTGTTGATTAGAATATCTTTTGCCCATGGGATGTGGCACTATTACAAGGTGTTGGCTTGTTTTAGGAAGTGCATCATTGTGTAGGCTTGCTTTTATGTAGTGCACAATCTCTACCCAGTGACAAAAATCGATCCTCTTCTTTGCTACCTATGGCCACAAGATTCCACCTGGTTGCCTTCAGACTAAGATATAGACCAATCAGTTCCTTCCCCAGCACCTCCTCTACCTGGATGCTGCCATGCTTCCTACCAAGATCAAAATGTACTGACCCTCTGAAACTGTAAGACAACCTCAATTAAATTTTCCCTATAAGAGTTTCTTTCCTGAGTCATGATGTCTCTTCACATCAATGAAACCCTGTAGAACATACGCAGTATGTTAGCCTGATTTTAATGCTTACAAGATGATTGCAACCAGCATGCAAAGACAAAGTAAAGATGACAAATGAGTTTCTGTATTTTTTGAACTTCTGAATTTTTGAATGAATATGGGGATTGGGAAAATTAAAAAGTTATGGGAAGGAGAAAGAGAGGATGCAAAGACCTATTGGGCACCTGTCACTTGCTTTTGCAATCAATATTTTTATTTTAAAACAACACCAACAACTAAAACAACCAACAACAGGGCATCCATACAACAGATTCACAGAGAAGACACCAAAGGGCATTACATTCTTGTAAATCATTTTCCAGCTAATGTCTGGTGTATTGAGCCTAAGGATTTTACTGTCAAACCCTGATGATTAATCACTAGATTGTATCCCCTAACACAATGATGAATGACACTGTGGTCAACAGGACAGTTAAGTAAATAGATTGTTTTTCACACTGTCAGTTTGAATTGTTACTATATATCCCAGTTTTTTTTGCATTTTATCTCCATAAGTGTGTTCTTTTCAGCCCCATTTGCTACATAGAAAACGGAATCTTTTACATTGTATTTCATTTAGTGTGCACAATGGAACCTAAAGACTAATTTAGTCCATTTCAAAGTAGAGCTCTCTGTTCTCTTTTCAAAATTGAAATTAAACTGTTTTCAAAATGTTTTGCACTTGCCTGACTTAGTTTAATTAAGATTGTGGGGTGGGAGGGATTTCTCCCACATTCTCAGTTGTCTCAAACTGGAAAAACTCTCTAGAAAGGTTGTGGAACCTTTGTGACTGTGCCCTAGCAGAAGGAGGTCACTGGCGCAAGAAGGAGGGAACTGGCTAGTTCTGACCTAAATCTTGGCTTCTAAATCCAACCAAATGTGAGAAGGGCCCATTCAGGCTCTTAATGCCACAGATGAACTTGTTGTTTCCTACTATGCTGTCCTTATCATGCCAGTCTTTCCCTGGTGAGTTTTTGCCATATACATCTCTTCCTGTACATTCATTGTGTCAGGAGTTTTGACAAATTAACTTAAAAATAATTATTGTAAGTGTACATCTGTCTCTCCACCTCTTCCCCTACCCATACCCCTCTCCCCTCCTTCCTTCCTTCCTTCCTTCCCTCCTTCACTTCCTCTCTCTCTCTCTCTCTCTCTCTCTCTCTCTCTCTCTCTCTCTCTCTCTCTCTCTCTCTCTCTCTCTCTCTCTCTCTGTGTGTGTGTGTGTGGGTGTGTGGGTGGGTGTTGTGTCAAATAGATTGCTGTCAATTTTGCCTACATGTATTTTTTTAATGTGTGTGTGTGGAATGATTTTTCACGTTTAAAATTATTCTCACATTTCATAAATTTCAGTGCAATCTTTACTTTTATGGAGATAAGCTTCCAAATGGCTTTTTTTCTGGAACTCAAGAAATTGGAATGCTCCATAGTTTTATGACCTGAGTGAGAATTGTCAATAGATTCCCAGTGATGCTGTGGGGCCATACTTAAGATCTGTGTAGCAGCTAGAGGAGCCTCTGTGTTCTTTGAGCCCTGCATTTAGAGAATAACTACGAATTGTTTGTACAGTTGGCTCTAGCATAGAGACTCTTTTTTTAAATTGTTTTCTCTTTGTCACTAGATGACATGCTTTGGAAAGTCCTTCCACATGGAAACTACTGACCATATTGAATGGTGGAGAAAGGAGATTCACAGTAAATTATAAATGAAGAAAACAAAAGTCACAGCCCTATAACTGATACTCCCACAGCTTAAGCTGTGTGGAAGCATGGAGAATGTTGGAGGACTTGCAAAATTTATTTTGGATCTCATTCCTCCTCATTGCTCACATAATTTAGTACTTAATATCCTCGTGATTTCATAGATATATTTTTCTAAATACTTCTTAATTAAGTTGTGTGAATGTGTGTAACTCTGTGAATGTCTCTGTGCATGTCTCTCTTTCTATGTATATTTTTCTCTGTCTCTGTGCCTACTTGTGTTTCTCTGTGTGAATGTTTATGTGCATGTCTCACTCTGTATGTCTAAGTTTCTCTGTCTTTCTGTCTCTGTCTGTCTATCTATGCCTCTCATCTTTTCTCATTTCTTCTCCTTGTTTACCTTCTTCTTCTATTGTTTCTCCTTCTTTGCCTTATCCTTCTCCTCCTTATTCTTTTCTCCTTCTGCTTCTCCTTTTCCTTCGCCTTCTCCTCCTACTCCTGTTTCTTCTTCTTCTTCTTCTTCTTCTTCTTCTTCTTCTTCTTCTTCTTCTTCTTCTTCTTCTTCTTCTTCTTCTTCTTCTTCTTCTTCTTCTTCTTCTTCTTCTTCTTCTTCCTTATTCTTCTTCCTTATTCTTCTTCCTTATTCTTCTTCCTTCTTTGTTCTTGTTCTTGTTCTTCTTGTTCTTCTTGATATTGTCTTTGGTCTCCTTCTCCTCCTCATTCTTCTTCTTCTTCTTCTTCTTCTTCTTCTTCTTCTTCTTCTTCTTCTTCTTCTTCTTCTTCTTCTTCTTCTTCTTCTTCTATGCCTTTGACTTCTCCTTCTCTTCCTCCTTCTCTTATTCTCCTTCTCTCCTTCTCTCCTCCTTATTTAACCTTCTCCTTTTCTACTTCTCCAAGTCCTCCTCCTTCTTTTTGCTCTTCCTCTTCTTTTGTTCTTCTTCCTTCTCCTTCTCCTTGTCGTTCTGCTCCACCCATTCCTCTTCCTTTCCTTCTTCTCTCTTCCTCTCCATATTCTTCTCCTTCACTTTCTTTTTCTTCTTCTACATTTTTCTCTATCTCACCCTCCCTGACTCCCTCCTACCCTTACCCTACCCTCCCTGATGCATTCACAGACTCTCCTCCAGTACTAATGGTCATTTGAATTTTGTCTTGCCAAGCTATGAAAACAAGGATGGTCTCCTGAGGCATCCCCTGTTACTGGTCTTTTCCATATGTCTTTTCAATTGTCCTTTCACTGTTTTACAGATTTCTTCTAAGATCATTTTACCCCACCCCACCTCCATGCCTTGATTTCTTATGGTGGGAGTGTCCAGAGTTTCAAACTCACATCCTCTTTCCTGGTGTTCTGCCTGAGAAACCACAAAATCTAGGGGCTAGAGTTAAATTTGATCATTGAGCTTGGGGCATTGTGCTATGTACAAAATGCCTGGTCTCCAGTCATGCTGAAGTCCTTAAACCTGATGAAGCCTAATGGGTCGTAATTTTCACCTACATGGGAAGGAAGGCATTTACTCAGTGTTTCTGAAACCCTGGCTCCTGGTAAAGTTACCAAACCCACAAGCACTCCCGCCCAGCAGTGGCTAATGGCTAGCAGTCACATACAAAATGACCAAAGGTTCTGATCTTCGGGTTAGATAACTTCTAGTTACCTAGCAACAGCAAGATAACAAGCCCAATATATGAGAGGCTACTTAGCCCTACATCAGTCTCTCCCTCTCTCTCTCTCTCTCTCTCTCTCTCTCTCTCTCTAACTTTTACAATCCTTACTCTTTGTAAACTTTTACCTCTTTCTCTAAGTGTTCACCTTTCTTACTCTCTAACTTGCTTTCTGTCCTTCCTTCTATGTCTTTCCCCATCTCTCCTTTTGGCCATGGCATGTCTAACAATCTTTTTACCCTTTGTTTTTCTCACTGCTGTCTAAAATAAAGCTCTAAAACATTAGACTGTCTATGTTTTTTTAAGGCCCAATATGGGATGCCAGAGACTAAGAATCTGGTACCATTGCCTTCCCCTAGTTCACCCCCATTCGTGTAGTGTCAGTGGATTTACACAACCAGATGCACAACCAGGGATGCATGGTAATTATCCTTCACTCCTCCCATGTCAGCCTTCACAGAGCACAGAACCTTCTGCTGGCCATATTCTCTCTCACTTCATAAACTTCCCCTAAACCCACAGTTTCACACTGGACACTTAACATTACTACGAATTATTAAAATGTAACTGCATTTAAATTTAAAAATCATCTCCTCATTTGTTTTGGTAACAATCCAATGCTTAACAGATATTTGTTAGTAGTGCTTACCTGTTGACATTGATACCATGAACTTCTTATTACTTCTGGTGCTTGTGATTTTTTTTCCAAGCAAGATGAGGACTTGAACAATTTATGAAGTCATGTCTTTAGACTCACAGCACTTACATGATGTAGTTCTAGTTTCCCAGAGACTTCCAGTATCTGTGATGAGCCATAAACTTGGGACATCTGCAGCATGACCCAGAGTTTCATTGTGCTGAGCAGAGAGATCCCAAGATTTGATTGCTTTCTCTGTCCAAAGTATATATATGCGATTAAATTACAATTGCATAGTGGTTTTTATTACTCTGTGTTATTATCATTTCAAATCCTCTTATTTCTTGGCTGAGTTGCTAAATGATACCTTGTTCTGTGAACCAGCTGCCACTTTTGTTCTAAAGCGATTGGATGAATCTTTTCAGCTTTCCTAGTTCCATTTACTGAGAAAGGTAGCTTCCCTCTGAGGTTATGGTCTCAGAAGTTGTTGGATGTTTCAAACCCTTCCCTGGAATGTCTGGGACTCTGCAGAAAAGGAACGAAGACTTTTGAAACAAAAGCGAGAAACTACTTGGTGACTTCTTCTTGTCTTGTGAAAATTCTGAGATCCATTCTTGCAACTGGAAATTTTCAAACACATTAAAATTATTCTACAATGAGAAAATCAACTGCATTATAATTCTGATACTTACTGACACATGAGTTATAAGGATGTTCTTTATTAAAAAAATCAATTAGTTCTTACACTCTTTATTTCGTTCTAGAACACATTTTCCCCCTTTTAACAGCTAAAAAAATCTATTTTAATTCAATTTCATTTTTAAAAATCCATATTATTTTAAAAACTTTAGTGGTAATTGTAATAAGTATCTATAAAGTGTTGCAGATGGATCATGCCCCCTCTTTCTGAGGCTAATGGAAGGTTATTAAAAAAATTCTTTCTAATGAACATCTATTCTTGTTGTTGTTTTTGTTGTTGTTGTTATTGATGTTGTTAGAGGTTATTACTTGACTTCAGGAATGTTAAATGCTAATGAGGGTCTTATTGTTCTCCAGATGTCTTCTTTCACCCCCCCAATATATATATATATATATATATATGTATATATATATATATATTTGTAAAAATGTGGTGAGTCCCTGAATGCACAATATCAAATGTTTCTGATTCAACTTGTGCACAATGCAATCTAGATTCTGTCTTTTTACATTGGTTTTCCTTTGCAGGGAAATGAAATACCAAAGCCTATCTGAAATTAAGGATTTTTCAAAAGTCTCATTTCCTTGGGAATTCTAAATAAAAGTTTATATTCATTATGGAGAATGTATTATGAGCTTGTCAAGGGCATTTTAATATGAATTTCTTTCCTGTTATGTTTATTTTTCCTTGGTGATTTGAAGTCGAAGCTGCTCAAATGAAAAAAAAAAAAGAGGTATCTAAAACTACTTCTCATTATCTCACTTTCTTTAAATTGAGATTTCTGATGTTGAGGAGGAATGAAGTGAGTGTGCAGATTTTGTCCACATAATTCCTAAAAGAAAGAGCAATAGTCATGTTCCACAAACACCTGTATTCGACACCCCAATTAAATTGCATGGGTACTGGCTGAATCTAAAGTCCCTGTAAATGAATGTGTTTGTGTGTGTGTGTGTGTGTGTGTGTGTGTGTGTGTGTGTGTGTGTGTGTGTGTGTGTGTGTGAATATTTCCATGTGTGTGTGTCTGTGACTCAGTATATCTAGGTGAATATGTACATGTGTGTGTTAGGATTTTATTGCTGTAAACAGACACACTTATCAATGCATGTTTTATTTGAAAACCATTTAATTGGGGCTGGCTTACAGGTTCAGAAGTTCAGTCCATTATCATCAAGTTAAGAATATGTCAGGATCCAGGCAGTCATGGTTCATTTGGAGCTGAGAGTTCTACATCTTCATCTGATAGTTGCTTGGAAATGAATAGCTTCCTGGCAGTAGGCAGAGGGCATTAAAGTCTGTTCCCACTCAACATCAAATGTGTTTTTGAGTGTTTATGTGAGTATTAGTATGGGTTCTATTGACATGAAGTGTCACCAGGATCATAGTAAATTTTGAACACTTTGTAACTTCTTTTCAGATGTTTACTCCATTATTTTCATGGCTGGAAACATGGTTGCCTTCAGACAGACACAGTGTTGGAGAAGGAGATGAGTTTTAGGTCTTGATATACAGGAAGCAGATGGAGACTGTGTCAAACGGGAGATTGCTTAAGGACAGCAGACATCCAAGCCTACCACCAAATTGTTACATTTCTTCCAACAAGATCACACCAACTCAACAAAGACACATCTCCATCATTGTCCCAACTACTCCACCAATGTCACACCTCCTGAAACTATTCCACACCTCCTGAGAGTGCCACACCTATTGGCACTATTTATATGGGCCCATTAACATTATTCTTAAAACTGTTCAATGGACCTTTCATTAAAGGTAACTTTAATGAAAGAAATAAAGAATGTTTCAAAAAATAAACAGGAGTATGTATGTCTTGGTTACTGTTCTCTTGCTGTGAGAGACATCATGACCAAACCAACTTATAAGAGGAAACATTTAATTGTGGTCTTAGAGTTCCAGAGGGCAAGTCCAGGATATCATGGTAGACACCATGGCAACACAGAGGCAAAACATGTAGAGCAGTAGTTGAGAGCGAACAACTTATGATGGAGATGGCAGAGAGTAATGAAAGAGGGAGAGAGAGAGAGAGAGAGAGAGAGAGAGAGAGAGAGAGAGAGAGAGAGAGTTAGAGAGAGAGAGAGGAGAGAGAGAGAGAGAGAGAGAGAGAGAGAGAGAGAGAGAGAGAGAGAGAGTTAGAGAGAGAGAGAGAGCCTGATGGGTTTTGATATTTCAAGGCTCTGTGACAAGTCTCCTTTAATAATAAAACAAATTCTAATTCATTCTAAACAGCCCATCACCTGGAAAACTAACACATTTGAACGTGTGATCATCTTTGGCACACATTTATTCAAAAGAATAAAGGAATGAAAAAGAAAATGAAATCAACTAATAAGTGGCCATGACACTTGGTAGTATAGTTTATATCATTACTTTTCATTTCTCACAGTTTAGGGTTATTTGCATAACATATTTCTGATCAGCCATCATTCTCAAACAATCCAAAGGCATCCTAACCCCACCCCACACCCACACACACATTTCTACTTGATTAACCATATTAGCATTACTTATTTTCATGGAAACATATCCCTTATTCCTGATTTAGTTCAAATCGTGAGAAATGTTGATGTATAATTAATTCCTATTCATAATGGGATAAAACAGAAGTCAACAGGATTGAATCCATTGTTCCTTGGAGCAGAAGATTTCCCATCGATTTAGTAAAATATTATAAATATGATTTTAAAAGAAGGCAACACCCTGAAAAAGTCTTATTTTCATATTTTCATTATTTACAGACCATTCTGTGGTATAAATAGGAATCTAGAGGAAGAAAGGTGTTTAAAGTCACTGACACACACACTTAACTGAGGTTTCCTTAGCACAGGAAGAAGATATATCAATCCTCTATATCTGGAGAGTTTCTCCAGGACCCTAATGATATAAAAGTCTTCAGGTCTCTAGGTTAAAACAACATTGCTTTTGCCTATAATTTATGGAAAGTAACCTCTTTTATACAGTAATCATATTGATGTGTGTATGCATACAGAAATATACAGGTAAGTCCAGAGGATAGGGAAGGGTATACTGTTTTCTGCTACTTCACTCCCTAATTTTCCCCTTGTGACAGGGTTTCTTGCTGAGCTAGGAGTGAGGCTGACATTCAGGAAGCCACAGTCATCCTTCTGTCTCTGCCACTCCAATTCCTAAGCACTGGTGTTGTAGGTGAATGTTTGACCAAACACTTGGCTTTACCCCTGGGACATCTCCCCAGATTCTTCTTTATTTTAAATAACCTCTGGATTACTTTTGCCCTCAATGTAATGAAACTGCTGTATAAGAATTTGTTATTTAGAAGATGGACATATAAGTGGTCTGTGTGTGTTCAGTACAGACATGGTATATTAAGAACTACTTTCCTTAATTCCTTGAGAATTTCATACACTATATTTTGATGGAATTTACATTCCAATTCTTTTAGTAACTCCTCCCAGAACAAAACCTGGCCCACTCCCACCTAACTCCTCCTGCCAACTTCATATCTCGTCTTCTCCCCTTTGTTACAACCCATTCAAATCATTTGTGTTTCCCATAAACTCTTGGACATCTGGCTTCCAGTAGAGAATGAACAATCTATCACCTTCAAAGTCAATACCTTTGATGAAAACTGACTATTCATCCTTCATCAACTGTCTATACCTTATCAGATAGCGATAAGTGATAGTGAGCCTTCCCGTTCAGTGATGGAAGACAGAATGGCCTGATTTTGTGCAGAAAGACACAGTTTTTCTCTTACCTCTGTGCCTTACAAGATTTTCATTCTCTTCCTTGAGGATTTCTAAGATTCAGCTCCTCTACTTCTTGCCTCTTTCTGTGAGTATTTGTGAATATGCATGTGTGTCTATATTACAGATGTCTGAGTTTACATACAACTCAACTCAGAGTGGGATTTTGCAATTAACTGCTGGCACTATCTCACACTAGACTATATTCCTTAATGCAGACTTGGTGTGGGTAAGTATCAGAAAGGAACTGGAAATTGCTAGATATCTTCAGAGTTAGTTGTAGTATAGGTGAAGTTTAGACTTCTGACCTTACATTCTGGCTAGAACCTATGGGTTTAAGATGCATAGGTAGGTGATCAATATCCTGAACTTGCATTGCATTTTTGTTCTTTTTGAACAAAACGGAGATATCCTTGAAGAGATAGATGGATCCTATCACTTTGTTTCAAATAAAGATTTCTGTGGTTAAATTGTTTTGAAATGTCAGTCATGGGTCTTTGATGAAGGCTTTGTTCCACAGTACAATGTTCATAGGTAGTACAATATGCTCTCTGAAAAGTGATTGGAACCTGAGGGCTTTAATCAATGAGTTAATCAATCAATAAATGTGCATGGAATGGGTAAAAAACTTGTAAATGAACGTGGTCATTTGGACATGTCTTCAAAGCTGTTTATTGTCTTTGTCCCTTCTTGTGTTAATGCTGACTAGCTGCCAATAAGTTGAACAATTTTGCTGCTTCATGCCCCTTTCATATTCATGTGATCATGGATCCTTCTTTCATTTGTGATAGTAACATGTCAGGTTCAGAGGAAACATGGCTTAATTCTTTAATTTTTTTTTCTAGAAACGGCATGCTAAGTGTAGAACCAATGTTACCTAGTTGTTGTAGTTGGAATATTCAGCCACGGTATCTGTTGTCTTTGAGACTCAAGAACTTTGCTGCTACCCACACCACTGGTCTTTTTTCTGAATTCACTATTGTATTTTAGTAGATTTCAATATCATATGAAGTACCAGAAAAATGAGTGAAAAATGACAGTGGTGAGATGTGTTTAGAATTATTAAATTACACACTTAAAAATAAATAAATCAAAGGATTTATATAGTACATAAATAAAACTCCAATAAAACTTCTGAAAAGGCTTAACTAAATGTGATGCTTCTCATGTGAGTTGTTATTTGTCATAGCACCTGTGATTTAGCTGTTAATAGTAGTGGGTTTTATTACTTATGAATCAGACACCAATACATCCATGAAGGGGTAACACTCCATTCCCTCAGGAGAAATAAATCAATTAAAAGTCATTGGATTAATTGATGAGAATTTTTTCTGGTTAAAGCTGACTTGGCAGGAAGTTTGACAGATTGGAGTGTCTCCCAGAAAGTGTAACACACATTAGAATGTAGGTGTTGTGAGGCTATAAGACATATTCACTACTTGTCACCTATCATTGAGTATTCTTGCTGTTGGAGGTACTTACCCTTCACTTCTGCCATGGAGGGAAGTGGGTCTATACCTAGTCAGAAGGAGGAGATTGGGATGAATAATGTTTGTGTGGGTTATGGAGCAGGATAAACCTTAATGTGCTGGGATTTTTTTTATCTCCAACTTGACAATCTAGCATCACCTTAGGAGAGAGAACAATTGAAGAATTGTCTCTATTCACTTGGTTTTTGGGTAAGTCTATGGGACATTTTCTTCCTTGATGGTCGATGTGTGAGGGTAGGCAACTGTGGGTAAGCTCATCAGTAGTCATTTATAAAAGGGAGGCTTTTACTCTGTATTTAAAATAAAATATTTGATCAAGCCACATGATTTTTGGTGGTTTGAATAAGAATATCCCCTATAGATTCATATATATGGATATTTAGTCACCAGGGATTGGCAGTGTGTTTAAGGATTAGAAGGAATGAGAGAAGATGTGGCTTCATTGGAGGAAGTGGTAGTGTCAATAAGGGTGGTCTTTGAGTTTTCAAGAAACCAATGTAATGGCAGAATATCTGTCTCTGTCTAAGGATCAATAGTTCTATTGCTCCAGTGCTGCGGTCACTAACTTGATGTTGGACTAAACTTCTGTAAGTGTATTCAAGCCCCCAGTTAATGCTTTGTTTCATAATAGTTGTTTTATCCATGATGTCTCTTCACAGCAATAGAACAATCACTAAGATAGGGTCAAGCAATAAGCACTCTTTCCTGGTAATGCTTCAAGTTCCTGTTTTGCCTTCCTTGGTAATAGTCTGTAACATGTAAGCTAATAACCCTTATATTCCCAAGTTATGTTTGATGTTAGTATTCATCAGTGTGAGAAAGATGCAAACTAGAACAATTGCATGTCATTATATACATGAGAATATCTTACCTTTAAATTAAAATAAAACACCTACACATTATTTGTCCTTATAGGATAAGTGACAGTGGTACTATTAGATATTTTGTTTCTCTAAGAAATTGTCTTACTTAAAATTTCTATTGTTGTAAGGACATACCATGTCCAAAGAGCTATTTCCATAGCAAAAGTTTTATTCAGCTTATATTCCACATTGCTGTTCATCATCAAAGTAGTTGGGAAAGAAACTGAAACAACACAGGTTCTTGGATCCAGAAGCTCATGCATAGGCCATGGAGTGGTGATGCTTATTGACATGCTCCTTAAGTCTTGCTTCCATAAGGAGCACAAGACTACCACCACAAGGATGTCACCACCCACAATGAACTGGGTCCTCTCCCACCAATTAAGAAAATTCCTTACAGCTTGATCTTAAAGAGGCATTTTCTCAACTGAGGCTCCTCCTCTTTCAAGACTCTAGATCTTGTCAAGTTTCTATGAAACCAGTATGGCACTCTGAATGTAGTTGGACTACGAGGAGGTGTGGCCTTATAGGTGTAGGTGTAGCCTCTTTGGAGGAAGCATATCACTGTGAGGCTTTAAAGCTCTGCTCAGTGTGGAAGACACCATCCCTGCATGCAGAAGACTCTAAGCTTCCTCTCCACCACCACATATTCCCAGCCACTTGCATGTTTACTTCCTTGATGATAGTGGACTGAACCTTTGAAACTGCAATGAAATGTTGAAAAGCCCTAATGAAATGTTTCTAATGAGTTGCCTTAGTCATAGTGATTTTTCACAGCATTGGAACCCTAATTAAGACATCCAGCTAGCACAAAAACTCTCTTAAATACCAAAATTAATCAACAATAGAGAGTATTTTCAAGTCATTTGGCATTTAAACTTATTCTAGAGAAAAAACACAAATGATTGAGTCCATGACAAGCCTGACTAAAAACAAAAAAAAAAAAAACAAAAAAAAAACAATACAAAAACAAAAACAAACAAAAAAAACCAAAGAAAACAAAAACAAAAACAAAACTACAACAACAATAAAAACAAACAAACAAAAGAAACACTCAGAGTGCATATGGGACCCAGTAAGACCCCCATGAAGCACAGGGGCTACTCAGGAGTAGTGACCAACTTATTGGGCAACCTCATAGAGTTTGAAACCCATGAGAACTGGCATAGAAAAGAGGTCAGCACATATGCATTGAGTACACCTTCACTGTTTTATGAGAATGAGGTCACACATAAATTTAAGACTGGAATTTCCAGGGAATAGACAGGCTGAAATGGTACATAGGTATGTTGGGAGTCAGATGTTTGGAGGAGAGCCAGGGGAACAGGCCATGGGGAACATTTTGATGGTCATCTGGGGCACTCCACAGAGACATCCAAAAGATCACAGGATTCATCCCAGGCAAAGAGTGCTCAGGGAAAGCACTCAGGATCCATGCCCCACCATATATTATCTCACCGTATACTCATTTTCTCTTTTAAATTACTATTTGACCTGATCGGCTGGCTATTTGTTAAGAAACCAAAGAACCTAATGTGGATATGTCCAATTTTAACTACTTGCAGAAAATTGCTATTCTTCCTGGGTCTCCTGCTTCACATTTTGAGAACTTCATCTTAGAATATTTTTGTTCCTCAGTGTCCTCTACTCCTTTGTGTGTCCTTTATTGTTTTTAAAGGTCACCATCAATTTAATCTTTCTTAACTTCTTCCTGGTCTCTTTTCTGCATGTTAATATTGGATTTCTTAAAAAGATATCTTAATGGGAATTGAGAGATGACCATGTTGTCAAGAGCACTTTTGTACCGCAAAAAAACTGGATTTGTTTTCTTGAATTCATATCCAATGGTTAACAATCAGCTTTAATGCCAGCTCCATGGGATCTGACAACTCATGTCTCTGTGGTCACCTATACTCTCAAGCTACTACCCACCCATATAAATAAAGATAATAAATCTTAAAATGAGAGACAAGTTTCATTTGGTTTCATTATTCAAATGAACCTGATTTTGTCTGATTTCTGAGTCTCTTTGGATCAGTTTTCTGGGTTGCACTTTGTGTAACAAGGTCACATTCCTTTTATCTATCACTCTTTCCCCCAACTTGTTGTTTCTCCCTCAGACTTCATTCCAGAGATTCTATCTATGTCCTGTCTTTCTCCCCTTCTTCCTAAAAATCCATCTATTGCTGCCATCCCTGCTCCTCTAAGTCATATCTCCAATTCCTTGCTCACTATGCAGACCTCAGAATCTAAGTCCTGTCCATTTTAGCCTGTGTAATATTAGATGTATGCACTGTTCACAGCCTGAGTTGCAACTTTCATCTTGCTTTGATGTTCTTTCCACCATAGTCCATCTCTTCCAACAATGTGTTCACTAAAAGCATGCCATGTCACACGTATTAATTTTTAGAACAAAACAAATTTTATTGACAAAGATACTGAGGTTGTCAAAGACCCATAGGTACCCAACACAGGAAAATAAACATTTTTTTCAATCCTATAAGTTTACATTTCTGTACTTTGTGATTTTTTTTTAATTTAAGTGATATTTGACACCAGAATATAGACATAGATATGTAGGTCACCAAGAAATTTGATAAAGTACACAGTAGAATTGGCTAGAACTTTGTAAACAACCTTTCCGAACTTTTTGGATCCATCATCTCTGGTGTACTGCACCCAGGAACCTATTAAGAAGTCATTGTCATCACCTGATCTCGCCTCAGCCAGAGGGGTCTCTGGAATGATGTGGAGGTTACCTTCCTTGTAGTCATCCAGGAGCTGATAGACGTAGAGGACCGGATCCTTCTTGTAGGAAATGTAAAAATAGTCCTGTAAGAATGGCACCTGGGCTAGCACCATCCCACTCCAGTTGTCCTCAGAGCCATCTTTCCCCTCAAATTTGTGTTGTACCTCTCTGCAAACCAGGGCGCTGGCGAGGTGGACATCCCTCACCTGAAGAAAAACTACTTTGGGAGGCAAGACCTTAAGATTTAAAATCCTCTCATCGCTGTGGAGCTCCTGTCCGTAGACACTGTCAATTCCGTCATACTTCACCAAATAAAGAGAAGGGTTTGTTGGCAGTTGACCTAGAATGATGGCCTTCCAATGGGTGACAGGCTCATTACCTTCCTTCCACCCGTGAGAAATTCTGCAGCCAACAATATTCCCCAGGGCCTGGGAAGAAGGCTTCCTCCTACTCTTCTTCTTGAGTGATGTCATGCTCAGACTCTTCAGAGGTATTGTCTTCTACCTGGCTGTAGACCTGTTGTGCTAGATCACACTGTCTAAGTGGCTTCCATTCTCTTCAAATATCATACTTGCCCATTGCCTGGGACTGAAGATCTTGCCCGTTTACGCCAGACACAATGCTGTTGCCTCTGTCATATATATGAATTCCTGATGGGCAATGGTTATGGGTTGGGAGTGAATGCTGGACCAAGACTCTTCTCTACGAGAACTTCTGAGCATGTGAAGAAGACTATGCTAAACAGATTTGAGCTCCTAAAATTAATTTTATAAAAATAAGAAGTTAATAAGTCAGCCATGGTGGTACACGCATTTAATCCCAGAACTCAGAAGGCAAGGACAGGCAGATTTCTAAATTAGAGACCAGCCTGGTCTACAAAGTGAGTTCCACGGAAGCCAGTGCTATAGAGAGGAACCCTGTCTCAACAACAACAACAACAACAACAAGTAAAAGAAAACAGAAGAAAATCAAACGAAAAACAAACAAAAGAGAAATTCAAACAAAAAATAACAAAACAAACAATCAAATGGAGAAGTTAATAGGAAGTGGTGGTGACCCATAACTTTAATCATAGTACTCAAGAGGCAGAGTGAGGCAGACCTTAGTGAGATAAAGGCTAGTCTGGTCTACACAGTGAGTTTCCTGACAGCCAAATCTAAACATACAGAAACTCAAATAAAATTAACCAAGCAGGCAAACAAACAAACAAAGAAACAAAGAAACAAAAAAACAAGGAAATAAAAATAGTGTAATTAACAAGTAATTCTCTAGAGCTCAGAAGAATATACTCAGATCAACATTTATTTCTTCAGCCCTGAGTTAATTTGTCTCTGATGAGGATCATCTCCTTGAAATTCTATGTCAATTTAGGTTGTGCTATGACTATTACACCCAATGATCAAGAAGAAGAGAAAAAAAAAAATAAAAGGGCCAGAAGGGTCACCATGACTCTCTTGTAAGTGTAAGGTCTGAGCTAAGTGCCTGCATTCACAAATATCTTCCCAGGGACACAGCACACCACTGTTTTTCTTTATTGTTTCTCCTGACCCAGCTTCAGAATTATTTGATGAAGCCATTGCATCAGTGAACTCAAGAACAACTCAACAATTTGAGGCAATATCAGCCATTTAGAACTAATATCTTCTAACATGCACTTGGACAAAGAGGAGATTTGGCATTTTAGTGGAATTGTGATCTAGATATTGTTAGCAAGGATAATAAATTCAGGAGATAAACTAACCTAGACCATTCATCTCCCTAGCTAATAAACATGGAGAAAGTAAATTGTACAGTAACTCTCTGTAGGAGAGAAAATTTTTAGCTTTCTGTAGCTATGAGGGTCCTAATTACTTCATAAATATACTTACCCATAGAAAAATATCCTAGTTGTCAAGATTCTGTCTCCTGATACAGACCAGGCACCAAAAGCCTGTGGGAAAAAATGACCTGGCTTTGACACACCACTGTGAAGATAGTGAACTCACCTTCAATGGATTCTAGCGCCTCCAAGTGGAATAGATGCGCAACCTCCAGCCAGTGCTCTGTGACATCACCCTAGTTCAGCTTACATCATAGAACCCCTCTCAGGCTGGTTCCTTCCCTAGTTACACTCAGAAACGTTCAGCATCTCGAATTTACCTTTTCATATGGCCTCCTAGAAATAATAAATAAATCCCAACTGAAAGGCCTGATGATCTGAGTAATATTCTGCCAAAGAATTTCACCCTTGCATTGTTTTTATTGTTTGGTTGTTGGATTTTTATTTATTTGTTTGGTTTGTGTTTTGTTTTGTTTCATTTTTGTTTTATTTTCGTTCTGAGAAAGTCTTCGGTTTCTGACTTGACAACATCCATGGTGGTTATTTTTCATGTTCCAACCTTTCCCTTGGTTATCTTTAAGCTGTGCTTCTTATCATAAATATTGCCAGACTCTTTGAGGCAGCACACTGGATAGCACACCAATTTTCACTTTATGAAAACCCACAGTTAGAGGAGGACTATTTTTATGCAAACAAACCTGGAATTTGACAGGGTTAAATGACATATATTGAAACCAATGGCAATCATGAATTATGGATTCTTTGGAAAGTAAGAGGAAAACATAGATCTTGGGCATGCTTACAAAGTTGTGATAAAATTAAAACAAACCTGATATCTCCCAGTCATATTTTAAAGGTTTTTAAAATTTACCAGCACTTCTGATTACAAGGAATTTCAGAGATTAAATGCAGTAAAACAGGATGAAATAGATGAGGTAATTTTAGTTTTGAAATATGTGTAGACAGAATACTGGACACAGGTATGTATAAAATTTACTTACAAATTAGAGGACACTTTAATTGTTCATGCCACATAGATCTTCAGTTCTTCAAAAAAAAATCGTTTTCAGTACATTCCATGGTCCCCACCACACCCTGTACATCATCTTCATAGAATATGACACTATCCATAGAGAGCTAGATCCTTCAACAACAGTCATAAAAAAAAATCATTCCTTAAGGTGTGGCCACAGGCCAATGTGATGGAGGATCTTTATCTGAGATTCTATCTTCCCAGGTTGATTTAAGTTCAAAAAAAAAAAATCTAAGAAGGACCACTACATATCCATATCATCAATATTGATTGCCTCACTGTATGAAACATACATGCTATGGAGTGATTTTAGATGTCAACTACTGGATGAATGCCTTAAAAAGGAGAGACAGAGAGAAAGAGAGAGAGAGAGAGAGAGAGAGAGAGAGAGAGAGAGAGAGAGAGAGAGAGAAATATATTTCTCATCTATGTGTATTAGTGCAGGGCTTTGTTTTCAAAAAAATGGATGGAACGTTAAAATACTATATATTAGGTTAGACAAGTAAAACTCAAAATGACAATTGTGAAAATATAAATTTAATAAGAGGCATTAAAAAATAGGAGGTATTTTGGAAGAGTAGGCGCAGCAGCAGGGGGAGATTTGATACCAATGGAGGATAGTGGGGAGGATGAAGATGGTAAAAGGACACTATAAACCTGTGCAAAGGGTCACAGAAAAGGCCTGCGACTTGTACACTTAAAAAACACTGGTATAAAATAACAGAGTCCAAATAATATTTTGATTAATTTGGGGATTTTAGCTTCAAGACACTATAAAATATATTTGTATTTTTCAACTCAAGTGTGGTTCTTGCTATGTTGTACATGATATGGGTGACAGGATATGGTAAGGTGCTTCAATGTTTGTGTATCATTTATCATCAAATGCACATGTCACTCAGTGAGCTGCAAGGCTATCACAGGGAAGGAGGTATCTAAAGATATTAAGTGTACATGACGTAGGGAGAATAATGCCCCCACACTACTATAGATGTTGAAATAATCACATGTGTTTCCCAAGAATAATTTTCTGAAGATTAATCCCCAGGTGTGAATATATTTGGAAGAAATTGAATGGGTCAGGAGGGATATGACTTACATATAAAAATAATTTAATAATGCTGTTATAGAAAAGGTTTAATTATGAAAGGGAGTTTGGCTCTCTCTTTTCTCTTTTTAGCCCATTGGTTCCCACTGTGATGACATCATCTCACAAGAATTCACTCATTTGCTGATGGTGTGTTCATCATTGAATATACAGACTCCTGAAAAGAGTCATACAAAATATGCTTCATTATATACTAGACAATTAGTGTCATTTTGTTTGGCAATACAACATGTATGATTATGCCTCAGAATCATGAGCAACTGGGCCATATGGGAAATATAATTAGTATATTTCTGCTGACTGAAGATCAGATGTGTTGAGTGTTATCATGTGTGCTGTTCATGAGAGGAAGCTGCATAGATGGTGAGTATAGATCAGAGAGGAACATCCAAGGAGGACACTATGTAAGGAACCCTAGGAAGAGCACCATCACTGCTTTTAGCTAGTACACATATTTTTAGAATCCCCACTTTCTAGGGTGGAAAAGAAAACTGTATTACTCTAATTTACTAAGTATGGTCATTTGATACATCAGTGATCATCATCAATGTGAACAGGTGTTGACAGAAGTTTGGGGACTCAGAAGAAGCCTGTTCTAGGAAAACCCATTGCCTTCAAAGAACGGAGATTTCTGACCAGCAACACTGGATAAACAGTCTACATTGGCAGCAGTAGCCCCATTGTGTCCAAATTAGTGGTTTTCAATCCACTAATCCATCCATAAGCAGCCTCCAAACACTGACACCATTGTATACACTGGCAAGATTTTGCTGGAAGGACCCAGATTTAGCTGTCTCTTGTGAGGCTTTGCCATGGCCTAGCAAACACAGAAGTGGATGCTCACAGTCATCTATTGGATGAATCACAGGGACCGAAATGGAGGAGGTAGAGAAGGTACCCAAGGAGCTTAAGGGGTCTGCAATCCCATAAGTGGAACAACAATATGAACTAAAGAAACCCCCCAGAGCTCATTTTTCTAGCAGCATATCAGAGCTCATGTTTCTAGCTGCAGTTGTATCAGAAGATGGACTAGTTGGTTATCATTGGAAAGAGAGCCCCATCAGTCTTGCAAACTTTATATGCCTTAATTCAGGGGTATGCCAGGGACAAGATGTGGTGGTGGTGGTGGGGGTGTGGTTGAGGTGGGTATGTGGGGACTTTTGAGATAGTATTGGAAATGTAAATGAAAAAATACCTAATTTTTTAAAAAATGAGGAAACCATTGTCAGAATCACCAGCAAGAATTTTAAATAACTGCCCTAAAATCTGGATTTAGGATTCCTTGAGAATCTTCCAAAACAAAAGGAAATGCAGAATCTTGGTGCTGTAATTGGAGAAGCAAGAGAAAAGCAAACAAGAATTCATCACAGAAAAAAAGACAGAAGAAGTAAGAATTAAAGACATATTTGGGCAAGATGAATAGTGAAGTAGAGATTAGAGCAAGCAGAAAGGACTGAGGAGATAGCTCACTGCTTAGGCCCACTGATTGCTTTTGCACAGGACCAGGGTTCAATTTCTAACACCCACATGGTTGTTCACAACCACCTGCAATTCTAGTTCTAGACGATCTGATGACCTCTTTGGACAACACACACACACACAGACACACACACACGCACGCACACACACACACACACACACACACACACACACACACACACACACACACACATATACTCACCCACAGAGAAAAAAATATTTTAGAAAACAATTATACAAACAAAAAGGAGTCAAGTATAGTTTTATTCCCCTTTAATACCAGCACTCAGAAGCAGGCTAAAATATGTAAGTTGAATGACTGCCTAGCTGATAGGTGTGTTTTCAGAATTTTCTTTTTCTTTTTCTTTTCTTTTTCTTTTATTTTCTTTTCTTTTCTTTTTTTTTTTTTTTTTTTTTTTTTTTTTTGATTTTAGGACTATTTCAGTATTTGTTTAAAGATTCTAGATTTTTTTTTCTATTTACTTCTTCTAATGTTTTAGGCTTTTTTTTCGGGCTTTTTAGTATTTTACAGTTTTCGGGTTTTTTTTTTTTTGGGGGGGGTGCAGGAGGGTAAAGCCCTTTGGGTTATTTAGAGTTTTAGGGTTTTAATGGTTTTAAATTTGGGAGGTTGTTTTGTCCTTACAAGTTTTTTGTTTGTTTGTTTGTTTGTTTGTTTGTTTGTTTGTTTTTGGTAGGGTTGAGGTTTGTTTGTTTATTTATGTATTTATTTATGTGTTTATTTATGTATTTATTTATTTATTTTAGATCTTGATTTCTCCTAGAAATTTAAGGTATTTCAGGGTTTTAGGGCTTTTTAGGGTTTATGAATAATTTTAGGATAATTGTAGTTTTTTGTGTGTTTTTGATCTTCTTGTTGTTTTGTTTTGTTTTGTTTTTGTTTCTTTTTATACTTTTAGTGTTTTATAGGGTTTTAGAATTTTGTAAAGGTTTTTTGTTTTCTTGTGTGTGTGTTTGCTTTTTTTTTATGGGTTTAGGATTATTTTTGTATCTTAGGAATTTAGTTAATGTTTCAGGGTTTTGTAAGCCTTTTGGGGGGGTAGGGTTGTTTTTATAGTCTCAGGATTTTAGTTAGGGTTTCAGGGTTTTTTTTTTTAGGTGTTTTGTTGTTGTTGTTTTTTGTTTGTTTATTTGTTTGTTTTTGTTGTTTTGCTTTTTTAAGCGGGTTTTCAAGTTTTTTTTTTTTTTGAGTTTCAGAGTTTTGATGTGTTTTTAGAACTTTTTAAAAAAACTTTTTTTAGGGTTTTACAGTTCTTTTGGGTCTTTTTACTGTTGTTGAGATTGTTTTAGAATTTTAGGGTTTTTCTTTATTTTTTAGTTTTGTTTTGTTTTTTAATTTAATTAAGGAATTTTTAAAATTTGTTTTAAGCATTTTTTTAATAAGGTTTGTAAAATGATTTTCTTTTCCAGTGTTTTTGGCGATTTTTTAAGGCAGAAGAATTTGTAGTTGTTGGGGTGGTGGTTTTGTATCTTTTCATTATCTTTTTTTTTTTTAATTTTTTTTTTTTTATTGTCTCATTAGGGATCTAGACTTGTAGAGTTTTGGATTTTTTTTTAGGGTTTTATAATTTTTTTAGGGTCTCTTTAGAGTTCTTGTGTTTTCTTATTTATAGAATTGTAGGGTATTAAAAATGTTTATTAAGATTAAAAAATAGCTTTTTTCGGTCATTTAGTGTTTGTTTAATAATTTTAGCGTTTTTAAGGTTTCAGGTTTTGCTTTATTGTTTTAGGGTTTTTTTTTTTACGTTTTTTTAAATGATTTTAGGGTTGTTCTCAGTGTATTTGGCGAGATTTTTTTTTTTTAAGGCTTAGTGTGGTTATTGTTCTTTCCTTGTTTGTTTGTTTGTTTGTGGTAATGATTTTTTGTTTTTTTGGGTCTTTGTAGATATCTAGATTTTTTTTTGTTTGTTTGTTTGTTTGTTTTTTTAGGGTTTTAGGTTCTTTTAGTTTTATTTTTTCAAAAAAATATGTTTTTTTATTGTTTGTTTGTTTGTTTGTTTTTAGGGTTTTTGTTGTTTATTTAAAGCTTCAAGTTTATTTTCTTTTCTCTTCTTTTTTCTTTTTTTTTTTATTTTTTAGAGTTTTTAGGGTCTTTAAGGTTCTATCTCTAAGAACATAGAAACTGAACCTATTGCTTTTAGATTATTTATAAAATGTATTCCATTCTGAAAACAAGAAACACTATAAAGTCATGTTTGTTCATTTGCGTGTATGTCCCCAGGAGCTATAGATTATGTGTGCCTAATGCAGAGCTCTACAATATGTCCTGATCATACAGATTTAATTGTCACATCATGAAAGTTCAAGAACTATAATATAAAGTTATATCTATGTATCCTAGTTCATTCATCCTTCAAACAAATATAGTAGAAATGTCACAGAGGGCAGAATTTATTGATCATGATTTCGAAAAAGGACCTCAAAAGTCATTAAATCAAGTATCTTATACTAGCCAAACTCTACCCATCTATCCAGTTCACTCCTGTAAGAATAATTGCACCTGGGTTTTGGTTAATTCTTATTAAATTCTCCAGTTAAAAAAGGTCTTTATTAGCCCCCTTCCAGCTTAGTGAAAAACTCCATTCACTCTCCTTCTGAAAGCAAAAGCATTTTTCTTTCACAGACTATGTTAATTTTACAACATTTGCCCCTGGATGGTTTCCATTTCCACAGTTTTGTTTGCCATGACTCAATATTTCATCTCTATTCAGACAACTCCTCTCATATATCACAGGTTAATACACAATGCTCATTTGTGAGTCATGCCAAGAAAGCGGAATGAACTTGTGGGATACAGAAGAGGGAAAGACACAAGAGCAACAGAAGTATCATTAAGCTGGATACTACTCTAGAATACTGCATGCTATTCATGTATCCTGGGGATCCAGAAATTCATCTAGACTGGACCCTAGTTATCCATTGGAAAGATGTAGTCTGAAGCTTAGCCTATTAACTGGCAGCTCCCATAGCTTTGAACCGATCCAATGATTTTTATCTTCCACACACCAACCAGTAGTTTCCAAGCTACATTCCCTCTCACAGGCAAAAGCCCGGAAAAAGAATAGAAAGCACTGTACTGTGTGCTAGGGTAGTGCTCATAGAAGGTATTGGCAATCTGCACTGAATCTATTAGCACAACTGCAAAGGTATGTGGCACAGGCAATCCAAGGATCACCATGCTTCCCATTTTATCTCTCCAGTCTATATATCCTCTCCCAACTCTACACACTATGCTCCTATTCCTAGGGATCATTTAGAGGTCTCATAAATACCACCATGTATAACCCCGGAAGATGAGAGATGTTTGAAGCACATCAATAGATTTTAAGTCTGACAATTGTTGATGTCATCAAAACAATTTTCTGAGGTGTGCTGTGCTTTTGTCAAACGATGGGGCTAGAATGGCCCTGCCAAGATCTAAAGCAGAAATACTAGTTTTTTGTTTGTTTGTTTGTTTTTCTATTATTATATTGGAACATGTCATCATCAATTGCACTTCCTCAGTCTAAAATAACAGGTGATACTTATAGTTATTTGCTGCCATCTCTAAAGTCTGGGCAAGGCAACTCCTGTGATTCTCCAAGCCTTGCTTCTTACCAGTTCTGGGCTATATGCTGTCAGGATAATGTTCTAAACAGGGAACTCTATGGATATCCAGATTTCAATAGTTTTCCCTTCAAAATTATAGTAAAAAAATTCCAATTGTACATTTATTTTAGTATTTCTGGTCAACAATTTCCTACTGAAGTGACAGCAATATTTACTATTTTTATATCTTTATACTAACATTATATTTCTGTTTGATTTGTAGGGGACAGGTTTATTTGAGACAGTCCTACATTACTCATGCTGACCTCAAACTTGCTATATAGCTATGGACAGTCAAAGGCCTTGATCCTCTTGCATTCAACTGCCAAGTGCTGGGATTACAGATTACAGTATCATAGCTATTAAAAGATTTTCTATGACTGATAAAAGAGGTGAGGATTTGACTTTAGGATTTCAGTATTTTTCTAATTGTAGTCATAGTTTACATTGAATAGAGTCATTATGTGAAAGGCAACAGAGATTCTGGTCTTTCAGATTTCTACTCATTAGTAGATCAGTTAATACATTTAAATATCTGCTAAAAATGTCATGGCCTACAGGAGAACAGTAGTTTAAGATCTTGCCTAGCGAGGTTTCTGATTTTAAGAGATTCAGAAAATAGGAGTAGATTTATGAGTTTAACATGAATGAGCATGTCTTATCTAATTTGCCAATGTTATACATAATAATACAAAACATGCATTTTAAGTTTTTAGAATTATTTTCCTAAAAACATATATATTTATGACCAAATGAGCTAGAATTACTCATAACAAATATTTAATATTATAAAAAGCCTAAATTTTTTTGAAATAAAATGAAACTGATTCTCTTGAATTTATTGTAGTCTGTTATTTTGATAAGTTTTTCTGAGGTTTTTAGAGATCTAAAGACAAAATATTCAGTGTATGTTTTTATGATAATTTTCAAGTAAGTTAGTATACTGAGACTAGGATGGTAAGCCCAATGCCAACACTACAAAGAGGTTCTAGCTTTTGGTATGTAAATGACTACAGTGTTTTTTGCCATGCTATGAAAGGTTTAAAAATTGCCTTCATTTGGAGTATTTATTTATTTTTTATCTTTAGTCCCTATCTGTTTCCTGAACTGACTCAAAATGGCAGCTCCCTCCACGTTGTTCTCATGCAGGAAATGATCTCCTGTTTATTTCAAATTGAATACCCCCCAAACAATTAACCAACCAAAAAAAAAATGGTTAATATGGTAATTGCCTCAGATCTTACTTGGAAACCATTTGATGACTACAATGATTGTTACATTTACGGGGAGACGATCTAAAATAGTTTGGTGATATTATTACACAGGATTATTTTGCCATGGTTGTTAGGAAAGTTGTTTCCATACACTTTTTTTTTTTTTTTTTTTTTTTTTTTTTTTTTTTTTTTTTTTACTAAATAGGGACTAAGTTTAGGATTTTAAAACTACTTTGCTAGTTTGATTTGGTTTTCTAAAATTAACGACAGAGTCCAGATGACAACAGTAAGTAATCTTTCTCTATCTTTCAACTATACCTGAGGCTGACATATTGTAAAAACTGGTAATCCTCTCTTCATCTCTCAGCAAATGTCTGTCTCTTGGAAATTTATGATCTCGTCTCCATTAAAATTCTTAGTGGTTTTCATTGGTATAGTATGTGACCATACCTCTCTGATTTACAATTCAGTAGGACTTGAACAGAACCAAGGATAGTTAGATAATGAGACTTAATTTAGTTTCAAGTGTCGAACACAAGGTTAGTTTCTCCATTCCTAATTGATACATAGGTATACGAGGTTAATTATAAAGTTACTTACTATACCAACCACTTGTTTTTCTTGTTCTTTATCGAATTTCTCTACACCCACATACAACTTCTGAAACATATTTTTATACTGCTCATATAATTTGTTGTTGATCATGACCCTGTAAAGCAAAGTAATGAAAGCAGTCAAATTTATACAAATAGGAAAAGAACGCTCAAAAAAATTAAATTGTTCTTTTCATACTATAAAAAGAAAAATAGCAGTAAAAAATCATCTAATGGGAAGTAATTGCAGATTTTTTTTCTAAGAGATTATCAGAGAAGTTTTATTTTATGTTTTAGATTTTCAAAATTAAAGTTTACAGACAGACAGATAGATAGATAGATAGATGATAGATAGATAGAAAATAGAGAGGTAGATAGATGATAGATAGATAGATAGATAGATAGATAGATAGATAGATAGATAGATAGATAGATAGGTAATCTTTTTTAGTAAATTAATTGTATTTCAAAGTAGGGTTTTATTCTGTTCTACCAAATAGAAAGTCTAATTTTTTTTCCTATATTGACTCAGTTAAGACTTAGTGTAAAACATAATTCAATTAAAATATACAAATTGCCTGATTATGTAACTGATTTTTTCTATACTGTTAAACATAATAAACCATAAAGTACATTTCTAAAACTTTGTGCAATACTTCCGTATTTCCACAACAAATGTAAATCAAAATTTAAAGTCTCATTAACATTTACTTAAAGTAGAAAATACTTTTCTGTTACTCGCACCAAGCAAGTGAAAGATCTGTGTGACAAGAACTTCAAGTCTCTGAAGAAAGAAATTGAAAATCTCAGAAAATGGAAAGACCTACCATGCTCATAGATTGGCACGATTAATTCAGTAAAAATGGTGATCTTACCAAAAGCAATCTATAAATTCAGTGAAATCACAATCAAAATTCAAGCTCAATTATTCATAAAGATAGAAAGAACAATTTACAAAATCATCTGAAATAAAAAAAAATCCAGGATATTGAAAAACTATTCTCAACAATAAAAGAAGTACAGGGGGAAACATCCTCGACCTCAAGCTGTAGAATAGAGCAATAGAGATAAAAATATATGCAAATGATACAAAGACAATGACTTTATTAAATACACAGGCAAATGGAAGGATATAAAATATATCATCCTGTGTGAGGTAACCCAATCCCCAAATTACAAACATGGTACACACTCACTGATAAAGGGATACTATTCTAAAAATTCAGAATATCCAAAATGTAATTCACAGACCACATGAAGCTCAAGCAGAAGGAAGATGAGAGTGTGGGTGTTTCAATCCCTCTTAGAATGGGGAACAAAATACTCCTTGGAAAATAATATGGAGACAAAGTGCAGAGCAGAGACTGAAGGAATAACTATCCATTGTTTGCCCAACCTGTGGATCCATCCCATATACAGACACCAAACCCAGTCACTATTGTGGATACCAACACTTGCTTGCTGACAGGAGCCAAATATGGCTATCTCCTGAGAAGCTCAGCCATTTCTTGGCAAGAAAAGAGGCTGATGCTCACAGACAAATATCAGACTGATCATGGGGTTCCCAGTAGATAAGATACAGGAAGAACTGAAGGAGCTGAATGGGTTTGCAACCTTATAGGAATAACAACAATATGAACCAACCAGACTGTCCAGAGCACCCAGGGACTAAGCACCAACCCATGGTTCCAGCTGCATATATAGCAGAGTATGACCTTGTCAGACATCTGTGGGAGGAGAGGTTCTTGGTCCTGTGAAGGCTTGATTCCCCAGTGTAGGCATGTACCAGGGTGGGGAGGGTAAAATTGAAAGATGGAGGAGACCCTCATAAAAACACAGAGAGGGTAAATGGAATAGGGATTATCTGGGGTGAAACAAAGAAATGACTAATATTTGAAATGTAAAGAAACATAATATCTAGTAAAAATAAATAAATAAATAGATAGATAGATAAATAAATAAAAATAAAAATAGTTACAAAATACTACATATAAAAAGAATAATTCACTATGATGTCATACAGTATATTAACTAATATTTCCTAATATAGAAATTATGCTAATACTATATAGTTTAAAAAATTATATATCCAAAAATGTACCTTCAAATTTTCCCTGAAGATTTTGTACTGGAAATCTATAAAGAAATTAATGTTTTAAAAAGTACAGATGCAGATCTTAGAGTTTGATGGCTCAGCTTTTGACATACAGGCATGACAATGAGAGTTTGACCCACAACACTATACCCTCCAAGAAAACCATTAAAATTAAAGATTAATCATACAGAATTATTGTTTGGAATATACATCATATACAAAATGTTAACATAGATTACTTGCTATACAATCAATTATACTTTCATTGAAATACTTACACTAAGAAGGAAATAATAAGTTTGAACATAATACACTGTATCTCCAATTACTTCTTCAGAATTTGCATTTTAATTATCATTAGTTACTGAAGATTCTGTTCTTGTTTGGTAATACAACAAGATATATAAACAATTATTATTATTATTATTATTTTTGCAAATATTAATGAAATACTTTTCGCCTGACTGGACTTATATTTTAATGCTACACAAAGAAGCTCTGGATTCAATCTTCAACAATGAAAAAATAAATAAATAAAAAATAAAATTTAAGTATAAAAAATATAGAAGACATGTTTCCTTAGGCCCCAGTAAATTTGTAAGGCTGAGTACTTCATTTTCAAGGCCAGTCCAAACTGCACATGTGCTAAGATAATACTGAGATACAGAGTTAGAGCTTACCTTCCTATACCAAAACAACACATACATAAACACAGCCTTCCCTGAATCATGTCTGAAGTACCAGCTCTTCTGAGGTTGAGAGGAGCCTCTGGATTTGGAAGCACTTTGGCGCCTATATACGCAAATTTTGGAAATCTGGCCTTTCAAAACCAGGTAAAGGAAAATGAAGACTGGTCTTCAGTTTGTTTTTTGAATTCCTGGTGGGCAGCAGCAGTACAGAAAAGGATCTAGTCTGTTTCCACCAGTAACTGACCGCCAGTTTACTCACAACTCACATCCCCAGGCCCCAAGAATACTTTTAGGGTCTCCAATTCCCTAGCCTTCCTGGTTTCAGCTAGGTGATAATTTGTTCAATCTCCTGCCCATAGCGAAAAAGTTCTCTGTTTTTCTTGGGTAAAGTGGATTGTGAACCCAGAAGCATTAACCACAGGAGTCCAATGAGGGTCACCTGCTCTCCTTTCTCCTTTAGTAACACCTCCATCCCTCCACCATCATCCCACTGGGACCCCCAGCTGAACCAGGATTAACCATCTTTCAACAGTTCACTGACTCCCTCCACAGAGACTTCTGCCTACCATGCTTCCTCCAGAACTTTACTTCCTCAGGAACTCAGCTTCCTGGCCACCACAAAGCATACTGAGTAACAGGGTTTGGACAGCAGGAAAACAATCTTAGCCAAACCCATTGCTGATTGTTCCTTTTTTACACATTCCTACAAAGAGTGAGAGAGGATTTATCAGTCATCTGTCATCACAGTAGCAAAAAGGTGGTTGTATTTTAGCTTCCACTTCTACTCTGAGTTTTTCCATTTTTCAAGTTTGCAATAAAGTTACTATTATTCTGAGATGAATGCTTTTGCAAAAAACATCACATCCAATGAAACTGAATTCTATCATCAACTAACGTCTGTGACTCTCTCGAAGCAGAACAATTCTTCATTGAAACTGTTGATCAATGACATCATGGATAGACCATCTTAATAAACACCCATTCCTTAAGTGAATGTACCCTGTTACCTGTGGCCTGAGAATGACAACAATCACTCAAATCAAATAGCTTTGTACATACCAGGAAATTAGTATCCAAAAATAATGCCTACAGTTCATTCCTTGCTGCAGCAGATATGTCAACTCTTCCCTTAGCTACTATGGAGGTAAAATACTTTGGTGATGTGAGGGACATTCAAGTACAGCCTTATTACAATGAAATCCAGTGTCCATAAACTGTTCTTCTTTTTTTCTTTTTTTTTTGTATCACAGTAAGCCAAGATTTTATATTAATTTTATATTTATTAGATACTTTCTTCATTTACATTCCAAAAGTCCCCTCCCGCCTCCCCTCTCCCCCCTCCTTGATCCCCAAAATACCTATTCCCACCTCCAGGCCCTAGTAGTACCTTGAGCTGAGGCATATAACCTTCACAAAACCATAGGCCTCTCCCCCCACACATGGCCTACCAGGCCATCCCCTGCTACACATTCAACTAGAGACATGAGCTCTGGAGGTACTGGTTAGTTAATATTGTTGTTCTTATTTAGGGTTTCAAACAACCTCAGTTCCTAGGGTACTTTCTCTAGCTCCTCCATTGGGGGTCCTGTGTTCCATCCAATAGATGATTGTGAGCATCCACTTCTGTATTTGCCAGTCACTGGACTATCCTCACACAAGACAACTTCAGGGTCCTGTTAGCATAATCTGTAAGTCAAGAATTTTAAGATCTCCTAAAAACAAAACAAACAAACAACAAACAAACCAAAAGACTATTTATGTTCACCAAAAAAACTAATAGTGATATATTATTTTAATATATCATACAGTTAATATATTTGGAGTTATTTAAAATTTATGAGAGAAATGTATTTTCAGTATTGCTGCAGACAAACATATCAATAAGACTATTCAATTGATTGTTGTTTTATATCAAACAACTTTTTTAATATTCATTTTTATTGTTAAATATTTTATAAATATTAAGGAACATGATAAAAATGAAAGGTTTGATAGGTTTTGAGTGGGCATCAGCTGGAGGAGTTGGGGTACAAAATAAAAAGAAGAATGTGATGTAAGTCTGTTTACTCAAAATATGTTTTTAGTTGTTAACAAATTCAGATAAATTGAAATTATGTATATTTTCTTATCATAATGCAATAAAAATTAAATCAAAACATATTTCTAGAACTGGTGGGATTGCTTAGCAGTTATGAGAAGGGGCTGTTATTTTACAGTTGCTGATTTCAATTCCCAGCAATAACATGGTGGCTTACTACCATATATAAAGTGATCTGATGTCCCCTTCTTTCATGAAGGTGAACCCATAAACAGAGCACTCATACATTTTAAAAATGATAGACTTAAACACATTAAAATGTTTCTATTATTATTATTATTATTATTATTATTATTATTATTATTATTAAAGTGCCTAACTACTTCCTTTCATTTCTTTTCACCAAACCAGCCTTGAAAATCTAATGCACAAGTAGGAAAACACTGCAAGTAAATGGGCGGAATGCTCTAGGATACATGAAATACACACTAGACTAGTTGAAAAAATGGAAAAACTAGCTGTTAAGAGCAACTGTTGGTTGGGCAGTGGTGGTTCATGCCTTCAATCACAGCACTTGGGAAGCAGAGGACAAGGATTTTTGAGTTCAAAGCCAGCCTGGTGTAAGTTCCAGGAAAGACAGTGCTACACTGAGAATCCCTGTCTTGAAATTTAATAATAATAATAACAACAACAATAATAATAATAATAATAATAATAATAATAATAATAATAATAATAAAAATAAAAACAAAAAAAAAAAGAAAAGCACCTGTTCTATGTAGAGGACCAGGCACAAAGCACCCACATTGTGGCTCATAACATATGCACAATCACAGTTTCAGAGAATCAGTGCTCTCTTGCGGCATAAGTGAGAGAGAGGGGCTTCTCAGCCTAGCACATAAGTGAGAGAGGTGACCTGGGCAGCTAGCACATAAGTGAGAGAGAGGCCCTGCCCAGCCTAGCACATAAGTGAGAAAGAGGGCCTGCAAGGACTAACAACTAAGTGAGAGAGAGGTCCTGGGAAGCCTAGCATATAAGAGAGAGAGGGGCCCTGGGCAGTCTAGCACATAAGAGAGAGAGAGAGGACATGTGCAGCCTAGCACTTAAGTGAGAGAGAGTGAGAGAGAGAGAGAGAGAGAGAGAGAGAGAGAGAGAGAGACAGAGACAGAGACAGAGACAGAGACAGAGACAGAGACAGAGACAGAGACAGAGACAGAGACAGAGACAGAGAGACAAAGAGACAAAGAGACAAAGAGAGAGACAGAGAGAGAGACAGAGAGAGACAGAGAGAGAAAGAGAGAGACAGAGAGTGCCTGCCCAGCCTAATGCCTAAGTGAGAGAGTGGGCCTGAGTGGCCAAGCACATAAGTGAGAGAGAGAGGGCCTGCACTGCATAGCACACTCTTCTAATCAAGCTGAGGACTAGGAAAGTAGAGACAGGAGAGTACCAGGGGTTGAAGGAAATGTGTATGCTCCCTTCTGAACTCTTAGGGCAGCATAGACTCTTCTGGTGTGCGTGTGTACATGCAGAAGTCCACATTATTAAATGTTTATGCACATAAATAAATAAAAAACCAAAAATGCGTACAAGAGCCTCTACAGCTGAAATTAAGTAGAGCCATTTGCTGTATTTCATATGTTTCATATTTGTTCTGGATTTTCAAGTTTGTAAGCAATTATCAACCAACAAACTGGAAATCATTTGCCTTAAAGCCAGTGGCTTATTCCCACCTTCTAAAATCTCCCTTCAAAGTGTTGGTACTTGGTATTCCATGAACGCATGTGCAGGGGGTATTTAGCCAATCAGCACAGTCCTTTGGTGAGACCTGTTTGCTCCAGCTGGCATCACAAAGGATCCTCTTAGGCTTCTGTCCGGGTCTGGCTCCTGACAACTTTTTTTTTTTTTTTTTTTTTTTTTTTTTTGCCATTGAGGAGCTAAGCACAGAAGGGTGCAGTTGTGAAGGTGTTCTGCTCATACATGACCTGTAAGTGATAATCTGCCCTGATCAGGGTTGTTGTACAGTTAATCGAGGTGTGACAGGGTGGGGAATCTCAGGCCCAGGAGGCCACTAAGTGAGGAAAAGCCTCCTGATCGCCATTTCCTGTGGAATCTGAGGGTGAATGGAAGGTGGAGGACCGTATTCATGGAAGAGGATTGAACAGGTCAGGGCCATAGAGAATTCGGAACCCTTGGAAGAGAAAAGCTTTGGGCCTGGAGATAGGATCAGAGAACCAGCTGCAGGACTGTGGGTCAGGGAACAGGGAGCCATGGATGAGATGCCTTGGCGCTTGTCCTGTGTGCTGTACAGGATCCCTTAGAAACACACTGAGGATTCGTCCCTCCTCATTGTGTTCTCTATGGTGTGTTCCTTTGGTATAGACTGTATGAACATTGCAGACAGTAGAATGGCATAGGAAGATGAATGAAAAGAAGAAGAGGAGATATTGTAAGAGATTCATAAGTCATTGGGGATGGATTCTGACCACAGATCCTTCTGTCCCAATCTCCCATGTATTGGGATTAAAGACTTGCACCACCAAGTTCAGCTTTTTCTCTCAGTTTAGGTTCTGTAGGATGGGATCTATCTTTGTAGTTTCAGCTGGCCCAGCTTGGTCTGGCCTTTAACTTACAATCTTCAGATGTTTGAAATCCTCGGCTTCCCCAAATCCCTAATTTCTCCAATATAAGGTCTTTCTGTGTGGGTGGTGGTGGTAGTTCATGTTTTTTTGTAGACTTAGTGGTGGATCTTTTTGATATGAATATACAGTTACCATGTTCTTTATCTTTCTGGATAGAACTGTGAGTATACCTTAGACTGAGATAAACTGTTAAACAGAATTGCTGATGTTTTGTTTAAAAAGAATCTGTGGGAGATAGGACCAAAATTCAGATGCCTCAAAGGTTAAAGGATGTTGCTCATTGTTTATTGGGAGGAGGGGAGGACTCACATGTTGAAGGTTGGCCAGTTTTTGTTTTGTTTTTTTTTTTAAACTGAGAAATGGCAGATTGATAACTTTGGTTCTAAAGGAGGTTTTTAAAGAAGTGAGTTAAAGAAGTTTTTAAAACAAGTTGTGAGGGAGAGGGACATGATAAATGGGATACATGGAGAAAATGGTACGGGTAAGTATATATATATGCATCACCATATTGAATATGTATACAGAACTCTCTGATAAAGGCAATTGATTAAAAATATACATGTTAAGTAACAAAAGAAATTATCTTTCATTGAGCTAAAATAATTATTTGATGTTTTGTTATTTTTAATTATTTAAATGATAATTTTTAGTCAGGTAACTAAGTTCTTTTTTTTCCTTTTTATTTTAATTGTTTGTTTTTTAACTAAGACTACTGAGTTCTTAAGAGAAGAATGGCACTTAAGAAATTGATGGTGATACCAAAGGAAGGTTACTTATTACACTTGGACTTTGATGATGAGCACGATGACATAAAAGTTTCAGAGGAGGCTCTTTTGGAAGGTATAGCATTTCCAGTGTCAGGTATTAATTGTGTCCTGCAGTTCATTAGATTTTACCTAGTCACCTGAAATGGAGGAAGTCTTGTTAAGTTTACATATACTTCATTTCTAATTTTACCTATATTTATCTATTCTTATATACAAGGTTTAGCAGCACATATACCTACTCTTGGAACTATATCACCATATTTTGAGAAAGAAGAACTTTTTTGATTTTGCCTCAACAAAAGACCTGAACATTGTTCGTATAATATGTTTGCCAAACATGAATTTATCTCATAAAACCTTCAAATAAATTATTTCCTTTCTTTTTCTATTGTATATTTTCCTTATTTACATTTCAAATATTATCCCCGTTTCTAGTTTACACTCCAAAAATCTCCTGTCCTCTCCCTTCTCCCCCATCTCCCCAACACACCATCTAACAATTCCAGCCCAGGTATTCCCCCATACTGGGGCATAGGATCTTTACAGGAAAAAGTGTCTCTCCTCTCATTGATGCCTGACTAGTCCATCCTCTGCTACATAGAAAGCTGGAATCATATGTCCCATTGTTTGTTTTCATTGATTGGTGGTTTAGTCCCAGGGAATTGTGGGGTACTTATCCACACTTTGGTCTATCTTCTTCAGTTTCATGGGTTTTGCATATTTTACCTTGGTTATTCTGAGCTTCAGGGATAATATCCACTCACCAATGAGTGAATATCATGTGTGATTTTTGTGATTGGGTTATCTCACTTAGAAAGATATCATACAGATCCATCCATTTGTATAAAAATTTCATGAATTCATTGTTTTTAATAGCTGTGTAGTAATTCATTAAATAAATGTACCATATTTTCTATATACATTCCTCTAAAGAGAGTCATCAGGGTTCATTTCAGCTTCTTGTTATTATACATAAGGACATAGTGAAGCATGTATCCTTATTACAAGTTTGAACTTCTGGGTATAATCTTATCAATTTTATGAGGTCCCATTTGTCCATTTTTAATCTTATAGCACAAGATATTGCTGGTATTTTTTTTTCAAGAATATTCCCCCTTTGCCCATGTATTCCAGGCTATTCCCCACTTTCTCTTCTATAAGTTTCAGTGTCTCTGGTTTTATGTGCAGTTCCTTGATCGACTTAGACTTGAGCATTGTACAGGGGATGAGAATAGATCAATTTACATTCTACTACATGCTAACTGCCAATTAAGCCAGCACCATTTGTTGAAAATGCTGTCTTCTTTCCACTAGATGGTTTTAGCTCCTTTGTCAAAGATCAAGTGACTATAGGTGTGTGGGTTTATTTTTCTGACTTCAGTTCTATTTCATTTATATACCTGCCTACCACTAAACCTGTACCATGTAGTTTTTATCACAATTGCTTTGTAGTGCAGCTTGAGTTCAGGCATGGTGATTCCACAAGAGGTTCTTTTATTGTTGGGAATAGTTTTCTTATACTAGGTTTTTTTTGTTGTTGTTGTTGTTGGGTTTTTTTTTAAATTCCAGGTGAATTTGTAAATTGCCTTTTCTAACTCAGTAAAGAATTGAGTTGGAATTTTGATGGGGATTGCATTGAATCTTTAAACTACTTTTGGCAGAACACACATTTTTACTATATTAATCCTTCCAATCCATGAGCATGGGAGATCTTTCCATGTTCTGAGATCTTGTTTCATTTCTTTCCTCAGAGACTTGAAGTTTTTATCATATGTATCTTTCACTTTCTAAGTTAGAATCACACAAAGCTTTTTTATATTATTTGTGAGTATTGTGAAGGGTGTTTTTTCCCTAATTTCTTTCTCATCCTCCTTTTCCTTTGTGTAGGGAAAGCCCACTGATATGTTTGAGTTAATTTTATATTCACCTACTGCACTGAAGTCGTATATAAGGTTTATGATTTCTCTTTTTTGCATTTTTGGGTCACTGATACATACTATCATATATTCTGGAAATAGTGATATTTTGACTTCTTCCTTTCCAATTTGTATTCATTTGTTTTCCTTTTGTTGTCTAATTGCTCTGGTTAGGACTTCAACTACTATATTCAATAGGTATGAAGAAAGTGGGCAGTCTTGTCTCGTCCCTGATTTTAATGCGATTGTTTCTTTTAGTTTAATGTTTCCTACTGGTTTGCTGACTTTTTTTTTTTATATATTAGGTATGGGCCTTGAATTCCTGACCTTTCCTGGACTTTTATTATGAATGGGTGTTGTATTTTGTCAAATACTTTCTCAGCATCTAATGAGGTGATCATGTTGTTTTCGTCTTTGAGTTTGTTTCTATAGTGGATTAAGTTGACAAATTTCCATATATTAAACCATCCCTGCATCACAGGGATGAAGCCTACTTGACCATGATGGATGATCGTTTTGATGTATTCTTTTATTTGGTTTGCAGTGATTTTATTGAGTATTATTGCTTCGATATTCATAAGGGAAAATGATCTGAAGTTTCCTTTCTTCATTGAGTTTTTGTATGGTTTGAATATAATTGTAATCTGGCTTCATAGAACAAATTCAATAGTGTTCCTTCTCTTTTGATTTTGCATAATAGTTTGAAGAATTTTGGTCTTAGGTCTCCATGTGTAAGACCCAGAAGATGGACCTCCTCTCAAGTCCATTAAAGTCCTCAGATGAGATGGCCAGCACCCAAATGACTTGAGAGAAATCCACACCTGATGCAAACTGTAAGAGGTTTTATTATCAGCTAGCTAAGGACAAACTCCTTCCACTGTGCAGGGCAGGGGCGTATGACTCTGAGATGTGACAGAAGAGGGTTTTTATTAGCTACCTGAGGAATTGAGATGAGTTGGGAGGAGAGTTTGGAGAGTTGGGAAGAGTCGGGAGGAGTGTTCTTCTCTGCCCACAAGTCCTTGGCAAAACTCCAATTTTCGAATCTCTAGCTGTAAGGCTCAGAAACCAAAATGCTTTTTGGTGGCTGTAGAGAACATAGAGCTTCTTTCTGGCTGTATTTTTAGAGCTCAGGGAATAAAAGCTTGGAGAATGTCCAGGGGCTTCACCTTCCAGGGAGAAATGCTCTAAGTTGGGTTCTCACATTTCCCACTCCTTCTAGTACATAGTTCTAATTTTATAAGTTAGAAAATTAAACCTCTGGCCCAGCTGCCAAATAAAGCCAACCTGAGGTCACAGCTTTAGGATTTGTAAGATTGAGAACCTCAGAAGCCCCTTGAATGAGACGAAAGAGACTCTTGCCAGTGGGAGGAGGGAAGAAGGGGGGATCCTGTGCAGTGCCAGGCCAGTGGGCCATGGCAGGCCAGAAGCGGTTACATGCTGGAGGTGCGGCAGCAGGGCTTGTCAGAAGCACCAGGGAGCATCCTTTTGATCTGAGTTCAAGTTTCCCAGAATGGTGGCACCGGACCCGGACAGGATCTTCTGTTTGAAATTTATGTGGCACGAAGATGGTTCCTGGTTAGTATGTTTTTTTGTTTTTTTGTTTTTGTTTTTGTTTTTTATTGTGTTTCAGCATTTCCAAGGCATCTTTTCTGACCAATTGTAGGGCCTTCAAGTGAGCTAGAGGGGGTTCTGAAAAAGAAATATCAAGTTCAAACATTGCACCTGCTTCTGTTAAAGGGAGGGGCGTCCCAAGTTGAGGAGTTTGAATGGTGTAAGTTTAAATTTCCCTGTGGTGTTCCATACTCAGAACAAGGCAAAGGGAAAAAGAGCTGCATAATCTTTTCTGTAGGTCTCTAAAACCAATTTAGTCAAGGTTTCTTTTAATGCTCTATTCATCCACTCTACCTGTCCTGAAGTCTGGAATCTGTAAGAACAATGTATCTTCCAATGAATCCCCCATTGTCTGGCTAACCCTTGGCTTACCTGGACAATGAAGGAGGGGCCATTGTCTGATGAAAGTACCTTAGAGATGCCAAATCTTGGGAAATTTTCCTCTAATATCTTCTTTCCCATGGCATGGGTGTTCTTGTTATTAGTGGGGAAGGCTTCGACCAAGCCTGAAAAGGTGTTTACAAAAAAACAAATAGATATTTATTACTGTACTTGGCTGGTTTAACTTCAGTAAAGTCTACTTTTCAGTATGCTCATAGCCAGTCAACTCTTATCCACCTTCTGGGGGGGGGTGTTCTTGTGGTGCCCAGCAATGGTGAGGGCACATGCTTGGCATTCATTAACAATCCCCTGGGCAACATCTGGCAATCTTATAACATTGCAGTTTTAGCTCTCAACATTTTCTTTGACCTTCTCAATTTCCAAGTGCATGAGGTGGTTTAGATTGGAGACATATTGTTACCTTTCTATTGTGGGCAGGACAGAGCAACCATCTTGGTCCTAGAGACTCCCTGGGTAGTACACCCACATATATCAGGTATTTTGCCTGTTAATTTCTGATCTTCTGGAGTATAGTCAAAGCCTGCATCTTTGAGTTTATAATGGTCTTCACGTTCTTTATTTTATTCATTTATTTTTTTTAGGCCAGTCAGTTCAGGCATCAGATTTCCCTTCACTATGGCCTCATGGACTTTGTGGTGACAATGGCAATGTATGATGTCCAGTTTTTTGCAAAGTGTATGGCTTCTAATAGTCTCAAGGTTTCCTTTTTATTTTTAATATCTTCCCCAGTAGAAGTGAGTAGCATCCTTTTTCTACAGATACTACCATGCGTGTGGCAAAGGCATACATGCTGTCTGTTTAGATATTGATGTTCTTTTCTATGGCCAGCTGCAAGGCTTGGGTATGTGTGATTAGCTCTTCTCCCTGGACTGTCATTTCTTCAGTAAAGCTGCTTACACGGATGGTTTCTTTTCCGTTGACCACTGCTGGCACCACTTTTCTTTTACCTTCAATCAAAAAGCTGATACCATCTGTGTACCAATTGGGGCAACCTGACCATGGCTGGTCAATGACTTCTTTCTTAGTTTTGGTTTCTTCTGCCAGGATGTCTATACACCTTCACTGGTAGGGAGTTGTCAGCTTCAGGCAGCAAGGTGGAAGGATTCAGGATAGCAGGGGTGCAAATTACACTCTCTCTACACTCTCTCAGTCAGAAAGAGGCTCTGATAATGGGTCCTGTGAGCATTAGTCATCCAGCAATCTGGCAGCTGCCTAACAATGCTTTCTAAGGCATGGGGGCAGAGGGGGGCTACTACTATAGTTCCTTGACCTAGAGTCAGTTTGTCAGCATCTTTGAGAAGTATTGATATCTTTTAAGAAAGACGGCCATCCACTGGGCATTGGGTCTATTTTTTTTTACAAGTAGGCCACAAGTCTTTTCTATGTCCCCAGAGCTTAGTTCAGGACCTATCTCACTATTTCTGCTCTTTTATCTAAATAGAGAGTGAATGGCTCGGTCACATCTGTCAGGACTAGGGCTGAGGCACTAAGCACGATTTTTTAATCTTTTTAAAGGCCTCCCCATATATTGGGTCCATGAGAAAGTCCCATTCTCTTTAGTAAGGGGGGATTATTAGGGAGTGCCAGGTGGCAAAGCCTTGCTTTTTAACTGGTAGCAACAGAGTATTCCAGGAAGACTGACAAAGGACCAAACACGCCTAGTTCTAAGAGCCCTTGAAGGTGAGGTCTGATGCCCTCACTGGCCTCTTTGCTCATGGTGTATTGTTGTACCCCGAAAGGAATCTCACCAGATTTCAATGTCACAATGATGGGGGGGACACCATTTTTGTCTCAATTATACCACCAGTCTCTGCCCAGGCTGTTGGATATCTCTCTAAATAGGTCCATTCTAGTACTTTTCTTGACGGGGCTTGAGACTCATGTAATCTATATTCTTCTTCTAATTTTAAAGTTAAATTTATAGGGACAGGCTTGCCAAGGGATTGAAGTTCCTTCCAAAGAGCAGCTTATTTGGGATTTTAAATATGCTAGTATGTCTCTCCACAACAATGTGGTGGGGCTTGAGGAATGATGAGGGAGGAATGAGTTACTTGGCTTATTCATAGATTAACTTTCTTATCAGTGGTCTAAGAGTATGGTTTCTGACCAGTAGCCCCGAATACTAAGGATTTCTGGGTCCTCAATTTCTCCAGTGGCTCTGTCAGGACTAAAAACTCTGCTCTGATATCATGAAGGGAAGCCATAAGGGTCTCTTCCACAGCTGGGGTTACCCTAGTGTCACGTAGGGTGTCTGTTCCCCATATCATGTAGTCATCATCCTCTGAGAAAAGGACTTAGGTGGTCTGGTATCTGTCTCTTTCTTGGGGCAGTCTCTTGCTCAGTGTCTCTTTTCTTTACAGTACCCACATTGCAAATAAGTCCTACCCTCCCCAACTTGTGCTTGGGTTATAGTTTTTGGTGACAGCAATAGAAACATTAAGACATTCAACATTACATATGTGATGGCCTGTCTACAATCTGTAGATCCAGTGAAGTTAGGTATAGAGGAAGGACTTGGGTGCATACATGGATGCCCATGGTATGGAGAAATAGAATGGATTTATTAGTGTACAAAGGTGGACAAGAAGGAGAAGATCAGGTGGCATGGTGGAGGGAGATGGGGTTGAATAAGGAAATGCAGGAAGAGATATTTGAAAGAGAAGTATTTGATGAATGATGACCGAAAGGGGGAGGAACTGGAGAGGATGGGAGGTAGTAAAAGAACCGTGGGGAGTAAAATTTGGGGGGACTGTAAGCAGGGTCTATTAAATGAGAAATTAATATTATTTTTAATTTTATTAGAATATTAAGCATGGCAGAGGGGCTCCCCAGAATGTACATTTTACCTCCAAAATACAGGGCTTTGATGGATTCTTGGTGAGGTGAACCACTTAAAACTCTTACCACTCTTAAACACTTAAAAGCTGGTACCACTCTGTTACCACTCATGCTGTTGTAGAGTTTCTCCCTACTTGCTGCCCTCACATCACATTCCTCATAATCTATGGATTGTATGAAAATTTAAGGGGGGTTCCAGCCCCTCACTGGGCAATATCATTGCCACACACAGTGTTATTTAGATCGAACTTTCTCAAGGATTGCAGCTGATGCGATTAATACTTCAACCACAATCTTGGAAAGAATTACTACAAAAAACATGCCTTTTTTTTTTCAAAGTCAGGCTGGTGTTCAGATGATTATTATTTCCTTGTACCTATTTCCTCATTCTGATTCCTGATATGATTTAAGAAAAACATGGTTAATGAACAGATGTGCACCCTGAGGATTCAAAGTAGAAAGGGATGATAGGTTTTTATATATAAGTTTAGTTTTGTGATTCTTTTAAGATTTTTGAAGGATTAATTTTTGAGATAGATAAAAACTAATCCTTTCTGTATAACGGCAAATTTCAGTCTACCAGTAAGAGAAACTGGCTGAAATAAAAATTACCCTACTTGCTTACAACTTGTTAATCTATAACAAGTTTTTTAGTTAGAAATGCGTGTTGGTTCTTGGGAATAATATTGGATATTTATAAACATAATTTATAAATAGCTCATCATAAAAGTATAGTGAGAAGATGCTTCTCCTTATACATACTCATAATTATTCACTAGAAGAAAATAGAAAGTAACCAGTATAAATTTTATACTAATTGAAAGATTGTGCAGAGATATATAAGCAGTGTGAGAAAAATAAAGTTAGTGCTTTGTTCCATCCACCAAATGTGAGTATATATTTAAAGTGGTTGAAGCTTTGCACTGTCCAACAAATGTGTGTGTGTGTGTGTGTGTGTGTGTGATTGTTTGTGCTTCTTAAAGCTTGCTTCTTCTAACATGTATGTAAATGTGTCTTGCCTGCTTTATATGCCATCTAACCAACATCCCCTCCTTGAATCACTGAACACTCTATCACAGCTACTCTTGGAAAGACAGAGAGACAGCAAACACACAGAGCCCTACTGGGCATAACTAACTTGAACATGTGTGAGACCACCCACCTCCTCCAGTGACACCCTTCCTCCAACAAGGAAACACCTAGTCCAACAAGGTTAATCATCCTAATACAGCCTATGGGCCGATGGGAACCAATTACATTAAAAATACCACACCTACCTAGCTACATGCATGCATATATTCATGCATAAGAGATAAACAGAGAAAGAGGGTGAGAGAAATAGAAAGAGAGAGAGATAGGTAGATGATAGAGAAATAGTTGCATACATATCTATATAAATACATTCAATCATTACTACATACATACATACATACATACATACATACATACATACATACATAGATGACAGATAGACAGATAATTATATGTGAAATTAATCTAAACACTAAAGACATGGTGCCCTTTAATTCACATGCACACACTCTGAGCACTGTTTACAATCATCAATTAAGACATAAAGGTTGGACATTCGAACTACAAAGACATATACAAACAAACCCACAAAACCCACAATGTTCATTTGGTGTGCATAGATTTGATTAATATCTAGGATTTCCTTTTTTTCTGTATATTATGAGAGATTTCACCCTAAAATCTTTCTCAAATTGTCCATTATTTTAGTTACTACTGTGTACAATCTGATACTTATAATCCACTAGATAGTAATGTTATAGAAGGTGTTTATTGTGCTGAAGGTATTCAGCCATACCCCTCAGCTCCAAAATATATCTTTTAAAGACACATAGTAAGGAACGATCTTTCAAATGACCTCAAATGAAACTGTCATCTGGTGAAAAATAACACAGCACAGGAAGAAGTTTACACATAAAATTTATATTCATGTGAATATTGGTCAAATGTTTACAATTGTAAAGTTGAATTACATAGTGGTATGTCTTTGAAACAATAGGAAAAAATGATGTGCATACGTTGTGTTTTCCAAAAAGAGTAGGAAATGTAAAACATTTAAACATTGGGATGTTGGTTTCTAATGCCAGGAGATGACTAACATAGCAACAGACTAATAAAGTATCCTCTTCAAAAGTTAAAAGAAAACAACAACAACAAGAAGAGAACAACAATCACAAGGAACCATGTCATCTGTGGCATCTTCAGGAGGATGTGCAGCAATCTGAACATGGTTCCAAGGACGTTAGTAGATGTCTAGTTCTTTATCAGCCTGACAGGTTTGTGTTCAACCATCCATGTCTGTATACTAAGGTTGCAAACAACCCATCGATGCTGAGTGACCTAAAGATGATGAGTTCTACTCCCCACTCTCTTTGCTGCTCTGGAGACTTCAAACCTGAGGGGAGGAATGTTATATTAATGAGTATGAGAATGCTCAATGCATCTTTGTCTACATTGTGTAAATTTGGCATCTCTTTAAGTGAAGTATAAGACCTGCTTAGGCCAGAAGGTACAACTAGAGGCCTGATGAACAAAGATGCTACTGTAGAGACCCCATGTAATGAGAAAAGTCTTTCAGAAGTACACTTGGACAATGGTGGAATTTAAGATCCAATTATTCAGAAATGGCATGTAGGCACTATTGTTGGCCTTAGTGTCATACCGAGAACACCCCCAACACTAATCAGAGATGTATGGCTAGTGGTCAGAAGTGAGCCAGTAATGGACATTGGGAAGAAATGAGACCCTATGAGCCATGAAAAATAGATAGGAACTCAATGGTAAGAGGGGTATCTTTGTGAGAAATTGGAAATCTAAATCCCCTTTGTACAGGTAAACTAGTATGTTTGGTTGGGTAGAGTTCAAATTTGCATGTTCTTTCCTTGACGTGAGATCAAAGACACAGCTTACCTCATGCAGTGGAGCCCATTCCAGGTTTTTCCTAACAGCTAGCAACTCCTCATCAGAGACTAGAGCATCTGTCCACTATAGTAAATGTGGTGCCGGATCAGGAAGCAGTCTGAGCACTCATCAAAAACCTGGCTGACAGTTCCACACTAGTTCTTCTTCTCAGGCATATGTTCATCTCCTGGGTCTAGGTATGAATGGTGAGGAGAACATCATTTTAGTTTCTGCCTTGAGGAAATGAGCTTTTGTTCTGGGCTGTACTTCTTAATGTTCGGCTCAGGTACTTTAAGCTTGGGTGGTCTGGAGGTCCATTTGGGAGTTAAAATTGGAGGGGGGGTGTCTAAGTGTCTGCATCAGAGGAGAACATTGCAAGGTCATTATTGGTCAGAAAGGGACATCTGATGACCACTTGGGGAAAATGAGATCTGAGGCCCCTGGTAACTCAGAGTCAGTAGATTGAAATCCTTTTGGTCAAAGCAGAAGGATCTGAGGCCCAATTAAATAGACTTAGTAAGTTTACTCCCACAGGGGCATATTTAGAATGTCTGAGAACCCTTTGGATATTGGTGGACTGTAGCTCTCTATTAGAACAGGGAGGGCTGGTAGATCCTTTGGTGAAAAGTGGAATATTTCAGGTATAGTCTAAAAGCCAATTCAGTAAAAGACAGTAAGTTGAATACTTTGGGTAAGGGGAGACATATGCAGTACCCCTATGTGCAGGAGAAGAATTGTTTCTGCCTGTCTCAGGATTAGTGATAGATCTAAGATTCTCTAAAATAGGAGGATGGTGATAGGAGCTTCATAGGATTGTATAGAATAGTTTTATCCTGTTATTCCTATGTCTGCAGCACTATTGAGCAGAAATTGAACACTGATTGATACCTTGAGAATTCTAGGACATTCCAGGTACTTTCTCCTTCATCAGCTAGAAAAATGAAATCACAATCAAGAATACACATCATCTGAATGTCTGTGGTAGGCATGACAACAATCTTAGAAGTCTTTTAAGAGGGTGTAATGTGGTATTTTCTGGTTTAGTGTCTTCCTTAAATATATGTCCATCCACACATTCCTCTGCATGGAGGCCATGATGTCTCTGTCTAAGGTAACAAAACAAAGATAGTAATCTGATTTACCCTTACCTTGATACTCTTCTGTTTGGGATTTCAGTCCAGAGTGTTCAGAAATATCTTAGGTCAGAACAGTGCTTCCCAGACCACGGAAATTAGAAGTTATAGGTAGGACATACACTGGGAAGATGGTGAATCTGGGGGATTTCCTCAAACACACTGTGCTCAACACAGGTTGGAGTACTCTCTGTTGTGAATGTCTAAATCTTCCTAAAGTAAGATAGGGGAGGAGCTTGGGCAATTTTGCACAGAAGTAGGATGGTTGTGCCCTTCATCAAGGAGGTAATGTGACAAACTTCATGAGAATAAGGAAGTTTAAGCACTCTGGTCATAAGCAGCATTTCTGTGACACTTTGCAAATGTGAAATTGAATGTGAAGGATTGGCTAGAATTTGGTAAACAACCTTTCTGAACTATTTGGAACCACCTTTTCTGGTGTACTGCACCCAGTTACCTATCAACACATCACTGTCATCTCCTGATCTCTCCTCAGCCAGAGGAGTGTCTGGAATGATGTGGAGGTTCCCTTTCTTGTAGTCATCCAGGAGCTGATAGAAGTAGAGAGCTGGATCCTTCTTGTAGGTACTGTAAAACAAATCCTTCATGATTGGCACCTGGGCTAGCACAACCTTCCTCCAGTTGTCCTCAGAGCCAACTTCACCCTTAAATTTGTGTTTTACCGCTCTGCCAACCAGGGCTCTGGCGAGGTGGGCATCCCTTACCTGAGGAAATCTTACTTTGGGAGGCAAAACCTTAAGGTTTAAAATCCTGTCATCATTGTAGAGCTCCTGTCCATAGACGCTGTCATTTCCATCATACTTCACCAAATAAAGAGAAGGGTTTGTTGGCAGTTGACCTAGAACTATGGTCTTCCATTGAGTGACAGGCTCATTACCTTCCTTCCAACCTTGAGAAATTCTGCAGCCAACAATATTCCTCAAGACGTTGGAAGAAGACATCCTCCTCTTTTTCTTCATGAGGGATGTCATGCTAAGACTCTTCAGAGGTATTGTCTTCTACATGGCTGTAGCCCTGGTGTGGTAGACCACACCAACCCTGGGCAGATGTCTTGTGGTTATCATTCTGTGTTCAAATATCATACTTGCCCATTGCCTTGGATTGAAGGTATTGCCTGTTTACACCAGACACAATGCTGTTGCTACTGTCATATATATGAGTTACTGAAAGGCAATGAGTGTAGGATGGGAGAGAATGCTGGAGAAATGCTCTTCTCTAATGGAATTTTTGAGTAGGTCAAGAAGGCTATGCTAAACATGTTTGGGCTTCTAAACTTAATTTGATCCAAATAAGAAGTTCATAATCCAGCTATGGTGGCACAAGCATTTAAACTCAGCATTCAGAAGGCAGGATATTGCAGATTTCTGACTTAGAGACCAGCCTGGTCTACAAAGTGAGTTCCAGGGCAGCCAGTGTTAGACAAAGGAACCATGTCTCCAAATCAGCAACAACATTAACAACTTAAACAAAACAACAACAACAACAACAAACAAACAAACAAACAAAACAAAAAAAAATGAAAAACAAACAAAAAACAAAACAAACAATCAAATCAGAAGTTAATAGGAGGTGTTAGTGACCCAAGTCTTAAATCCTAGTACTCAAGAGGCAGAGGGAGGCAAACCTTAGTGAGATAAAGGCTAGTCTATTCTACAGAGTGATTTTCCTAACAGCCAAAGCTACACAAAAACACACTCAAATTAAAATTAATCACCCATCCAAAGAAAAAATGAACAAACAAAACAAAAAATAAATAAATAAATAAATAAATAAATAAATAAATAAATAAATAAGGGAAACAAGGAAATTATCGAAGGGAAATTAACAAGTAATTCTTGAGAGCTCAGAATAACATACTCAGATGAATATGTCTTCAGCCCTGAGCTAATTTGCCTCTGCTGAGGAACATCTCCTTGCATGTCTATGTCAATGTGGAAGTTGGTATGCCTTTTACAAAATGATCAAGGATTAAAGAATAAAGAAAATGAGTCAGAGTTGTCACCTACCCTCTCTTGTACCTGCAAGCTCTGAATTAGGTGGCAATATTCACAAATATCCCAGGGACACAGCACACCACTGGCCTTCTGTATTATGTCACCTGACCCAGCCTCAGGATTATTTGGTGATTATTTGCCACTGCAACTCTGGCCTAAACAAGTCCAGGCAATATCAGCCATTTAGAACTAACATTTTCTAAAATACATACGGACAAAGAAGAGCTTTGACATTTTAATGGAATTGTGAAGGAGATATTGTTAGCAAGGATAATAAATTCAGGAGATCAACTAAACTGTATCAACCATGCCCCTGGCCCCAAACATGGGAGAATTTAGAATGTACAGTTACTCAGTGTGGGAGGGAAAACTTTCAGCTTTCTATAGCTATGAGGGTCCCATTCACTTCATAAATGTACTTACCCAAAGAAAATGTCTTAGTCATCAAGATTCTGTCTTTTGATACAGACCAGGCAAAAAAAACTTGAGGAACAACGTTGGGGTTCAGGAGCTGGCCTGCCTTTCATACACCACTGGGAAAATAGTGGACACACCTTCTAGGGATTCTAGTGCCTCCAAGTGGAATAGATGTGCAATCTATGGCCAGTGCTCTGTGACATCACCTAGTTCAGCTTGCATGATAGAACACCACTCATGCTGGTTCCTTCCCTAATTACACCAGAGACATTAACCATCTAGGCTTTACCTTTTCATATGGCCTTCTCAAAATACAAAATATAATCCCTACTGAAATGTCCTGATGACTTGAGTCACATTCTGCCCAAGTAATTCACTCCTGTATTGTTTTTATCATTTTGGTGGTTGGGTTTCTGTTTATTCATTTGTTGATTGTTTGTTTTGTTTTTGTTTTTATTTTCCTCCTGTGAAAGCCTTCAGTTTCTGACTCACCAACATCCTTGGTGGTTATTTTCCCTGTTCCAACCTTTCCCTGGTTATCTTTAAACTGTTCTTAGTGTCAGAAATTGTGCCAGACTCTTTGAGGCAGCACATTGGATAGCACATCAAAATTCTGTTTATGAAAACCCAAAGTTAGAGCAATAAATATTTTATTCAAACAAAGCAGGAATTTTACAGGGTTAAGTACCTTGTATTGAAGCTATTTGCAACCGTGAATCATGGATTCTTTGGAAAATGAGAAGGCAATCTAGCTCTTGTTCCTGCTTACAAAGTTGTGATGAAGTTAAACACAATATCAACCAGTCATGTTTTAAAGGCCTTTAAAAATTATTAGTATTTCTGGTTACAAGTAATTTAATAGATTAAATGCAGTAAAACAGGGTGAAATAGATTTGATAATTTTACTTTTGAAATATGGGTAGACAAAATATTGAATGCTGGTAAGTATGGAATTTACTTACAAATTATCAGGCACTTTAATTTTTCATGCCATATAGATCTTTAGTTCTTCCAGAAAAATTAATTTCAGGCCCTTACACGATAACCACCACACCTTGTATATTTTTTTCATAGATGTTGACACTACCCATAGTGGGCTAGACCCTTCAACATCAGCCATCCAAAAAAGATCATTCCTTACAGGTGTGGCAACTGACCAATGTGATGGAGGCAGTTCTTTATCTGCGGTTCTATATTCCCAGGTTGAGTTAACTAAAAAAAAAAAAAATGCAAGAAGGACCATTTCACATCCATATCATAAATGTTGATTGCCTTAGTGTGTGCAATAAACATGCGATGGATTAGTACTAGATGTCAACCACTGGATGGATGGCTTAAAACATGAGAGAGAGAGAGAGAGTGACAGAGAGAGAGAGAGAGAGAAAGAAAGAATGAGAGAGAGTTTTTGATATGCCAAAGGGTGTTTGATATTTCAAGCCCAGTGCCAAATCACTTTTAATGAAAACACAAATCCTAATTCTTTCTAAACATCCCACCACCTAGAAAACTAACTCCTTTGAATATTTGATCTTCTGTGAGCCACAATTATTCAAACTAATAAAGTATGTAAAAGAAATTGAAATCAAGTAATAATTGTCCATGCCACTTCTTGGAATATTCTATATCATTACTTTTCTTTTCTTAGAGGTTAGGGTTATTTGCATAACAAGAGACTAATCAGTCATCATTGTCACATCAGCCAAAGGCATCCTAACCCTGCCACATTTCTACTTGATTAATCACATTGGCATTACTTATTTGTATGGAAACATATCCCTTCATCCTGATTTAGTTAAAACCGTGGGAATTTTCAATGTGCAATTAATTTTGTTCATAATGGGACAAAACAGAAGCCTACAGGATTGTTCCTGGGAGCTGAAGATTTCCCTTCCATTTAGTAAAATGTTATAAATATTATTTTAACACAAGCCTAAATTCGTGAAAAAGCTTTGTTTTCATATTTTAATTATTTACAGGTCGTTCTGTGCCATATAAAGAAAGGTAGAGAAGAAAAGCTGTTTTGGAGTCACTGACATACATTTAACTGAGGTCTCTTTGCATAGTACAAGATATACCCATCGCTATATCTGGGGAGTTTGCTTCAGGAACTCTAATGATATAAAGTCCTCAGGATTCTAGGCTAAGATAACAGAACACTGCTTATAAGCTATGAAAGATAAGCTCTTGTATATTTTATTTATATTCATGTGTGTCTGCACACAGATCTGTACAGGTAAGTTCAAAGGTAGCGAAGGGTATAGTGTGATTTGCTCCTTCACTCCCTAATTTATCCCCTTTCTACAGGGTTTCTTGCTGAGCTAATATTGAGGCTGGCTTTCAGGAAGCTACAGTCATCTTCCTGTCTCTGCCGCTCCCAAAATCCTAAGCACTGGTGTTGTAAGTAAATAAACACAGGCATGAATTTGCCCCTGGGCCATAACCTCTGATCCTTCTTTATTTTAAATAATCTCTGGATTACTTTTGCCCTTAATGTAATGAAACTGCTACACAAGGGTTTGTTATTTAGGAAATGGAAATATAAGTCGTCTGTATATGTTCAGTACAGACATTATATATTAAGAACTACATTCATTAATTCCTTGAGAAATTCATACAATGTATTTTGATGGAATTTATTTTCCAGTTCTCTTAATAACTCCTCCCGGACCAAAACCAGATCCATTCCCACCTTAATCCTCCTTCCAACTTCATGTCTCCTTTTCTCCCTTTTGATAAAACCCATTCAAATCAATTGTGTTGCCCATAAACTCTTGGACATGGAGCTACCAGTAGTGCCTGGCCAACCTATAACCTTCAAAGGGCATACCTTTGATGAAAACTGACTCTCCATCTTTCATTAACTGTCCATACATTCTCAGATGGGGATGATTGATAGTGAGAACCTACCACTTATTGATGGAAGGCAGACTGGCCTGATTTTGTGCAGATAGAGACATACAGTTTCTCAATGACCTCTCTACCTTACAAGATTTCCACTATCTCTTCATTGAGGGATCCTAAGACTCAGCTCCTCTACTTCTTGCCTCTTTCTGTGAGTATGTGTGTGTGTACAAGTGTGTCTATATTATAGATGTCTCATTTTACATCCAAGTCAACGCATAGTGGGGTTTGCAATCAACTGCTGGCACTATTTCACACTAGGCAATATGCTGTGATGCAGATGGTGGGACTAAATACCACACTGAAACTGGAGATGGCTAGAAATCATCACAGTTGGTTGTAGTATAGGTGAAATTTACACTTTTGACCTAAACTTCTGGGTCCACCCTATGGCTTTAAAATAGAGGGATGTGGGATCAAGAACCTTAACTTTCATTGCACTTTCCTTCTTCTTGAACTCATATTTTAAAATACCTCATGGAGGTGATGATTCTGTTGGCCTGGACGTTTTGCTTTTGTAACTGCTATACAGAGATATCCTCAAAGAGACAGATAGATCCTATCACTTTTTGTAACATAAAGAATTGTGTGGTGAAATGGGTTTGCAATGTCAGTCGTGGTTCTTTGATGAAGGTTTTGGCCCCAAGTACAATGTTCAAAGATAGAACACTATACACAATCTGAAAAGTGATTGGACCCTGAGGGCTTTAATCAATGAGTTAATTGATTGATGGGTGTGCATTGAAGGGGTGAGACACTTGTAAAGGAACTTGGATATTGGGAACATGTCTTGGAAGTTATTTATTGTCTTTGGTCACTTCCTGTGTTGATGCTTACTGGGTAATAATAAGTTGGACAACTGTTCTGCTTCATGTCCCTTTCATACTCTTGTGACTATGGACCTGTTTTCCTTGTTGCTAGGCATATCGGAACAGTGATGAAAATTATTTACATGAGTGTGTCTCACTAGTGATACTGACTTTTCTGGTCCATTGTAACCATGCCTTAATTCTTTAAGCTTTTTTCTAGAAGAATCATGCTAACATTAGACCGAAAGTTACCAAATAGTTGTACCTGGAAGATTCTGCCAGTGTATCTGTTGTCTTTGTAATAAAGAACTTTGATTCTTCCCACACTGTTTTTTCCACTGTATTCATTACTGTATTTTAATAGATTGCAATATCATATGAAGTAGCAGAAAATGAGGGGAAATGGAAGGAGATGAAAATGTGTTAGAATCATTAAATTACACACTTAAAAATAAAGAAATCAATGTATTTTTATTATAGAAAGGATACTACAAAAAAAGCTGCTGAAAAGGTTTGGCCAACTCATGGGAGATGGTATTTGTCATACCTCCTGTGATGTAGCTGTAAATAGTAGTGGGTTTATTACAGATGAATCAAACACCAATATAAGCATGAAGGGATAATACTCAGTTGCCTCAGGAGAAAGAAATCAGGTAAAATTCATTAGATTTCTTGATGAGGAGTCTTTTTGTCATAGCTTTGGTGGCATAAAATTGGACAGATTGGCAAGTCCCCCAGTAAGTGTAATACACAGTAGAATTTCGGGGTTGTGAGGCTATAGGAAATATTCAGCTCATGTGACCTATTATTGAGTATCCTTGCTGATGGAGGTAGTCACCCTTCACTTATGCCATACATGGAAGTGTGTCTATGCAGGGGCAGAATGCAATAGATGGTGTTGAGTAATGTTTTTGTAGGTTATGGTGTAAGTTAAACATTACTGTGATGGGATATTATTTTTTTTTCCAATTTTGACAATCCACAGTTACCTAAGAAGAGAGAACAATTGAAGATCAGTCTCTATTCACTTACTTGTTCATTAGGTAAGTCTATGGGATATTCTATTCGCTAATGATTGATGTGGGAGGGCCCATCACTGTGGCTAAGCTCATCAGTAGTCCTTAGTAAATGGGAGCCTTTTAGGCTGTATTTTAAAAAAAATAGCTGAACGAGCCATGGGAAAAGTGGTGGTTTGAATAATAAAGTCACGTATAGACACATATATATGAATATTTAGTCACCAGGAAGTGGCAGTGAGTTTAAATTTAGAAGGAATAAGAGAAGGTGTGGCTTCATTGGAGAAAGTGGGCGTATCAACAAGGATGGGTTTGAGTTTTCAAGAAGCCAATGCAATGGCAGAATCTATCTCTTTGCCTAAGGATCAATAGTTCTCTATTGCTCCAGTGATGGGGTCCCTCTCGTGATGATTGTACAATCTTCTGAAAATGTAAGCAAGCCTCCAGTTAAATGCGGTGTTTTCTTCTTTTTCTTTTTTTTCCCATTTTTTTATTAGGTATTTAGCTCATTTACATTTCAAATGCTATACCAAAAGTCCCCCATACCCACCCACCCCTACTCCCCTAACCACCCACTCCCCCTTTTTGGCTCTGGCATTCCTCTGTACTGGGGCATATAAAGTTTGCTTGTCCAATGGGCCTCTCTTTCCAGTGATGGCTGACTAGGCCATCTTTTGATACATATGCAGCTAGAGTCAAGAGCTCCGGGGTACTGGTTAGTTCATAATGTTGTTCCACCTATAGGGTTGCAGATCCCTTTAGCTCCCTGGGTACTTTATCTAACTCCTCCATTGGGAGCTCTGTGATCCATCCATTAGCTGACTGTGAGCATCCACATCTGTGTTTGCTAGGCCCCGCATAGTCTCACAAGAGACAGCTACATCTGGGTCCTTTCGATAAAATCTTGCTAGTGTATGCAATGGTGTCAGCTTTTGGATGCTGATTATGGGGTGAATCCCTGGATATGGCAGTCTCTACATGGTCCATCCTTTCATCTCAGCTCCAAACTTTGTAACTCCTTCCATGGGAGTTTTGTTCCCACTTCTAAGGAGAAGAATAGTGTCCACACTTCAGTCTTCATTTTTCTTGAGTTTCATGTGTTTAGGAAATTGTATCTTATATCTTGGGTATCCTAGGTTTTGGGCTAATATCCACTTATCAGTGAGTACATATTGTGTGAGTTCCTTTGTGAATGTGTTACCTCACTCAGGATGATGCCCTCCAGGTCCATCCATTTGGCTAGGAATTTCATAAATTCATTCTTTTTAATAGCTGAGTAGTACTCCATTGTGTAGATGTACCACATTTTCTGTATCCATTCCTCTGTTGAGGGGTATCTGAGTTCTTTCCAGCTTCTGACTATTATAAATAAGGTGGCGATGAACATAGTGGAGCATGTGTCCTTCTTACCAGTTGGGGCATCTTCTGGATATATGCCCTGGAGAGGTATTGCTGGATCCTCTGGTAGTACTATGACCAATTTTCTGAGGAACCGCCAGACTGATTTCCAGAGTGGTTGTACAAGCCTGCAATCCCACCAACAATGGAGGAGTGTTCCTCTTTCTCCACATCCACGCCAGCATCTGCTGTCACCTGAATTTTTGATCTTAGCCATTCTGACTGGTGTAAGTTGGAATCTCAGGGTTGTTTTGATTTGCATTTCCCTGATGATTAAGGATGTTGAACATTTTTTCAGGTGCTTCTCTGCCATTCGGTATTCCTCAGGTGAGAAATCTTTGTTCAGTTCTGAGCCCCATTTTTTAATGGGGTTATTTGATTTTCTGAAGTCCACCTTCTTGAGTTCTTTATATATGTTGGATATTAGTCCCCTATCTGATTTAGGATAGGTAAAGATCCTTTCCCAATCTGTTGGTGGTCTTTTTGTCTTATTGACGGTGCCTTTTGCCTTGCAGAAAATTTAGAGTTTCATTAGGTCCCGTTTGTCAATTTTCGATCTTACAGCACAAGCCATTGCTGTTCCGTTCAGGAATTTTTCCCCTGTGCCCATATCTTCAAGGCTTTTCCCCACTTTCTCCTCTATAAGTTTCAGTGTCTCTGGTTTTATGTGAAGTTCCTTGATCCACTTAGATTTGACCTTACTACAAGGAGATATGTATGGATCGATTCGCATTCTTCTACATGATAACAACCAGTTGTGCCAGCACCAATTGTTGAAAATGCTGTCTTTCTTCCACTGGATGGTTTTAGCTCTCTTGTCGAAGATCAAGTGACCATAGGTGTGTGGGTTCATTTCTGGATCTTCAATTCTGTTCCATTGGTGTACTTGTCTGTCTCTATACCAGTATCATGCAGTTTTTATCACAATTGCTCTGTAGTAAAGCTTTAGATCAGGCATGGTGATTCCACCAGAGGTTCTTTTATCCTTGAGATGAGTTTTTGCTATCCTAGGTTTTTTGTTATTCCAGATGAATTTGCAAATTGCTCCTTCTAATTCGTTGAAGAATTGAGTTGGAATTTTGATGGGGATTGCATTGAAACTGTAGATTGCTTTTGGCATGATAGCCATTTTTACAATGTTGATCCTGCCAATCCATGAGCATGGGAGATCTTTCCATCTTCTGAGATCTTCTTTAATTTCTTTCTTCAGAGACTTGAAGATTTTATCACACAGATCTTTCACTTCTTTAGTTAGAGTCACGCTGAGATATTTTTTATTATTTGTGAGTATTGAGAAGGGTGTTGTTTCCCTAATTTCTTTCTCATCCTGTTTATTATATAGTACTTGAAGAATGAGCCAGAGCAATTTGACAACAAAAGGAGATCAAGTGGATATAAATTGGAAAAGAGGAAGTAAAAATATCACTTTTTGCAGATGATATGATAGTATATGTAAGTGACCCTAAAAATTCCACCAGAGAACACCAAAACCTGATAAACAGTTTCGGTGAAGTAGCTGGATATAAAATTAACTCAAACAAGTCAATGGCCTTTCTCTACACAAAGAATGCCTTGTTTTCTAATAGTTGCCGTCACCAAATGTGTCTCTTCATAGCAATAGAACAGTGGCTAAGACAGTGGCAAGCCAATAAGCAGTGTTTGCTGTTACTGACTCAACTTTCTGTTTTGTCTTCCTCAGTTACAATCTGTATCATTTTTATTTCCAAGTTATTTTTTATTGTAGTATTCTACATGGTGAGAAAGAAGAAAACTAGAACAATTACATCTCAGGTAGGTACATGAGTATAGCTTATCTCTAAGTAAAAATAAAATGTCTACACATTATTATTTGTGGTTATAAGACAAGTGACATTGGCACTGTTAGACATTTTTTCCCTAAGAATACCTTACTGTTTTTTATTGTTGTAAGGATTCACCATGTCCAAAGAGCAAATTCCATAGCAAAGGTTTTATTCAGCTTATACTTCCACATTGCTGTTTATCACCAAATAAGTTGGGACAGAAACTGAAACAACACAGGATCCTGGAATCAGAGGCTCATTCATAGGCTATGGATTGGTGATGCTTATTGTCTTGCTCCTCTAATCTTGCTTAGCTTGCTTTCTTAAAGAACCCAGGACTACCACCACAAGGATGTCAACACCCACAATGGAGTGGGTGCTCTCCCATCAATTAAGAAAATTCCTAACAGCTGGATCTTATGGAGGCATCTTCTCAACTGAGTCTCCTTCTCTTTGAAGACTCTAGATCTTGTCAAGTTGCTATTAAACCAGTGTGGCATTCTAAATATAGTTGGCCTATGAGGAGGTGCGGCTTTGTAGGAGTAGGTCTGGCCTTGCTGGAGGAAGCATATCACTCTGGGGCTTTAAAGCTCTACCAGTGTGGAAGAGACCCTCCCTGTTTGCAAAATACATAGTTTTTCCTCGAAGCATTTGGATGAAGGTGCATAATCGAAACTTCCGCTCCACCACCATGTCTGCCTAGACAGTGCCATATTTTTTGCCTTGATGATCATGGAGTGAACCTCTGAACGTGTAATGAAATGTAGAAAAGCCCTAATGAAATGAGTCTCTTATGAGTGGCCTTGGTCATGGTGTCTTTTCACAGCAACTAATCACTAACTAATAGAATCAGTTACTGCAGAAACTCACAGATATTAAAATAAATCAACAATCGAGATTATTATCAAGTGCTAAAGCATGCAAACTTATTCTAGAGAGAAAAACTGTTATGAATGAGTCCATGGCATGCCTGTCTCAAAAAAGCAAAAGAAAAAAAAAGTAAGAAGGACCATTTCACAGTCATATCATCAATATTGATTGCCTCACTGTGTGAAATAGACAAGAAATGGATTAACATTAGATGCCAACCACTGGATGAATGGCTTAAAACGAGAGAGAGAGAGAGAGAGAGAGAGAGAGAGAGAGAGAGAGAGAGAGAGAGAGAGAGAAAGAGAGAGAAAGAGAGAGAAAGAGAGAGAAAGAGAGAGAAAGAGAGAGAAAGAGAGAGAGAAAGAGAGAGAGAATGAGGAGAGAGAAAAAATGAGAGAGAGTGAAAGAATGAGAAAGAGAGAGAAAGAATGAGAGAGAGATAGCCTGATGGGTTTTTGATACTTCAAGCCTCAGTGGCCAATATCCTCAGAAAATTACAAGCTGATAAGGAATTAGTTGAAGAACAATACCTTTTGGGTCATTTTCAACCTTCTGTATCTCCATGGAATACCCCATTTTTTTTTATCAGAAAGATGCATTTTCAATTAAAAGTACCTTCCTTGAAATTTTGATCTCATTTTTGGTACAAAGGACTCATAATCTAATTTTTTAAAAGAATCATATTTCCAAGTGGTGGTGGCAAACAACTTTAACCCCAGCACTCGAAAAGCAGAGACAGGTGAATTTCTAAGTTCGAGGCCAACCTGGTCTACAGGGTGATTTCCAGAACAACATGGCTACACAGAGAAACACTGTCTTGAAAACTCAAAGAGAGAGAGAGAGAGAGAGAGAGAGAGAGAGAGAGAGAGAGAGAGAGAGAGAGAGAGAGAGAGAGAGAGAGTTTCTATACAGAGAACAAATATGAAAGGTTTTCAAACTGACTTTCATTTTCCAAGTATGGGAAGAACCCTAGAGTTAGTAACAAAGAACACAGAACACAACACATAGCAGACAAAAGTACAAAGCACACTCAAATAGAAAGAAAGGCATCAAAATAGTGAATGTGAGTACCTTTTTAATGGAGCACAAACACTCTCCCATTCTCCATGAGAACCCAATAAAATCCCTGTTGTCTCCAAAGACTTTGAGTAGGAATTCATCCAGTATCCTTTCTCTTCTATTTCGTTAGAACTGACTCAAACCTGCAAGGTCCAGGACAGAAAAAATAGACTCCCTCATCCAATTTGGTATGTGTGTTTCCAGGTAGTGTTACAGATCCTAACATGCTTAGACCACTAAAATAGAGCACATCTATTCTACCACAGTTACGGAAGGCAACATTGTAAAAATCAAGGGGCTGGCTAGTTTTCCTAGTTGCTGGCACTGTGGTTGGCAACCTGTAGGTTGCTATTCCTTGTGACAAATTTCACAGGAGTTGTCTAAGACTATCTGTATGTCAGAAATGTATGTTACAATTCATATCAGTAGGACATTTCAGTTATGAAGCAGCAAAAAATATTTTTACGGTTGGGGCACCACACAGCATAAGGAAGTATATATATGAAGGAACCGCAGTATTAAAAAGGTGGAGAACCACTCTATTGAACTTTGAAAACCGAAGCATGGTGTGCCTCCCAGACTGTCTTTGACATGAGTCTGAGATATACTTCTGACTCTGATCTTCTTGTTACCTTTTGTTTCTTGTGATCATATGGGGTTAACCTAGAAAGTATATTCAAATGCACTATGTGAGAGCATGTTCAGAATTCATTTTGTGAAGCAATGTGCTCTAGTATATTTAGGACAGAGCTGTCTTTGGGACCAGTCCTCTTCTGTATGCCTGTGTGTCATTCATTTTCTCTTTATTTGTTTATTGTTTTTTGTTTTTTCGAGGCAGGGATTCTCTGTTTAGCCCTGGTTGTCATGGAATTCAATCTGGAGTTCAGGCTGGCCTTGAACTCATAAATTTGCCTGCCCCTGCCTCTGCCTACCAAGAGCAGGGATAAAAGGTATGCACCACTACACTGTCTTATTTATTATTCTGCTATTAACTTATTGTGTCTAGGTGGTTGTTTTCAATCTATTTTGTTTTATTTTATTTTATTTTATGAGGCATTTTCTTTATTTTCATTTCAAATGTTATCCCCTTCCCTGGTTTCCCCTCTGAAAACCCACTATGCCATCCCTCCTCTCAGTAATCAACAAAATACCCACTCCTACTTCCTAGTCCTGATATTCCCTTACACTGGGGTATAGAGCCTTCTCTTGAACAGGAGCTTCACCTCTCACTGGTGTCCAAATAGGCCATTCTCTGCTACATATGAAGCTGCAGCCATGGGCCCCGCCCTATGTACTCTTTGGTTGGTCTTTTTTTAATTGTATATTTTCTTTATATACATTTCAAATGATGTCCGTTTTCAGTTTCCCACCCTTCCAGAAACCCTCTATCCCATCCCCTCCCCACTGTTTCATGAGGGTCTTCCTCCATCTGGATACCCATTCCCACATCGCATTGTGGTGGCTAGCAAGGTTACCTCTCTGTCTCCTCATCATTCTACAGCATATTGGTGATCCTGTGGATGATGGGGAAAAGAACACTGGATTCTGACCATTGCAGAGTACCATCCAGTACATCAATCTCAAGCCACACGTGGGTACATCTTCCTCAAAAGTATCTTGTCCTGTTCATAGCAGCTAGTTGGCTATTTGTGTACCTGGGCCAAGATTGAGGTGTCTGCTACCTGCACAAGCACTTCCCAATACACTTTGGGGATCATCTGTGCCAGGAAGTCAGGGTTGAACTCCACAGGGTTTTTGAGGATTTAAGTGGCCTGCAGGCTCAGACAGAACACTTGCATGCCCACACCCCGCACATGTGAGTTTAGCAGGTTGTAGATAAGGAGTTTCACACTGTCACATTGGAGTTCTTGACAGGACTTATTTTTTTCATCATTAATTTAGTTATCTATTTACAATTTAAATGATAACTTCCTTCACAGTTTCCCATCAACAAATCCCCATTCCAATCCCCCTCTCCTCCCTTCTCTTTTGAACAAGATTAGTTTGTGTTATTCTTCCACATCACACTCCATCACTGAGTGAAATCAGGGCAGGAACCCATGTAGGATTATAGGCAGGGTACATGGAGCAAGGCTGCTTATTGGCTTGTTTCTCAACACAGTTTTCTCAGCTTTTCTACTTACAAAATTTAAAAATGCCTTTTAACTTTTATTTTAATATCATATATGTATATATAAAAATGTTTTGTTTGCGTGAATGTCTGTGGGCCTTTTTTGTCCAGGGTTCACAGAGTCCATAAGAGGGAGCTTGGTCCCTTGATATTGGAGCTTCATGAGGCTGTGAGCTGCCACCTGAGTTCTGTGATTCTAATCCTGTCCTTCTAAGAGAGCAGCCAGTTCTCTTAAACACTGACTCATTTTTCAAACACTACCCTCAGGTTGCTTTCTTATATATTTTATCACCATCTTTGCAGAGATAGCACCACTCACTGAGTACTGGATCCTCTCCCATCAACTGTTAATCAGCTGTCTCATGTGAGACTATGCCAGGGCCTAGCAAACACAGACGTGGATACTCACAGTCAGCTATTATATGGATCACAGGGCTCCCAATGGAGGACTAGAGAAAGTACACAAGAAGCTAAAGGAATCTGCAACCCTACAGATGGAACCACATTATTAACTTATCAGTACCACGGAGCTCTGGACTCTAGCTACATTTGTATCAAAAGGTGACCTAGTCAGCCATCACTGAAAGAGAGGCCCATTGGACAACCAAACTTTATATGCCCCAGTACAGGGCAACGCCAGAGCCAAAAAATAAATGGGAATTTGTGGGTAGGGAACTGGGGAGGAGGGTATGGGGAACTTTTGGTGTAGCATTGGAAATGTAATTGAGGAAAATACGTAATAAAAATATTTTTTTAAAAAAGAAGGATTGAAGTATCAAAAAAAAAACAAAAACAAAAACAAAAAAAAAACCAAAAAAACAAAAAAAGGGAAAATATCCAACAGTCAAATCAGACCCAGAACGACACAAATGGAATGTTTTCACCTATGTATGGAGTTAGCTTGTAAGGTTTATATATGTTTGTTTTTCATTTAGGGTAACAGAGATGAGCTATCTAGTAAGGAACCATAAAGAAGGAGGAGCTCTTCCAAGGAAGGGGAAGTAGAATATAGTGGTATAAAGGAATGAAGAAGACACTAAAATAGGAGGGTTAAATGTGGAGGGAAATATCAGGCCAAGATCTGAGACTAGAAAGGTCATAAAACACTAAGTGAAAATCTGCCATCATAAATTTTGTTAAATAACCACAGCAGTAAAATGACTTCTCATGAATCCTAATGGCTCCACCCATATGTTAGTATATATGCCTCAGCCTTCATCAGAGGTGAGTTTCCTACAAAACTGGTAATAATCACAGAAAGACACAACTGGACAATGCACAGAGAGTGAGAGACTCAGAGAATTAAAGATTAAAGAGGATGCCTTTATCGAGCTCTCTCCTTCAAGAATCAGGAATCTATACAAAGAAAAATCAGAAAAATAATCCTGACCATAGGTAGAGATAATGGATAGTATCAATGAATTGTATCATGGGTATTCCATGTTTTTTTTTTTGCCTAATATACACTTAAGAATGAGTGCATATTATGTGTGTTCTTGTTTTTGGGTGATGTTCTATAGGTATCTGTTAAATTCATTTGGCCCATAACTTCTGTTAGTTTCACTGTGTCTCTGAGTTCGATGGTAGGAGGATAAACAGGGAGATGGATACTTTCAGGTCACATAAGATGGAAAATTTAAAGAAAAATTTCTAAGAAAACAAATAAACATGGCTATAGCCTCATCTAATGTAGACAGATCCAATTTGAGGTTCCCTCTTCCCAGGTGACTTTAGCTTCATGTTAAGAAGGCAAACACTTACTAGCACACACAGGTTAACATAAAAGCATTTACAGCCATGTATAAAAACATCACACAAATGAACTAAGATATTATGTGGACGTTCCATGGCATAAATTTCAGAAAGACATAATTTTTTTACAGTTTATCTCAGCTTTAAAGTGTAAATCCTCAAAGGAGGGCCATGGTCCAGTGCTGTTCTCAATAGACAGCTCCTGATTTTCTAGACTCACCTCTTATATTAATCTGTGAAGTCACCTCACAATCTCACATTTCTTCTGCACAGCATTAGAGATGCCAATTAAAACTAGACTTTGGAAGTATATTAATAAGTTGGCCTTATCTTCATATTCCCTGCCCTTAATCATGGGAAACTCGCCCAGACTAGATGTCTCAGCCATTCTCACTGACAGTTTTCCTGATAAATAGGTGTTTGAGAGAGAGAATATATTTTAAGACCCAACCAGTTTAGTTTATCAGGATATTTGAAATGAAGCTGGCATCATTTGGCACAAAAAATAAAGAGAGTCTCCTGTTTTGTGGAGAACTGAGAGAGAATTAGGGACTGGGGCCAGGAGGGTAAGTGACTATCCTTAAGGAGAGTCAGTCCAGACCTGGAGGCTGGGTCTGACAGCATGCAGAGGAGTGCAGTTCAATTCCCAGCAGCTTCCTGGAAGGAGCACTGTTTCTCTTCAAAATGTGACAGGGATGGCACCCACAAGGGGGCAGAATGCAGTGGTGTTCTAGACTTCTTTTGAGCCATCATGGTACTGATTACCACTCTTTCACTTGCTATTACAAATGAGCAAACTCAATAGGGTGACAAGTAAGATCTGCTGACACCAGAATCTCTAATTGCAAAACCCTTACAGGGAATGCCAGCTTCCCTCCATGCTTGGAATAAAAAGAAAGGATTGGGCTCACAGGACTAAGCATCCTCTGACTAGCTTTTAGAGAAGAGGCTGCACTGAAGTCCAAAATTGAGACTTTGGTGTTTACTGAGAGTTTAAAAGCTAAGAACCTGTAACATTTGCTCTGTGGTACTGAAAAATATTGTTATGAAAAGTGTAGGAGAAAATAAAGATGAACATGTAGCTTAAGGAGCACCATTACCCTGATAGAACATCAGGCACCTGACATTCATTTAATACACTGAAGTACCCTCCAAATCCCAAAAAAACCCTCCTCAAGTGTACATTACAAGTTTCTGCTCCGGCTCATAAGATACAAGTCTTCAAGAAAACACAATATGGCACTAGTCAGAAAAAAAAAGTCATTTATTGATCAACTTGCCTTATTGACAAAAAATATCAGCAATGGGTTGACGTTGCTTAGCACCTACATAAATTTGGAGTAAATAGAAATAAAATTTCAGTAACAGATCAGGAGTACAATAAAAACATTATAATGTTACAGTAATATGGAGAGAAATAACTAGTGTTAAAGAATTCAAAACCCTGTCTAAGCTAGAGATGTGACTCGATGGTAGTGTTTGATTTACATACATGCTAAACCCACCACCAGAAAAGAAAAACAAAACAGACACAAAAAAAAAGATACTCACAATTCACTTTATCTGTTTGTTGTGAGTAAATCCACAGCAAATATGAATGGTTAACAACACAGGAAGGTATTATGCAAAGGAAGTCACACACACTCACCCTCATGCACACACACACACACACACACATACACACACACACACAAGGAAAAAGAACACAGAAGAAAAAAGAACAGTCCAGTCAGGAAGCTATTGAAGAGAGTCCTTTAAAACTTATGATAAAGAAGATAAAGTGTATTTCTTCACAATTGGTGGTTTCTGGTGGACAGTAATTAAGGATTCATTTTTATAGTTGGTGTTTGATATTTTCTAGGATCTTCTTTTTATAACCCCTAAAGCTAGATAGAACAGAAATAAGGGTATATTAGAGAGAGGAATTAGAAAATCTCTGAATTTAATTTTTTTCCTTGTTCTTCTCCTTTAATTATGGCTACTAACAAACCACAACCAACTTGTGTAACCAACCACCAACCACCAGACTAAAAGTACAAGTTTTGACAATAAATCTTGTGCAAAGTTAATGCAGCAGGAGTTCTTCACTAATGGATGTTGTGAGTATGTAAATATAGTATTCCACCAAAGTCTTACTAACTCTGATTTCTATACTTCTTGCAGTCAGCTGTTTACTATTTTAATATTAGTCATACCTGTTCTATGCAGTGCCATGTGTGTTGATGAAAATAATTTTCATCTCGGGAACACAAATGAAATGCAAATATTGTGTGTAAATCTCTGTTAGTGTTACTTCATGAACATGATTTATCCATGGAGTTACAGTACTAATGCTTTGTGCATTCAGTATACTGTGTTTGTGATGATAAAGAGTCTCACCGTCGATAACACACACACACAGGACACACTCAGATCTTTCTGCAGCATAGCTTTAATCCATCTCAAGAGAAAGATGATTAGCTTTTGGGCGAGGAGGCTTAGAACACAGGAAACTCGGTCCTTAAATAGACCACAAGAAGTGTTAGAGACATATTTCACCCTAAGGGCTGCTCACTATCAGCCCATATGACGCCACAGAACAGGAAGGGCACAAAGAATGGAAAAATACCCCAGCACATACACAGACTATTTCTTTACCAGTTAGAACAACGGATGTCAGCGCCATCTTGTAATGGAGATTGAAAGGGCAGCTCCTCACAGTATACATTCAGTGTACATAGCTAGATATTCCTATTTAGTATTTTATGATATACTATACATAACATACAGTGTATACTTAGAAGATGAATCCAGTAGAGGATTTTTAAAAAGTTGTGTGAGAGCTTTGTGATAATATATATATCTTAATAGACTTGGCTGAGTTTCTGGAGCCATTTATGTGTTCTTTTCCAATGAATCATAATTTCCTTTTATTCTGTGACTGGGAGAAGCAGACTTATTATAAGAAAGAAAACCATTAGCCTGGGATCTCTCCTATTATAAGTATTCCTTGGGTCTGGGTGGCCAATTAGACAGAAACCATGTCTTGGTATACTGGTTGTAATCTGAGAAATTTGTTGCAACCAATCACTCCATCTCTCAGGACACTTGAGTTAATGTAACTTCCTAAAAGGTCTAAAAATTAGAAAGACACACACTAGGTACATGCACACCACACATTCTGACTCTGTCTCTGATTCTGAATCTCCCTTTGACTGTCCCTGTGACTCTGCCTGCCCTTCCTTTTCTCCTTCTTCATTCTCTATCTCAGCCTGTTTCTCAACCTCTGCATCTGTGTCTGCCTGTGTTTCTTCCTTTTCCTCTTCTTTTGCTTGTGCAGCTGCCTATTCATTAGTGCTGAGATATCATGCAGAATAATGTAGTTTTAGAACTGATCTACTGTGGAATTTGTTTTACCTCAACACTAGGTGCCTGTCTACCTACTACTAAAACCATTTAATTGAATTTGAACTTCAATATAATCAGAGATGTATCCAAATTCATAGGGCAACAATTGCTATGTAACTGTCTGATGCTCATCAGTCACTGCACTGTTTTGAACAAAGAGTTTTTTAGTCAGAAGTTTAAGCACAGGCAGATAACATTATTGCAAGCATACAGTCCTGTCTTGATTTCAATGAGGTAAAAATTGGGACCCAAATCTACCAAATGATGTAATGGATTCTTTCTGTTTTCAACTTTCAGGTTTTAAACTGTGTTATCTAGGGAAGTCTGGACAACACCTTAATTAGAGCTGGTAAGTGGAGACAGGAACTGAAGCAAAGACTATGGAAGAACTCTGGCTTACTCTCCTCCAGGTCATTGGGATGTGGGGTCCTAGGTGGTGTAAAACAGAAAAGAAAGAAAAAATAAGTATCAAATATATCAAAATTTTTGACCTACATCCACATTTTGAGGTCCTCTCCTAATAGTATGTGTGATCATTTGGAAATCAAGTTTTATATGGCAATTGTTAAACTGTAGAATTTTCATTATTTCTATTTTATGAATGTTTTACCTGAAGGGGTGTGTCTGCTGCCTGTGCACTAAACTGGACCGTGTAGAGATCAGAAGTTAGATAGTATTAGATCCCCTGCAACAGCACTTACCTGTGGCTGTGACAAACAAGATGGGCCCTGGTAATTGAATCCTGTAACCTGTGCACAGGGGCCAATGATCTTATACTCTAAGCCATGTACCACCTCCCCATTTTCTCATGAGCGAAAAATGGTGTAGGAATACAATCTTTCTCAAAAGGTCCAAATTCATCTAAGAGTAAATTAATTCTTATAAGGCTCTCTTAAAAAATCACCACCACTACAGCAAGAAAAAATTGATAAAGAGAGAGAAATCTGAATAGGATGTTTGTGATCTATGGTGAATTCTGACCAAGAGTAAGCTAATACACTATATAAAGCTGTACTGAGAAGCATTAAGAAGGCAGGTATCTCACTCTGAACAGGGCTAAGGTTGTTTCGACTGTATTGGCTTTATTCTTCTGGAGATTCTTGTCAGGAATTGCGAGCATTTACCAGACCACAACAGGAAACCTTCTATATGTCTCCTTTGGTGTCTGGGCATAGGATATGTGAGATGCATCAAGACTGATTAAAGGTCATGTTCCCTAGATGTGAAACTGTTTCCAGGAATACGATGATATACAAAAGGTCAGCTCCAGAATACATAGCATCAGGTCTTTCTTGGCCAATTAAAATTGGAGCCAAAATCTCAAGAGACAATGTATGTATTGGACAGACTTGCTGCTATCACACAGGTCGTGGCTTCAATTTCCAGCAATTACATTGTGACTGTTTCTCTGTCTCTCTATCTGTCTCTCTGTCTCTCTGTCTCTCTGCCTCTCTCTCTTTCCTTCTAACTTTCCCACTCTCTGTATTGCTATCTCCATGTATCTCAGTCTCAGTCTGTGTTTCTCTCTTTCCCTCTCACTCCCTGCCCCCCCTTTCTTTCTCATCCTCCCTGTAATTCCAGCAGCATATGCTGCTGTATCCTCTTCTGTCCTCTGATGTATTACATATATGAAGTGTCCATGCAAACTGTAATGTTAGCAAACAACCATATCTGCCTTCGCAGATTGAAAAAATAAATAAATAAATAATGTCTAGATTAGGAGTCTCAATCATCTGTGAAAGATAGGAGAGAGTGATCACTGTGTGTCACCTCATTTAGAAACAGAGTACCCAAGGAATAGAGCCTACTCCCCACACCCATGGAATGAACACCACATGCAAGAGGAGGGATTTTGGAAGAGGAACTCATTCCTGGTCTTTCCAAGAGGAGTGTTTTGGTGGGTGAGCACATCAACAGAACAGAGTTCTCACAGCATGTAATTGCCCCCTCCCACCAGAAACCAAAGTCACCTTGGTGGGACCAGGAGCAGTTCACCTGCCTCTTCAGGTTGCTTTTGTTTAACTGCCTTTGGAGACAAGAGTTGGAGCTGCTGCTACCTGCTGGAAAGTTGGCTTCTAATGGGACAATTCATTGGTCTGTAGAATTCAAACAATTTTGGACCCTATGAAAGTAATGGATTGTCCAAATGCTTCCGGACTGAGAATCTTAGGGAAGCTCCATGTTTTTTCTTAATCTGCAATGTCATTTAGACATTAGAGCAAGCAGAGATGATTTGCTCCTTCTCTTAGGCAATCAGATTTTATTCTGGAAGACAACCGTTGTGAGCCTTGAGAGGGTTTGCTGGAGGAGAAGGGATATTGACAGTGCTCTACCCAACCTGCAAGGCACACAGCTAGACCTTGTTCCCTCTGATACATAGAAGTATCTGATGGTATTAGATGGGATTCTTGATGAGGACAGAATCTGAGGAAAGGTTCCTGTAGAGAAATGAAGTGCAGTTATACAACCTAGAAAGTATATACCATTGATCATTGTGAGCCTGAAACAGAAAGCACCCAAGCATTGGACCTAATGTATGATTGGTGAGACAGATTGAAGAGATTTTGTTTATTTTGAATTCTCTGTATAGGTATGGATACATTGTCTCATGGGAAGGGGGAGTGTGGATTCCCTGTGGTTACTAAAATAGAAGAAGTTGTAAACAGCCAATGGAAATGTGGCAAGTCCAAGTGTATGCTGTGCATGAGCTGCCAGTGTTCAGAAATGCTGAGCCATCACTTCAGATTCAATAAGATATTTGAAGAAGAAAACCAGAAGAAAAAACTTAAGGGGACTGTTGTGAATTTTAATGAGACATTTTTAATTATTTTTACTGATTTATATAACATATGCCAAATGGTGTGTCCAGTCTTTTAAACATGGCTTGATTGTTCCTTTCAAAGTATCTTGATTATTACTCCCAGAGACAGGATTTACAATCTGTACATTCAAATTCTTATTTGTACTTTCCAATTCCTCCCTGTTTCTTCCCTGAATTCATCTCTACCTGGTTTTGATTCCCATATCCTGAGATTAAAGTCCTTTCTAAGCAGATCTCAACACCTTTTTTTAAAATTTTCTGTCTCACAGTTCTTGAAGAATAGATGGGGGAGCAGAGAAAATTTCACCCCAAAAAATTGGCAATTAGTGGCTGCAGGTGTGAGGGCCAGTTTTCTTCATAGATTTGGCTCCTCAGAGGCTGCCCATGTTCCAGTGGATGTGTTTCCCTAACCCCACATATGTAGTCAGCACTAAATTCACTCAGTGGTCTTTATTAAAATGTGCATGGAATTAAAGCTAAAAGTGATACAGGAGAAATGGAGAGCAATTCAAGTAGGAGAAGATGGGGATGGATTTACTCAAACTCATTATGTTTATGTACAAAGTTCTTCAGCAAAACATTTAAAACTAAGTAAGTAAGTAAATAAGTAAATAAGTAAGTAATAAGCAAGCAAGCAAGTAAGTAAAAAATAAATATATGAGTAAATAAACAAATATATTTTTATGCAATATCACGTGCAATAGGCATGAAAGTGTGTGTGTGTGTTTGTGTGTGTGTGTCTTTGTGTGTGTGTGCATACATGCATACAGGAGTGTTTGCAGGTATGTAGCAGTTTGATGATTAGAATATCCTTGGCCCATGGGAAGTGGCACTATTAGCAGATGTGGCCTTGATCATTGTGTAGGCTGGCTTTTATCTAGTGCTCAAACTCTGCCCAGTGATGAAGAGAGATTCTTTTCCTTGCTGCTTTGGCCACAAGCTTCCTCCTGTATGCTTTCAGATTAAGATATAGAAAACTTCTTTCCTTCTACATCACCCCTTCTACCTGGATGTTGCCATGCTTCCCACCATGATAATAATGTACTGACCTGACCCTCTAAAACTGTAAGACAACCTCTATTAAATTTTCCTTTATAAGAGTTGCCTGAGTCATGGTGTCTCTTCACAGCAATGAAACCCTATCAAACATAGGCAGAATCTTAGCCTGATTTTTAATGTTTTCAAGATGATTACAGCCAACATGCAAGCACAAAGTAAAGATGATGAAGGAGTCTTATTTTCACATTGTTTCTTTATGTTTGAATGAAAGCTGGGGATTGGAAGAATTGGAGAGTGATGGAAAGGAGAAAGTAAGAATGCAAAGACCTGTTGGGCTCCTGCCACTTGCTTTTGCATTCAATATTTCAAATTTTAAAACAACAACCAACAACAATAACAAACAATGACAGGACGCCCATATAACAGACTCAGAGAGAAGAAACCAAAGGACATGACCTACTTGTACCTCACTTTCCAGCTAATGTCTGGTGTATTGAGCCGATGGATTTTGCTGTCAAACCCTGATGATTAATTCCTAGATTGGGTCCACTAACACAATGATGAATGAAACTGTGGCCAATACGGACAGACTATTGTTTTTTTTATCCTGTACAATCAAACCAGTAGGAAAATAACAAGCACAACTCACATATATGTATATTTGTTTTTTCACACTTACAATTGGAATTGTTACTATATATCCCGGTTCTTTGCATTTTATCTCCATTAGTGTGTTGTTTTCACTCTTTACTTGCTGCATAGAAAACTGCTTCGTTTACACTATGTTTCATTTAGGGTGCACAATGGAAGCTAAAGACTAACTCCATCCATTACAAAGCAGGGCTCTCTGTCCTTTTTCCTGAATTGAAATGAAACTATTTTCAAAAAGTATTTTACACATGCCTGTTTCAGTTTCATTAAGATTGGGTGTGAAATTTTCCCACAGTCTCAGGTGTCTCAAACTAGTGGAACAGTCTAGCAAGTTTGTGGAACATTTGGGACTGTTCCCTAGCAGAAATAGGTTACTTTGGCATAATTGAGGGCGCTGGCTATTTCTGACCTAACTCTTGGCTGCTTATTCCACAAAAGTGTAAGAAGGCCCCATGCTGGCCCTCAATGAAACAGATCAACATTTTGTTTCCTGCCATGCTGTCCCAGTCATGACAGTTTGTCCCCGGTGAGTGTGTGCTCTAAATATCTCTTCTTGGACATTGATTGTATCAGGAGTTTTGACCCCTTGATATAAAAATAATTATTGTAATTGTAATCTCTGCTTGTGTGTTTTGTGACATATAGAAGGCTGTCAATTTTGCCTACATGAATTTTTAATGTGTGTTTTTTCTTTCATATTTAAAATTGTTCTCAATTTTCATAAGAGTTTCAGCACAACCTTCACATTTAGGGACACAATCTTCCAAATGGCTACTCCTCTGGATCTCAGTAAATGGGAATATTCCATAGCTTCATGGCCTGAGTGAGAATTGTCAATTGTTTCTATTTCCATTTTTAGATTATGGATGGTTTTGTTCTGCTCCTTCACCTGTTTGATTGTGTTTTCCTGAATCTATTTAACAGATTTTTGTGTATCCTCTTTAAGGACTTCTACATGTTTATCTGTGTTCTCCTGCATTTCGTTAAGAGAGTTACTAATGTCCTTCTTAAAGTCCTTCATCATCACTATGAGAAGTGACTTTAGATCCATGTCTTACTTTTAGGGTGTGTTGGGGTATCCACTTGATATGGTGCAAGTGTTGGGTGCTGATTATTCTAAATAACTTTGGTTTCTCTTGCTTATTAACTTATCCTTGCCTCTCACCATCTGGATATCTCAAGTGCTACATGCCCTGGCTACATCAGACTGTCCTTCCTGTGATATTGGTTGTGTCATAACTCTTCAAAGTCTAGCTGTCTCTGTGATCCTGTTATTACGGTATACTGTGATTATGAGATGCTGGGTGGGTCTGACATCCTGGGAGTCAAGCTGCCCTTGGAACCTTGAGATCCTGGTGTGACTAAGCTCCTAGGATCCTGGGATCCTCTGACCCTGGCCATATTAGATCTTCAGGTAGTGGAGCTTCCTCTGGGTGTTATGGGGCTGGCTGCTGAGTTTGCATCCAAGGACTGCTCAGGGCGCTGTCCCAGACAGAATGGATGCAATCCATACCACTGGTCTGGTGGAGTTCCTGCATGCCTGTGTCTTTCTGGTACCCTCTACTCCAGGTGTTGGGGAATGATGTTGTGTCTTCCTCTTGTCTGATCATCGGATCCTATGAATGTTAGATGATTGGCAGTGGAGTTGCCTCCGGGTGTTATAAGGCTAGCTACAGAGTTTGCATGCAAGGTCTACTCAAGGTTTTGGCTCCAGAAATAAAATATTTTTTAAATGATGTTTCTTGTAAACTTACCTGTCTCCAAAAGTACCTGAAATATTTTTACAGGATTGATTTAATCTCATAAATTGATAAAGGAAAAATGACATCTTGATGATTTTGATATATCCGAACAGGAAAAAAATAATGGACATCTCCCACTAAGTAAAAAATATTTCGGAAGCCAGGTGGTGGTGGCACACACCTTTTATCTCAGTTTTTGGAAGGTAGAGGTAGGCAAATCTCAGTTTGAGGACATTCTAGTCTACAAAGTAAGTTTCAGAATTGCCATATATATTAATAATAATAATAAAATAAATGAAAAACAGAGTATTGAAAAGGAATGATAATTTTAAATTATGTACATATGTGCCACATGTCCCTGTGTACATATGTGAATACACTTAAGTTTGTTTTTTCAATTAGATGTTTTCTTCATTTAGATTTCAAATGCTATCCCAAAATTCCCCTGTATGTTCCCCCAACCCTTCCCCTTACCCACTCACTCTCATGTCGTAGGCCTGGCATTCCCCTGTTCGAGAGCATCAATAATAATGGGAACAGAGAGAAGCGGCTGAGCCTGGAAACCAGAGAGGGGGCTAATCATGGCACTCAGTTTGCAGTTTAGTTTGTTTCAAGAAACAAATATACTTTCTATCAATGAGGTTTGTAAATGAAGAGGAAATATTTTCATCTCTCAGACTGGAAGGTGTTTATTTTATAGTGTTTATAGATATTTTGGGACTATTTTATTATAAGCAATTAAAGCCAGGTAAGTTTTTACATACCTGTAATGGTACTAGCATGGAATGCTGAACCTCAACACTCTAGACCTTCCTGGAGAATACAAAACATACTAACTGCCTATCTCAAAAATCAAATGAAATGAAATAAAATTAAACCAATGTACCTTTGGTATTTGTATATCATCCCTTTGGAAACTAATAAGATAATGAATCAAAAAAATAAACTTCAATTATTTTATTAGTCATAAACATAATTAGAAATGATAAGAAGGTTAAAAAATCAATACAGATAGGGGAAGGGAGAGACCTGGGTGGGAAATGGGACAAGAAGGAGAATAGAGGAATTTTATCAGGTACTGTGGTTGTGGGAAACAGGACTGAATTGATGAAGACCAGCGAAAAGAATGGAAACAGGCAACTTTGTGAAGGAGGAAATGAGAAAACACTCTAGAGTATACCAGAGACCTGGGATGTGAGAGACTCTCAGGAATTAAAAAAAAAAAAAAAAAAACATTAGATGAAATGCCCTCCAGTGGGGAGAGTGGAATTGTAGAGTTCTCCTCCCAGCAATCCTCTCCTGTATGTGTGTTGGAGGCCTCATATCAGCAGGTGCATTCTGTCTCTTTGTTGGGCCACAATTTCAGACATCTTGGGGGAACACTTCAATTGAGACAGGTATCCTACCACAGGGATGCCCTCTTCTTTAATATCTTTGACCTCATTAATTCAACAACAGGGGTCAGATGCTTCAATCCATTGATTGGGTGAAAATATCTGCATCTGAATCATAAAGCTGCTATTTGGGTCACTAGGAATATTTCTTAAACTTGTTGCAGTGGGTATAATAGCTAATAAATAAAAAAAATCTCTAAAAATATATATTGTATATTGTAACAGAAATAAAATGTTGGTTCTAAGGCCCCTGTTTGCATTCAGTTCAAGATACAGGCATTAATCTGTGTTTCTCTGTGTTTCTTATAATGATTGTGGGTAACTGAAATAAGCAAAGCTAAACCAAACCAAACCAAAAGAAACAACCGTGTCTATACATTGTCTTTTCTTCTACTGATTCACAAGTTGTTAAAGTCCATGCTCTTGGATGTAACTACAGTTTGGAATTGTCCTCCCCCTACTCTGACTCAGAATAACAGTTTGCATGAGCTCAGATACCTTACTTTGTAATCTGAGTGCATGTGTGATTTAGATATTAGTTGATTGCTAAGAGAAAGCACAAACTGTGTAGGAAAGTGAATGAATGTTGCAGATGACATGCCAATATCATCCCCTTTGTAGGAGAGAATATAAGAGAATCTTTATTCATACTAAGTGTTAGAGGAATATATATATTGAGAGAGAGAGAGAAAGAGAGAGAGAGATATTTCATCACAGAGAATAGAATATTGTAGAGCACTGATATCAATTTTAGTACTTATATTATATATTGCTTTTGCAGAAGACCTGCTTGCAGTACACAGCCTCTGTATGTTTCTGAATTCAGATACTTGTAATATTAATGCTAGGATGACTGTACTTATGAAGAAATAATGAGCAGGTGAAACAGTGAGATGCAGATGTATGCAAACAACCAATGGACAGAATCTGCAGAACCATTGGTTTAATTTGAGAAAGACTGAAGGAGGCTGACAGGACCAGTTGTCTCAAATACTATGGACCTAGAATTCTCCCAAATGCTAGACAACCAAACAGGCAGCATATATGAACTATCAGAAGGTCTCTAAAACATACACAGAAAAAAATCTGCTTGATCTCTATTCAATCAGAAATGATGTACCAAATTCTCAACAAACTAGAGACTTCAAGGTGTTTAGAGATCCGGTAGGATGGGGACTTGCCCTTGGAGACAGGGGATGGGCAGTAGATATGGGATGTGGAACAGTAGGAAGGTGGACAATGAATGAACTAATTAATAAAAAATAATAGTGCCACATAATCAGGTCCCCTATACTCTAATTCTGCAATCGGAATCCAAGAAAACTCACATGTTCCCATAATAACATACTCAAAATAATTAAATATATATAACTGAAATGGCATGATTTTCAACGTTATTTTACAAAGAAATTCACTGGAACAAAGATTTTCTTTGGTTGAACTCATTTACATGCATTTGCTCTCCTAGTGTACTGAAAATATAGGTTATTCTCCATATAAATGGCCAAAAATATACTAACATAGCTTTCATCTGGATACACTCCAATTTTATCTTTCATTAGAATGTAATCTGATTCATTTGGACATAAATTAAATTTATATTTAAAATTCATTTAGTTGGTGTAAGGTGGAGGTAAGATAAAATATCAGGGTCATGTTGGTTTTCATTTCTCTACTGATATGATCATTGATTTCAATAAACAATACCCTGCTGGGGGCTGAGAAGATGGCTCAGTGGAGTTCATGTATGCTCAGCACCTCTGTAAAATTCCAGGCATGTCTATTCATATCTGCAACACTGTGGGGTGGAGACAGGTAGATATCCCAATAGTGTATTGGACAGTCAAACTAGTCAAAATGGTGAGAGGGTTTCACTCTAAGAGAGCAAGTGTTGAAGATATTCTACTCATTACTGAACATATGTGTATGTGTGACATCAGACTTGGGAACAGAAACTGCACTCATATACAGACACTAATCACTCTACCATACCACCCATAAAACCTTGAGTTCCGCAGATCTATAACCCATGTGTCTCTAAGTATGAAATACGAAGTTTTATATTCTCATTGTCTTGTTAATTCTGTTTTCTGTCAAATGCTAGAAGCTAAACCAATGTATTCTCAGACTCTGGATGGTACGTCATAACTTTTGGTCTTTCTGGAATAGCAACCAACTATCAGCAGAGACACTTTTCAATTTACCCTGGCTTACAGGTTCAGAAATTCAGTCCATTATCATCAAGGTAGGAATATGGCAGGATCCTGGCAGGCACGTGCATTTGGAGCTGAGAGTTCTACATCTTCATCTGAAGGGTGCTAGGAAATGATTAGCTTTCAGGCAGCTAGGCAGAGGGCATTAAAGTCCATGTTCACAAAGATAAATTTCTTTCAACAAGGCCAAACTTACTTCAACAAGGTTATTAGCTCCCAGTAGTGCCACTCCCTAGGCCAAGAATAGTCAAAATATCAAATGTGTTTTTGAATGTTTGTGTTTGTGTTAGTTTGGGTTTTATTGCCATGAAGAGTCTCCAGGATCACAGTAACTCTTGAACACTTTGTAACTTGTTTTCAGAGGTTTACTCCATTATTATCATGACTGGAAATATGGAAGCATTCTGACAGACACAATGCTAGAGAAGGAGCTGAGAGTTTTACATCTTGATACACAGGTAGAAGATGGAGACTGTGTGTCACACTGGGGACAGCTTAAGCATAACGGACCTCAAAGTCCACAAGCACAGTATTACATTTCCTCCAACAAGGCCACATCTACTCCAACAGGGTCACACATACTTCAACAAGGCCACACCTCCTAACAGTGCCACTCCTACTGGCACTATTTGTTCAGGATCTTTAAAAGTATTCTTAAAACTTTTCAATGGACAAAAGGTAAATTTAATGAAATAAATACAGAACGATTGAAAAAATTAACTGGAATATGGATGTCTTGGTTACTGTTCTAATGATGTGAGACATCATGACCACACCAAATTATAAGATGAAATATTTAATTGTGGTCTTACAGTTTCAGAAGGCGACTCCAGGACATCATGGTAAACACCATGGCAACACGCAGGCACACATGTGTAGAGCAGTAGCTGAGAGCTCACAAGCAATACTACAGACAACAAACAGAGACAGAGAAAGACAGAGAATGAAAGAGAGAGAGAGCGACAGAGATAGAGACAGAGACAGAGACAGAGACAAAGAGACAGAGACAGAGAGAATGAGGAGAGAGTAAGAATGAGAGAGAGAGAGCCTGATGGATTTTTGATATTTCAAAGAATAGTGACCAATCTCCTTTAATAAAAATACAAATCCTAATTCTTTCTTAACATCTCACCACCTGGAAAACTAACACCTTTGAATATTTGAGCTTCTGTGGGCCACAATTTTTCAAACAACTAAAGTATGTAAAGGAAAATGAAATCTAGTAATAAGTGTCCATGTCACTTTGTAGTATATCTTATATCATTACTTGTCTTTTCTCAGAGGTAAGGGTTATTTGAATAACAAGAGACTAATCAGTCATCACTATCACATAAGCCAAACGCATCCTAACCCTGCCAGATTTCTACTTGAATAATCACATTGACATTACTTATTTGTACGGAAACATAGCCCTTCTCCCTGATTTAGTTAAAAGTGTGGGACCTGTTGATGTGCAATTAATTTTGTTCACAATGGGACAAAACAGAAGCCTACAGCATTGACTGTATTGTTCCTGAGAGCTGAAGATTTCACTTCCATTTAATACAATGTTATAAATATGATTTTAACACAAGCCTAAAATCTCAAAAAAGCTTTGTTTTCATATTTTCATTATTTACAGATCATTCTATGCTATATAAAGTAACATAGAGGAGGAAAGCTGTTTGGAGTCACTGACACACACACTTAACTGAGGTTTCCTTTGCACAGTAAGAAGATATACCCATCATCTATATCTTGGGAGTTTGCTCCAGGAACTATAATGATATAAAGTCCTCAGGTTTCTAGTCTAAAACAACATTGCTTTTGAATATAAGCTATGCAAAATAACCTCTTGCATATTTTAATCATATTTATGTGAGTCTGCATAGAGAACTGTACAGGTAATTTCAGAGGCTAGGGAAGGGTATAGTGTGATCTACTCTTTTCCTACATAACTTATCCCCTTGTGACTGGGTTTCTTGCTGAGCTGGCTTTCAGGAAGCCACAGTCATCTTCCTATCTCTGCCCCTCCCAAAATCATAAGCACTGGTGTTGTAGGTGAATGTTTGAACACACACATGGCATTGTCTCTGGGCCATATCCCCTGATCCTTCTTTATTTTAAATAATCTCTGGATTACTTTTGCACTTAATGTAATGTAAGTGCTACAAAATGAGTTGCTATTTAGGAGATTGAAATATAAGTGGTCTGTATATGTTCAGTAAAGACATTGTATATTAAGAACTACATTAATTAATTCCTTGAGAACTTCATACAATTTTTTTTGATGGAATTCACTTTCCAATTCTCTTGATAACTCCTCCCAGACTAAAACCAGACCCATTCCCACCTTAATCCTCCTCCCAAGTTCAAGTCTACTTTTCTCCCCTTTGATACAACCCAATTCAAATCAATTGTGTTGCCCCTAAACTCTTGGACATGCGGAAACCAGTAGAGCATGGCAAACCTATCACATACAAAAGCCTTACCTTTGATGAAAACTGATTCTCCATCCTTCATCAATAGTCCATATATTCGCAGATGGGGATGATGGATAGTGATACCATACCACTTAGGGATGCAAGGCAGACTGGCCTGATTTTGTGCAGATAGAGACATACAGTGTCTCAGTGACCTCTCTGCCTTACAAGATTTCTACCATCTCTTCCGTGAGAGTTCCTAAGACAAAGCTCCTCTACTGCTTGCCTCTTTCTGTGAGTATGTGTGTATGTACAAATATGTCTATATTATACATGTCTCATTTTACATGCAAGTCAACACATAGTGTTGTTTGCAATCAACTGCTGGCACTATTTAACACTAGGCAATATGCCTTGAGGCAGACATGGTGGACTCCGTAACAGACAGAACGTAGAGATGGCTAGAAATCATCCAAATTAGTTGTAGTATAGGTGCAATTTACACTTTTGACCTACATTTCTGTGTTCACCCTATGGTTTTAAGATGCAGAGATGGGGGACAAAGACCCTTAAATTGCATTGCAATTTCGCTCTTCTTGAACTCACATTTATAAAAGCTCCTGGAGGTGCTGATGCTGTTTACCTGGACATTTTCCTTTTGGAACTGCTTGATAGAGATACCCTTAAAGAGACAGATAGATCCTATCACTTTGTGTAGCATAAAGAATGCTGTGGTGAAATGGGTTTGAAATGTCTGTCCTGGGTCTTTGATGAAGGTTTTGTTCCGAAGTACAATGTTCAAAGGTAGAACAATATATACAATCTGAAAAGTGATTGGACCCTGAGGCCTTTAATCTATGCGTTGATTAATGGGTGTGAATGGAAGGGGTGAGAAACTTGTAAAGGAACTTGGTCATTGGGAACATGTCTTGGAAGGTGTTTATTGTATTTGGTTGCTTCCTGTGTTGATGTTTACTGTCTGCCAATAATTTGGACAATTGTGCTCATTCATGCCCCTTTCATACTCTTGTGACCATGGACCTGTTTTCCTTGTTGCTAGGCATCTTGTAACAGTGATGAAAATGATTGACATGAATATGACTCATTAGTGATACTAAACTCTCTGGTCCAGAGGAACCATGGCTTAATTCTTTAAGTTTTTTTTTTCTAGAAATTTCATGCTAACAGTAGACCCAAAGTTACCAAAAAGTTGTATCTGGAATATTCAGACAGTGTATCTGTTGTTTTAGAATTAAAGAACTTTGCAGCTTCCCACACTGATCCTCCCTCTGCCTTCAGTACTGTATTTTAATAGATTGCAATATCATATGAAGAAGCAGAAAATGAGGGGAAATGGAATGGAGGTGAAAATGTGTTAGAATCATTAAATTATACACTTAAAGAAATCAATTGATTTTTTAGTATACAAAGGAAACTTCAAAAAAGCACTGAAAAGGCTTGGCCAACTGTGCAGCTGCTCATGGGAGTTGGTATTTGTCATATCTCCTGTGATGTATCTATTAATAGTAGTGGTTTTAGTACAGATGAATAAGACACCAATATATGCATGAAGGGATAACACTGAGTTGCCCCAGGAGAAAGAAATCAGGTAAAATTCATTGGATCTATTGATGAGGAGATTTTTTTTTCTCATAGCTGAGTTGGCAGAAAATTGGACAGATTGGGTTGTACCCCAGTAAGTGTAACACACAGTAGAATGTGGGGGGTTGTGTGGCTATAGGACATATTCACATCATTTCACCTATTATTGAGTATCAATGCTGATGAAAGAAGTTATCCTTCACTTATGCCATGCATGGAAGTGGGTCTATGAAGGGGCAGAGAGGAGGAAATGCTGTTCAGTAATGTTTGGGTAGGTTGTGGAGTCAGTAAAATATTCCTGTGATGGGACTTTATTTTTTCCCAATCTTGACAATCAACGGATACCTTATCAGAGAGAGCAATTGAAGATCTGTCTCTATTCACTTGGTTATTAGGTAAGTCTATAGGATATTTTCTTGGGTAATGATTGATGTGGGAGGGCCCACCACTGTGGCTAAGCTCAACAGTAGTCATTTTAATTGGGAGCCTTTTAGACTGTACTAAAATAATAAAAGCTGATCAAGCCATAGAAAATTGGTAGTTTGAATAAGAAAGTTCTCTATAGACACATATATATGAATACTTAGTCACTGGGAAGTGGCAGTGAGTTTAAAGATTAGAAGGAATAAGAGAAGGTGTGGCTTTATTGGAGGAAGTGGGTGTGTCAACAAGGATGGGTTTGAGTTTTCAAGAAGCCAAAGCAATGGCAGAATCTCTCTCTTTGCTTAAGGATCAATAGTTCTCTATTGCTCAAGTGTTGGGATCCCTCCCTTGGTGAATGACCAAACTTCTGAATATGTAAGCAAGCCTCTAGTTAAATGTTTTGTTTTCTAATAGTTGCCTTATCCATGGTATCTCTTCACATCAATAAAAGAGTGACTAAGACAGTGGCAAGCCAATAAGCAGTTTTTTGCTGTTACTGATACAACTTCCTGTTTTGTCTTCCTCGGTGATAGACTATAACCCTTCTATTTCCAAGTAATTTTTGATTGTAGTATTCTACATAGTGAGAAAGAAGCAAACTAGAACATTTACATCTCAGGTAGGTACACGAGTATATCTTACCTTTAAATAAAATAAAATGTCTACACATTATTATTTGTGGTTTTAAGATAAATGGCATTGGCACTGTTAGACATTTTTCTGATGAATGTCTTACTATGTTTATTGTTGTAAGGATCCACCATGTCCAAAGAGCAAATTCCATAGCAAAGGTTTTATTCAGCTTATACTTCCACATTGTTGTTAATTATCAAAGAAGTTGGGACAGAAACTGAAACAACAAAGGATCCTGGAGCCAGGAGCTTATTCAGAGGCTATGGTGTGGTGATGCTTATTGTCTTGCTCCTCTAGTCTTGCTTAGCTTGCTTTCTTAAAGAACCCAGGACTACTAATACAAGGATGTCAACACCCACAATGGAGTGGGTGCTCTCCCACCAATTATGAAATTTCCTAACAGCTGGATCTTGTGGAGGCATCTTCTCAACTGAGGCTCCTCCTCTTTGATGAACCTAGATCTGGTCAATTGTTATGAAACCAGTGTGGCATTCTAAATGTATTATGTCTATGAGGAGGTGTGGCCTTGTAGGAATAGGTCGGGCCTTGCTGGAGGAAGCATATCATTTTGGGGCTTTAAAGCTCTACCAGTGTGGAAGAGACCCTCCCTGCATACAGAATACATAGTTTTTCCTGGAAGCATTTGGATGAAGATGCATAATTCTAAACTTCCTCTCCACCACCATGTCTGCCTAGACAGTGCCATATTTTCTGCCTTGATGATCGTGGAGTAAATCTCTGAACGTGTAATGAAATGTAGAAAAGCCCTAATGAAATGTTGTCTCTTATGAGTGGCCTTTGACATGGTGTCTTTTCACAGCAACTAATCCCTAAGAGAATCAGTTACTGCAGAAACTATCCCAGATATTAAAATTAATCAACAATAGAGATTATTATCAAATGCTGAAGCATACAAACTTATTCTAGAGAGGAAAATTGTAATGACTGAGTCCATGGCATTCCTGCCTCAAAAAAGAAAAAAAAAAAAAAAAACCTCTCAGAGTATAGATGGAACCCAGGCAGACCTCCATGAAGTACACGGGCTCCTCAGGAAGTGACCCACAAAGTGGGCAAACTCATAACATTTGAAACCCATGTCAACTGGCGTATAAAAGAGGTAAGCATATATGCATTGGTTACACCTTCAGTGTTTTCTGAGAATGAGGTCACATATAAGTAAAAGACTAGAATTTCCAGGCTATAGACAGGCTGAAGTTATACATAGGTATGTAGGGGGTCATGTGTTTAGAGGAGAGCTAGGTGGAACAGGCCACTGTGGGGCTTTTTATGGTTATCTGGGGATCTCATTGGAGACCTGCAAAAGATCACAGGATTCATCACAGGGAAAGAGTGCTCACGGAAGGAACTCAGGATCCATTCCAACCCAAAATTATCTCACAGCATATTCATTTTCTGTTTTACTTTACTTTTGGAACTGATTACACAAAATCAAGGTTTCTGTGATGATTTAGGGAGTCTCATAAATATAAACATTCACTAGTCTAGATTGCCTGTGTAAAAATGGACACACACACTCACAAACACACACACACACACACACACACACACACACACACACACACACACACACACAAACACACCCATCTGTAATGACAGGCTGGCTATTTGTTAAGAAAACAAAGAAGCCAATGTGGATATGGCCCAAGTTTGACTATTTCCTTAAAATTTCTCTTCTTTCTGTGTCTCCAGCTTAACTTTTTGAGAACTCCAACTTAGAATTCATTTGTCTCTCATTGTCCTCTACTCTTTGTGTGTCCCTTATTACTTTTAATGGTCACCATCAATTAGAACTTTCTTATCTTCAATCTGGTCTGTTTTATGAATGTGAATTTTGGATTTCTTAAAAAAGATATCTTTGTGGGATTAGAGAGATGAATCAATGGTAGCAAGCACTTTTGCACCACAAGAAAAATGGATTTGGTTTCTTGATTTCATATCCAATGGCAAATAATCACCTTTAATGGCAGCTCCAGAGTACCTGACAACGCATGTCTCTATGTTCACCTGTACTCAAAAGCACATGCCATATCCCCACCCACATAAGTAAAGATAATAAATCTTAAAATGTGAGACAGGTTTCTTTAAGTGTCATTATTCAAAGAAAACCTGATTTTCTCTGATTTCTGAGTCTATTTCAATCAGTTTTCTGGGTTTCACCTTGTGCAACAAGGCCACATTTCTTTTAAATGTCCCACTTTCCCAAAATTTTTGTTTCTCCTTCAGTCTTCACATCAGAGGTTCTACCTATGTCCTGTCCTTCTCCCCTACTTCCTAAACATCCATCTTTTTCTGCCATCCCTGCTCCTCCAAGTTCCATCTCCATTTCCTTATTCTTCATGCAGACCAGAGAAGCTGTTCATTTTAGCATGTATGATTTTAGGTTTATGTACTGTTCACCGCCTGAAATGAAACTTTCATCTTCATTTGACGTTCCTTCCACTGTAGGCCATCTCTTCCAGCAAATTGTTCACTCACAGCATGTCATGTCACACATTTACATTTTTAGAACAAAATACATTTTATTGGCAAAGATACTGGGATTGTCAAAGACCCTTATATAGCTAACACAGGAAAAAAAACTTTTTTTTTCTTCCAGTCCTATATGTTTACATTTCTGTACTTTATGATTTTTCAACTTCAAGAATCTTTGGCACCATAGTATAGACATAGATATGGATGTCACCATGAAACTTGATAAAGTACACGGAAGGATTGTCTAGAACTTGGTAAACAACCTTTCCGAACTTTTTAGAACCATCTTTTCTGGTGTACTGCATCCAGTTACCTATCAACACATCACTGTCACCTCCTGATCTCTCCTCAGCCGGAGGAGTGTCTGGAATCATGTGGAGGTTACCTTCCTTGTAGTCATCCAGGAGCTGATAAGCATAGAGAGCTGGATCCTTCTTGTAGGTAATGTAAAACAAATCCTTCATGGTTGGCACCTGGGCTAGCACCACCCCCCTCCAGTTGACCTCAGAGCCATCTTTCCCCTCAAATTTTTGTTGTACCGCTCTGCCAACCAGGGCTCTGGCAAGGTGGGCATCCCTCACCTGAGGAAATACTACTATGGGAGGCAAAACCTTAAGGTTTAAAATCTTGTCATCACTGTAGAGCTCCTGTCCATAGATGCCGTCAATTCCATCATACTTCACCAAGTAAAGAGAAGGGTTTGTTGGCAGTTGACCTAGAACTATGGCCTTCCATTGGGAGACAGGCTCATTACCTTCCTTCCAACAATGAGAAATTCTGCAGCCGACAATATTCCTCAGGGTGTTGGAAGAAGACTTCCTCCTCCTCTTCTTCATGAGGGAGGACATGCTAAGCCTCTTCAAAGGTATTTTCTTCTACATGGCTGTAGCCTTGCTGTGGTATACCATACCAAACCCAGGCAGATGTCTTGTGGCTATCATTCTGTGTTCAAATATACTTGCCCATTGCCTTGGATTGAAGATATTGCCTGTTTAAACCAGACACAATGCTGTTGCTACTGTCATATATATGAGTTACTAAAAGGCAATGGGTGTAGGGTTGGAGAGAATGCTGGACCAAGGCTCTTCTCTAATGGAAATTTTGAGCAGGTCAAGAAGGCTATGATAAACATGTTTGGGCTTCTAAACTTAATTTGATCAAAATAAGTAGATCATAATCTAGCTATGGTGGCACACTCATTTAATCCCAGCTTTTAGAAGGCAGGGTCAGGCAGATTTCTGACTTAGAGACCAGCCTGGTCTACAAGTGAGTTCCAGGGCAGCCAGTGGTAGACAAAGGAAAAATGTCTGCAAATCAGCTACAACATTAACAACTAAAACAAAAAACCAACAAAAACAAAACAAAACAAACAAAAAACAAAAAAGAAAAACAAACAAAACAAAACAAAACAAAAAATCAAATCAGAAGTTAATAGGAGATGGTAGTAACCCAAGTCTTTAATCCTAGTACTCAAGAGGCAGAGGGAGGCAAAACTTAGTGAGATAAAGGCTAGTCTATTCTACAAAGTGATTTTCCTAACAGTCAAAGCTACACACAAACACACTCAAAGTAAAATTAAACACCCATCCAAAGAAAAAACAAACAAACAAAACAACAACAACAACAACAACAACAAACAAATAAATAAGGGAAACAAGGAAATTATCAAAGGGAAAATAACAAGTAATTCTCCACAGCTCAGAATAACATACTCAGATGAATATGTCTTCAGCCCTGAGCTAATTTGCCTCTTCTGAGGAACATCTCCTTGCATGTCTATGTCAATGTGGAAGTTGGTATGCCTTTTACCCAAAATGATCAAGGAGAGAACAGAATAAAGAAAATGAGCCAGAGTTGTTACTTACCCTCTCTTGTACCTGCAAGATGTCAAATAGGTGGCAATATTCACAAATATCCCAGGGACACAGCACAACACTGGCCTTCTGTATTGTGTTACCTGACCCAGACTCAGGATTATTTGGTGATTATATGCCACTGCAACTCCGGCCTCAACAAGTCCAGGCAATATCAGCCATTTTTTTTTAAGATTTCTTTTATTATTGTATCTAAATACACTGTAGCTGTCCTCAGACATTCCAGAAGAGGGTGTCAGATCTCATTAGTATGGTTGTGAGCCACCATGTGGTTGCTGGGATTTGAACTCATGACCTCTGGAAGAGCAGTCAGTGCTCCTAACTGCTGAGCCATCGCTCCAGGCCCAATATCAGCCATTTAGAAGTAACATTTTCTAAAATACATACGGACAAAGAAGAGCTTTGGCATTTTGATGGAATTTTGAAGGAGATATCGTTAGCAAGGATAATAAATTCAGGAGATCAACTAAACTGGATCAGCCATGCCCCTGGCCCCAAACATGGGAGAATTTAGAATGTACAGTTACTCAGTGTGGGAGGGAAAACTTTCAGCTTTCTATAGCTATGATGGTCCCAGTTACTTCATAAATGTTTTTACCCAAAGAAAATGTCTTAGTCGTCAAGATTCTGTCTTTTGATACAGACCAGGGCACAAAAGCTTGAGGAACAAGTTGGGGTTCAGGAGCTGGCCTGCCTTTCACACACCACTGGGAAAATAGTGGACACACCGTCTAGGGATTCTAGTGTCTCTAAGTGGAATAGATGTGCAATCTATGACCAGTGCTCTGTGACATCACCTAGTTCAGCTCGTATCATAGAACCCCAGTCATGCTGGTTCCTTCCCTAATTACACTCAGAAACATTAACCATCTAGGCTTTACCTTTTCATATGGCCTCTTTGAAATCCAAAATGAAATCCCTGCAGAAATGTCCTGATGACCTGAGTCACATTCTGCCCAAGTAAATCACTCTTGTATTGTTTTTATTTTTTTGGTGGTTGGGTTTCTGTTTATTTGTTTGTTGATTGCTTTGTTTTGCTTTTGTTATTATTTTCCTCCTGTGAAAGCCTTCAGTTTCTGATTCACCAACATCCTTGGTGGTTATTTTCCCTGTTCCAAACTTTCCCTGGTTATCTTTCAACTGTTCTTAGTGTCAGAAATGGTGCCAGACTCTTTGAGGCAGCACACTGGATAGCACATCAAAATTCTGTTTATGAAAACCCAAAGTTAGAGCAATTACTATTTTATTCAAACAAAGCAGAAATTTTACAGTGTTAAGTACCTTGTATTGAAGCCAGTTGCAACCTTGAATCATGGATTCTTTGTAAAATGAGAAGACAATCTAGCTCTTGGTCCTGCCTTCAAAGTTGTGATAAAGTTAAACAAACCCAATATCAACCAGTCATGTTTTAAAGGCCTTTAAATTTTTTCAGTATTTCTGGTTACAAGTAATTTCATAGATTAAATGCAGTAAAACAGGGTGAAATATATTCGATAATTTTACTTTTGAATTATGGGTAGACAAAATATTGTACGCTGGTAAGTATGGAATTTACTTACAAATTAGCGGGCACTTTAATTTTTCATGCCATATAGATCTTCAGTTCTTCCAGAAACATCAATTTCTGGCCCTTCCACGGTCACCACCACACTTTGTATATCCTTTTCATAGATGATGACACTACCCATAGTGGGCTAGACCCTTCAACAACAGCCATCCAAGAAAGATCCTTCCTTAAAGGTGTGGCAACTGGCCAATGTGATGGAGGCAGTTCTTTATCTGAGGTTCTATATTCCCAGGTTGAGTTAACTAAAAAAAAAAAAAAAAAAAGCAAGAAGGACCATTTCACATCCATATCATAAATGTTGATTGCCTTACTGTGTATAATTAACACGCAATGGATTAATACTAGATGTCAACCACTTGATGAATGGCTTAAAACATGAGAGAGAATGAGAGAGAGTGACAGAGAGAGAGAGAGAAAGAGAGAGAGAAATAGAGAGAGAGAGAGAGAGAGAGAGAGAGAGAGAGAGAGAGAATGAGAGAGAGTTTTTGATATTTCAATGGTTGTTTGATATTTCAAGCCCAGTGCCAAATCACTTTTAATGAAAACACAAATCCTAATTCTTTCTAAACGTCCCACCACCTGGAAAACTAACTCCTTTGAATATTTGATCTTCTGTGAGCCACAATTATTCAAACTAATAAAGTATGTAAAAGAAATTGTAATCAAGTAATAATTTTCCATACCACTTCTTGGAATATTTTATATCATTACTTTTCTTTTCTTAGAGGTTAGGGTTATTTGCATAACAAGAGACTAATCAGTCATCATTGTCACATCAGCCAAAGGCATCCTAACCCTGCCACATTTCTACTTGATTAATCACTTTGGCATTACTTATTTGTATGGAAACATATCCCTTCATCCTGATTTACTTAAAAGTGTGGGAACTGTCGATTTGCAATTAATTTTTTTCATAATGGGACAAAACAGAAGCCTACAGGATTCACTGTATTTCTTCTGGGAGCTGAAGATTTCTGTTCCATTCAATAAAATGTTATAAATATTATTTTAACACAAGCCTAAATTCGTGAAAAAGCTTTGTTTTCATATTTTAATAATTTACAGGTCGTTCTGTGCCATATAAAGGAAGGTAGAGAAGGAAAGGTGTTTTGGAGTCACTGACACACACATTTAACTGAGGTCTCTTTGCATAGTAACAAGATATACCCATCCACTATATCTGGGGAGTTTGCTTCAGGAACTGTAATGATATAAAGTCCTCAGGACTCTAGGCTAAGATAACAAAACACTGCATATAAGCTATGCAAGATAAGCTCTTGTATATTTTAATTATATTCATGTGTTTCTGCACACAGATCTGTACAGGTAAGTTCAGATGCTAGGGAAGGGCATAGTATGATTTGCTCCTTCACTCCCTAATTTATCTGCTTTTGATAGGGTTTCCTGCTGAGCTAATATTGAGACTGGCTTTCGGGAAGTCATATTCATCTTCCTGTCTCTGCCCCTCTAAAAATCCTAAGCACTGGTGTTGTAAGTAAATGAACACACACATGAATTTACCCCTGGGCCATCACCTCTGATCCTTCTTTATTTTAAATAATCTCTGGATTACTTTTGCCCTTAATGTAATGAAACTGCTATACAAGGGTTTGTTATTTAGGAGATGGAAATATAAGTCGTCTGTATAGGTTCAGTACAGATATTGTATATTAAGAACTACATTCATTAATAACTTGAGAAATTCATACAATATATTTTGATGGAATTTACTTTCCAGTTCTCTTAATAACTCCTCCCGAACCAAAACCAGATCCATTTCCACCTAAATCCTCCTTCCAAATTCATGTCTCCTTTTCTCCCTTTTGATAAAACCCATTCAAATCAATTGTGTTGCCCATAAAATCTTGGATATGGGGCTACCAGTAGTGCCTGGCCAACCTATAACCTTCAAAGGGCATACCTTTGATGAAAACTGACTCTCCATCTTTCATTAACTGTCCATACCTTCTCAAATGGGGATGATGGATAGTGAGAACCTACAACTCATTGATGGAAGGCAGACTGGCCTGATTTTGTGCAGATAGAGACATACAGTGTCTCAATGACCTCTCTGCCTTACAAGATTTCCACTATCTCTTCATTGAGGGATCCTAAGATTCAGCTCCTCTACTTCTTGCCTCTTTCTGTGAGTATGTGTACGTGTACAAGTGTATCTATATTATAGATGTCTCATTTTACATCCAAGTCAACACATAGTGGTTTTTGCAATAAACAGCTGGCATTATTTCACATTAGGCAATATGCCTTGATGTAGATGGTGGGACTAAATACCACACTGAAACTGGAGATGGCTAGAAATCATCACAGTTGTTTGTAGTATAGGTGAAATTTACACTTTTGACCTAAACTTCTGGGTCCACCCTATGGCTTTAAGATGGATGGATAAGGGATCAAGACCCTTAACTTGCATTGCATTTTCCTTCTTCTTGAACTCATATTAAAAAAAAAAAAAAAAAGCTCATGGTGGTGATGATTCTGTTGGCCTGGACGTTCTGATTTGTAACTGCTAGACAGAGATACCCTTAAAGAGACAGATAGATCCTATCACATTTTGTAACATAAAGAATTCGGTGGTGAAATGGGTTTGCAATGTCAGTCGTGGGTCTTTGATGAAGATTTTGTTCCGAAGTACAATGTTCAAAGGTAGAACAATATATACAATCTGAAAAGTGATTGGACCCTGAGGGCTTTAATCAATGAGTTAATTGATTGATGGGTGTGCATTGAAGGGGTGAGACACTTGTAAAGGAACATGGTCATTGGGAACATGTCTTGGAAGGTATTTATTGTCTTTGGTCGCTTCCTGTGTTGATGCTTACTGGCTGCTAATAAGTTGGACAACTGTGCTCCTTGATGCCTCTTTCATACTCTTGTGACCATGGACCTGTTTTCCTTGCTGCTAAGGCACATTGTAACAGTGATGAAAATGATTTACATGAATGTTTTTCACTAGTGATACTGACTTGTCTGGTCCAGAGTAACCATGGTTTAATTCTTTAAGCTTTTTTCTGGAAGAATCATGCTAACATTAGACACAAAGTTACCAAGCAGTTGTACCTGGAAGATTCTGGCACTGTATCTGTTGTCTGAGAAATAAAGAAATTTGCTGCTTCACACACTGGTCCTTTCGCTGTATTCACTACTATATTTTAATAGATTGCAATATCATATGAAGTAGCAGAAAATGATGGGAAAATGGAACGGAGGTGAAAATGTGTTAAAATCATTAAATGATTTTATGATGAGGATTTTTTTTGTCATAGCTTTGGTGGCAGGATATTGGACAGATTAGCAAGTCCCCCAATAAGTGTAACACACAGTAGAATGTGGGGGTTGTGAGGCTATAGGAAATATTCAGTTCATGTCACATATTATTGAGTATCCTTGCTGATGGAGGTAGTCACCCTTCACTTATGCCATACATGGAAGTGTGTCTATGCAGGGGCAGAATGCAATAGATGATGTTGAGTAATGTTTGTGTAGGTTATGGAGTAAGTTAAACATTACTGTGATGGAACATTATTTTTTTCCCATCTTGACAATCTACAGTTACCTGAGAAGAGAGAACAATTGAACATCTGTCTCCAATCACTTAGTCATTAGGTAAGTCTATGGGTTATTTTCTAGTCTAATGATTGATGTGGGAGGGCCCATCACTGTGGCTAAGCTCATAAGTAGTCCTTAATAAATGGGAGCCCTTTAGGTTATATTTAAAAAAAATAGCTGATCGAGCCATGGGAAAATTGGTGGTTTGAATAATAAATCCCCTATAGACACATTTATATGAATATTTCATTACCAGGAAGTGGCAGTGAGTTTAAAGATTAGAAGGAATACGAGAAGGTGTGGCTTCATTGGAGGATAGGTGTGTCAACAAGGATGAGTTTGAGTTTTCAAGAAGCCAATACAATGGCGGAATCTCTCTCTTTGCCTAAGGATCAATAGTTCTCTATTGCTCCAGTGATGGGGTACCTCCCATGATGATTGACCAATCTTCTGAAAATGTAACAAAGCCTCCAATTAAATGCTTTGTTTTCTAATAGTTGCCATAACGATGGTCAGGTGATTATGTTAGCCTCTATCAGCAGACTTCGGAGACTAGTTTTCTCCTGAGTTTGAGTGTTCAGAGTACTCTCTGCAGGCAAGATCTCCTCTTGCAGAGAAGGGTCCCAGATATCTGGTGTTCGAACCTTCCTCCTGGCAGATGTTGTAATCCACTCACTAGAGGTACTAAGATCCCATGGAGAGTCCTGTGGGGACCTTTGGGTTGTCCACAGACTCTGTCCCCAAGGTGCCCGGTGCTGTAATGGATTGGAAGGGACTTGTGACCCTGGTCAGGCCGGTTTATCTGCTTCCCTAATGAATGCAGTCTCAGGTCCTGCATGATAGGATTGGAGCAGAAGTGGTTTTCCATTCACAAAGGTCTTAAGATCTCGTGGATGTTTCTGTGAGGACCTTGGGGCTGTCCTCAGACTCTGTCCAACAAGTTGGCCAGGTGCTGGCACAGACCAGAGGGACTTGTGACCATTGTCAGGCCAGTTTTTCTGCTTCCCTAATTAATGCAGTCTCAGAACCTGTGAGATTGGATTGGAGCAGAGGTTGTGTTCCGTTCACCAGAGGTCTTATGATCCCATTTAGGGTCTTTTGGGGACCTTAAGCGTGTCTGCAGACTCAGAGCACAATATACCCTGGTGCTGACCTGTCACTCTCTCTCTTATGGTACACTTTCTCTGACTCCTTAAACAGATGTTGTAAAGATAATGTTTTCGGACTCTCTAGACGCTGTAACCTTTTCCTAATGTCAGAAGAATACTGCCCAATGGAAGCCATGACACCTGTCACCTGCTGGCACGCCGAAGTAGGGTCAAAGGTAGTGTAACACCTCTATACCTTTCAGAGGTATTCTAAAAACACTGCTGGGGGCTCCTTTTTCTCTTGTAGGATCTCTCTTACCTTGGCCAAATTGGTGGGGCAACTGCCAGCTCCTTTCAGTCCTATTATCAGAGCCCAGCAGAAAATTGTCAATTGCTCCATATGGTCAGTCCTGTCAGGACATGTCAGAGGGAAGGCTGCATCCATTTCATTCAGAAGTTTTATTGGTAGTCAATTGGCCCCCAGCATGCTCTTTCTTTCCTCTCAGAATCCTCTCCTTCTCCTCTGTGGTGAAAGAATCAGTAGCTGCTGACAGTCATCCCAAGTAGGCTGAAGAGAGAATATGAGAGATTCCATTAGATTAGCAGGCTAGAGGGGTTTTCAAAGAAGGGAGGTGTGATTAGCCTTCCAGTTATAGAGTTCAGAGGAGGAAAAGGGCCATTACTGAAGGGTCAGCAGTTGTCTGGGGCCTGCTGGAGGAGGGTCATAAGTACATAAAGGCAGTGCAATGGTTGAATCTGGTCACTCTGGGCTTCGAGCTCGCTGGCCTTGGGCTTTAGCAACTGGTCCCTCCCCAAATATCTAGTGGCACCCTGTTGAGAGTTCTTGGAGGGGACCAGTTGGGAATATGGGGGTGGGGTGCTATGCCATTTTGGAGGTTCTTCTAACTCTGGATAGATCTTGGGAGAAACCGAGGGCTGCAGTTCAACCTGTGCCAGTTTTAACTTTTTTTTTTTCACCTCTGGGTGGCAGAGGGCCAGGACTGGGGAGCCTGGATTATTCTTTTTAACCCAAGGCTTTAAACAGGATGGGAGAGGGGGGATCCTGTGCTAAATTTTTCTAGATGAGAATGTAGGGCACGTAATCTGGCTGAGAACCTGGTCCCCTCTGTAAAACAACTTTAAGAGCTGAAAACAGAACCAAACAAAGAGTGCCCTCTAGTGGCCAACTATCATCAAAGCTGGCCATTCTGTAGATCAGAAAGTTCTCTAAAATCGATTTCAGACATACACAGAGAGAATGTGAGTGTTAGTCTTAATTTCAGTCGAGGGATCAAGGGTCAGTCCAAGGGGCATGATAATAGTCGGTCCCATCATCAGAGTCACATACAGGGGAAAAAAAAAACATATACACAAAAAAGATTACAATAACCAAGACCAGGCCCCAATAAGATGGCCAAGAAAGCACACACTCACTTGGCACCCAGTAACAGAAACAGACAGCCGAGTGAGCACACTCTCACTTGGCACACTGATAGGAGGTCTCCAGGTATCCCTAGAACTCCCTCAGAACTCCTGGGATGTCCCAAAGGGTGGCAGCCGGTTTCTCCTGACATGTCTGTCAGTAACACTTTTCCATCTGAAAAAGGGAGTTCGTTGCTCTCACGAGCATTTACAACTGCAAACGGAGAATAGTGAATTCAAACAGAGCTGGCACAAAAAAATTGAGACAAAGATAGAGGAAAGTTATAGAAATAGATAGAGACAAAGATACAGACAAAGATAGAATCCTACATCCAAGCAGGGTCTCTGAGAATTGGGGTAGGCCACAAATCATGGTGGAGAAGCCCCCAAATGTAAGACCTCAGAAGCTGGGCCTCCTCTCAAGTCCCGGGATGAGCTGGCCAGCACCCAAATGACCCAAGAGAAAACCACAACTGATGCAAACTGCAAGAGGTTTTACTATTAGCTGGCTGAGGACAAAGTCACTCTGCCTAGCAGGGCAGGGGAGTTTGACACCGAGCTGTGACAGTAAGGGGCTTTTAGCAGCTAGCTGGGGAATTGGGAGGAGTTGGGAGGAGAGTTGGGAGGAGTTGGGAAATGTGGGCAAGGGAGTTCTTCTCTTCCTGATGTTCTTGGTGAAATTTACAAGGCAGGAGTGGGGCATGAGTCCTTTCTAAATTTTTATCTCCTTGTCCTTGGCACAGGAAGGCAGGCATCTCTGGTTGAAAAGTATAGAAACAAAAAGCCTTTTTGCTGGCTATAGAGAACAAAGAGCTTCTTCCTAGCTGTATTTTCAGAGATCAGGGAAAACAAGCTTGGAAAACGTCTAGGGGATTTACCTTCTTGCGAGATACACTTTAAGTTGGAGTCTCACAATAGGACATTTTTTCTACCACACACAAAACTTTACACAGAAAATTATTTTAATTATTTTTAATGAATATATAATATTTGATTTGAACCATATGTCATATCCATATAAAATACATGGTAGAATTCCAAAAAAAAACTTGTAATATTTACTTTAAACAATTCATACATTTACACCTCACAGCACTTCTTCATAACTGTACTACCATTGCTGAGATCCTTCTTCTTCCCAAATGGTCCTTCTATTATTTTTATAATGGTTCTCCTTTTCTTTGTGTGTATATCTGGGAACATCTCATGCAGGTGGTTGTATTGTACTAGTTGCTATGTTTTTGTGATCACAAGGTCTAAAGGACCACAATCTGGTCTTGAACTACACATATAAGAGCATCTGACCCTGAATTACTCTTTTTCCTGAATCTACTTCTCCAGTCAAGGGATCACAAACACCACTTTTGAAGTACTCTATTGAAATGGGAAAAAATTGAAAATATTACACCGTATCTTCATCTGTTTCTACCTGAGGTGATATATTCTCATCTTTGTCAAATGCTGGGCTCTGTACTATATGGACAACAGAAAATGGAAACATAATATGCTATATTAGTAAAAGGGAATAAAGTATTAATGATTTGAATTTCTCAGGAAATACTGCCCAGGTGAATTTTTGAAACAGCTTTTAGAAATGACATAATTACGTACATGAAATCCAGTATAGGCATAGATAAGAAGTAAGGTTTCCAAATTATAGGGCTAGTGAATATTTTTACCAATATTATGGAAAAAATATCCCTAACTTAAAGAAAGATATGCTCATGAATAAACAAGGAGACTACAGAACGCCAAATTATTTGGACCGGAAAAAAAATAATTTCTGCCATCATATAATAGTCAAAACACCAAATGCACAAAACAAAGAAAGAATATTAAAAGCAGTAAGGGAAAATGGTCAAGAAATATATAAAGCAAGATCTATCAGGATTACACATAACTTCTCCCCTGAGACTATGAAAGGAGAAAATCTAGGGCTGAAGTCATACAGAATGTAAGAGAGCAGAAATGCCAGCCAAGACATGAAGCAAAACTCTTTTAACATAGCTTGGGAAAACAAGGTATTCTGTGACAAAACAATATTTACACAATATTTTCCAATGCATCCAGCACATCAAACGATAATAAAGGGACAATTTCAATATAAAGAGGGAAATTACACTCGAGAAAAAAGAAGAAATTAAAGGTGAAGGAAACCTAAAAGAAGATAGCTACATGAACAAAATTCCAACTCTAATAACAAAAATAACAAAAAGCAACAAGGACTTTTCTTAGGATCTCTTAATATCAGTGGACTCAGTTCACCAGTAAAAAGGCATAGAATAAAAAAATGGATGTGTAAGCAATATTCAGCATACCAAAAACAAACACCAAGGACAAAGTCAGAAATTACCTCAGACTAAAAGGCTGGAAAAGAACTTTCCAAGCAAATGATCCGAAGAAATAAGGTGGAGCAGCCATTCTAATATCAAATAAAATTGACTTTCAACCAAAAGTTATTAAAATAGGCAAGGCGGGAAATGTCATATTCATTCAAGTTAATATTTACCAAGATGGACTCCCAAATCTAAACATATATACTCCAAATGCAATGACATCCACATTCATAAAAGAAACTTTAGTAAAGCTCAAAACTCACATTGTACCACACACAATAATATTGGAAGACTTCAACACCCCTCCCTCATTAATGGACAGATCCTGGAAACTAAAACTAAAAAGATACATGGTGAAACTTGCAGAATTTATGAAGCAAATACGTTTAGGTGATATCTATAGAACATTTTATCCTAAAACAAACGAATGTCACTTCTTCTCAGGACTTCACGATGCCTTCTCCAAAATTGACCATACACTCAGTCACATAACATGCCTCAACAGATATAAAATTATTGAAATAATTTTCTGCTTCCTATCAGATCACCACAGACTAACTTCAACAATAATATAAATAATTGAAAACGCACATACACGTGGAATGTGTACAACAATCTAGTCAGTGACAAAACAGTCAAGGAAGAAATATAGAACTAAATTAAAGACTTTTCAGAGTTTAATGAAAATGTAGCTACAACATACTGCAAGTAATGGAACACAATGAAAATAGCCCTAAGAGGAATACTCATAGCTCTCTCTGAATGCCTCTAAAAAAAACCGGAGAGAGGATATAGGAGTAGGTTGACATCACACCTTAACACTATAGAACAAAAGGAAGCAAATTCACCCAAAAGGAGTTGAAGTCAGGAAATAATCAAACTCAGTGCTAAAATCAACCAAGTGGAAACAAAGGAACAATACAAAAATAATCAAACAAACTGGGAGCTTTTTCTTTGAGAAAATCAACAAGATAGATAAACCATTAGACAGACTAAATAAAGAACACAAGGACAGCATCCAATTTAGCAAAATCAGAAATGAAAAGTGAGAAATAACACCAGAAATTTAGTAAATTTTAAATATCATCAGATCCTACTATTCAAGGCTGTACTCAACAAAACTTGAAAGTCTGGATAAAATGGACACTTATCTAGACAGATATCAGGTACCAAATTTAAATCAGGATCAGAGAAACCCTGCAATTACTTCTACCACTGTGAGGAGCCGCCCTCACGGTCACCAATACAAGATGGTGCTGACAACACCATTGTCAACATTGCTCATGGTGAGTACGCTCAGGCGTCAGGGTATCGTTCCATTACCTGAGCCCTGCCACTCCAATGGCGTCATCAGGCTGATGGTGGGCAGACAATTCCGGTGATTCACGTCTCCAACCGTATTTCTAACCATACTTTGCAACCTATATAAGGGAGGGGTTTTCTGCTCTCTGGGTCTCCTGTCTTGAAGCTGTTCATCTATCTCTGGAGATGTATTAAAGCTTTACTGCAGAAAGATCTGAGTGTCCTGCATGTGTTCTTGCTGGCGAGATGGTAGCGCAGGTCATCTGGTGCCATAAAGCCAGGATCAACATCGCTGGCATTGAGGAAAACCCCTGGAAATGGGGTGGATTCAGAAATTCAGGGAAAAGGTAAGTTTGGAAAGGTATGTCTCATCGTGACCCTCTTATCCCTATTGATTTCGGTCTTAATCTAGATGCACCCTAGGAAGGGGCAGTAGAAGCTCTATTCTTGGTTGCCCTGGCCCTCATTCTGTTTCTTATTCTGTCCATCGAGGCTGGTGCTGAAATTTGAGGTCCATCGAGGCTGGTGCTGAAAAATGAGGTGTTGTCAGTCCGACGTAGATAAGTGGCAGCACTGAGGTATCTTCTAAGCCTTCCGTAGACAAGGGAACAGAGCACTGTGTTTACTTTCGCTTTGCTTAAGGAGTACTATAAATGGGGTGTAGATCGTAGCAGGGACTCACTCTATCATGGCCTCCTCACAGTCAGTGATCACTGCATTACAGGCAGGTTGCCTCCAGTACACTGCAGAACTTTGTTAAGGAAGTGGATCGCATTTCTCCCTGGTATTCTTGTTCGGGGTCTCTAACTGTAGCCTTATGTAGTAAGCTAGGAAGTGACCTTGACCTTAGGCATGAAGAGGGAGACTTACGCCTGGGCACCAAGGCATTTGCAAGCTGATATAAAACTGTCTAGAGGATGAAACCTGCCAAACAGCCAATGTGGAGGGACAGGGAATACTAGAAAAGGTTCAGGACAGTATGTCAGAAACCTAACAGAATGAGAGAATGGGAGCTCGAAAAAAGAAAGACATGTCAAAGAAAAAGGGCCCTCCCAGGGATTCAGAAGGAAGGGGAGAGAGAAAAGAGGGCAGTAAAACTGATCCTCTACTAAGAAAAAGCCACACATGTCATTCAACTTTGCCTTGAAGCTTGGAGTGCTTGGGGACAAACCAAATTTCTTAGAACAGATAATGGACTGGACTACACATCTCAAAATTTTCAACAATTCTGTCTACAGAGGAATGTAACTTATTTAACTGGTTTGCCATACAGGGACAAGACATTGTGGAACGTTCCCACCACACTGTTAAAACTTACCTTATCAAAAAGAAAGGGTGAGTTGATGAGGCTCTTACCCTTAACACTGAGAGTGGACATCTCCATGGTACTCTTTACTCTTAATTTTTTGAATATTGATGAGCAAGGCCACACTGCAGCTGATCATCACTGTTCAGAACCAAACAGATCTAGAGAAATGATCAAATGGAAAGTTGTCTTAACTGGAAAATGTAGAGGCCTGCATCCTATTTTAATAAGATCCAAAGGAGTTATTTGTGTCTTTCCACAGGAAGAAGACAATCCCCTTTGGGTTCCAGAATGCCTCATCTGAAGGATCTCCCCTTCAGAAGATGTGGACAAAAGAGGGAATTCTGGAAACAACGATGGATAATGACCCTTCTACTGGAGATCATGGTTCCTAGTATATCGGGGGAATTGTGTTGGGGTATTATGTCTAGCATTCTGTTCATGCCTGTCATGCACAGTGCACAAGTTTTTCCACATTTCTTTACTACTGATAGGGAGCTGGGACTTGCCTTTTTACCATTAGATGGACAAATTCAGGTTCTGATGGAAAACAGAACTTCTCCCTCAAAGGAAGCCTGTGCTTTGTAATGATCTCTGAATTGAAAGACCAACGCCAGTGTATATCCTTATAAAATCAATCAGTGGCCTGGTTGAAAGCAGCTGCTTGGGGAACCCACTCTGAAATAATAGCCAATGCCTTGATAATCCAAGGCTGGAGGCCTAGTCATAAATCCAGGAAAGCACTACCCCAGCAAACCAGAATGGCACCCTTTTGTAAAGGAAGATCCTCGGAGGACTCCATGCTTCCTTGGACTGGGTGCCAGGCCAGAAAAACCTTTTGGGTGGTTGAAGGATTTTTTTTTTCCTTTTCCCCACATGTAAGTGTAGAGATTAATGAAATCCTTGCTGGACATGATTTTAACTTCATGGATCCTGATCGGGCAGATGCTTACCCTTTTGATCAATGGTTACTTTGTGGGGTTAATGAGAGCTGTACCGATCTTTCACCTATGGCCATGATTGAAGGTGGATATAGTGAAAAGGGCCAAATGGGTTTTGAGTGGTAGGGCACTTTGAGTGCTGGTTTGGGGTCATTCGATCACTCCTCCTCTAATACTAAATATAAAGCATTTAAAAGGGTGAATTATACTGTCACCCCGGTTTGTGTTTGGCCCCCTTTCTGTGGGTGGTAAGTAATAAAAGTTTAAATAATAATCAATTAGAGTTAGATTGCTTGCTTAATTAAAGTTTCTATACCCTGTGTTGGGATGCTACTAAGTATCCCTTTGCTTTGGTTACTCATGTGCCTAGATTTGTTCCAGTTCCTGTGGAAGCCTCTAGAATTTAAGCTTATTTAGAGAAAAGAGAGATTTTGGAATCTCTGCTATTATAGTTGGCTTGGTAGCAATAGCAGCAATAGCTGCCTCTGTCACTGTTTCGGCCCTTGCCTTGTCTGCTACGGTTCAGACAACGCAAACTATAAAATGACCTTTCGGCAAGAGTGACATTGGCCCTGAACAGCCAGACCATGGCCAACTCCCAGATACAGAGAGGCCTCATGTTGGTAAACCAACGGATCGATCTGGTCCAAGAGCAGGTGTATATTCTTTGGCAAATGCCTCAGCTGGGTTGCAAACATAAGCTGCCTAGCGTCTGTATCACCTTACTACAATTTCAGAATTTTACAAGAGCAGCTAACCTGTAAAAGGCTTTGTCTTGTTATTTGTTACAGAATTGGACCATAGAATTTGAACAGACACTCCGGGAGCTGAGGATCACCATCTTATAAGTCGATTCAACATGTCTTGACCTGTCATTGATGGAAGGATTTTCTACCTGGATTTCTGCAGCATTCTCCTACTTCAAGCAATGGGTGGGGGTGGTTTGTTTGGAGTGGCTGTGTACAGTGGAGTACTGCTCCTACTATGGATGATCTGCAAACTTAAATCCCAAACAAGGAGGGACAGGATGGTAGTAACCCAGGCACTTGTTGCTTTGGAGCAGGGTGTTTCCCCCAATATATGAATATCGATGATGCTCAAGCAATAAGGTTGCTGGACATCCAGCTCCACAAAACCCTGAGGCGAGTCTTGCTGCATGGGTTGGAGCGGGTGTGCTTTAACAGCCCAGGAGAGTTTTGGGGCGAAGCACTGCACTGGAATGGCGTTGTGGTCTAATTTGAGCTTCTTTCTGGGAGATATGTCATCTTTCAAGAAGGTTGAGTGTCCTAGTGTCCTTCCCCCAGGAAAAACGACAGGGGAGCTGACCAAGACCCCTCTGGGTGACGAGCCTGGGAGGAGGTTTTGTGTAAGGCCCCTATGCTTGCACACTCGGAATTTGACCTCTATCTCCACTCTCCATACTGTGTGGCCTGTTGCTTCTAACATAAAAAAAAGGGTGAGATGTGAGGAGCCGTCCTCACGGCCACCATTACAAGATGGTGCTCACAACACCATTGTCACTATTGCTCGTGGTGAGTGTGCACAGGCATCGGGGTATCTTTCCATTACCTGAGCCCTGTCTCTCCAATGGCATCATCAGGCTGATGGTGGGCAGACAATTCCGGTGGTGCACGTCTCCAACCATACTTCTAACTGTCTTCACAGCCTATATAAGGGAGGGGTTTTCTGCTCTCTGGGTCTCCTGTCCTGAAGCTGATCATCTATCTCTCGAGATGCATTAAAGCTTTACTGCAGAAGGATCCGAGTGTCCTGTGGGCATTCTTTCTGGCAAGACTGTAGTGTGGGTCATAACACCCCTAAAGAATTAGAAGCAATCGTTAATAGTCTCCCAACCAAAAATAAGCCCAGGGTCTGATGGGTTTAGTTCAGAATTCTATCAGATATTCATGGAGACCTAATACCAATACTCCTCAAACTATTATGCAAAATTAAAAAAGAAGGAACACTATTTAATATGTTCTATGAAGCAAGATTACAACTATACAAAACCTAATGAAGAAACGAAACTTTATTCCAATTTCCATTATGAATATCGATGCAAAAATACTAAATAAAATCCTTTCAAAACGCGTCCGAGAATACATCAAAAGGATAAATTATCATGACCTAGTTGGCCTCCTTCTTATGATTCAGGGAGAGTTTAATATCGAAAATCCATCAATTAAATCCATTATAGAAAAAAAAACAAAAACAAAAACAAAAACAAAACAAAAAAACTCAAGTACAAAAACCCCATGATTATTCGATTAGATGCTGAGCAAATAGTTGGATAAATACAATGGCCATTCATAATAAGTCCAGGAAAGACCAGGAATTCAAGGCATACACCTAAAAAAAAATAAAAAGAAGGAGAAGAAAAGAAAAGAAAAAAAAAAAAGAAAAGAAAAGAAGGCCCAGGATTTAACTTTAATCTAAATGGTCAGAAACCAGAAGGAATCCAACTAAAATCTGGGACTGGACAAGGCTGCCCACTTTCTCCCTACCTATTTAATAGAATACTTGAAATACTAGCCAGAGCAATTACACAAAAAAACAAAACAAAACAAAACAAAATAAAACAAAACAAAACAACAACAACAAAAACAAAACAAAACAAAACAAAACAAAACGAAAACAGATGAATACAAATTGGAAAGGAAGAAGTCAAAATTTCTCTATTTCCAGAAGATATGATAGCATGTATATATGACCCCAAAAATTACAACAGAGAAAACCTAATCCTGATACACATTTTCAGCTTAGGAGCTGAATTTAGAATAAATTTAAACATAACAGTGGAATTTCTCTGCAGAAAAGACACATAGTATGAGAAAGAAATTAGGAAAAAACGTGCTTCATAGTAGTCACAAATAATATAAAATTCCTTGGTGTGACTCTGAGAAAGTGAAATATATGTATGATAAACACTTCAAGATTCTTCAAGAAAGAAATCAAAGAAGATCTCTGAAGATGGTAAAATCTCCCATGCTAATGATTTGGCAGGATTAATATAGTAAAAATGGCTATCTTTCAAAAAGCAATCTGATATGCATTGCAATCACCATCAAAACTCCAACTCATTTCTTCACTGAGTTAGAAAGGGCAATTTGCAAATTCATCTTGAAAAAAAAAACCTACTATATCCAAAACTATACTCAACAATAGAAGAATGTCTTTTGTAATCACCATGCCTGACCTCAAGCTGTACTACAGAGCAATTATGATAAAAACTTCATGGTACAGGAATAGTGTTAGACAGGTAGATAAATGGAACAGAACTGAAGACAGAGAAATGAACCCAAACTCATGTGGTCACTTGATCTTTTACAAAGGAGATAAAACCATCCAGTGGAAAGAAAATGGCATTTTCAAAAAATGGTGCTGGCTCAACTGGCAGTTAGCATATTGAGGAAAGCAAATTGATCTGTTCTCATCTCCTTGTACAATGCTCAAGTCTAATTGGATCAAGGAACTGCACATAAAACCAGAGACACTGAAACTTATAGAGGAGAAAGTGTGGAAGAGCCTCGAAGACAAGGTTAAATGGGGAATATTCCTGAACAAAACAGCAATGGCTGTTATTATAAGATTAAAAATAGACAAATGGGACCTCAAAAATTGCAAAACTTCTGTAAGGCAAGGGGCACTATCATTAGAACAAATCGGGGAAAAAGTCTTTATCAATGCTAAATCAGATAAGGGACTAATATTCAATATATACAAAGAACTCAAGAAGCTGGATTCCAGAAAATCAGATAACACTATTTTAAAAAATGGGGACGGTTCTAAACAAAGAATTCTAAATTAAGAAACACTGAATGGCTGAGAAGCACCTCATAAATGTTCAAAATCCTTAATCATCAGGGAACAGAAAGTCAAAATAACCCTAAGATTCCACCTCACAGAGTCAGAATGGCTAAGATCTAAAACTCAGATGACAATAGTTGCTGGTGGGTATGTGATGAAGTAGGAACACTCCTCCATTGCTTGTGGAATTGCAAGTTGGTACTACCACTCTGGAAAGCAGATGGGGTTTCCTCGGAAAAGTGGTAATAGTTCTACTGAAGATCCAGCAATAGTCCTCCTTGGCATATATCCAGAAGATATTCCAACTTGTAATAAGGATACATGCATCACTATGTTCATAGCAAACTTATTTATAATAGCAAGAAGCTGAAAATAAACCTGATGCCTGTCTTCAGAGGAATGAATACAGAAAATATAGTACATTTACATAATGAAATACTACATCACTATTAAAATCAATGAATTCATGAAATTCTTAGACAAATGGATGGATCTGGATGATATGTTCCTAAGTGAGATAACTCAATCACAAAAGAAAGCACATGATATATACTCACTGATAAGTGGATGTTATCCTTGAAGCTCAGAAAAAAACAAGGTAAAATTTGCAAAACCCATGAAACTCAACAAGAAGGAAGACCAAAGTGTGGATATGTCGTTCCTTCTTAGAATTGGGAACAAAAGATCCATGGAAAGAGTTACAGAGAAAAAGTTTGGAACTAAGACTGAAGGAATCCAGACACTGCTTCATTCTGTGATCCATACCATAAACAACCACCAAACCCAGATACTGTTGAACAGCCAAACAAGAGCTTAGGGACAGGAGACTGATATAGTTGTCTCCTGAGACGATCTGCCATTTCCTGACAAATACAGAAGTGGATGCTCAAAGAAATCCATTGGACTGAGCACGGGGTCCCTAATTATGGAGCTAGAGAAAGTACACAAGGAACATTCTATGAGGAAAAACAACTAACAAGTACTCCCAGAGTTCCCTGAGATTAAATCTCCAATCAAAGTAAACATAAGTTGTGACTTATGCCTACAGCTGCATATGTAGCAGAGGATGGACTAGTATGTCATCAATGGGAGGAGAGACACTTGTTCTTGTAAAGTTCCTATGACCAAGTTTTGGGAATGCCTGGGCCAGGAATTGGGAGTAGGTGTGTTGGAAAGCAGGGATAGAGGGGAGAGGACTGGGATTTTTTGAGGGGAAAACAGAAAAGGGAATAACATTTGAAATGTAAAAAAAAAGAAAAAAAGAAAATAAATAATAAAAAAAAAGAATGAAATAAATTATTTGTAATGTTCTTGAAATAAATTCAAGTTTTGCAAACATATTATTGGAACAATGTTCAGGTATTTTCCGGTGGCAAAATCATAACAAGTTATTTTTTATCAACATATTCTGACTACAATGTCAAGAGTAGTTATATGTGTTGCTAAAACTCGGGTATAGGAATATATAGATATAGATAGATAGGTAAAATTTCAAATGAACTATATAAAATCTCTGAGAAAAGACTTCTTCCATTTCAGGTGACTAGGTAAAAGTCTAGTGAACTGCACAACACACAATTAATACCCAACACTGAATATGCAGTAACCTTCAGAAAGAGACTCCTCCGAAATATTTATGTCATCTTCTTCATCATCAAAGTCCAAAAGTAATAAGTAATCTTTCTTTGGAATCACCATTATTTTCTTAAGAGCCATTCTTCTCTTAAAAACTATAATGTCTTCTTAGTTAAAAAAAAAAGGAAAAATAAATAAATATGATCTTCCTCCTTCATTTAACCCTCAGAAGCCTTGGAAATGCAGATCGGGAGGTTTTTCCTCACATAGTGGCCTCTTGCGACTGAGATTTCCCTCCAGTCACACATCCTTTAACAGTCCAATAACCCTGATCAGAGCTGGTTATCTCTTCCAGGTCATTCAGAAGTGAACTCCTTCACAACCGCACCTTTCCTTGCTTGTCTGCTCAATGGGAAAAACAAACAAACAAACAAACAAACAAAAACAAAAACAAAAACAAAAAACAAAACAAAAATAAAACAAATAAAAAACAAAACAATAACAAAAATAAAAAACAAAACAAAATCAAACAAACAAACAAACAAATAAATAAAACGTTATCAGGAGAGACCCACATGTCTCTGAGGACCCTTTGTGATGCCAGATATAGAAAACAGGTCTCATCCAGGGATTTCACCCTTTGGCTGAATATACCCTGTGTATGCTGGCATGGAGTACCAGGCACCATTGATTAGAAGGGAGGTCTCAGGAGGTGGAAATGAGCTACCATCTTTAAGACAAATGATTTCCAGTTTCTAGGTTGATAAGCATTTGCAGAATTGAAAAAACATGAACAAATGTGTAACATGAAAGTACTGGAAATGGCACTACTAATTTCAACTGTAATAATTTTTGTTATTTATTTATGTGCATAAAAATTAAAATGTGTGTACTTTTTCTGTATGTACATACCCACAACAGAACAGTCCATGCTGTCCTAATAGATCAGAAGAGAACATCCAGATTCCCTACAATCCCTGGTAAACTCCCACCTCAACCTTCCTAGTACTGAGCTTGATTACAAGAGTGTGCTAGGATGTGCAGGCCCTCTCTCCCTCACTTATGTGCTTGGATGCCCAGCCCCTTTTTCTCCCTTATGTGCTAGAGTGCTCAGGAACTCTCTCTCACCTATGTGCTATACCCTCTCTCACTTCTGTGCTAGTCTGCTCATGCCCTCTCTCTCACTTATGCCTCTATAGCCTACAGAGGCTAAAAGAGAGCAGTGATTCTCTAAAACTGTAGCTGTGCATAAATTGTAAGCCACTATGTGGGTGCATTGTCCCAGGTCCTCTTCATAGAACAGGTGCTTGTTGTTTGTTTGTTTATTTTTTGAGAGAGGGTTTCTCTGTGTAGACCTGGCTGTCTTGGAACACACTCTGTATACCAAGCTGGTCTCAGACTCAGACATTCTTGGCCTCTGCCAACCAAGTGATAGGATTAAAGACATAAAGCACCACTGCCCAAACAACAGTTGCTCTTATCAGCTAATTTTCCACTTTTCAACTAATCTAGTGTGTACTTCATGTATCTTTAGGGCATTTCTCCCATTTACTTTCAAGGTGGAGGGTGTTTCCACCAGAACAGGGACCCAAAGTGGGATCCGTGGCACCATGGCATGGGTGTTTATTGTTACATGCCAACATTGAGAAATCCATCAAGAATCATTGGAACAGACTTCAAATGAATCACGTGAAAGAATATAAACAAGAAAGGGGGGTAAACACAGACTGGGGGAGATGTATAATTAATCTGGTTTACCAAAGTTTTATTGAACCCAGTGATCTCTACTCTGATATTAGTATGTCCATAAGAGTCCTGGGAGGCATCATGTATTCCCCAGTGCTGAGCAAATCTTGAGATGCCAGTAAAAGAAGCCTTTACAACTGCTCCTCCCTGGATAAAAATCAAAGGATTGAAATCTGTACAATTGCCATTGACTCCTCAAAGCACACACTTGTGAAAGGAATGCATTCTAAAGTCCTGAATGAAAAATCTCTTTTTCATAAAAAATTCATTCTTTGGGTCATCTGTCATGTTGGAAGAAAAGGAAAAAGTTTTACTCTGATCTGCCCAACAAGTGATGGAGGATTGACAATCAGACCAAGGCAGGATCAGACCTTCATCTTCCAAGACACAATGAGGGGCTATTTTTGGTTGGTGGGGACGTTCTTTGTCTGAAAAGTTAGGTGGTACAAATGTACCATTAACCCAAATTGCATCCTGCCAAAAGGTCCGATTTGTAAAGGTTATATCTACATTAGAAGTATCTTGGGTTGTGCTCACCCAACCTCCTCGGTGCTCATTAAACCTCCCTAAAGCTCAGGCTGGGAGGTTGATACAATGTCCTTGTCCATTAATTTGAAAACATAAAAAACCCTGTTCTAGTAAGGAGTGATTTTCTCCTAATGATAATAACGAGTTGGATCATAGGGTAAATATGGCAAATCTACTGTTTTATTAGTAGTAAAGAATTTTGGAAAAACTATAGTATCATGGCGAACTGACATTGGTTTAGGGAAAGTCGAGAGAATAGCACATATCTGTTCACCCATTATACTAGGAACCTGAGACAAGTTCAGCATTGTCAGGATCAGGAACAGTCCTAAGGAGGTCAGCATTTTTGCACCATCGTTGATGAATATCCTGCGGGTGAGTCAATCCGGTAGCAAAAATGGGTTGTCTTCACTCTGTGGAAAAACACAAACAGCTCCCCGGGATCTGATTAAGATAGGATCCGGGCCTTTCCAGAGACTAGTTAAAACATCCTTCCGTTTGACCATTTCTTTTGGTCTATCAGGGTCTGAGCTATGTCGCTCAGCTGCAGAACGTCCCTGCTCGTCAAGATTCAAAAAATTAAGTGTAAAGAGTGACATAGATACTGCTACTCTTGGCACTGAGGGCAGAGTCTCATCAACTCCCCCTTTTTGTTTTATAAGATAAGACTTGAGTGTGTGGTGGGCACATTCCACAATGCCTTGTCCTTGAGGATTATAAGGAAGGCCAGTCAAGTGAGTGACATCCATTTAATGACAAAATTGTTGAAATTTAGTAGAAGTATATGCTACTCCATTAACCGTTTTAAGAATTGTGGCCTTGCCCCAGCACTCCACACTTCTAGGCAGTGCTGTATAACATGAGAGGCTTTTTCCCCTGTTAAAGGTGTGGCAAACATTACAGCATTGCAGGTGTCAAAGGAAATATGTAAGTACTGATTTCTCCCAAAGGAGGAAATATGAGTGTCATCCATTTGCCAGACTTGTAATGGCCTGATGCCTCGAGGGTTTACCCCTACATGAGGTGTAGGCAAAAATTGACAACTACCTATGCACATAAGGCAGAGGTTCACTAGGACACTGAAGCCAACAATTCCGAGGCCGAGCAGCAAGCTGGCTTTCACCAGTCGTTGTTGGACTTTTTCTTTACTGAGTAGCTTGCATTTTATCTTGCAGGTACCTTTCTCCCTTATAATGAACTGCTTCCTCCTCCAAGTCCGTTTCTTCAGAGGAGCTAAGCCCTTCATCAGATTCTGAGCTACTAAGAGCTAGCTGCTTAAACTCATCTAGTGGCACGTAGAGGCTCCTTTCCTTATGTGCCTCTCCAGCTGGATCTCCCTTCTTCTCTCCCTTTCCATCCCTTTTCTAATCTCTCCCAAGGCATTCTTTTCTTTTTATATCTTTTCCTCGGGATCAAGGCCCATGAAAAGTCCTAAATGACCCTAAGCAAGCATACCATGGTGCCACATGGTCTATCTCCCTGACAAATCCCTCTAAGGTATTAGTGGCACATTTTAGGCCACACTGCTTCAGGACCGAGTGTAAGGCCACTATTATAGAATGCGAGATTCTCATACTGCTGCTGTACAGGCCTGACTGTGACTGAAAATGGACGCTGTCCATGCACTGTCCAGTCCTGACCGTGACTGAAACTGGTCGCTGTCCAGGCGCTATCCAGGCCTGACCGTGACTAAGAACCAGTCAGCAGTGGAAGCAGTGGAAGAAAAACGAAACTGAAAGGAAAAGTGCAATCGCTGTGCAAACAATCAAAAGGGTGTCTAACTCTGGAGAAATTTCAAAACTGTATGTACCTTACAGAGCCTTTCATCCCGCAGTTCTGATTCCGCCCCGCGAACAAGGGATCTTCCTTGCACTGGTGTGATGGTATAAAGTTCCCGGGTTCCTCGGTGCCACTTATTGCATCCCACTCGACCGGCAAGAAAGAAGTAACAAACCGGAATCTTCTGTGGCAAAAGATTTATTGCTTACTTATCAGGAAGACCATGATCCGGGAAAATGGCGCCAACAGCATGACGTTTCAGCACCTGATGTGACGTGACAGCTCCTGATTCGTTGCTTGCCCATCACCCCACTATTATGCCCCGAGAATGGGCAGTGACTAGGAGTGAGTTCACTCTTGCACCTGCGTACAAGGCTTGTTTACTAGTTAGGCACAGGGGAGGCCAGCACCATCTTATAATGGCGATTGCTCATGGCATGCACTGCTCTTCTCAGTGATTGCTTGCGGCATGCACGCGATTGCTCAGGGCATGGCACTACACAGCCGTCTATATAAAAATGAAAATGTAATTAAGGATAAAAGTGATACAGGAGAAATGGGTAACAATTCAAGGAGGAGAAGATAGGGATGAATTTGCTAAAACTCATTTATGTGTATGTAGAAAGTTCTTACCCAACAAATTTAAAACAAAGTAAGTAAGTAAGTAAGTAAGTAAGTAAGTAAGTAAGTAAGTAAGTAAGTAAATAAATAGACAAATATATATGTATGCACGTGCATATCTGATTGGTGTGTGTGTGTGTGTGTGTGTGTGTGTGTGTGTGTGTGTGTGTGTGTGTTCATATAAGCTTGTAGGTATGTCGCACCTGTGACTAGAGGAATGCAATCATGCAGTATCTTTCTTTATGTCCTATGACGCAATGTGTTGATTAGAATATCTTTTGCCCATAGTATGTGGCATTATTACAAGGTGTTGGCTTGTTAGAGGAAGTGTATCATTGTGTAGGCTTGCTTTTGTGTAGTGCTCAATCTCTGCTCAGAGACAAAAATCAATCCTCTTCCTTGCTACCTGTGGCCACAAGCTTCCTTCTGGTAGCCTTCAGACTAAGATATAGACCACTTAGTTCCTTCTCCAGGACCTCTTCTACCGGGGTGCTGCCATGCTTCCTACACAGATAATAATGTACTGACCCTCTGAAACTGTAAGACAACATCATTTAAATTTTCCTTATAAGAGTTGCCTGAGTCATGATGTCTCCTCACATCAATGAAACCCTATGGAACATAGGCAGTATGTTAGACTGATTTTTAATGCTTACAAGATAATTGCAACCAGCCTGCAAGCACAAAGTAAAGATGATGAATGAGTTGCTGTATTTTTTGCTCCATCTACCCAAGGGACTTCAGACACTCCCAGATATGCTGGATTGCACCTGAATCTTACTACATCACTAGAGGTGTCCCCATCATCTTTGAGATCTGAGCAAGGAACTGTGGGACCTTTCTCATCTAAAGCAACTAAATCTAAGGAAACAACTGTAGGGTTTTCTGCATCTGCTCAGGGTACTAGGGGGCATTCCTTATCTGCACAAGACACAGTAGAAAAGCCAATGTCTGCAAAGCAGTCTGTGGGAACTTTGCCTCCCACTCCAGGACCTTTAGGGTCTACCCAAATCACTCGGATCTGATCAGAAGCCTCTGGGAATTTCTTCCTCTTCACCAGGAACTCTAGGCTCTTCTTCTTCCATAGAGCCTTCTGGACATTGCCTTTCTGACCAAGCGTCTTTAAATCTGTCCACAACTAGGCAAGGGAGTGTACAAACTGTGCCGTCTTCTCCAAAGACTGTGCAACATCCAACTTATTGCCAGAAATGTATGAGATTTTCTCCCCTTTCTGAACCTTCTGGACAAAGATCCCCAGCTTCCTCAAGGGATATTGGGCCGTTACTACCTAGCCAGAAATCTCAAAAATCCTTTTCATATTCACCAGCAGATGGGAAACACTCACCATCTGTACTAGGATCTCAGGAGCATTCTCTATCTAGTAAAAACTCTCAAGGATATGTGCTATCCTCTCAAAAGTGTAAGGACTTTTCCACAGCTGCAGAGGGGATTTTGCCTGTGCAAAGTTCTTTGTCATCCACACGAATGAATCTAGAACCTTCCGTAGATTCCACAGGGATATTGGTCATGGGACAATGTAAACACACAGAGACTACCTCGGGCCCTTTGCCTCTAGTGAGGGAGAATACTGAATCTTCTACATATTTTTTCCTACTCTTGGACCTTTGCCACCATCACCTCGAGAACCTGGTACACATTCATCTTTTACTCAAGGAGGTGCAGAAACATTCCCATCTAGTCCCGGGAACCTAGCACATTTGGAATCATCCCAGGGGCCTCTGACACATTCCATCTCAGCCCAGGCAATGACTCATATCTCTGTATCTGCTGAAGGGGCTCTACTGCATTCAGCTCCTTCCCCAGCAGTTTCAGAAACAAATGAATATTCTCCTTCTACCTGAGGGACTTCAGACACTTCCAGATGTGCTGAACTGCACCTGGATCATACTCCATTATTACAGGTTTCACCATCATCTTTGAGATCTGAGCAAGGATCTCTGGGACCTTGCATACCTGAAGGGACTAAATCTAAGGAAACAACTGTAGGGTTTTATGCATCTGCTCAGGGCACTAGGGGTCATTCCTTATTGGCACAAGCCAAAGCAGGAAAGTCCATGTCTGCAAGGTAGACAGTGGGAACTTTGCCTCCCACTCCAGGACCTTTAGGGTCCACCCAAATCACTCGGGTGGTCTCAGAGTCTTTTCCATCTGATCAGAAGCCTCTGGGAATTTCTTCCTCTTTACCAGGAACTCTAAGCTCTTCATCTTCCATAGAGGCTTCTGGAAATTCCCTTTCTGACCAAGGTCTCTAAAACTGTCCACAACTAAGCAAGGGAGTGTAAAAACTGTGCCATTTTCTCCAAAGACTGTGCAACATCCAACTTATTGCCAGAAAGGTATGAGATTTTCTCCCCCTTCTGAACATTCTAGACAAAGATCCCAAATTTCCTCAAGGGACTTTGGGACATTACTACCTAGCCAGAAATCTCAAAAATCCATTCCATATTCACAAGCATATGTAACACATTCACCATCTGTACTAGGTTCTCAGGAGTATCCTCTATGTAGTAAAGACTCTCAAGGATATGTGCTAACCTCTCAAAAGTGTAAGGACTTTTCCACAGCTGCAGAGGGGACTTTGTCTGTGCTAAGTTCTTTGTCATCCACCCGAAGGAAAATAGAACCTTCGGCAGATTCCTCAGGGATATTGGGCTTGGGGCAATGTAATCACACAGAGACTACCTCGGGCCCTTTGCCTCTAGTGAGGGAGAATACAGAATCTTCTACATCTGCTTTGTCTACTCTAGGACCTTTGCCACCATCACCTCGAGAACCTGGTACACATTCATCTTTTACTCAAGGAGGTGCAGAAACATTCCCATCTAGTCCCGGGAACCTAGCACATTTGCAATCATCCCAGGGGCCTCTGACACATTCCATCTCAGCCCAGGCAATGACTCATATCTCTGTATCTGCTGAAGGGGCTCTACTGCATTCAGTTCCTTCCCCAGCAGTTTCAGAAACAAATGAATATTCTCCTTCTACCTGAGGGACTTCAGACACTTCCAGATGTGCTGAACTGCACCTGGATCATACTACATTATTACAGGTGTCACCATCATCTTTGAGATCTGAGCAAGGATCTCTGGGACCTTGCATACCTGAAGGGACTAAATCTAAGGAAACAACTGTAGGGTTTTATGCATCTGCTCAGGGCACTAGGGGTCATTCCTTATTGGCACAAGCCAAAGCAGGAAAGTCCATGTCTGCAAGGTAGACAGTGGGAACTTTGCCTCCCACTCCAGGACCTTTAGGGTCCACCCAAATCACTCGGGTGGTCTCAGAGTCTTTTCCATCTGATCAGAAGCCTCTGGGAATTTCTTCCTCTTTACCAGGAACTCTAAGCTCTTCATCTTCCATAGAGGCTTCTGGAAATTCCCTTTCTGACCAAGGGTCTCTAAAACTGCCCACAACTAAGCAAGGGAGTGTAAAAACTGTGCCATTTTCTCCAAAGACTGTGCAACATCCAACTTATTGCCAGAAAGGTATGAGATTTTCTCCCCCTTCTGAACATTCTAGACAAAGATCCCAACTTTCCTCAAGGGACTTTGGGACATTACTACCTAGCCAGAAATCTCAAAAATCCATTCCATATTCACAAGCATATGTAACACATTCACCATCTGTACTAGGTTCTCAGGAGCATCCTCTATGTAGTAAAGACTCTCAAGGATATGTGCTAACCTCTCAAAAGTGTAAGGACTTTTCCACAGCTGCAGAGGGGACTTTGCCTGTGCTAAGTTCTTTGTCATCCACCCGAAGGAAAATAGAACCTTCGGCAGATTCCTCAGGGATATTGGGCTTGGGGCAATGTAATCACACACAGACTACCTCAGGCCCTTTGCCTCTAGTGAGGGAGAATACAGAATCTTCTACATCTGCTTTGTCTACTCTAGGACCTTTGCCACCATCACCTCGAGAACCTGGTACACATTCATCTTTTACTCAAGGAGGTGCAGAAACATTCCCATCTGGTCCTGGGACCCTAGCACATTTGCAGTCAGCCCAGGGGCCTCTGACACTTTCAAGCTCAGCCCAGGCAATGACCCATATTCTGGATATGCTGAAGGGGCTCTACTGCATTCAACTCCTTCCCCAACAGTTTCAGAAACAAATGAATGTTCTCCATCTACCCAAGGGACTTCAGACACTTTCAGATGTGCTGGACTGCTCCTGGATCTTACTACATCACTACAGTTGTCACCATCATTATTGAGATCTGAGCAAGGAACTCTAGGACTTTGTTCAACTGAATAATGCCATCTAGAAGTGACTAAATCTAAAGAAACAACTCTAGGGTCTTCCACATCTGCTCAGGGCACTGAGGGGATTTTTTTATCTGCAGAAGCCACAGTAGGAAAGTCCCTGTCTGCAAAGGAGACTGTGGGAGCTTTGCTTCCCACTCCAGGACATCTGGGGTCTACCCAAAATACTCAGGTGCGACCAGAATCTGTGTCATCTGAGCAGATGTCTCTGGGAATTTGTTTATCTTCACAAGGAACCCTAGGTTCTTCATCTTTCCAAGAGGCTTTCGGACATTTCTGTTTTTCCCAAGGGTATCTAAAAGCCCAATTTTAAACAGGGGAATACACAAAGTGTTTCATTTGCTCAAGATACTTTGCATCCTCCAACTTCTTGTCAGACAGAAATAGGATTTTCTCCAACTGCCCATCATTTTGCACAAAGATCCCCAGGTTTCCCAAGGGACACTCGAACTTTCCTACTTAGCCAGAAAACTCAAGAAACCTTTTATCCTACACCATCAGTACTGGGTGTTCAGGAGCATCTTGTATCTACTCCAGAGGTTCTAGAAGCTTTGTCATCTTTTCAAAAGCACAAGAAATTTTCCAGGGCACAAGAGGGAACTTTGCTCATGCAAAGTTCTTTTTTCCCCAAACAAAGAAATCGAGAAAATTCAACAGATGCCACAGGGATATTTGCACAATATGAAGAGTCACACAGTGCTATAGGCCTTTTTCCACAAGTGAGGCAGGCTGTAGCATCTTCTCAGTCTACTTCAGCAAATCTAGGAACATTGCCACCATCATCGCCAACACCTGGTAGACATTCCTGTTCTGACCAAGGAGGTGCAAAGACTTTCCCATTTGGTCAAGGGTATCTAGCAATTTTGCAATCTGCCCAGGGGCCTCTGAAACATTCTATCTCAGCCCAGGCAATGATGAATACATCACAATGCTATGAATGTTCTCATAATCCTCTGGGTCTTTCATCCTCAGAACAAAGGACTCCAGGATCTTCTGATTCTGCTCAAGGAGGTGTGAGTCCCAGTCTCTGCACAAGGGGACCATACATCTGTCCACATGTCCACAAAGGTCTACCCAACATTCTACATCTTCCAAAAGGTTTTCAAGTCCTTCTTTACATACACAAGGTATAGGAACTCACTCCACATCTACACACTACACAGTAGCAGACTCACCATCTTTACCAGTGTGTCAGGGATATAACCACCCTGCTCAAAATACAGCAAGGATTTTGAGATCTGACCAGGGATCTCTGAGGATTTCAGCAAATACACAGGCTCTGTAGAAACATTGCTGCCTCCCCAGGGGGCTCTAGGATATTCATCATTTGCATGAGGAGCACAAAAATTTTCAACAGCTACCCCAGGACATATGATATCCAATGACTCACCTCTGGAACTTGCAATTTCTGCCCAACTTAGTTCCTCACTTTCTTCCCTAAGCCTTTTGGATCTTCCCTTTCCACAGAAGAGCCTTTAGACCTCTCTAAACCTACAGAGGGACCTTTAACTTCATTCCAGGGACCAAATGAGTCTTTGAATTCTCTACAAGGGGTTCAACAAACAGATCCATCTACTTCAGATCCTTCAGGATCTATGCATTCTTCCAAAGGACCCATGGTAATTTCTTTATCTGATCGAGGAACACTAGGATCTATATCATCTGCCCTAGAGCCTTTGACATTGTCCCTATCTGCTCAAGGGAATCCAGGACATTTGTTATCTGTTCAAGAAGCTGGAGGCCCTTGGCTGTCTTTATAGGGGAACCTGGAAGTTTGTACCTGTACACATGGCAATCCAGGAATATCCAATGCTTCATCACGAGCTTTGGAAATTTCAGCATCTACCATAGTGAGTCTAGGACCTTCTCCATCTGTCCAATTGGATTTGAAAGAGTAACATTCTGTCTTAATGTCTTGGAGACCTTCCATGTCTGCCCAAGGTGTACTAGAAACATCAATATCTTCCCAAGGGCTTACAGAAACTTCCTTGTTACCTCAAGAGCCTCCAGGACACTGGTTGGAAAAGGAGGCTTTAGGATATTTACCATCCAATCCTGAAGATCTTGGACTTTCTGATTCTTCCCAGGACACACTAGAAATATGGGCATGTATGCAAAATAGTACAGAAATACCATCTGTCACCCAAGAGGTCATAGAATCTTTGTCAGCCACACAAGATTCTCCCAAATTACCAGTTCCTTCACCACTTAGTCCAGAGACAGAAGAACCTCTGACATATACACAATCCATTTCTAAGAGTTCAAAATCTGTGCCAGGGACTCCAGAAGCTTTGGCATCTGTGTTAGGGTCTCTGTGTTTTTTGAAACCCAATGAAGGTGCTCTGGGCCCTTTAGTATCTGAACAAGGGATCCTGAGAACACCAGCATTTCCCCAGGAAAGTCTAGAACTTTCTCAACCTGCCCAGGGGCCTCTAAAACCTGTGACATCTCACCAAGAAACCGTGGATACTTCCTTTTCAACAGAGTTTCAGGGACTGTCCCTTTGTGCAGAAGGGGACATTATGCCTACCCCTCCTCATGAAGATGGATGGAGAAATTTCTCTTATCTCAAAAAGAACCCTAGACGTTTGAAATCTAACCAAAGGATATTGAAACATGTCCCAATTCCTGAAAGGGATATCAGATACTGCCTTTCAGAACTTGATGCCTTAAAATGTATCTCTTCTGCCGTAAGTAGCCTCACATCTTCCAAGTATGCAGAAAAGGAATCCAGTCCTACCTCTACTCCTCAAAGGAGCATCTCCCCCTTAAAATCATCTCAATTGAGTTTCAGATCTAGTATTCTTTGTAAAAAAGGTCTCAGTCATTCTCCTCCTCCAGGAAATTGCCCCACACCTTCTAAATTGAGGAAAACTAGACCAAGCCCTTCCTCTGTAGATCAAGAGGGCCTGAAATATGTGAGCTCAAAACATGCGGGTTGGAAACACTGCCATTCTTCCAAAATTTGGGTAAGAGTTTGCAAATTTAAGAAAGAGTTGTAAAGCTTAAAACTATGACTAACATAAACTTCGCCACATCTGATTCTGCTAAAGGAGCCTGCAGATGCTCACCATCTCATGAGGTGGGCCTCAGAAGTCCCCTACCAAGCCAAGGCATTCACAGACCATCTAAGTCTACTGAAACCCCATCAGAAAAAGCCCCTTCAGACCAATGGGACACCAAAGCTTCCAATTCAGAGCATAAGGTTGACAAGCCATCCTCCATCCTTACAGAAGAGTGCATGCGAACCACTCTTTCTCATGAAGACAGCCTCAGGCATCCCACCTTCCTCATGAGATTCCCAGACACGCTACTTCTACCAAGAGAAAACAGAGGAAAGCCTCTGTTACCCAAGGAGCCCTGCAAGCTTCCCCTACAGATCAAGAATGCATTGAGTCATCTCCAGATGGAGACAGTCCCCATAGAGGTGTGCAACACTCATCATCACCCCAAGAGGATATCAGCCATTCTTTTTCTACTAAGGAAGACTCAAAACATATTCCTAATGTCCAAGAGGGAGAGAAAACTTCCAGAAGTGCCAAACAGGAGCCCATAGCTTTTGTGCCTATCCTATGGGCATTCATACCTCCAAAAGGGAGTACCACATTCCCTTTTGGAACATTCCCTGTTATGCGAAGATATGACAAACATACAATATCTCAAGCAGAGGATGTGGTACCTGCTGTCTCCTGTCCTCGGAGAGACCCATCATTACAATATAAATTTGCGTTCCCCCTTTGTGACCATTCTGTCCTAGGAGGCCACAAATATACACATCATTTGAAAATCAATCTCAACAGGATCGCACTGCAAAAGGGGAGTTGTAGTTCTTTCCTCTTCCCTAAAGGAGGTGTCGGACCTTCTCAATCAGACCAATGTGGACTCAGACTTTCCAGTTCTCACCAAAGGGACACTGGCTTTGTGATCCCTGTTTCAGAAAGGCTCAGAATGCTTCAGGCTGAAATAGGTGGCCCCTCAAATGCTCCATCTAAGAAACTGGGCCTCACCAGTGCTTTTTATGACAAAAGAGATATCGAAAATGCTCTAGGAGGCTTACGACTTACTCCTTGCTTCTGACTTCCTCCTTCTGCCCAGGGACACACCAGAGCTTCCCAGCCTGCCAAACGGAACCTGTAAGGCAGTCCATCTCAAGAGGGTGGCCTGGGCCCTACTCTCTCTTACTCTGGCATTTTCAGTTCTTTTTTGATACAGAAGCTGCCCTCATATTTTCCCTTTCTATGCCCCTTATGAACAACATGAATTTAGAACTTTTTCTTTTCATCAACTGTCTATCAAACTTACAATTTCCACTCCTAGCTGCCTCAGATGCACATTGAAGCCTCATCTATGCCCCTGTGACTAAAAGCAGGACAAGAATCCTCTTTCTGATTAAGATTAGATCACAATTGTATCCAGAAGAATGTGCTATATAATTTTCACCTCATGGAGAGTATTATGTGATTCTTCTGAACATTGAGGACCTAGACCTACCTACTAGATCTGATCTAGTCCATGAAAATTCCACTCCCTTGATCTAAGGTGCACCAAGTGCTTCTTATTCTGATCCTCTGACCTAATTACCCCTGTCCAAGGATCAGGACCCGGGTTCCTGAAGTCTCAGAGCTTAAGAGTAGCCAGCACGTTAATGAACCCAAGACATAGACATTAAGCTGACCAGCAAAAATGAGAAAGCCTTGCCATTTTTATAAGTAGGCAGCAGATTTATCAGGAGAACTAGCTGGGAAATGTCTCCTAGCACACTGGAGATTGATTAAGCTGTTGCATGGCCTGCATGATTTGCGTGTTCTAGGTTCCCAGGACGTCTCAATCATGAAATGTTCAGGCCTTCTCTCCTCTCCATATCGACCCTTGATCTTGTACAGATACAATAGTCTTTGGCATTTCTACTTTCCCCAACATGGTGTGAACCTTTCTGCCTCTAAAGGATGGCATCCTTTATAGATTGTTTGTGGATACATCAACATTATCACTCTGTCACTGGGTCCTCCAAGTCCTGTTTCTGACACACAAACCTCAGAATTATCCCTTCAGCACCAAAAAGACTCACACTGTCCCCCCATTCTTGAAGTGGAGCTTAAATCACTCTCAGTGGCTCAAGGAGTCATCAGGTACACTTTGTCTAAATTAGGAATTCAAAAACACTCCAGGCATTCTTCTCTGGTAAGGTTCAGACCTACAGATTAAGAACCACAGATCTTCTAAACTACTGTATGGACCAAGGGAACTTCTGATATGCCCATTCTGAACCAGGGATCCTCAGATCATCCCCAATAGCCTAAGTGACCTTCATCTTACCTGTCTAGAACCAATGTGCTGGGGCTGGAGAGATGGCTCAGCAGGTAAAAGCACTGACTTCTCTTCCACAGGTCCTGAGTTCAATTCTCAGCAATCACTTGTTGTACCACAACCATCTGTCATGGGACCTGATGCCACCTTATGGTGTGTCTGAAGACAATGACAGTATACCCACATACATGAAATAGAACCTATGTGACTCACAACTTACACCAATAACTCAAGGGGGATTCAGATGTAACCCCGAAATCAAATATGTTAGAAACTCCCGAGTATTGAAGGCAGCATTATCATATGAGAACCAGAAACCTCAGAATTTCGTTAATTTCCCTCAGAATTACCACTTCAGAACAAAGGTGTCACATAGGTCCTCAATAACTGAAGATGCCCTGATACATATGACATGATAAGCAAAGGACTTATCAACAGACCCCAACAACATTTTAAGAAAGCCACAAAGTTGGCTCTTTTACTATCAGCATGCAATAGCATTGATGAAGTTACAATGGGGACTCAGATGTACCCTTCTAGACCCAGGATAATTTATACCTCCAGCATAAATATCAACTCCATCACGTCAGGCCCCCTCGATGTAAAGTATCCCATAACTTCAAGGGGGCTGACACCCAGTTGGTTTATCTTTTGAAGAGCACCTAAACCTTGCTTCCTCTAACCATAGTATCCCCTGACATTATGTGTATGCCAAAGGGGTCAGCTGACCTTGAGTAAAACGCTTTATTCTTCCTCCTTCTGCACTGGAAGGGTCTGAGACATGCCTCTCTGATGAAGCAAGGTATAGAACTGACCTTGTGAGTGAGAAGTTTATCTCAAATATTCAGGCTCAGCTCTAGTGTGCTTCAGGCTGAATCCTTGGTACCAAGAATACACAAGAGCTTCAGTCTTTGTTCATGGTGGAATCAGGTCTACCACTCAACTAAGAGCTTCTCCCTCAGACCTTATTGGTTAGGGAATACGCTTTTGACCACCAAAAACAAACAAACAAACAAAACAAACCTCACAGAACTCCAGAGTCAAGTCCCATGGCCAATGTATAAAAACCTCAGCCTGGATCCAAGGCTCTCTTTAAGCTGGTCATCAGAAAGGTAACTGTACACTACACCCACACCTGTGTGCTTTGTTGTAAGTTTAATAGGCAACAAATCCAGGGACTTTGAGCCAACTTGTCAGAAGAAACCTCAGATTGCTGTCAAATCTTCATGGAGTCCTAAGAGATTTTTTAGAGTTCTCTGAAGATGTGGAGGCCTGGAGTGCCTGGAACAAACTCCTCTACAGAAGGTGAACAGGGCAACTCCCCTACTGTCCAACAGGGTTGAGGGACTTTCTACTTTCCAAACCTATAGTATTTTCCTTCCTGTGGTGATCAAGGTCATAAAATGTACACCTTTGATGCAATGGGCAATCATAAAAATCCCTTCCGTTCAGGAACCCATGGGATATTTTACCTCTGACCAAGGAGAATTGCTCCCTCTGCTCAAAGTTCACAGAAATCAAGAGGAGGAGGCCAATCCTGGAACCTTATGCCACTTCCTTGAGTATAGTCACATGACATTGTGTGAAATCATCATTATAACTCAGTTCTGGTTGGTTGAACATAATTCTTAGGAGGCAATCATGCTGAGGATACAATCCGAAGCTTTTCATGAATCATGGTATCTATATTTCATGCCTTGCTAATTCAGCTAAGGATATGGATACCCCAGGCTGTGAAGAACTGTCAGAAGTTGTGGCCATGCTAGGACCTCATGAGCTAAGGTAAACAATTTAATTTTTGCTCAAAATATTATGGGGAATTTTATACTCCGATCATCTCTCCTGTTACAAGGATATCAGCAACTCCTTTCTCCCCAGGGCTACTCATTCCTTCTACCTTTAATTAAGGAGGCATCACATATTCCTACTGAAGCAAAGGGAGCCTCAGATCATACCAGTTTGTCCAAAGCAGGCTTGGACATTCATTTAAGTCGAGGAATCCCACAGAGCTTGCTGATATTATGGACTGAACCTTAGATGTTTTTCCTAATGTTTCTGAGACTTTTCCTTCAGTTCAAGGTAAACTCTAGGTTCAAAAAGGTTTCAATGAAGAATCTTTGACATAGATACTCTGTCAAGGAAGAATCTTTCATTTTATCTTTGAATTAGGGAAAAATAGAATCACCCTTATATTTGACCGGGGATTAATACAAATTCTGCTGCTTATGGAGCCTACAGAAAAGCCACTGACATGAAAAACTCAAGCCAATGTTCTTTTTTTTTCTTTTTTTTTCCTCAAGGAAACTTTAAATCAACTTCTCTTGACTATGCTTACCTCAGAAAATCCACTTTTATCCATAGAACCATGAGGTCTATTCCTCTAGGAGGTCCTAAAGTTTCCCTTCAGACCTGGATGGCCAGGCATGCTCAAATAAAAGAAGGGATGTCAAACACTCTGAAATGATGTCCTGGGACATGACAGTAATTATATGAACCCTAATCTAATTTTTAATTTTAAGCCTGTCACTTGAAATGGATCAATTCCATTTTGGTGCCTATGCCTGGGATGCTGCTGTACAGCTTATGGAGAACATAGAGCTAGAGTTTACCAAACAATTTGAAAGAAAACTGCTCTGATTGTTGGCAAGCAAAACTCAAAGTCTCAGAACACATGGGTATTCTGGACTATGAGGACATTTGCACTTGATAAGTTATTTTTGACATCTTCCAATTCCCAAGGTAAACTTTTGTCTGAGGGATTCTGTGACCTTCCTTCTCTTCCTTATCCACCCAACACGTTCTCTTTCTCAAAAATGTCATTCAAATATATGAAGTATATATGTGAATGTATACTTCAAAGTAGTTTTATACCTAGCTGGTCAGCCATATTTCCAAAAGTGACTCCTTCTGTAAACAATGTACCCTAGACCATTCTGGTTTGAGGTCCCATAGTCCAAGTTACAAATCAGAGCAAAGTACCTGTGCCATCTGCCTTTAGGCAAGTCAATAGAAATGTAATAACTTCATTAATTCTGCCTAGACCTGGATAGATGAATAAAGTCAAAGAAGTATACTAGCCAGCAACAGTCATTGAAAGCCTTTGGAAGAAAAAAATATATATATTGCTGCCATGTCTCTCATGAATGAACACAAACTATGAAAATAAAAACTCTGAATAAGAATTGGAAACTTATGATCATGCCTGGAAACATTCTCCACTCTATAAGGTACCAGGGACCTTTACCTTTGACAGAGGTGTATATGGCAATTTCACATTCTGCCTCAAGAGGAGTCTGCCCTCCTCTTTCAGGAGGGCCTTTGAGATTTCCTTTTTTACATGGGGCCCACATTTCCCCATGGTAACTCATTTTTTTCTCACTACACTGAATAGAATGTCAGAACTCTCCTAGGGCTAACATTGCCTTAGACCCTATTGGGCAAATGTCGCCTAAAACATGTATTATGCCTTATAAGGAATATTCCTAATCCTACCAAGTAGCTTTGAATCATTTTTCCTTAAAGGGATGTCAGACCATAAGAGACTTATACCACTCATTCTACATAAAAGAGAATCTAACATTCCCTGTTTTCCCAGTAGGAATCTGGGCCTATTGTCTACTTCAATTCACCAAGTGGATTTTAGAACTTCAGTTTCTACAAAGGGGGTCCTGGGAAATCAAAGACTATTGAAAGGGCTCTCAGAACTAGCTCCTGTGTCAAAGGGGCGTTTCATACATCTACTCTCTGTACTAGGACACTTCAGGTCCATCTGTGCAATTATTGAACCACCAGAGATTCTCTTCTGGCTGTGCCTCGCAAATACCCCTATTAACTAAGTTTGCTTTTAACATATCCATACAATACATACACGACCAATGACACCTCACATTTTCTATCCTTTTAGATCATAGGACAGAAAATAGAAATCTGAAATTGGCTCTCGTATCCTGTGCTTCAAAAATGGTCATCAAAATGCACCATTCCTATCTCTTATTCACAGATGTGTGCAGCTGAACACAGCCTCGAGGAAACATCAATGCTTGCATAACTACTTATGCTGGGAGATTGTTGTGACCACTGACTGGACTCTCAAAGATGTTACACAGGGTATGCATATGGGGGAAATACTTGGAAGCTAGTGAGGCAGAGTCTGAACATTCCTCCAGTACCCAGTGAAGCCTAGAAACTTACCCTGTTGACCATGGGTGAACTGGATATTTCTGACCTGCAAAATATGACTGGGGACCTCTACTTTAGGAACTAAGACATTCACGATTTTTTCTCTGTTGAAGGTGGTCTTGGAACTTACCATTCTGAGAAGAGGTTCTCATAACTCCTATGTTCCCAGGATTCCTCTCACACTCCTTGTTTTTTGAAGTAGCCAAGAGAACTAACCTGGGTGAGGCTGAGTGAGGTTCAGTCTTTTCCTTCCCTCAAAATATGGCCTTGGATCTTGTCCATTTCTGCAAGGGAGGGGGGCATTAACCACTGTGTTTGACCAAAGGAAGGTCACACTATTCTTTATTCATAAAATGCCATTAGATATGCTCTTTTGAATAATAATGCATGGTGCCTTGTATCCTCAAGCATTCACTTATGACTTTGAAATATATCAAATGTATATTCTCTAATTAAGTAAGATTCAAGCCTTTCCCTTTTATAAGGATGACAGGGGAAATATATTGTTTTTCTCTGGTTTGTGGTTCCAGGTCATATATATATATATATAAGTATTGACTGGATCCTATGTTATGCTTTGCAATCCAATTGAATTGTTGTTGCCTATATATGTACATATTAAGACAAACTGAAGGTGGCAACCTAGCCAGGGACAGACATCCAGGCTGTTTGAAAAGGCTTGGAATGTTATCTGAACTCCCCCAGACTAAACACAGGATGTGGAACTTTTACCAACTAAGGAAGATTTGGAAGCTGAAGAGCAGTGGAGGGAATTCCTTTACTGATCAAGGTAAAAGGGACATTCATACATAACAGGATGTTGCATGGCACTTACCCCCTCTCCAAGGTTTTTCTAATGCATGCCATTGTACCAACCAGGTCTCATTATTTTCTCTTACTCCTAAGTGCCCAGTACTTCCTCTCTTCCCAAGTTACCTCAGTTCTTTGTTTTGTTTTGTTTTTCACTGAAGAGAATGTCAGACATTCCTCCTATGACTAAGCCTCCTGCAGACCTTCTCTATTTGCCCAAGATTGTCTAAAGTACTCATTTAGTAGAAATACCCTCAAACTTTCAGTTTCGTTGAATGTGGGACTCAGTCATTTCTCTTGTGACAAAAGATGTCCCAAACCACTGCCTGCCAAATACAAAAGTGGATGCTCACAGTCATCCATTGGACAGAGCATAAGGTCCTCAATGAAGGAGCCAGAGAAATACCCAGGGACATGAAGGGGACTGAAGCCCCATAGAAGGAACATCAATATGAACTAACTAGTACCCCTCCCCCAGAGCTCCTTGGAACTATGCCACCAATCAAAGAAAACACATGGTGGAACTTGTGGCTCTAACCACAAGTGTAGCATAGGATGGCCTAGGAGTTCATCAATGGGAAGAGAGGACCTTGGTCCTGTGAAGGCTCTATTCCCCATTATAGGCAAATGCCAGGGCCAGGAAGCAGGAGTAGGTAGGTTGGGGAGCGGGGTGAGGGAGAAGGCATAGGAAATTTTCAGAAGGCAATCTAGGAAGGTAGATAATATTTGAAATGTAATTAAAGAAAATATCTAATAAAAAAAAAGATACCCCAGACTAAGTAAGCTTTATGCCATTCCCACAAAAAAAGTAGAATGATGTCCACTCACATGCAGTTCATTGTAGTACAAAAGGGGGCTATAATTACCTCCTTCAACCTCAAGGAACATAGACATCTAATTGCTTGCCAAGGGTGTATGTGTCATGGAGCAATGATGACAGAGATCTTAGGTTTGGATCCTATGGCCAAGAGGGTCTCATTTATTATACCTGTAGTCATAGGAGTTTCAGATATAGCCTCTTGGGATGCCCAAGAGTATTCTTTTCAAGGGCACCTTAAACTTGACTTAAACTCATACTACCTCAGTGCCACTCTCTATTAGAAAGATTGCAAGGCAAACACAATTGCAACTTCTCAGTGGGCTCTCACATGTTTCTGAGTGTAGGGCAGAGGGCAGAACATAGAAAGAAAACTAATATGCATGTGATCTTCCTAGAGTTAGGTGTCAGAAATGGTGTGTTCCTGTCTCTCAGTTATAGATAGGTACAGACAAATACAACCTCAGGTCAGACAACCACTCTCCCTGTTGGAAGAGTGTGCTGATTGTTCCTTGTATTCTTCCCAACAGTATATACAATATATGGATAATGGAAGGTGGGGAGACTAGATGGAAGCAAACTATGCACTACCATTCTGTTCTCCCTCTACCCAAGATAAACTAGATTTTTCCCTTTTGCACAATGTGGTTACTTGATCCTGCTACTTGGTTAATCATGGCCTAAAACTAACTAACTTACTCTCTCTCTCTCTCTCTCTCTCTCTCTCTCTCTCTCTCTCTCTCTCTCTCTCTCTCTCTCTCCCTTCCTTCCTTCCTTCCTTTCTTTCTTTTTCTTTCGTTCTCTCTCTCTTTCTTACTTTCTTTCTTTCTTACTTTCTTCCCTCCCTCCTTCCTTCCTTCCTTTCTTTCTTTCTTTCTTTCTTTCTTTCTTTCTTTCTTTCTTTCTTTCTTTCTTTCTTTCTTTCTTTCTTTCTTTCTTTCTTTCTTTCTTTCTTTCTTTCTTTCTTTCTTTCTTTCTTTTTTTTCTCTCTCTCTTGCTTTCTGTCTCTTTCTTTCTATCTCTCTCTCTCTAACTCCTTCATTCTCTTTCTCTCCTTCTTTCTTTCTCTTTCTTTCTTTCTCTCTTTCTTTCTTTCATTCTTTCTTTCTTCCTTCCTTCCTTTCTTCCCTCCTAAATTTATTTCTCTTCTTTCCTTCTTCCTTCCTTCCTTCCTTCCTTCCTTCCTTCATTCCTTTGTTCCTTTCTTTTTTAAGTATTTATTTATTTATTATATATACAGTGTTCTCTATGCATGTGTGCCTGCACATTAGAAGATGGCACTGGATACCATTACAGATGTTTGTGAACTCAGGAGCCCTGGGAGAGCCGTCAGTGTTCTTAACCACTGAATCATCTCTCCAGCCCCAGGTTCTTTCTTTTTAAGAAAATGGGTCCGGAAGGTCATAGAAGTTGTAGGTATGAACAAATGCTACTCAACCTGTTTTCAAGGTATCTCATACCATCACCTTTGGATGAAGGGTCATCAGAATTTCACTTGGGATAGGTGGTCTTCATGACCTACTGCTGTTACCAACAATACCCAAAACCTTCCATTTCTGCCCAAGGTCAGTCATAATTATGACTGTAGTTTACTATTGGAATCTCAGAATTTTCATTTTTCCCAAGGGTACCAAAATTCAGGTATCCTAAGAGCATCCTTACATACATATGAGCCTCAAATATAACACTCCAATCATGAGCTTTAGATCATTTCCCTCCAACGATGGTCTCTAGGAAATTATACTTCACTTAATTCTGCCCTGCATTAACAGAGCCTGAAACTTAGGTCATCTATCCTTCGTACCATCCTTCATGAAAACACCCATATAACTGATGATAAGCTTCAAGAGTGCTTAGAGACTTACAGTCATGCCTGGTGCATAATACTTGTATTGCTGCCAGGCTTACCAAGGTGTATGTGAAGACGGGAATCTTCTAAGTTGTGAAGCAGTCCTACCTCTCCTGCTTAAGGTAGGCTAGGCCACTTCCTTAACCCTAAAGAGGTTGGGGACATTAAGCAGACTCTAATTCTGCTTTAATCTTCTACTCCTAAACATCAATACTTAGACCACTAATTTGTGTCCATTATATATCAAATGCACCCTCTGTATACATGAGGGTCCAATATCTGTCTTGTAAGCCTGACAGGCCTGAGATCATCTCTACCTGCCCCAGGCCCCAAACTTCACTTCCAATCCAAAAGGTCTTCAATAATTACCCTCTCTGATCAGAAAGAATTCCAAACTATTCTCTATCTGATGGAGGGCAAAAATTTCCATTTAACTGTGTCTCACATCGAACTCCTCATTTGAAAGGGGCACCAGAATGACTCTTTTTGTTCCAGTGGTTCTCAAATTCACATCCTCTGTCGAAGAGGTCTATAAATGTCATCCAGTCATACCAGGGCTTCAGTGCCTCTCCCTCTCCCTATGGAAGCCTCAGACACACCACATCTAGTCATAAATATTTCCTCTTCTCCCTGTGTCTATTGGGCAACAAAGCCTTCTCAAATGCCCATATTTGACTGAAATATTTCCTTTTTTTTTCAGTGGTGGACACATACCTACACTCTCTTGTAAAGTGTAAATAGATCTTGTCTTATTGACTATGTGTGCCTGCTATATTACAACTGTCTAAGATTACTTCCAAACTTCTTCCTGTTACAAATATTCGGAGACATTCCTCCATTCAAGAAAAGTGGCCTTGCTCTTATGTCATCTGACTAAAGGTTTCATAGACCAAAGATAACCATCCAACCTGTTGGAATACTGAAACAATTGCTGCCTGCTTTCCACACACTACATAAAATATGTGGATATCCTAAATTCTACAAAAAAAGATTTGTAAGCAAATCAAGTAATACTGGGACTCCCTCTTCTCCAGAAGGTATTTGCATTTTCACCAATGTGAAATGGTATTTCTTATTTATTGAAAATAGCCAGAGATTTGACCCTTCTTACAAGTAGGTTTAGAATTTCACACTTGCAAAGTGTCACAGAAATGCTGCTTATGACCAGAATGCTTCAACTTCCTTATTCTCATGAAGTTTGCCACATTACCTCTTTGATGAAGGGCACAACCATTCTACTTCTGTGCAAAACTGCCCAAGCTCCTCCCCTATCTTCCTTTAGGAAGATTTAGACATTCACAACAGAGAGTGCTCCAACCTGTGTGGAGCACAGTGTGTTTGAGGAAATCCCCCAGATTCTCCATCTTCCCAGTGTATGTCCTACCTATAACTTCTAATTTCCGTGGTCTGGGAAGCACTGTTCTGACCTAAGAGATTTCTGAACACTCTGGACTGAAATCCCAAACAGAAGAGTATCAAGGTAAGGGTAAATCAGTTTACTATCTTTGTTTTGTTACTTTAGACAGAGACATCCTGGCCTCCATGCAGAGGAATGTGTGGATAGACATATATTTAAGGAAGACACTAAACCAGAAAATACTACATTACACCCTCTTAAAAGACTTCTAAGATTGTTGTCATGCCTACCACTGACATTCAGATGATGTGTATTCTTGATTGTGATTTCATGTTTGGAGCTGATGAAGGAGTAAGTACCTGGAATGTCCTAGAATTCTCAAGGTATCAATCAGTGTTCAATTTCTGATCAATAGTGCTGCAGACATAGGAATAACAGGATAAAACTATTCTATACAATCCTATGAAGCTCCTATAACCATCCTCCTATTTTAGAGAATCTTAGATCTATCACCAATCCTGAGACGGGAAGAAACAATTCTTCTCCTGCACATAGGGATACTGCATATGTCTCTCCTTGCCCAAAGTATTCCAATTACTGTCTTTTTACTGAATTTGCTTTTAGACTATACCTGAAATATTCCACTTTTCACCAAAAGATCTACCAGCCCTCCCTGTTCTAATAGAGAGCTACCGTCCACCAATATCCAAAGGGTTCTCAGACATTCTAAATATGCCCCTGTGGGAGTAAACTTACTAAGTCTATTTAATTGGGCCTCAGATCCTTCTGCTTTGACCAAAAAGTTTTCAATCTACTGACTCTGAGTTACCAGGGGCCTCAGATCTCATTTTCCCCAAGTGGTCATCAAATATGCTTTTCTGACTAAAAATGACCTTGCAATGTTCTCCTCTGATGGAGACACTTAGTCACCCCCTCCTCTAATTTTAACTCCCAAATGGACCTCCAGACCACCCAAGCTTAAAGTACCTGAGCCGAACATTAAGAAGTACAGCCCAGAACAAAAGCTCATTTCCTCAATGCAGAAACTAAAATGATGTACTCCTCACGATTCATACCTAGACCCAGGAGAAGAACATATGCCTGAGAAGAAGAACTAGTGTGGAACTGTCAGCCAGGTTTTTGGTGAGTGCTCAGACTGCTTCCTGATCCGGCACCACATTTACTACAGTGGACAGATGCTCTATTCTCTGATGAGGAGTTGCTAGCTGTAAGGAAGTACCTGGAATGGGCTCCACTGCATGAGGTAGGCTGAGTCTTTGAGCTCACGTCAAGGAAAGAACATGCAAATTTAAACTCTACCCAACCAAACATACTAGTTTACCTGTACAAAGGGGTTTTAGATTTCCAAATTCTCACAAAGATGCCCTCGTGTATTTCCCCTCTGACCATTGGGGTCCTATCTATTTTTCATGGCTCATAGGGTCTCACTTCTTCCCAATGTCCATTACCCAATCACCTCTGACCACTAGCCATACATCTCTGATTAGTGTTGGGGATGTTCTCGGTATGACAATAAGGCCAACAGTAGTGCCTACATGCCATTTTTGAATAATTGGATCTTAAATTCCACCTCTATCCAAGGGTACTTCAGAAAGACCTTTCTCATTACATGGGGTCTCTATAGTAGCATCTTTATTCAACAGGCCTCTGGTTGTACCTTCTGGCCAAGCAGTTCTTACATTTCACTTAAAGAGATGCCACATTTACACAATGTAGACAAAAAGGATTTGAGCATTCTCATACTCATCAATATAACATTCCTCCCCTCAGGTTTGAAGTCTCCAGAGCAGCAAGGAGAGTGGGGAGTAGAACTCATCATCTTTAGGTCACTCATCCCCGATGGATTGTTCCCAACCTTAGTATACAGACATGGATGGTTGAACACAAACTTGTCAGGCTGACAATGCAATAGACATCTACTAAAGTCCTTGGAACCATGTTCAGAGTGCTGCACATCCTCCTGAAGATGCCACGGATGACATGGTTCCTTGTGATTGTTGTTCTCTTCTTGTTGTTGCTGTTTTCTTTTAACTTTTGAAGAGGATACATTATTAGTCTGTTGCTATGTTAGTCATCTCCTGGCATTAGAAACCAACATGCCACTGCTTAAATGTTTTACATTTCCTACTCTTTTTGGAAAGCACAATGTATGCACATCATTTTTTCCTATTGTTTCAAAGACATACCACTATGTAATTCAACTTTACAATTGTAATCATTTTGACCAATATTCACATGAATATAAATTTTATGTGTAAATTTCTTCCTGTGCTGTGTTATTTTCCACCAGGTGACAGTTTCATTTCAGGTCATTTGGAAGATCGTTCCTTACTATGTGTCTTTAAAAGATATATTTTGGAGCTGAGGGGTATGACTGAATATCTTCAGCACAATAAATACCTTCTGTAACGTTACTATCTAGTGGATTATAAGTATCAGGTTGTACACGGTAGTAACTAAAATAATGGACAAGTTTGGGAAAGATTTTAGGGTGTAATCTCTCATAATATACACAAAAAAGAAAATCCTAGATATTAATCAAATCTATGCACACCAAATGAACATTGTGAGTTTTGTGGATTTGTTTTTATATGTCTTTGTAGTTCGAATGTCCAAACTTTATGTCTTAATTGAGGATTGTAAACAATGCTCAGGGTGTGTGTGTGTGAGTTAAAGGGCACCATGTCTTTAGTGTTTAGATTAATAACACATATCATTATCTGTCTATCCATCATCTATATATGTATGTATGTATGTATGTATGTATGAAGTAATGATTGAATGTATTTATATAGATATGTATGCAACTATTTCTCTATCATCTACCAATCACTCTTTCTCTTTCTATTTCTCTCACCCTCTTTCTCTGTTTATCTCTTATGCATGAATATATGTATGCATTTAGCTAGGTAGGTGTGGTAGTTTTAATGTAATTGGTTCCCATCGGCCCATAGGCTGTATTCGGATGAGTAACCTTGTTGGACTAGGTGTTTCCTTGTTGGAGGAAGGGTGTCACTGGAAGAGGTGGGTGGTCTCATACATGTTCAAGTTATGCCCAGTAGGGTTCTGTGTGTTTGCTGTCTGTTTGCCTTTCCAAGAGTAGCTGTGATAGAGTGTTCAATGATTCAAGGAGGGGATGTTGGTTAGATGGCATATAAAGCAGGCAAGACACATTTACATACATGGTAGAAGAAGCAAGCTTTAAGAAGCACAAACAATCACACACACACACACACACACATTTGTTGGACAGTGCAAAGCTTCAACCACTTTCCATATATACTCACATTTGGTGGATGGAACAAAGCACCAACTTTATTTTTCTCACACTGCTTATATATCTCTGCACAATCTTTCAATTAGTATAAAATTTATACTGGTTACTTTCTATTTTCTTCTAGTGAATAATTATGAGAATATATAAGGAAAAGAATCTTCTCACTATACTTTTATGATGAGCTATTTATAAATTATGTTTATAAATATCCAATATTATCCCCAAGAACCAACACACATTTCTAACTAAAAAACTTGTTATAGATTAACAAGTTGTAAGCAAGTAAGGTATTTTTTTCAGACAGTTTCTCTTACTGGTAGACTGAAATTTGCTGTTATACATAAAGGATTAGTTTTTATCTATCTCAAAAATTAATCCTTCAAAAATCTTAAAAGAATCACAAAACTAAACTTTTATGTAAAAACCTATCATCCCTTTCTACTTTGAATCCTCAGGGTGCACATTTGTTCATTAACCATGTTTTTCTTAAATCATATCAGGAATTAGAGGGAGGAAATAGGTACAAAGAAATAATAATCATCTGAACACCAGCCTGAATTTTGAAAAAAAAAAGGCATGCTTTTCGTAGTAATTCTTTCCAAGATCGTGGTTGAAGTATTAATCTGCATCAGCTGCAATCCTTGAGAAAGTTAGATCTAACTAACACTGTTGGTGGCAATGATATTGCCCAGTGAGGGGCTGGAACCCCCCTTAAATTTTCATACAATCCATAGATTATGAGGGATGTGATGTGAGGGCAGCAAGTAGAGAGAAACTCTACAACAGCATGAGTGGTAACAGAGTGGTACCAGCTTTTAAGTGTTTAAGAGTGGTAAGAGCTTTTAAGTGGTTCACCTCACCAAGAATCCATCAAAGCCCAGTATTTTGGAGGTAAAATGTACATTCCTGGGAGACCCTCTGCCATGCTTAATATTCTAATAAAATTAAAAATAATATTAATTTCTCATTTAATATACCCTGCTTACAGTCCCCCCAAATTTTACTCCCCACGGTTCTTTCACTACCTCCCATCATCTCCAGTTCCTCCACCTTTCGGTCATCATTCATCAAATACTTCTCTTTCAAATATCTCTTCCTGCATTTCCTTATTCAACCCCATCTCCCTCCACTATGCCACCTGATCTTCTCTTTCTTGTCCATCTTTGTCCACTAATAAAATCCATTCTATATCCCCATACCATGGGCATCAATGTATGCACCCAAGTCCTTCCTCTATACCTAACTTCACTGGATCTACAGATTGTAGACAGGCCATCACATATGTAATGTAGAATGTGTTAATCTTTGTATTGCTGTCACCAAAAACTATAACCCAAGCACAAGTTGGGGAGGGTAGGACTTATTTGATTTACACTTCTTCATTGCTATTCATCATCTGAAGACAGACAGAACAGGAACTGAAATGGGCCAGGTACCTAGAGGCAGGAGCTAATACAGAGACCATGGATGGGTACTGCTGCCACGCACACCAGTCGAGTCAGCTTGACAGGCCGAGAGGCCTGGAAGCACTCATGAGGCAAAGAGTTTCACGGAAGCTCACCTTCTGGAGTTTTGGCCTTCTCATTAACCCATATACTCATCCCCTATTCCCGCGTTAGTCTGGTGTATGGATCCACATGCTCTCTTTTAGTGTTATCTTATTATAAGTTATTTTTAAGATTGAATTCTGATATAGCTAAGCTTTTGCCAGTGTTCCAATATCCTAGAAAGTCCTTGAGCTGACCATGGGCTTAGAATTCAGTAAGAATGTTGTCTATTCAGTGGCATTCAGAATTGCCTCTGGTATTATACTACCACTTTGAATAAAAGCTAAGTCACTGCCCTACACAAGAATTTATCATCATCTAGGAAGAAGGAAGTTTGAGACCTAAGGAGGAAGCAGAGTACATACTTAGAACTATAGATAGCTGAGTTCCACCCATATACACGTATTTACAATTGCCTAGGGGGAAGGTGGTCTATACAATAGACTAAAATAGGAACTATAGCAAGGGCACGAAGCCCTTGACCCTGACTTCTAAGATTATGTGGATATTTGGTGGAGCTCTTTTTGATCCCAGTTGTTAACAGTGAATTTTATCCCAGGTGTTTCCTGTGAGAACTTCTGAGTTTGTATTCCTCCGTTTTCTGTAAGAATCCAGTAACCTCTTTGTACCTTGCTTGTGTGTCACCCAACTTTCCTATTCTCTTCTGTATAAAAAGTTTGATGCTCAATTTGACACATTACATTCAGATTCTACACAACCTCTCCTCTGTGTATCTGTCTATCATTTCATCCAACGCTTTGCCCACCTGTGACTAGAAATCCGTTCCACGCAGACAAAGGGGCCCAGAGTGTCTGCAGCATTCTGCTTAGTGGTTAGTTCCCCATGGTTTCATGCTTTCTCATAGAGAACTCAGAACCACAAGCACATGGATGGCAGTATCAACAATTGGCAGAAATCCTACCCATCAATCATTAATTAAGAAACTGCCCTGCAGTCCTGCCTGCACAGACCAATCTTATGGAGACATTTTCTCAATTGAGATTCCCTACTCTCAGGGGACTTTACTTTGTGACAAGTTGACAAAAAACTATCCAGCCCAGTCAATATCAACATATAAATCAACACATAGCATATTTATCTTCCTGGGACTGGGATACGTTATTCAGGTTATGTTTTTGTTTTTAGTTTTGTTTTTTTTTTATTTTTTTCTGTTTCCATCCATTTCATAACAGCTGAGTAATGTTCCATTGTATAAATATAACATATATGTTATACATTCTTCAGTTTATGGACATGTAGGTTGTTTCCAGTTGCAGATAATTATGAATACAGCAGCAATTAATATGGTTGAGCAAGTGTGCTTCTAGGAGGAAGAAGCACTTTGCGAAACTTTCTGACCTATCAGGTGTCTGTTGTTATGTCCCCCCATTTAATATCTGATTTTGCTAATTTGGATATTATCTTTTTTATTTTAGTTAACTTGAATAATAGTTTGTTGATCTTAGTGATCTTGTCAAAGAACCAATATTTGTTCCAAAAATTATTTGTATTTTTCTTTCTATTTTATTTTTTTTCCACCCTGAGTTTTACTATTTCCTGCCACCACATCTTTTGGGTGTCATTTCTTCTTTGTGTTTGAGATCTTTAGGATGTGCTGTTAACGTGCTAATATAAGGTTTTGCTAATATTTTTTAACTCATTTTCATTAGATATTTTTCTTCATTTACATTTCAAATGCTATCCTGAAAGTTTCCTATACCTTCCCCTACCCTGCTTGCCAACTCACCCACTCCTGCTTCCTGGCCCTGGCATTCCCCTGTACTTGGGTATATTATCTTCACAAGACCAAGTGACTCTCCTCTCTTTGATGGCTGACTAGGCCATCCTCTGCCACATATGCAACTAGATACATAGTTCAGGGGGTTACTGGTTAGTTCATAATGTTGATCCTCCTTTAAGTTTGCAGACCCTTTAGCTCCTTGGGTACTTTCTCTAGATTGCACATTAAGGGCCTTGTGTACCATCCAATAGATGACTGTGAGTATCCAATTCTGTATTTGCCAGGAACTGGCATAGCCTCACAAGAGATAGCTATTCCAGTGTCCTGTCAAAAAATTTTGCTGGCATATGCAATATTGTCTGGGTTTGGTGGTTGTCTATGGGATGCATCACCAGGTGGAGCAGTCTCTGGATGGTCCTTTCTTTTTTCTCACCTCCAAAATGTCTCTGTAACTCCTTCCATGGGTATTTTGTTCCCCATTATAAGAACCAATGAAGTATCCACACTTTGGTCTTCCTTCATCTCGAGTTTCATGCGTTTTGCAAATTGTATCTTGAGTAGTCTGTTTGGGGGCTAATATCGGCTTATAAGTTAGTACATATCATATGTGTTCTTTTGTGATTGGATTACCATACTCAGGATGATATCCTCCAGATACATGCTTTTGCCTAAGAAATTCATAAGTTCATTGTTTTTAACTGCTGAATAGTACTCCATTGTTTAAATGTACTAGAATTTCTGTATCCATTCTGTATCATATATTCTTCTGTTGAGCAACATCTGAGTTCTTTCGAGCAAATGGCTATTATAAATAATGCTGGTGACTGCTTCCAATTCTAAGAAGGGGCAAAGTGTCCACAATTTGGTCTTCATTCTTTAGTTTCATGTGTTTTGCAAATTGTATCTTATATCTCGGGTATGCTAAGTTTCCGGGCTAATATCCACTTATCAGTGTGTAAATATCATTTGAGTTCTTTTGTGATTGTGTTACCTCACTCAGGATGATGCCCTCCACATCCATCCACTTGCCTAGGAATTTCATAAATTCATTTTTTAATAGCTGAGTAGTACTCCACTGTGTAAATGTACCACATTTTTTGTATCCATTCCAATGTTGAGGGGCATCTGAGTTATTTCCAGCCTCTGGCTATTATAAATAAGGCTGTTATGAACATAGTGGAGCAGGATTCCTTCTTGCTGGTTGGGACATCTTCTGGATATATGCCCAGGAGAGGTATTGTGGGATCCTCTAGTAGTACCATGTCCAATTTTCTGAGGAACCGCCAGACTGTTACAGAGACAAAGTTTGGATCTGAGACAAAAGGATGGACCATCTAGAGACTGACATGTCCAGAGATCCATCCCATAATTAGCCTCCAAACGATGAAACCGTTGCATAAACTAGCAAGATTTTGCTGAAAATACCCGGATATAGCTGTCTCTTATGAGACAAGGCTGGGGCATAGCAAATACTTAAGTAGATGCTCAAAGTCAGCTATTGGATGGAGCACAGGATTCTCAATGGAAGAGCTTGAGAAAGTATCCAAGGAGCTAAAGAGATCTGCAATGCTGTAGGTCCAATAACATTATGAACTAACCAGTACCCCGGAGCTCTTGACTGCATATGTATCAAAAGATGGCCTAGTAGGCCATCACTGGAAAGAGAGGCCCGTTGGACATGCAAACTTTATATGCCACAGTACAGGGGAATGCCAGAGACAAAAAATGGGAATGCGTGGTTAGGGAAGTGGGGGGTACGGTATGGGGGACTTTCTAAATGTACATTCTAAATGTAATTGAGGAAAATACGTAATAATAAAAAATATTAACAAAATAAATAAATAAGGCTGGTATGAACATCATAGAGAATGAATCCTTATTACACATCGGAACATCTTCTGAGTATTTTCCCAGGAGAAGTGTTGCTGCTTCTTCTGGTAGTACTATGTCAATTTTCTGAAGAAGCACAAGACTGGTCCAGGTCCCTGCCAAGTGTATTCTGCAAAGGCCCCAAACATCCGGCCACTTTCCGAACCAGAGTAAAGGGGGTCCGCCGGGTGCAGAAGTGCTTTGCCTGAGCATCGGCAACAGACATCTTGGTTCTAGGACCCCACCGGGTGTATTCTGCACAGGTGAGAGTACGGAATACAGAAGCCAAAAGCTTCTGGGAGAGGTGGGAGCCACAGAGCTTCTAAGGCAGCCCACTTTTCGGGCCCCAGACAACTGGCAAATGTCCAGGCCAGAGGAAAGGGGTGTGACCAGTGCGGGAGTGCTTTGACGGAGCATCGGCGGCAGCAGATATCTTGGTTCCTGGACCCAGCCGAGAGTATTCTGCACAGGCTTCAGACATCTGGCCACTTTCCCAGCCAGAGGAAAGGGGTCTGCCCAGTGCAGGAGTGCTTTGCCTGAGCATCAGCTGCAGACATCTTGGTTCCAGGACTCCACAGAGTGTATTCTGGACGTGTGAGAGTGTAGAATACAGAAGCTAACACCTTCTGGGACAGGCCAAAGCAACTCAGCTTCAGGACAGGTCCTGTTTTGGGCCTTCTTCTTCGGCCAGGAGGGAGGTCTTAAGGCCATATATCTGTGCACCTTTCCCGTGAGAGGAGAGCTTGCCTGCAGAGAGTGCTCTGACAACTGAAACTCAGAGGAGAGATGTAGTCTACCAGGTCTGCTGATAGAGGCTAACACAATCACCTGAGGAACAAGCTCTAACCAGAGAAAACTATAACAACTAGCTCCAGAGATTACCAGATGGCCAAAGGCAAATGTAAGAATTGTACTTACAGAAATCAAGAACACAGCACTCCCACTCCACCTAGTCATGTGCACCCCAACAAAACCGAAAAGCTAGACCCGGATTTAAAAGCATATCTCATGAAGATGGTAGAAGACATCAAGAAGGACTTTAATAATTCACTTAAAGAAATACAGGAGAACACTGCTAAAGTGTTACAAGTCCTTAAAGAAAAACAGGAAAACACAACCAAACAGGTAGAATTCCTTAAAGAAAAACAGGAAAACACATCCGAACAGGTGATGGAAATGAACAAAACCATACTAGACCTAAAAATGGAAGTAGACACAATAAAGAAAACCCAAAGTGAGGCAACGCTGGAGATAGAAACCCTAGGAAAGATATCTGGAACCATAGATGCAAGCATCAGCAACAGAATACAAGTGATGGAAGAGAGAATGTCAGGTGTAGAAGATTCCATAGAGAACATCAGCACAACAATCAAAGAAAATGCAAAATGCAAAAGGATCCTAACTCAAAACATCCAGGAAATACAGGACACAATGAGAAGACCAAACCTACAGATAATAGGAGTTGATGAGAATGAAGATTTTCAACTTAAAGGGGCAGCAAATATCTTCAAAATAATTATAGAAGAAAACTTTTCAAACCTAAAGAAAGAGATGTCCATGAACATAAAAAAAGCCTACAGAACTCCAAATAGACTTGACCAGAAAAGAAATTCCTCCCAACACATAATAATCAGAAAAACACATTCACTAAAAAAAGATAGAACATTATAAGCAGTAAGGGAGAATGGTCAAGTAACATATAACGGCAGGCCTATCAGAATTACACCAGACTTTTCACCAGAGACTAGGAAAGCCAGAAGAGCCTGAACAGATGTTATACAGACACTAAGAGAACTCAAATGCCAACCCAGGCTACTATACCTGGCCAAAATCTCAATAACCATAGGTGGAGAAAACGATGTATTCTATTTCTCCTTCCCTGTGTAATTTGTTGACAACTTTCTGAAGTATTATAACTATCTATCCTAAAATTTAACATTTTTTTGTTTCATATTATTAATCAGTAGTTTGAAATACGAACTTATTATGGCACTACCCAATGCAGGTAGAAAATATTCATAATTATTATTTTTAAACAATATTGTGTATTTATGTTTAGGTAGGCATGAAATTATTAAGACAAAGTATTCTGTCCTCGTTCTAAAATCAGTTCTAGGTAACAGTAAAATAGTTCCTATGATCTAGAAGTAAACACAGAAAAATAGATAACAGGAATATATTACTTTTAACCTAGATGATATATATGTACACAGTATATTTCAAATGAGTCACTAATCTTGTTGTCAGGGATCACAGATGTGTAATATGCTTGATTACTTTCTCTGCTAGTAGCATAAACAGAACATTCTGCCACTATATAACTGCAAGCCCTAAGAATTAAATTTAAAGATTGTTTATAACTTTATTTATTCATGTTCTATTACTCGAGTATGTGGTTTCTTCAGAAAGTGTTGTAGTATCAAGTTTTGGACTGTAACCAAGAGTAATTCCACTTAAATGTAATATTTTAAATAAACTTCCTAAAATGTGACATTCCGTATGGAATAACAGACATAATCCTATACTCATGCTTACCTAAACTTGCAATCTCTAATGTTTCCTCCTCCTACTATGTTGCATGTGTTCTGTCATTCCCTCCTTCCCTAAAGGCTTCATCCTTTCTTCCATGCCATGTGCCACTTTGGGGTTCCTTATCTCCACAGATACTCCAAGTTAAACAAAAAATCTAATAGTTGAAGCTAGACCAAATGTGATTACAGACACGTAGCATTTCTCTTTATAGGCCTGACTTAACGCATTTATTATATAGTATTTTCAAATTCCATATACTCTCTAGCAAATTTAGTTACAGCTGATTGCATCTCCTTTTTTGAAAAGAAAATCAACAAAAATGACTGAGCAAGTATCAATAGATAACCATGCTATCTTTTCTACACTCAAGTGTGATATAGGTGAGTCACCAGTTAGTTCTATTTTTAGATATTTTTAGCAAATTCCACACTGATTTTATCCTGGATGTACCAACTTAAGCACCCACCAGCAGTACAGCTGTACTTTATTCCCACATCGCTAATGCTTCTTGACTTTTGTTTTCCTGATTGTACTCATTCTTTAAGGGATGAGCTAGAATTTAAGTTTGGAGAAAAAAAGAGCACCAGAAATTTTTTTGTGGGAGCCATAGCTAGTGTTGAAAGATATAAGGAGTAATATAATAAAGGGAATTGTTTCCTCGAGGTGAGTATCCACCAAGCTAATCCTGCAACTTGTGCAAAGAAATGTCCCAAGGATTGATCTGTTTATAGCAGAAAAACAACATATTAAATTTATGAAAAAATATTCAAGGAAGCAGGCAGGTTCTATCTAAAGCAGGCAAAAGAACTTGGCAACATCCACCATGTAGTTCTTTCATCAGATTAATGAAGGATACAGAAGGAAAAGAGCCATGGAGTCTTCCTACGTGGTTATGGAAAGCCACTGAGGGCATCCAGGTTGCAGCGAAGTCCCTGCATAGATGCCTAGAAAGGCTTTTAGTGAAGGTATGAAAGGGAAGCCTATATTGTGATATAGCAATCAGGATGTAAGAAGGTCCACAGCTGTGCGATATCTCTCAAAGAAAGCTACACACAAAGAATGGAACCATTCCAAGACAGAGAAATATATTGTAGTCATGAAACTAGATAGGAAGAGCTTTTTAAGCCACAATGTACATAAATTTAGGATTTGGGGTTTGTCTAGCTAGATTTGATCTTGATTTTCCCAATATTTCCTGTTTATGTTTCTTTTCCTTTATTTTGAATGAGAATGTATAATCATGTCAGTGTACTTTGAAAGTAAACAATGCTTTGAATTTGATTTTATATTGTGTTACAATTAAGAAATTGTAATCTATTCTAAAAGATAAAATATGATTGTAGTTGTATATGGAATTTTATCTCATGTTAAGCATGATTCTGCCCTGAAAATTCATATACTTTATTTGCAGTTGTATATTGGATATAGGATACTATGCTAGGCATAACTATTGCTTTCCTTTGGAAATTAATATAATATAAGGAGATATGATTGTATGTCTTATTGACAAGAGGTATACTTATGATGGCTAGTCTTGGTTGTAACCCTGATAATATTAGGAATTCACTAAAACTCTGGGAATTTGGGGCACCTGTGAGGAATTTTTTTTTCCTGATTTGATTATGTGAAATAGGAAGACCAACCCCAAATGTAGATCGTTTGTTCTGTTGTAGAAACAACTCTAAAATATAAATTTCATTGATGTCAGTTTTTTAATAAAAGTGTGTAGCTAGGACTAAATTCTAGTAGTTACAATCAAGATAGTTTTTATGATCCTACACTGTTTCTGTCTTTTATTACAGTGTTTCCTGAACACTGAGGTGGAGATTTGATGGTGACCTCCCTTGTAGGACTGAATGTTAGAAGGTGCCTCAGGCTTTGCATATTATCTGGCTGGTAGATTAGAAAGGAGATGGTTAAAAGCAAAATTGGATGGATGAGCAGTTAGGCATTCCAAAGAGCAAATGGTGCTTGACTAACCTCGTAAGCTATCTCCCTCTATTCTCTGGGACTGGTTGTTGCTAGTCTATTTCTGTTTGTCCTTATATATCAGATTGATATTTCCCAAGTGTCGTTCCTCCATGCCCAGAACCCTTATTTTTAGTCTTATACCTGAACAAGCTTCCTTTCATTTTCAGCTGATCTGCTCAGGTTTCAGTATTAGAGAGCATCTCAGCAGAGCTTGCAGCTCTATAACCCTGCCACTCCCACTGCTGCTGCTTTCCAACTAGCATTTCTGGACCCATCACGTGTTCACCTGCAACTTTACTCCAAGATGATTTGGCGGGAATCAGGTCCCTACCTCTGCTTCATAAATGAGTTTCAGAAATAGTAAAATTGAGCTTTGTTCAGAATTTTGCCTTAGCTACATCTTTCTCTTCTCTGCCTAGCTCCCTGTTCTCTTCCAGGTTTCCAAGATTCCTTTCCAGATTAGAACCCAGACATGTGAGCCGCTGGCCAGACACAACACATTTGAATTGGTACTTGTGTGTGAATTACACATCTACATGCTCCTGAGGCTGTCAGGAGTATAATCTGTTTCACACTCAGCAACACTGAGTCTAGGAGGCTAAAGGCAAGCTAATGGCTAACAGAAAGAAGGTATTGAAACAAAGTTGCAGAGTGTTGAGTCCTGAAACAATGAAAGGCAGAGATGACCCTGCCTTAAGTGCTTCTCTCTCTGACAGGCAAATACCAAACAGAAGTCAATTTCTTTCTTAATCTCTTGAGGTTCTATGCCCCTTCAGGGTTCTCATTCTCTAAGCTCTGCATGCGTGCCCGACATGACTAGGTCATGTTATGTCTTCTGCTGATCAGAGGAAAGATTTGTCCTGCTTTAGAGCCCCGCCCCAGGAAGTTAGAACCCAATAAAAGCAGACCTAATGATTTATATGAACTCAGGCTGTGTCCTTTATTATCATAGCACAAGGAATGCTAAAATATGGATAGTTATGGTGAATTTGATCCTGGCTCATTGCCACAAGACTCTAGGTGTCTGTGTAAAGGTTTCTCTTGGCTGCATGAGCTTTGCCAATTTAGATATCTGAAGCCTTATGTCATGGACCTTGGCCCACAAAAATCCTGATTTCTTTTCTCCAGTTTTTTCCAGCATGAATTCTAGATACTGCTGAAATATTACTTCTGAGTCAGACATTGAGCAAAATTTTGTGTATGAGATCTTACAAGAGAGCTTTATACAATGCCCAAGTCTGCCTTCAAGATAAACAAGCCAGTTCAGAACTACCTTTACTGGGATGCTCCATATTCTCTACCCAGAAATCACTGTATTTTCCCCAGGACCACTTTTTCTTTTCTCAGCTTGAAGTCTAGATTACTTCTGCCTCTCTCTGATTTCTATGCTCCCCATTCTCTCTCCCATGTAGATGCTTCAGGGATGAATCATCTCTATAGAAAGGGACTGACTGGTTTAAGAGAAGTTCAAGTTGCTACAACAGTAGTGGTATCATAGTGGATGACCAGAACTCTCCAGGTTACAACAGACTATTCATAGAAGGGACTGCAGATATCGTGGTGAATTGTGGAGAGCCGGTACGTGCTGCGAGCAATTACGTGCGTGCCGCCAGTAATCACTGAGAAGAGCCATGTGTGCCGTGAGCAATCACCATTATAAGATGGTGCGGGCCTCCACTGTGCCTAACTAGTAAACAAGCCTTGTACGCAGGTGCGAGAGTGAATTTACTCCTAGTCACTCCCATTCTCGGGGTGTAATAGTGGGGTGATGGGCAAGCAATGAATCAGGAGCTGTCATGCCATATCAGGTGCTGAAACGTCTCGCTGCTGTTTATAAAAGCAGTGCCATTTTCCCGGATCGGGATCTTCCTGAGAAGCAAGCAATAAAGCTCTTGCTGAGGAAGATTCTGGTTTGTTGCATCTTTCTTGCTGGTCGAGCTGGACGCAATAAGTGGTGCCAAAACCCGGGAACTGTCATCACACCAGCGCAAGGAAGATCCTTCATTCACGGGGCAGAATCAGAACTGTGGGACAAAAGTCTCTACAAGGTACGTACAATCTTGAAGTTTCTCCAGAGTTAGAAGCCCTTTTGATTGTTTGCATGGCGATTACACTTTTCCTTTTCGTTTCGTTTTGTTTCCACCACTGGAACTGTTGACTGGTTCTTAGTCGCAGTCAGGCCTGGACAGCACCTGGACAGCAACCAATTTCAGGCCCGGTCAGGCCTGGACAGCGGCAGTATGGGAATCTCCCATTCTATAGTAGTGGGCCTACGCTCAGTCCTGAAGCAGTGTGGCCTAAAAATCGCCACTAAGACCTAAGAGGGATTTGTCAGAGAGATAGACCGTGTTGCACCATGGTATGCTTGCTCATTATCATTAACTGTCGCCTCTTGGGACAAACTGAAAGGAGATCTAGTTAGGGAACAACAGAAAGGCAAACTTAAAGGAGGGATTATGCCGCTATGAAATTGGTGAAATCGTGTTTAAGAGATGAGGATTGTCAGCAAATGGTAGAAGCGGGGCAGAAAGTTCTGGACGAAATTCAAGAAAGTCTATCAGAGGTAGAGCGGGGAGAGAGAGGAAAAATAGAGAGGAAACAAAGTGCACTGAAGAATTTAGGCCTTTCCATGAGCCTTGAGAACGAGGAAAAGAGAATGTCAGGGAAAATACCTGGGGAGAGATTAGAAAAAAGGATGGAAAGGGAGAGAAGAAGGGAGATCGAGCTGGAGAGGCACATAAGGAAAGAAGCCTCTACCCACCACTAGATGAGTTTAAGCAGCTAGCTGTCAGTAGCTCAGAATCAGATAAGGAACTTATTCCTATGAGGAAACAGACTTAGAGAAGAAAGCGACAGGTTGTGAGGGAGAAAGATACCAGTCAGATGAAAGACAAGTTAATCAGTTACAGAATAACATGAAAGCAGCTAGAGACAAATGTCAAATCATTGCGCGGTCTTCGGATATGCAACTTCAGGGTTCTAGTGCACCTCCGCCTTATGTGCAGAGGCACCATTCTGAGCCTTATGTGCAGAGGTATCATTCAGACTCATTTATACCAAAAGAGGAACAGAGGAAGATACAACAGGCATTTCCAGTTTTTGAAAGAGCTGAGGGAGGGCGTGTTCACGCTCCAGTAGAATATATACAGATTAAGGAGCTTGCAGAAACAGTCCGTGTTATGGAGTCAGAGCTAATTTCACTGTAGCACAAGTTGAAAGGCTTGCAACTCACATTATGACTCCTGGTGATTGCCAGACTGTAGTAAAAGCTGCAGCCCCCAGTATGGGGATGTATCTTGAATGGAACGCTTTGTGGCAGGACTCCTGTCAGACGCAGGCAAGGGCCAATGCCACCATGGAAGGAAACCAAAGGACATGGACATTTGAATTGCTTACAGGTCAGGGACAGCATGCTGCTAACCAAACAGATTATCATTGGGGAGCATACGCCCAGATCTCAGCTGCCACTGTTAAGGCATGGAAGGCACTCTCTAAGAAGGGAGAGGCAAGTGGGCATTTGACCAAGATCACTCAGGGCTCCCAGGAGTCGTACTCAGATTTTGTGGCTAGAATGACAGAGGCAGCACGAGAATATTTTGAGATACAAAAGCAGCTATGCCTTTAATTGGACAGTTGATATATGAACAGGCTACCCAGGAATGCAGGGCGGCTATTACACCTGGAAAAAGCAAGGGACTGCAGGACTGGTCGAAGGTTTGCCGTGAACTTGGTGGGCCACTCACTAATGCAGGTTTAGCAGCTGCCATTCTACAAGTGCAAAAATGCACTGACATGGCTGAGTTCAAACTCTGCTATAATCGTGGCAAACTGGGACACTTAAAAAAGGACTGTAGAGCCCTTGTTAAAAGGAGAGCACCAGGATTGTGCACTAAGTGTGGAAAATGATATCATTGGACTAGCGCTTGTCGTTCAATCAGGGACATTCGAGGCAGGCTCCTGCAGCCAGGATTCCCTCAAGCAGTAGATAATGACACCATTTCAAAAAACCAGTACAGGGCCCTCAGGTCTCAGGGCCCGAAAACATATGGGACCTCGACAGGCGAAAGGTGGACCCCACAGTCTGAGGGCAACACCCAATTCATGCTGATCCCTCAAATGGGAGTGCAGCCTATACCTACTAACTATAAAGGACCTCTGCCATCTGGGAGTGTCGGCCTAATATTGGGCAGGGCTTCCCTTACACTACAAGGTCTTATTGTTCACCCTGGAGATGTAGATCAAGATTATGAAGGGGGACTTCAAGTTCTCTGTTCCTGTCCTCAGGGTGTCGTTTCTATTTCACAAGGAGATAGAATAGCTCAGTTAGTAATTCAGCCAAGCCTACATGGCTGTTTTCCCTCTTCTGGTGTCCCTCAAGCTACCAGAGGGATTGGTTCTATTGGAAATGATTCGGCTTATTTAATAATGCCTTTAGATTCCAGGCCTTCTTTAGAGTTAGTTATAGAAGGGAAACAATTTAAGGGGATTTTAGACACAGCAGCAGACAAAAGTATTATTTCTTCTCACTGGTGGCCGAAAACTTGGCCAGTTATTCAGTCATCACATTCTTTGCAAGGTTTCGGTTATCAGTCCTGTCCCACTATTAGTTCCCGTTCTTTGAGCTGGACAGCGCCTGAAGGTCAAATGGGACGATTCACTCCTTATGTCTTACCACTCCCAGTAAATCTCTGGGGGAAAGACATCTTACAGGCACTAGGACTGACCTTAACTAATGCATGCTCGCCACAAGCTGTTCGAATGATTAAGAAAATATGCTATAAAGAAGGAAGGGGATTAGGAAAAGGAGAGCAGGGTAAACTTGAACCTATCCCTCAAAAAGGTAATAATGGGAGACAAGGTTTGGATTTTTTCTAGAGACAGCTGTTGAGGGTTCCATGCCCATACCATGGCTTACAGAGGAAGTTGTATGGGTTCCCCAATGGCCTCTCTCCTCTGAAAAATTAGAAGCAGCCACAAAACTAATTTCTGAACAGCTACACTTGGGTCATTTAGAGCCTTCTACCTCACCCTGGAATACACCTATTTTCTTAATTAAGAAAAAAATCTGGCAAATGGCGCTTATTACATGATCTTAGAGCAATTAATGCGCAAATGCATCTGTTTGGACCAGTTCAGCAAGGGCTACCATTACTTTCTGCCTTACCCAAAAATTGGGAAATTATAATCCTAGACATTAAAAATTGCTTTTTCTCTATACCTTTATGCCCTCAAGATAAGCAAAGATTTGCATTTACGATCCCAGCCATTAATTACTTAGAGCCAGATCAAAGATACCAATGGAAGGTCCTACCTAAGGGGATGGCGAATAGCCCCACCATGTGTCAACTGTATGTACAATTGGCACTTAAGTCAGTTAGAGAACATTTTCCATCATTACAGGTGATAATTTATATGGATGACATTTTGATTTGCCATAAAAATTCAGAGTTATTGCAAGATGCATACCTTATATTAATAAAAACGTTAGGGCAATGGGGATTGCAGGTGGCCACCGAAAAGGTGCAAGTTGCTCGAATGGGAGCCTTCCTAGGGTCACTTATTTATCCTGACAAAATTGTTCCTCAAAAATTAGAGATTCGCAAAGATCAACTACATACCTTGAATGATTTTCAAAAATTGTTATGAGATATTAATTGGCTGAGACCCTTTTTGAAAATTCCATCAGCAGAATTAAAGCCCTTATTTGACACATTAGAGGGAGATACCCATATCTCCTCCCACAGAGCACTTACCCCAGCTGCATGTCAAGCTTTACAAATTGTGGAAAAGGCCCTACAAGATGCTCAATTACAACGAATTGACGAGTCAAAGTCATTTGAATTGTGCATATTAAAAACTGCACAGTTACCAACAGTGGTCTTATGGCAAAATGGGCCCTTGTTGTGGGTCCATCCTAATGCTTCCCCTGCAAAAATCATTGAGTGGTATCCTAATGCAGTTGCTCAACTTGCACTTAGGGGGATAAAAGCAGCCATTACTTATTTCGGGTAAGAACCTTATATAGTAAGTGTACCTTATACTTCTGCTCAAGTTCAAACCCTGGCAGCAACAACCAACGATTGGGCAGTCTTGGTTGCCTCCTATTCAGGACAAATTGATAACCATTATCCAAAACATACAATTTTACAATTTGCCTTAAGCCAAGCTATAGTGTTTCCAATAATAACAGTCAAACACCCACTTCCGGATGGGGTAGTAGTGTATACAGATGGATCCAAATCTGGTATAGGTGCATATGTAGTAAATGGCCAAGTAACATCTAAACAATATAATGATTCATCACCCCATGTTGTAGAGTGTTTGGTAGTTCTAGAAGTCCTTGAAACTTTCCTGGGACCGCTCAATATTGTATCTGATTCCTTATATGTGTTCAATGCAGTTAATATGCTTGAAGTTGCAGGCTTAATTAAACCAACTAGTAAGCTTGCTCACATTTTTCAAAAGATTCAGTCAGCCTTGTTATACAGAAGACATCTTGTCTATATTACTCATGTTTGAGCTCATTCTGGCCTTCCTGGCCTCATGTCTCATGGAAATGACTTAGCAGACAAAGCCACTAGAATCGTGGCTGCTGCTTTGTCCTCACAGGCAGAGGCTGCAAGAGAATTTCATGAATGCTTTCATGTGACACCTGAGACATTACACCACCGTTTTACTTTAACCAGGAAAGAATCTCGTGACATTGTCACCCAATGTCAAAACTGTTGTCAATTTTTACCTACTCCTCATGTAGGGGTAAATCCTCGTGGCGTCAGGACATTACAGGTCTGGCAAATGGATGTCAGTCATATTTCCTCCTTTGGGAGAAATCAATATTTACATGTTTCTATTGACACCTGCTCTGGTGTAATATTTGCCACACCTTTAACAGGTGAAAAAGCCTCTCATGTTATACAGCACTGCCTAGAAGCGTGGAGTGTGTGGGGCAAGCCCACAATTCTAAAAACGGATAATGGGCCAGCATATAAATCTACTTAATTTCAACAATTTTGTCATCAAATGGATGTCACTCATTTGACTGGCCTTCCTTATAATACTCAAGGACAAGGCATTGTGGAACGTGCCCACCCCAAACTCAAATCTTATAAAACAGAAAGGGGGAGTTGATGAGACTCTGACCTCAGTGCCAAGAATAGCAGTATCTATGGCACTCTTTACACTTAATTTTTTGAATCTCGACGAGCAGGGACACTCTGCAGCTGAGCGACATAGCTCAGACCCTGATAGACCAAAAGAAATGGTCAAAGGGAAGGATGTTTTAACTGGTCAGTGGAAAGGCCCGGATCCTATCTTAATCAGATCCTGGGGAGCTGTTTGTGTTTTTTCACAGAGTGAAGACAACCCATTTTGGCTGCCGGAATGACTCATCCCCAGGATATTCATCAAGGATGGTGCAGAAGATGCTGACCTCCCGAGGACTGTTCCTGATCCTGACAATGCTGAACTTGTCTCAGGTTCCTAGTATAATGGGCCAGCAGAGATGGGCTATTCTCTCAACTTTCCCTAAACCAATGCCAGTTCGCTATGATGCTATAGTTTTTCCAAAATTCTTTACTACTGATAAAACAGTGGATTTGCCATATTTACCCTATGATCCCAACCCGAGCACCATTAGGAGAAAATCGCACTTTACTAGAACAGGGTTCTTTATGTTTTCGAATTAATGGACCAGGAAATTGTATCAACCTCACAGCCCAAGCTTTGGGGAAGTTTAATGAGCATAGAGGAGGTTGCGTGAGCACAACCCAAGATACTTCCAATGTAGAGATAACCTTTACAAATCGGACCTTTTGGCACGAGGTAAATTGGGTTAATGGTACATTTCTACCACCTAACTTTTCAGACAAAAAACGTCCACACCAACCAAAAATAGCCCCTCATTGTAGTTTGGAAGATGAAGGGCTGATCCTGCCTTGGTCTGATTGTCAATCCTCCATCACTCATTGGGCAGATCAGAGTAAAACCTTTTTCTTTTCTCCCAACATGATAGATAACCCAGAGAAGGAATTTTTTATGAAAAAGGGACTTTTCATACAGGATATTAGAATGCATCCCTTTCACAAGTGGGTGCTTTGTGGAGTCAATGGCAGTTGTACAGAACTCAATCCTTTGATCTTTATCCAGGGAGGAGCAGTTGTAAAGGCTTCTTTTACTGGCATCTCAAGATTTGCTCAGTATTGGGGAATACATGATGCCTCCCTGGACTCTTATGGATATAGTAATACCAGTGCAGAGATCACTGGGTTTAATAAAACTTTGGTAAACCAGATTAATTATCCATCTACCACAGTCTGTGTTTACCCCGCTTTCTTGTTTATTCTTTCAAATGATTCTTTTGAAATCTGTTCCAATGATAATTGTTGGATTTCTCAATGTTGGGATGTAACAAAGAACACCCGTGCCATGGTGGCACGGATCCCACGTTGGATCCCTGTTCTGGTGGATACAACCTCCATCTTATCTATGTTTTGAAAAAAGAGAGATTTTGGCATTACTGCTGCCGTGATCATAGCAATTTCAGCCAGTGCAGCTGCTGCTACAGCTGCAGGGTATGCTATGTTTAGTGCGGTTCAATCAGGCACAAAATTAAATCAGCTTTCAGCAGATCTGGCTGATGCCATCACTGTCCAAACTTCTGCTAGTACCAAGTTAAAGGGAGGGCTGATGACTTTGAATCAGTGCCTTGACCTGGCGGAAGAACAGATAGGTGTTCTATACCAGATGGCCCAGTTGGGTTGTGAAAGAAAACTGGAAGCTCTGTGCATTACCAGTGTCCAATATGAAATTTTACTTATGCAGCTAATTTGTCTAGACAGGTTTCTTTATATCTTGCAGGAAACTGGTCTGAAAGATTCGATGAGACCCTTGAGGTCCTTAGAGCAGCCGTTCTAAAGATCAACTCAACACGAGTGGACCTGTCATTGACAGAGGTCCTCTCCTCCTGGATTTCATCTGCCTTTTCTTATTTTAAGGAATGGTTGGGGGTAGGTTTATTTGGCGTTGCCACCTGCTGTGGACTTGTGGTCATGCTCTGGTTGGTTTGCAAGCTCAGAACCCAACAAACACGTGACAAGGTTTTGATAACCCAAGCACTTGCTGCCATCAAGCAAGGGGCCTTCCCTGAAATCTGGCTATCTATGCTCAAAAATTAATTGACATTGGTGGCTGTCCTCTTTTATAGAGTTCGCCCTAGTTTATTTAGTAGTTAATGTCACATAGCACTGTGGTATCCAGGGACGGGCAACTTTCCTCATGCACAGATCAACCTAAGACACGGGGCCCGGTGGCGATAGGGTTACCCTATGACAGGAAAGGCTGTGACATTGGAGGAATGACCTAAGACAGGAGCCACAGTGGATGGGCAAAGTTACACAGGCCTAGACCAGCCTCAAGTTTTAATAAAATAAAAAGGGGAAGATGTGGAGAGCAGGTACGTACTGCAAGCAATCTCGTGCATGCCACCAGTAATCTCTGAGGAGAGCTGTGTGTGCCGCGAGCATATAAGATGGCGCGGGCCTCCGCTGTGGCTAACTAGTAAAGAAGTCTTGTACGAAGGTGCGAGAGTGAATTCACTCCTAGTCACTCCCATTCTCGGGGTGAAATATTCAGGTGATGGGCAAGCAATGAATCAGGAGCTGTCATGCCATATCAGGTGCTGAAATGTCACGCTGCAGGTTATAAAAGCAGCGCCATTTTCCCGGTTCGGGATCTTCCTGATAAGCAAGCAATAAAGCTCTTACTGTGGAAGATTCTAGTTTGTTGTATCTTTCTTGCCGGTCGAGCGGGACGCAATAGTGAATAGCTTTTACCTCCCTGCTGTTGCTCTCCTAGTACTGACCAGAAACTGAGGTGCCATTTCCAGCAGACTGTGCTAGGACATAGTCATAGAACACATCTTCCTTCGAAAGCAGCTTCTAGGCTTCATTGGAAAACCTTAAATCTGTGAATATTGGGAACAGAGTCTGTACATAGCTCAGTTGACAGAGTGACTGCCTAGCATTTAGGATGCCTAGGACTCAGTGATTAGTGCTGTCTTTACTTTATTGCCTTTAGTGGGTCTACTTATTATATTGTAATACACTTGGGATCATAGAAAGGGATATCATGATGACCTAAGACCAAGACTGTCAATGATGTTGGTTAGAGTCTTCTCTTGTATCCTCAGGCTAAAGAGACCTGATACCAGAGTGACTCACATTACTGAGAAACTCAAGTTTCTATTTCATTTCTTTTTAAGGCCTCTTAATTCAAAGAGTCATTGCCATTACAAGGTGTAACCATCACACACTTTATCTCTTTTATCTAGGTGATTTCCCAGTGTTCTTTACTTGGTTCATCAGCTCTAGGATTCAATGCAAAATAGCAACCAATAGTATTAAAATCTTGGATAGAACAGATATATAACAGTAATTACTTTGCCTGAATATATTAGTACAAAATCTGACATAACTGAACAAATGGAAACTAGGCTTGTGTCATGGATTAGAGGGCCTAGATCTTTTTCACAGCAGGTTATGCACCCTTTAGGATCCTCTGTAGAAACAATGAGGTACAATGGTCACTGATCATTCTTAACAGAGAGGCCCTTCTCTACAGGTAACAGATTCCTAGATCCACATTAAGTTGATTCCTGCTAAGACGGTCTATAGTGTATGACCATGTTAAATTCATGCAGGAAGCTACTGAAAAACAAAGCATTGTTCCAATCAGCAACAGACAGGACACAGAGCTCTGAGTATACAGCCAAGGGGAAATTTAAGTCATAGGGCTTAGGCTAATATCCTCTGATCTAAATTGTTCTGATCATGTCTTAATAGCTATGTATCTTAGTACCTGAAAACTATTTCCCTACATTCATTTGCTTATTCATGATTGGAATATATATTGTACGCTTTCTCATTTCGTGGTATGTTAAATTTGGAACTTGGTATAAAACTGTTAATAATCCGAATGTGCAGTATTCAATTGCATTATATATGCCTTAAACACCATGAGAAGGAAGGAAATGAATATAATAAATCTTTTTTTTTTTTTGCCATGTAATACAAACTTATTCAGAAAACCTACTGAAAGACCCCCATGGGGAGTCCCTTCTCGGGCAAGCACGCACCCAGTAGGACACTGAGACCGAACTCACTGTAATTATACAAGGCTTTAATGGCGTAAAAACACACAAACAACAAAGGTTCGCTCAAGCCAGAATGCTGAGGACGAAACTCATGCACCGCGCAGGGGGCAGGGGAGTTCAACCCCAGCCCAAACTTTTTACAGGCTTATAAAGGCAAAAACCACAAACCAAAAACAGGGGAGCCAAAAGAATTTGCGCCATTACACATAATTGGCTTATTTAAATGGCGGCAGGATGATTACAAATTAGCAGGGTAATATGTACCTGCTAAAATGGAGAAAGACACAAGGGCTTGGGACTTCTCGAAGTCAGCAGGACACCTGGTCAATGTATGATTTATGGGGTCTATAGGGAGGTGCCATCCTGCCAGATGGCCATTTGGTCCGCCCTGATAGCAGTGGCTAGTTCCTGCATTCTCTTTTTAATCTTTTATGGCCGGAAATTCTTAGCTACAGGGTGAGTATGGCTGTGCCTGGACCCGCCTGGGTCTATTCTTCAGCCCTGAATTTCTTGAACTTACATACCACAATGCTATAAGACCCAAAATTATAAGTTTTTGCTGTTCATTACCCACTTCTTTTAGTGGATAGCTCTAATCTTAGAACGACCTTTCTTCTTGTTGATATTGCTGTCTGAGGACCATGACTTGTATGGTGTTTATTTTATCTTTAACAAAAGCAACCAGCTTATTTAAAATACATGGCCCAAAAGAAAGAAGGAGGAAAAAAATAATCAGAGGGCCTGCCAGGGTGGAATCAGTGTCGTAAAACAGGGAGACCTGTTAAACCAATTTTCATACCATCCTTAATACGCTTCTCTTTCTTTGCTTCATTTTTCTAACCTTTCTCTGAGCTTAGCCATGGAGTCCCTGATAAGACCAGAATGGTCTACATAAAAACAACACTCTTCTTTTAGTGCAGCACAGAGTCCACCTTCTTTGAGAAAAAGTAGATCTAGCCCCCTCCTGTTCTGTAGCGAGGTCAATGATTCTTCAAGTTTGGTGATGGACTGCTCTAGTGCTCCTAGGTCTGCATCCATAGCGGTTGTGCAATTCATGAATATAGTGAGGGGTCTGTATCAAGGCAGTTGTGGCTGTGCCGACCCCAGCTGCTGTTCCTAGACCCAAAAGCACTGCTAAGGTCATGGTAATGGGTTCCCTTTTATACCGGGTCCAGTGGTTGAATCCATTGACAAAAAACTGTCATCATGATACAGAAGCCTAGGAACCCTCTGAACTAAACGACAATAATCTTTAGAAGTATTAAAAACAGAAGTAAATACACAGGGAGTGAGTCCAGTGTTGCAAGCCCATACTGTGACTAAGGGAGGGACTAAGTACTGACCTCTATTACTGGAAGACTGGAGATGATGAGTCTGATTACAGAGTTACCGTTTGTCATGTGGGACTTGTTCCAGGCAAAGTCCATTTCCCGAGACAGCTGCTAATGTTAGTTTTCTGTTTTCTCCCCAAGGACACTGAGAATTGTCCTCAGCCTTATTGTATGTCTTGACTTGAGCAACTCCCTCATAATATGGGGGATTGGAGGCATAACACAGCCAACAAGACTTAGTGATGTTGGGATTGGTACAATTGCGTACCAAAAAGCCCCCTGTACCATACTAAACAGACAGTTTTCAGTATCTGGGGGAGTAGGGGCAATGTAAGTTTCAGGTCTGAGGAAGGGGTATAGACTTCTGTTGGAATAGCTGGACCAACTAGGGTATGTCCGGGAAAAGTAGGTCTGGGAAGGGGCATTGGAGGTTTTTTAACAAGAACGGGGGTAGGTCCTACTGCCTGGGTTGGGGGACACTTCATCTTTAGCCGTATCTTAAATGTGAATCCAGGGCCCGTCCCTGTCACATAAAATGTTAGGCCCCACAGTCTTCCCTTTATCCAATCTTTTTTGTCTCTTTTGCTTTTTGAGTAAAAGTGATGTTTAAGGAATCATGGCCCTTATTTCATCTGGATACTATAATAATATCAAGCTAGAGGAAGGGTCCCAATGAGTGGTACCAGTGGTTTCACATCTCCACTGACTACAGAAGTTGCCCTCTATTCCCCCACACCAGCGAGCCTCTTTTTTATTTGCCCTATCCCTGGGACAGACATAAAAGGGCTCCTGACAAAGTCTCCTCTGTTGAGACCTGCTACTACAGCCTGGTATATCTGCAATGTACTTTCCTTGGGAACTTAACCCCTGGTGATATGGCTGCTTGTGATAGATTACCTCATCTTGGGGCACCGTTTCATGTGACTCTTCAGGGATATCCCAGGCATCTAATCCATCTATCAGGGCACAGATTTCAGGAAACAGAGGGGGACACCATGTATAAGGGGGGGGCTTTGAAGTACTCCATACAGTATCTCCAGCTTGAGAGATGGCCTCCCATGTCAGGGTCATAAGAGTGTGAGGATTATTACCCAAGGTTGGTGTACAGCGAAGGCACAGTTTAAGAGAATTATCAGTAGCGGCCACTGTCCAATTTTCTCTGAGGTCGTCTTCATCCTGGTTGGATGCTTTTTTTTTATGTGGGATGCGTGGATCCAGGCAGCGATCCTGTCTACCTTTGCTACCTTGGCGCTGGTCAGCAGCACTAGATAAGGTCCCTTCCACCGTGGCTCAAGCATGCCAGCTCGATGTTGTCAGACCAGAACTGAGTCCCCGTCCTGGAACCTGTGGGGCACTGCACTGCTCCCTGGTGTGTAGGCTTCTTTAATCTGGTCCCAGATCTGTGTTCTGACAACTTCTACGGCCTTTAAATGGGTAAACAGAGAAGAGGGTGAGGAAGAGTCAGCACTGGAATTCAATATCCCATCAGACTCGGTCAAGGGGGGTGGTCCCCCATGTAGAATTTCATAAGGAGTAATGCCGAAACACCCAGGTGTGTTTCGGGCCCTAAGGAGCACAAAGGGAAGGAGGGTCACCCAGTCTTTACCACTGGTCTCAAAAGCTAATTTAGTTAGGGTTTCTTTTAGAGTCCTGTTCATTCCTTCTACCTATACTGATCTCTGGGGTTTATAAGCACAATATAACTTCCAATTGTTCCCCAAATGTGTGGCTAATTCCTGACTTACCTGGGCAACAAATGCAGGCCCATTATCCAAGCATATTACCCTGGGGATCCCAAACTGGGGTAGGATCTCTTCAACGATCTTCTTGGTCACCACCTGAGCAGTTTCAGACTTGGTGGGGAAGGCTTCTACCCATCCTGAGAAAGTGTCTATGAAAACTAGTAACTATTTATTACCATATTTTCCTGGTTTGATCTCAGTGAAGTCTACTTCCCAGTAAACTCCAGGTCTATCCCCCAGTTGTCGTTTTCCTTGTTCATTAAAGGGGCGTGCAGCATTAATTAGGGAACACACTTGCAGGATTTAGTTACTTGTTCGTCTAGTAGCCTGAGCACATAATAGTTTGAGGACTGGATTTAATCACACAATTTCTTTGCTCCCAGATGTGTCAGGGGATGGATGCGTTTTACATATGCCTTTCCTTCTCTATAGGGCAAAATAATTTTTCCTTCTTTTGTTCTTGCTATCCCATGGTAGCTAAATCCTTTGGACTTCCCTTGTTCTTCAAGATCTTCATTCATCTCATAATCTTTGGAGGTGTATTCAAAACTGATCTCTGGGGTCCCTTTTGGTTCTTCTATACTCTCTACAGGCAGCGCAGGGATGCCTTGTACCACCTGTTTGGCCACCCAACCTGCCATCTGATTTCCCTGGGCTACAGCACCTTGCCCCTTTTGATGGACAAGGCAGAGGATGATGGCCACTTTCTTGGGCATGTGTATAGCCTCTAGGAGGGCCAAGATTTCTTCTTTATTTTTGATTTCCTTGCCTGCCGAAGTAAGTAGCCCCCTTTGTCTATAGATGGCCCCATGAATGTGGGCTGTGGCAAAAGCATAGTGGCTGTCAGTGTAAATATTGATTGCCTTACCTTCTGCCAGCCGCAGAGCTTTAGTTAGCGTCAGGAGCTCAGCCTTCTGAGCCGAAGTTCCTTCTGGAAGTTAACTTGCCCAAATTACATGTTTTCTGTCAACCACTGCCTCTCCTGCTCTTTATTTTCCCTCCACCACAAAGCTTCTACCATCTGTGTACCAGTCAGGCACACCTGGCCAAGTTCGGTCAGTCAGATCCTTTCTCGATCCAGTTTCTTCAGCCAGGATATCAGCACATTGGTGTACCCAGGTAGAGGCATCCGTCTTGGGGAGGAGGGTGGTAGGATTGTGGATGGCAGGTAGGGCAAAAGTCACTCGGTCATTTAGCAACAGGCTGTGGTAGTGGGTCATCCGGGCATTTGTCATCCAATGGTCAGGGGGCTGTCATACAATACTCTTTAACGCATGGGGAGTGATTACACTCACATGCTGACCTAGAGTAAGCTTGCCAGTATCTTTAACAAGTAGGGCTACTGCAGCGATGGCTTTTAGGCAGGAGGGCCATTCACTGGCAACTGGGTCCAATTTTTTAGACAGGTAGGCCACTGGCCTCTTCCAGGGCCCCAGAGTCTGAGTCAGGACTCTGCGGGCTACTCCAGCTGGCTCATCAACGTATATGGTGAAAGGCTTAGTCAAATCTGGCAGGGCCAAAGCCTGGGCTGCAAGCAGAGCAGCCTTTGTGCTGTTAAAGGCTTTTTGGTGTTCCTCTGTCCAGGTGAACGGGACTTTTTCTTTAGTGAGTGGGTACAGAGGTGCCGCCAACATTGTGGACCCTGGTATTCAGAGTCTACAAAAGCCTGCCGTTCCCAGAAACTCACGTACTTGTCACAGAGTGGTGGGGGTTGGGATCTGCATCACAGTCTTCTTTCCAGCTTCGGAGAACCACTGCTTTCCTTCTCGGAGGGAGTATCCTAGGTAGGTCAAGTCCATATGGCATAGCTGAGCTTTCTTAGGAGTACACCAATTCACTTTTTTCATTTAGAAGCTTCTTGATCCTGTCAAGGCACAGTTCCTGGGTTGAAGCTGCAAGGATTAAATCATCTCCATACTCCAGGAGAGAAATTTGGAGGTTCTGTTCCCTAAAGGGCATAAGGTTGTGGTGGACCACTTCATCAAAAAAAGTGGGTGAATTTTTGAACCTCTGTCGCAGCCTAGTCAAAATTAGCTGATCCGTATATCCTCCTTCAGGGACTCGCCACTCAAAAGCACACAGAAGTTGACTGTTCAGGTGTAATCTGAGACAGAAAAAGGCATCTTTCAAATCCAGGACAGTGTACCAGGACCGTTCAGGTGGTAAGGAACTCAGCAAGTTGTGAGGGTTGGGCACAGTTGAGTGAATGTCCTGTACCCGCTTATTGACTTTTCTTAAGTCCTGGACAGGCACATAGTCATTTGTCCCAGGTTTACACACTGGCAGGAAGGGGGTATTCCAATGGGACTGTCACGGGACCAATATACCCTGTTATAGCAGTCTCTGGATATGTGGTCGAATGCTGTTTTTAGCCCCTTGACTCATGGGGTATTGCCTGACTGAAATGGGTTTGGCAGCCATTTTTAGCTCGACTATGTTGGGTGGCACTTGCCTAGCTAATTCCATCCCAGCCTGCTCTGCCCAAACCTCTGGAAAACCTGTCAATCGTTCTTTAAAGGGTAAAGTCTCAGACTTCTGTTCGTGGAGGTGATATTCTTCTTCTAAATTTAAAACTAAGCATGCCACTGGATTCTTCTTCCATGATACCTCAGGTCCATCAGAAGTAAACTGGACTTGTGCTTTCAATTTTTTACAAAGGTCCCAGCCTAGCAGGGGTGCTGGGCACTCAGGTATCACAAGAAAAGAATGCGTCACTTTATTTTTTCCTATGTCTAAAATCCTTTTGGTTGTCCAGGGATAAAGCTTGCTACCAGTGGCTCCCATAACTAAAATCTTCTTTGATCCTAATTGTCCTAAAGGTTCAGTCAAGACTGAATATTCAGCTCCTGTGTCTATTAGAAAATTAACGGGGGTCCCCTCCACAGAGTGAGTTACCCTAGGCTTGGGGAGGGGGACCGAGCCCCAACTTCCCTTGTCTTCTTCAAGGGCAGATACTTTGGGGCTTCTCTGCTTCTTTTTTGGGCAGTCTCTGGCCCAATATTCTTTTTTCTTGCAGTATGTGCAGTGGTCTTTCTCAAGTGGAGGTCTCTGTTCTCCTGGGGGTCTTCTTGCCCTGTTGCGCAGGTACCCTGACTGACCCTTCTCTGAACTTTCTCCACCTACCACTGCGGCCAAAATCTTAGTCAAGTTCCTATCCTCCTGGCGTTCATGCCGGTTTTCTCTTTCCTCTACCTCTTTCTCTTCTCTCTCTTGCTTTTCTTCCTCAGTCTCTCTCTTGTGGTACACTTTCTCAGCTTCTTTTACTAAATCTTGCAGAGTATAATCTTGGAGACCCTCTAACCTCTGTAACTTTCTCATAATATCAGAGTCATTCTGACCAATGAAATCTATGGCTACAGCTGCATGCTGTCCCTCCTAAGAGGGATCAAATGGGGCTATCTCCTATAAGACTCCATTAGTCGTGCTAAGAAAACGGAGGGCAGCTCCATTGAACCCTGAAGGACTTCTCTTACCTTGGCCAAATTGGTGGGTCACCATGCAGCCCGCTCTATCCCTGCCACTAGAGTCCATCAGTAGACTGTGAGACGCTCCCTATCTTTCACAGTATTGAACTCTAAGGCAGAACGGGCCAAGGGGAAAGCTGCATTTATAAGGTTGGGGAGATTAGTGGGGGTCCCATCTGGTCCTGGGACGTTTTTTTCTGGCTTCTAGCAGGATCCTCTCTCTCTCTTCAGTTCTAAAGGGGACCTGCAAAAGTTGCTGGCAGTCATCCCAAGTGGGCTAGTAGGAGAACATTAGGAACTCAAGGAGTCCTGTTAAGCCTGAGGGATTCTATGAGAAAGAGGAGTGATTAGTTATACATATCTGTTATACATATCTGCCAACATATCTATCAATGAAAATGGCCAGTACTGCAATGGGACTAACTGCCCCGGGGCATGGGCAGGTCCTCCTACATAAGCTCTTAAAGGCAAAGCAACAGTGGAATCTGGTTTAGATTCACTTCCCTCTGAACTATGGCCTTCACAGCTAGGAGTCCCTCCCAACGGTCCTGTCACAGAGGCCACCCTGGGGTCTGCTGGGGTGGGCAGCTGTGAGGGATCAGGATTAGAAGTTCTTTGGGGGTAAGGGGGTGGGAAGGAGTCAATGAAAAAGGCATCATCAATTTCAGGATAGATCCTCAGGGGGGCCGATGGAACGTGCTCTGGCAGACCCGCATGCATCATTTTCGGTTTCATGGCTACTGCCACCATCGCTGCCTCAGCTCCGGAAGTCCAGGAACCCAGTCAGGGTGGCAGATTTTGTACCAAATCCTGCCACACAATTATATAAGGTACCGGATCAGGATGCCCTCCTGCAGTCTGAAAAATAACTTGACACCTAGAATAACAGGCAGGCTAAAATTTCCCTGCGAAGGCCAGCCCACACCAAAAGCTGGCCATTTAGAGGAGCAAAAAGTTTGCCAAGGTCCCTTCTTGACATCAAAGAAAAGATTGTTGGCCCTAGTCATAACGTCTGTTCAATGGTTCTGAGTAAGTGTTAGTGGGGTCGTCACAGTCTTTCCCATGTTAAGCTCTGTCACACACATGTTAAAAAGGATTACCAAGGCTACAAGACTCAAAAGCAAAACCAGTCGCCTACTCTGTGTCAACCAGAGTTCCTGAAAAGAATCAGACGGCCTAGGAACAGGTCTCAGAAACAGATCGTCAAGGAGAAAATTTATCCCTGACTTTTCCCGAGGAGGTTCACTAGGCATCCCTGGCCCTCCCCCTGACTTCCCTGAAAGTCTCCCAGGGAGAACAAATGGTGGACACCTAGACACATCTGTCCTTATCCACTTTGCTCTCCCTTCGAAGCACTGTCTCATAAGAGAGTTTGCAAAACTGAAACTGTGATCTCACAAGATTTCAGACAGAATATAGAGACAAAACCAAGACAAGATAGAGGGCCTTACGTCCAAGTGGGTCTAGGACACCTGGGTGGTCACACATCTCCCAGCCGACCCACCACATGAAAGAACCCTTCAGTGAGTCCCTCTTCAGGGAGGTGCGCACCCAGTAGGACACTGAGGCGGAACTCGCTGTAACTATACAAGCTTTAATCTCACACAAACACACAAACAAAAAAGGAGCGCCCAAGCCAGCATGCTGGGGTCGAATCTCATGCACTGCGCAGGGGGCAGGGAAGTTCAACCCCGGCCCAAACTTTTTACAGGCATATAAAGGCAAAAACCACAAACCAAAAACAGGGGAGCCAAAAGAATTTGGGCCATTACACATGATAGGCTTATTTAAATGTTGGCGGGATGATTACAAATTAACAGGGTAATATGTGCATGCTAAGGTGTAGGGAGGCACAAGGGCTTGGGACTTCTCGAGGTCAGCAGGACACCTGGTCAATGTATGATTTATGGGGATCTATAGGGAGGTGCCATCCTGCCAGATGGCCATTTGGTCCGCCCTGATAGCAGTGGCTAGTTCCTGCATTCTCTTTTTTATCTTTTATGGCTGGACATTCTTAGCTACAGGGTGGGTTTGGCTGTGCCTGGACCCGCCTTGGTCTATTCTTCAGCCCTGAATTTCTTGAACTTACATACCACAATGCTATGAGGCGCAAAATTATAAGTTTTTGCTCTTCACTACAACATCCAAGATCTTACCTCTTAATCAGATCTCTAACTTTTTAGCTCCAAGTTACTTTGGGTTTTGCAATTTTCACAGGGTGTCTGACAATGTCAAACACTACAGCCTGCTGCTGTTCTTCAACAATTTTCTGACTGGCAACCAAGCTCCTGCTGTTTCTATCAAAGTATGTCCCACCCATTCCTCTTGTTCAAAAGTGCGGCTGGACAGGCACTCTCAGGCCAAGGAGACCTCAGTAAACTTTATCTGAACATTCAGGTGCTCTCAGGCACTCCTTTGTTGAAGCATGCCCAGGCTTTGAAAAAAAAAACAGCCCAGTGGATAAAATCATTTCATTTGTACCTGGCTGTCCACTTTGAACAAATGAGCAATAATTATGTTTTTGTGAAATATAACAGGTAATGAATATTTTAGTTTCAGTCAGTGGAAACTAACGGCTGTTCCCATTAACTCTTTCACACCAATTAACATTTTTCTTCACGGTTCCTTTAACATTTTCGATTTCCACAGTATTCACACCAGGATGAATACTGAGACATTAAGACCAGGGACATCATTAGAACAAAGGTAAACAAATCTCTCTCAACATATGTCCTTTCACAATGGAAACAGACCAGAGACCATGGGGATGCACAACTCTGAATAGTTTATAAAGGGCCCTGTAGATATCTGTTATTGTATATTGAGGGGTGTGTTTAAGTGGAAAAAACTTACAGCTGTCATTTGAGAATAACACATATAAACCTCAAGTGTTTTTTTTTTTTTTTTAATGAGAAATGTTGACAATTACGGTTCTTATACATAGGGAATATCTGGATTAAGAACTAGTCCTTACCCAGACTTCACACTTCCTCTGACCCTGACTCTGTACCTTCCAGGCTAAGAATAATCTTGATGGCCTGATTTCCCCAGTAACAGCCTATCCAGCAGAAAAGAACAACAAACTTCTCAAGATTCAACCAGTATACTAAGACATGGTTCATGTCTAATTGTTTACACAGACAGGCAGAATACAGTACCACTACCAAGATTTGGGAATAAGAAGCCAGTGTCTATGATAATCAAAGAAACCTTCTGCAGCATCATGATCAGGAGCAGTGGAAACTGCAAGCTTTGTGGCTGCAGTGGTGAATAATTCCTCACCTGACAGCTCATCCCAGATTTATCACACTAACCTCACAGGCCACTGTGAAGAATACAAACACTTTGGATGTGGACAGCTTAAGGCAGAATGCTACCCAACAGGATGCCTTACATAGGCTCTATATGGTAAGGTTGCTACAGAAAGTTAGAAGTGTCTGAAGGCATTACTTGGGAACTGTGATGAGGACATCTTCTAAAGAAGTATTGTGAGACAGAAAATTAAAAAAAATGTTGATGTCTGCTTAGAAAGGGGTTTAATCTCAGGATTTGGTGATAAAATCCAGTAGATTTGAATTCAGGACTGAACTGCACAAGAAGGCCCAGAATTGCTAGGACTATACAGAAAAATCCATTTCCAGATAAGTTAAACAGAAAAAAAGGAGAGGAATGAAATGAAAAAGAAGAATGTCAGTGTCCTGATGTTAAATCCTGTATTCGTTAGCAATAATCAACAAACTTTGAAAGGAATAATGCAACAACGTGAAAAAAAATGGACACACCATTTGAAATATCTTACATAAATCAGTAAAAAAAACATTAAAAATATCTCACTAAAAATGGCAATATTTGCAGGGTGTTGGTGGTGCACAGCTTCAATCCCAGCACTTGGGAGGCAGACGTAGGTAGATTTCTGAGTACAAGGCCAGCATGGTCTACAGAGTGAGTTCCAGGACAGCCAGGGGCATATAGAGAATTCCTGTCTCGAAAAAATCCAAAAATCAGACCATACACACAAATAAGAAAACAAACAAACAAACAAACAAAAACAAAAAACAAAACACACACACAACACACACAAAACAGAAATACAACAACATAAGGCAATATTCCCTTTCCGTTTTGTCTTGTGGTTTTCTTTTTTAAATGTGTTATTGCATCTCAGAGATGCCTCCTCCTTTATAAATACTGACATCACAAACACATCATAGATATGAACTTGCATCATCGCCACAGGTGTTTTACAACTCCTACTTCAGTGACACAAGGGACTCCACACACATACTCCTTCCATAGAGTAAATGTATCCAATATCATACAGATTATTCAAAACAATGGAAATATCTTCAAATTATCTCAACACTTATGCCCAGTGATCGGGTGTCTCAGCTTGAGGCTCCCAATGATCAATTGTTTATAAGTACTAGCTTGTAAAACTGTAAATGAGTTGTCTATCTGGAACCCTTTATAAGATCCTGTCCTCAGCAAGGATCCTGTTCAAAGCCATTAGCCACTTTTTTTTTAATGTGCACATTTAATGGGATAAAGTAATGAGACTTTTCCTAATTGTAGAAACGACCTCGTCTCTTTATTTTCCCACACATTTTTTATTACATATGTTCTTCTTTTACCTTTCAAATGCTATCCCAAAAGTCCCCTATACCTCCTGCCCCCTGCTCACCTACCCACTCACTCCCACTTCTTGGCCTTGGCATTCCCCTGAACTGTGGAATATAAATTTTGCTAGACCAAGGGCCTCTCTTCCCAATGATAGCCGACTAGGCAATCTTCTGCTACATATGCAGCTAGAGGAACAAGTTCTGTGGGTACTGGTTAGTTCATATTGTTGTTCAGCCTATAGGGTTGCAGACCCCTTCAGTTTTTGGGTACTTTCTTTAGCTCCTATATTGGGGGCCCTGTATTCCATCCTATCGATGACTGTGAGCACTCACTTCAGTATTTGCAAGGCACACTATTTCATACACCAGCAAGATTTTACTTAAGGGACGCTGATATAGTTGTCTCCTGTGGTGTTTTGCCCTCAGTCACTTCTATGCTTCATAAGAAAGAAAGCTCTAGTTGTGTGCCATGCAGATCGTGTAGAGGGCTGTCAATATCCCCTCTCCTCCAGCAAAGCCTCACAAACAGTCACAACGATTGTCTTCCAGGACAACTTTGAGTGCCTAAGATAAGGATCAAAGCAACTCTGCTTGCTCCAATGTCTAAATGTCACTGTAGATTAAGAAATTCCCTAGCAAGACCCTAAGATTCACAGTCCAGGACCATTTCAGCAACCCATTACTTTTCTAGGGTCCAAACTTGTTGCAATTCTACAGACCTATACATTGTACCCTTAGAGCCCTTCTCAAGAGCAGGCAGCAACTGCTCCAACTGCTTTCTCCAAATGCAGCTAAACAGAAACAACCTGCAGAGGCAGGTGATTTGCTCCTGGTTCGACCAAGGTGACTTTGCCTTTGTGTGGGGTGGTGGTGGGAGTTTACCTGCTGTGAGACCCTTTTCCTATAGTTGTGCTCATCCACCAAAGCACTTGGAAAGACAAGGAAAGTGTTCCTCATTCAAAATCCCTCCTCCTGACTGTGGTGTTTGTGTTTCTAAGGAGTGGTAAATTGGATCTATTTGGGGGGTTCTTTGTGTCTTTGTGAGTCCACACACAGTGATTCCTCTCTCCTATACTACCTTTCCCAGAAAAATTATTATCATAGTCTACACATCATTTCTTTTATTTTATAAACTTTGATGCTGGGTATGGTTGTTTGTGTACATGCCATTTTGCTTGGACACTTCATGTGTAAAATACCTGCAGAGGCAAGAAGACTGCTGCTGGAAATGGAGGAAGTGAGAAAGAGAAAGGAAGAGGGGGACTATTAATACATTTTAAAGCTTTCTAGTTAAATCCGCTCTTCAAGATAAACAATTGAAAGTGTAATTAGTCGCTGGCCTTGTTATATTAATACTGACTATAACAGTAAAGCATTTGAAATGTTTTGTAAACAATTTATTATTTTTTTATACAGGGTAATGTGGAACTTTAAAAAACTCTTCTTTTTAAAAAAACAAAGGACAAGATAAATTATATCCCCATGCACATTATTTAAATCACACTTTAAGAACTTTGAAATTTGGATGTCAAAGAACTTAAAAATGCCTGATAATATCTTAAATAGGAGACATAATCATGTCTAGGTCAAATGAAAAAAATCTACTTATTGGTATATGGCTTGATCCTAAGTAGCTACTTTATTGGGAAAGGGACAAGAATAGGTTCTCTTCACAGAATGCTGCAGATATATGAAGGCTAATTTTTGTGACACACTAACAGGTGTGTTTGCTTAGTGCCCTGACTGTAGTGACAAGAAAGCTGAATTGGGTATATGTTTTTGACCTACCTTTGTTTATCATTTTCCCAGTTTGGACAAGCTAAGATGCTTTACTTCAAGGTTTTTAAGAATTATGGGATATAGAACAGTAGAGACTGTGTAATCTGATTTAGAAAGATTAGTCTCAAGATAGAGTTATAGTGATTCATCTTCTAACTTCACTGTGACCAGGTATCCTAATTCAATATTGGACTGGTCTATTAATAATTCCAGTATTAGAAGAATTAGGGAAGATAGCTAAAATCTTAATTAGCTAGCAAATTTAATTTGGAGCACAGCCTCCACTCCCAGAGAGGCTGCAGCCTTTCTGCAATTCTCAAAGCTACCTCCCCACACCAGAATCTCTAAGACTAAGCTTGATCATTGCTAATTTGCAACTGAATGGGGTACCTGGACTTCTCCAAAGAAACTTTCATACTCTTGCTTATCACTGTCCCAACTTTGTTTCTCAAGCAGGTCATCCAAGTCCTTCAGCCTGACTGTAGCAGATGTACAGCCTTGCCTCCAACAGTGAAGGTGGCAGTTATTGATCTTCATTCTAGTACATATTATGACTTTGGTCTGAATTGGGAATAAGGTGTGATAATGAGGACTGGACATTCAATGACAGACATCCAGATCTCAGAACCATACCAATCTAAGACAGAGGTACATGCCAAAATCCATGACTGTTGATAACACAACACAGAGCCATGTTTTGTGTGATATATAACACAAACTAGTTGCACGTAGCATCCATAATGGAATTTGATGCTTCAGGAAGATCTAAGATTTCCTAAGGGAGGTGTGGCCTGCAGTCACCATAACTCCCAGGCAAGACTATAGAGCATAAATACATTTTATGCCTCAGTTTAGCACTTTTTAAAATATTATTAACGGGGGGGAGTATAACCTCCTCCAACCTATGCAGGTTCAGACCTTATGCCATTGAGGCAGGGCCACCTGCAGTGCAGCTCCTCAGCTAGTTTCCTTTGATGTGAAACTACCTGCCATCTGCCATGAGGCCAAATTGGTTCTCCAAGATTTTCTGTAGTTAACTGCAATCTGTGAATTTGGTGACTTAGTGCTAAAAGGCTGTGCTGACAACTTGGTATCAGGAAAGCAAGAAACTTGGCATGGTAGAGAATGGGTTTCCCCCTTTATAAGTGAAAACTTTTATTAAATATTTGAGCCTAGATCAGAAAATTGTCTTGGCTCCATTTTTCTCTCACCTATATAGTTCCCCTCTCTTTTCAGCCTCTGTTTGCCTCCCAGGTGAAACACAGTTCAAGTTAGGTAAGGCCTGGTTTCTAACAGTTTTGGTCCTGATCTTTATCACATTGAACACAAGACAGAATTTTACACTAACACTAAAGATATCTGCCTGTGCTTAAAATTCTGATTACAAAACACTTCCTTTAGAAGAGTGGAGTGGTTGATGAACACCAGACACTTACTTAGCAATAGTTGGCCTATGAATTTTGAATAAATTTCTTATTATGTGGAAGATTCAAATTGAATTAAATAGCTTTACAACAAGCTAGGAAGGAAGTAGACATGAAGGAAAAAAAAATTCTAGAGTAGATCAGTACTAAAACTGAACTAATCTGAGGGTTATCTGTGTGCTAGTGGGGAGGCTAGAGGGAGAGGGAGCTGGAGAGGGAGAGGGACAGGGACAGGGAGAGGGAGAGGGACAGGGACAGGGACAGGGACAGGGACAGGGACAGGGACAGGGACAGGGACAGGGACAGGGAGAGAGACAGGGACATGGAGAGGGACTGGGACAGGGACAGGGACATGGACAAGGAAAGAGGGAAGAAGGAGGAGGCAGAGGTAGAGCAGAGGCGGAAATGGAGGTGGAGGTGGAGGCAGTGGCAGACTGAGGACCTAGAATTGCAAGCCACAGAAAGGAGTGTAATTGAGGCATTGTCTCCATAACAACTGAAAGCAACATAACCTAAGGGCATCTGTCAATTTCCTGGACAACTATTCACAAAGCTAATCTTTCAAATTCCAACCAAAATTTTCATAGAATGAGAGGATTGGGATTTCGAAATCAGGTGAACATATTTCTTATTATTCATTAGTATTTTTTACTTAAACTAGCAAAATATATGTATTCATTTTTTTAATTTCTAATGTATTTCATTATTATTATTATTATTATTATTATTATCATTATTTTTGTTATTTTTATTACTAAAAATCAGTTTTTCAGTACAGTTCTTATTTTCCTCCTGGTTCAATTTGGTTAGAATAGTCTCTAATTTTCTCTCATTGATTAAATAGGTTGTAACTTCTTTTGCTTTTATGTTGTGAATATAAGTTATGATTGTTAAAAGCCTGTTAAATATACATGATATTTTCGAAAGCAAAAATTCATATATGTTAAAACTGTATTTAAAATCTATTTGTAATATTAACCATGGTAGAAGCAAAAAATAATCTCAAACAAAGTCCTGTATGAAAGGAAGAAGTGACCAGTTCCTCATTAGGCAGTGACCATTCCATCTCCACAGGAGAATATGCAGTGTAACTGTGGCTTCATAGAATGAATTCGGTATTGTTCCTTCTGTTTCTAATTTGTGGAACACTTTCATGAGAATTGGTATTAGTTCTTCTTTGATGGTCTGATAGAATTCTGCACTACAGCCATCTAGTCCCAGGGTTGTTTTGGTGGGAGATTATCATGATTGGTTCTATTGCTTAAGGTGTTAAGGTGCTGTTTAGATGGTTTATCTTATGGATTTGGTATATGTCTAGATAATTGCATATTTCACTCATCTTTCGCAGCGTTTTTTTTTTTAATTATTCATTACTTAACTATGAAGTTTATTCATTTCAAGTTTTTTTTTTCCAGGCTGCATTCCATGGAATATCTTTGGCTGAACTGGAATTTGCTCTATAGACGAGACTGACAAGGAATTTAGAGATTTTCCTGCCTCAGCATAATAAGTCCTGGGATTAAATGTGTGTTTGCCCCCATTCCCTGGCACCTAGGAATTAATTTTGAAGACTACTTACATACCTTCATATAGTTCAAACCTTATAATATTACAAAATGGAAGCGTATCACAGTGATTCCTGCTTTTAACCAGATGACTATGGGTCTTATATCATATCTCTTTTGACTTCTAAGAAAGCCATACATACATAGCCAATTTGAGGCCAGCCAGTGCTAATCAATACAATTTGGCCAAAATGGAAAGAAAAAAAAACACAAAGTGAAAGTGCCTTTCTTATTTTAAGAATGGGCTACATTATAATAACACACACACTCAATCACATTCAGACTCACAGAAACAGACAGACACACACAGAAACACACACAGACACAATCAGACAGAAACAGAGAGTGAGACAGAGAGAGAGAGAGAGAGAGAGAGAGAGAGAGAGAGAGAGAGAGAGAGAGAGAGAGAGAGAGAGAGAGAGAGAGAGAGAGGGAGAGAGAGAGAGAGAGAGAGAGAGAGAGAGAGAGAGAGAGAGAGAGAGAGAGAGAGAGAGAGAGATCGATCCACAGTGTTGGTGTTGGGAATCATAGCCACCTCCTATTTGGTAGCAGCAACTTTGTGTAACAGATAAGTCATCTTTTTAGATATTGGCTCTAATTTTGAATTGGCCAAGAAAAACCTGATACTATGCAGTCTGGAGCTGACATTTGGATTTCATAGGATCCCTGAAAATGGTTTCTGAGCAAGAGAACATAAAGTTTAATCATTCCTGGTGCATCTCACATATCTTCTGCCCAGTCTCCAAATGAGACACACAGAATTTACTGTTGGGGATTTGATAAAGGGGGTTTATATTTGACAAGAAGCCCCTGAAGGATTACACAAATACAGTTGAAACAACCTTAGCACTTGTCAGAGTGTGGTACCTCCCTTCTTTATGCTTCTCAGTGCAGCTTCATTTAGTGTGTTCATTTAGTCCTGGTCAGAACACACAACAGAGCAGAAACAAACATTCTTTTAAATTTTTACACACCTTCTATTTTTTTCTTGTTTTTGTTGTGTATCTTGACAGACCCTTGCAAGCATTAATTTATTCTTAGATGAATTTGGACATTTTGAGTAATGTTCTCTTCCTACACCTTCCTTCTCTCTCCAGAAATGTGGAGATCTTTACATGACTCAGAGTATAAGATCATTGGCTGCTCTTGCAGAGGGTCTGGGATTCAATTCCCAGTGATCATCCTGTGTGTCACAGCCACATGTAAGTCCTGTTTTAGGGGATCTGATACAAGCTAACTTAGGACCTCCATGTAGTCCAGGAATGTTCACATCCAACAAATACACTCCTTCAGGTAAAAATGTCCATCCAATAGAAATAATGAAAAGTATGCTGTTTACCAATTGCCATGTAGAACTTGATTTCCAAATGAATACAAATATTATCAAGAGCAGACTTTAAAGTATGCATGTAGGTCAACCATTGTGATATGTTTGGTACTTATTTTTTCTTTCTTTTCTGTTTTGCATCCCCTAGGACCTCGCATACCTATGACTTGGAGGAAAGTAATCCAGAGTTCTTCCATAATCTCTGCTTCAGTTTCTGCCTCTACTTACCAGCTCTGAATCAAGTTCTGTCCTGACTTTCCTAGATCATGCAATTTACAAGCTGAGACTTGTAAACAGAAAGAACCCATTACCTCCTTTTGTAGTTTTGGGCCCCGATCTTTATCACATTGAAATCAAGACAGGCTTGCATACTTACACTTATGCTATCTGCCTGTGCTTAAACTACTTGTTACAATCAGTTTGTTCAGAACAGTGGAGTGACTGTTCAATGCCAGACAGTTACCTAGACATTGTTGCCCTATGAATTTGGGTTACATCTCTCTGGGTAACATCATTCTGTCTAATTGGCCACCCAGACATTTATATACTTATAGGAGTACTTATAAAAGGAGAGATTCCAAGATAATGGCTTTCTTTCTACTGATAAGCTTGCCTCCCCGAGTCTCAGCATAAACGTTAATTATGATTCATTAGAAAAGAGCACACACAAGACTGCAGAATCTCAGCCAATACTATTGAGAACACTTTTTTTTTTAAATCACAAAGCCCTCACACAACATTTTAAAAATCCTTTACTGGATTCATCTTCTAAGTATACACTATATGTTATATTTAGTGTATCATAAAATACTAAAGAGGAGTATCTACTTATGCACACTGAAAGTGTACTTCAAACAGAAAGCATTAATACTGTTACTCCATAGATGAAACATGTTTATGAAGTAACACTAAGGGAGATTTACACACAATATTTGCATTTCATATGAGGTCCCCAGATGAAACTTAATTGCATCAAAACACATGGCACAGCATGGAATAGGTATGACTAATATTAAAATAGTGAACAGCTGAATGCAGGAAGTATGGAATACAGAGTTACTAAGTTTGGTGGAATACTATATTTACATACAACATACATTAGTGAAAAACTCCTGCTGCATTAACTTTGCACAAGATTGAGTGTCAAAGCTAGTACATTTTGTCTGGTGTTTGGTGGTTGGTTACGCAAGTTGGTTGTGGTTTTTTCATATCCATAGTTAAAGAAGAAGCACTACGAAAAAAATTAGATTCAGAGATTTTCTAATTCCTCTCTCTACCTTTATTTCTGTCCTATCTAGTGTTTTGGAGTATAAAAAGAAGAACCTAGAAAATATCAAACACAAGCTATAAAAATGAATCTTCCTTGCCCTCCACCAGAAATCATCAATTGTGAAGAAATACACTTCATCTTCTTTATCATAAATTTTAAAGGACTCTCTTCAATAGCTTCTTGACTGGACTGTTTCTTTTTACTTTTGTGTGTGTGTGTGTGTGTGTGTGTGTGTGTGTGTGTGTGTGTGTGTGTGTGCCTTGCTGTGCATAATTCCTTCCTGTGTTGCTATCCATTCAAGTTTGTGGATTTACTCACAACAAAGCAGATACAGTGCATTGGAGTATCTTTTGCTTTTTTTGCTTGTTTGTTTGTTTGTTTGTTTGTTTTTGTTTTGTATTGTTTTGTTTTTTTAATTTTCTGGTGGTGGGGAGTGCATCTATGCTTTTTGTTGGGAGCTATTACTGCAACGCTATTGTCCTGATCTCTGAATTGGGTCTCTCCCCCCCCCCCGATAAGAAAAGAGGGTTAAAAGCAGGCCACAGACTCACTGCTCCGAGAACAACTACAGATTGTTCCAACCCTAAGTCAGTGCTGGATGTCCTGACCTAAAGATGTACCCTGATAACACCAAGTTCCTGCTTCCACCAATAGTCGCCAAAAGAAAAATTTCCGCTGCCCCTTCCTTTCTGCTGAGAAGTACTTCCTCTCCCCCCCACCCTGCTGCCCCATCCCTCCTGCTGAGGTGCATTGCTTCTGCCCCATTTCTCCTGCTGAAAGGCACTTCCCCTTTTGCTTGTGCATTTAAACCTTGGTCATGGCTAATACATTGGGGTCCTGATGTAATTCAGAACATTTCCATATCTTTGTTCGCACAATATCCTCATCTCTCTCTACACCCCATTTATTTCTTAGGAGAAAGTCCTCTCGAGACCCTCGAATAACTGGACCTGCTGGACGGGTCAGCTTTTGAAGTTACAAATCAAATACTACCATTGAGTGACAAATCTACCTTAGACAGGGTTTTGAATACTTTAACAGAAAGTGTTTCTCTCTTTATTACTAAGAAATTATAATCTTGTTTTTCTTGTACTCATGAACTGTTACAGAACTTTTAGGTCCATTTATACCAATTTTATGCAGACACTAAGCAATGTCAACCCATTGCTGACATTTTTTTATTGATAATGCAATTTGATCAATACATGAGTTCTTGTTTCTGCCTTGTGTCTGATTGTGTTTTCTTGAAGACTTGTATCTTATGGGCTATAACAAAAACTTGTAATGCTTGTAATGTACAGTTGAGGAGGGTGGTCTGGAGACTCGGGGGGTATTTCTGTGTATAGAATGAATGCCAAGTGCCTGGTGTTAAATCAGGGAAATGTTGCTCCTTAGGCTACATGCTCACCGTTTTGTGTTCATACATTTGGGGACAATATTTTTCAGTACCACAGAGCAAACGTTACAGGTACTTATTTTTAAACTGTCAGTAATCACCAAATCTGAAATCTGGGCCTTGGACCACGCTGTTCTCTCAAAGCTAGTCAGAAAATGCTTAGCCATATGAGCCCAATCCTTGCTTTTTATCCTTAGAGTGGAGGAAAACTGGTCTTTCCTGTAAGGGTTTTGCAATTAGAGATTCTGGTGTCAGCAGAGCTTACATGACCCCTATTGAGGTTGATCATTTGTAATAGCAAGGGAAATGTGGGAGGATCATTACCCTGATGGCTCAAAATAAGTCTAGAACACACTGCATTCTTCCCCCTTGTGGGTGCCATCCCTGTCACATTTTGAAGAGAAACAGTGCTCCTCCAGGAAGCTGGAGGAAATTGGCCTGTATTCCTTTGGATGCTGTTAGACCCAGCCTCCAGGTCTGGACTGACTATCATTAAGGCCCCTGTCCCTGCTGTTCTCTCAGTTCTCCACAAAACAAGAGACTCTCTTTAGCTTTTGTGCTGAGTGATGTCAGCCCTGCTTCTCATATACTGATTAACTAGGCTATTTGGGCCTTAGAAGAATGTCTTTTTCTCAACTATCTATTTACCAGGTAAACTGTCAGTGAGAATGGTGAGACATCTATTCTTGGCAAGGTTACCATAATTAAGGGCAGGGAATATGAAGATAATGCAGACTTATTGATATATTCCCAAAGTCTAGATTTAATTGACACTCTAATGACTTGCACAAGAAACATGAGATTGTGGGTTGACTTCAAAGTGTAACATATGAGGTCCATATAGAAAATCAGGAGATGACTGTTGAGAACAGCCCTGGGCTTTAAAGAATTTGTTCTACCATGACTTTCCCAATATTTCACCATCTTAATAAGTATGTTGTGAAGGCAGGAGATGGTGTAAGAGTGTTCTCATCAGCATCTAGGTCCCATGGATGCTTGTACACTCTGTCACTTCAAGATATCTATGGCACAGTGGTACCTGATTAACAAAGAAGCCTTTGTAGTGCCACAGTGCAGCAAATAGTGGCCTAGAAGCAGGAAGTAGGAAGGTTGACCATGGCCCTCCTTTCAGGATTTACACTTTAAAGCTGAGACACACTGTAAAACACACATGTTTCTGACATTTAGCCCATGGAATGTACAGAGAATATCTCGGTTGATTGGTGTGATGGTTTTAGACATGACTGAAAATGTGTTTATGTTAATCTGAGTGTGCTAGTAATCTTATGCCAACTTGTGAAAATCTAGAGTCACCTACGAAGAGGAAACATCAAATAGGATCTCCCTACATTAGATGGGTCTATAGGCATGCTTTTTGGATTAAAAAAAGTATATATTAATTTAATTTTTTTTCATGTAATATGGGTTGAACAAATTCTTTCCCTACTTTATATCCCTACCATTCAACTCAGAGACACTGTGAAACTTATAGAAGTCATGGACCAAATGGATTTAACAGATACATGTGGAACATCTCTCCCTAAGACAAGAACACACATGGTATGCACTCACTGCTACGTGGATATTAGACAAAGAACACTGAATACCCATGATATTATACAGTAAATATCTGCACCGAAGCTGTACCCATACTGTATTCATATCATCAGGAATCAGTATGCACAGTTCTCAGTACTGTGCATCTCCTAAAGGAGTATTGCCAACAGCAGATTTAGCAAGGCCTCAACAAGAATTATACCACTGGTAACATCACAATTTGTGGCTTTTAGGCTATATTAGGAGCTGGAGGTCATCCTCCTCATCTCTGTTATTCCCACAGCCTGAGGAAATTAGGGGAGCTTGCAATAACAGCAAGGATGGAGAACCAGAGACCAGCAAAGGGACTAAGACCATCTATCAGAATAAAAACCAATCTCTTCTAATATTTGAAATATCTGCCTTCCTAGCCCTTCTAATAAACCTATTTTTCAAATCAGACATAAAGCCAAAATGCATGGTAGAATGTCTTTAGAATGAAAATAGCAGTTGCCACCTTAAGCCTTTGTTTGCAGGGATGCACTCCCCCTGCAGTCTGATTGGAGGATGTTGATTGACCTGCTTAAGAAAAAGAGACCCAGACAATGAGAAAGTAGCAATGCAAAGCTTCTTTTGGGGAAGTCCAGATACTTTATTCAGTTGCAAATTGCAAAGCTCTGAGAGTAGCAAGAAAACAGCTTTTCTGGGAGGCTGAGTCCCCAACTAAATTCTATGCAAAAGAGGAATTTTAGTTCTCAGAGTGATAATTATAAGAAGATTCAGGATCTGTGTTCAGCTAACAAATTAATCTCTTGGGCAGCCTCTGTGCTCCATGTTCTTATGAAAAAATGCAAACCGAGCCCTTCCCCAGATTCGAATCGGATCTGGACCCTTACATTCCTTAGTTAGTGTGTCCTTTCATTTTATCAATGCATAAGAATTAGAAGTAACTGGATGCCAGTGGTGATCTGCTGCAGACTGACCTTTAATATCAGTTTGCAAAAAATTTAGATCAAATAAAGTAAAGGCAAGATGCGCCTTTGGTGACCTTGGGGGATATAACTGCCACTGTTTTGTCATAAAAGGCCAATTTTTTAAGGTCTGATGAGCACATTGAACTATTCCGTTTGCCATGGGCTTATAAGGAATTCACGTTTTATGTTTGATTCCAAATTCCTTAAAGAATGAAATAAAATTTTTACTAGAATAGGATGGCCCATTATCTGTTTTGATATGTTTAGGCAATCCTATTGCATTAAATGCTTGTGGGCAATGATCAATTACGTTTTTAGAAACCTTTCCTTTATGCAGAGAAGCAGAAAAAAGCAAAAAGAAATCCTGAACAAGTATCGATACAAACATGTTCATATTTTAGTTTTCCAAATTCTGCATAATGGGTTATATCCATTTGCCAAATATGATTAGACATAAGGCCTCTAGAATTGACTTATAAATGTGGCACTGGAGATAATGAAATACATTTAGGACATTGCTTTACAATCATTTCGCTTGTTCTTTAGTGATCTTATGTCTTGTGTGTGTGTGTGTGTGTGTGTGTGGGTGTGTGTGCGTGTGTGTGTTTGTGGGTATGTTATTAAAATAAAAGTTAAAAAAAAAGCTTTTAAATTTTGTAAGAAAAAAAGCTGAGAAAACTGTGCTGAGAAAGCAATCCAATAAGCAGCCTTTCTCCATGTACCCTGCCTATACTCCTACATGTGTCCTGTCTTGATTTCACTCAGTGATGGAGTGCAATATAGAAATATAATACAAACTAAGCCTTTTTTCAAAGGGAAGGGAGGAGATGGTGGATGGGTTGGGGATTTGTTGAATGGAAAATGGGAAAGGAGCTATCATTTAAAATGTAAATAAATCCCAAAATTAATGAAAGACAATATGTCCTATGCAGAAATCCAAAATGACAACATGAAACTGCTCACATACTATCTCCTAAGCTCAAATGTGTAAGGCTTGGACATGCATGACTTCCATCTGTGCCTGCAGGCCACTGAAATCCACATCAACTATGTGGATATCTACCCTGACTTCCTGGCACAGATGCTCCCCAAAATGAAGTGGGCAGTGATTATGCAGGGAGCAGTCACCTCAATCTTGGCTGAGGTACTTAAAGATCCAACTGAAAGCTATTAACAGGACGACACGTTTTTTAGGAAGATGTACCCACATGTGGCTTGAGATTGATGTATTGGATGGTACCCTGCAGTTCTCAGAATCTGGACATCTTTTCCCTATAAGCTGCAGGATCTCCAATATGGTGTTGAATGATAAGGATACAGAGATATAAACTTGTTAGCCACCACACTGTGAGGTGGGAGAGGGTGCACAGGTGAAGGAACACCCTCATTGAAGCAGGGGGACAGGGGATGTGATAGGGGGTTTCTGGAGGAGTGGGAAACTGGGAAAGAATACAACATTTGAAATGTAAGTTAAAATATATGTAATTAAAAAAAAAGACCAACCAAATAATGCAAAGTGAGGGGCCCATCGCTGCCACCGAATATGTAGCAAATGATGGCCTAGTTGGACACAGTGAGAGGAGGGGATCCTGGTCCTGAGAGACTCTATACCTCAGTGTAAGGGAATGGCATGACAGGGAAGCAGGAGTGCTTAGGTTGGTCAGTAGGGGGAGGAGGGACATGTTATTGGGTTTTTAGAGGGGAAAACTTGAAATGGGATAACATTTAAAATGTAAATATAGAAAATATCTAATAAAATAAAATAATAAAATAAAAAACCTTGGGAACAATAAGTTAATAGCAGAATAAAAAAAAAATCAAAGAAGCTGGGTGTGGTGTTGCAAGCCTTTATTCCCTGGACTTGGTAGGCAGAGGCAGGCAAATTTATGAGTTCAAGGCCAACCAGGTTTTCAGAATGAGTTCTACAACAGCCAAGCCTACACAGAGAAAACCTGCCTCAAAAAAAATAAGAAAGAAAGAAAGATAGTAAGAAAGAAAGAAAGAAAGAAAGAAAGAAAGAAAGAAAGAAAGAAAGAAAGAAAGAAAGAAAGAAAGAAAGAAAGAAAGAGCAAAGCACCAAAGCACTCATGTGCATGCACTGGTTCCAAAGACAGCCCTGTCCAAATGATACAACAGCACATGTTTTCACAAAATGGATTCTGAACATGTCCTCAGATTGGTCCTTTGACTATACTATCTAGGTTATTCCCCTCATGGTCACAAGAAACAAAAGGAAGCAAGATATTAGTCTGAAGCAGATATCAGACTGATGCCAAGACCAGCCTATGACTCCATTATGCTTTCTGTTTTCAAGCATCCAGAGAGTGGTTCTCAACCTTTCTAATGCTACAGTTCCTTCATATATATTCTTCCTCATGCTTGGTGAGCCCTTACATAGAATTATTTTTTCCTACTTCATAACTGTAATTTCCTACTGTTATAAATCCTAACATAAATACCTGACATAAAGATAGTCCTAGACAACTCCCATGAAAGTGTCACAAGGACTTAGAACTTATAGGTTGCCATTCACAGTGCCAGGAAATACTAGTAAGACTAGCCAGCTCCTTGATTTTTACACTTTCTGCCTTCCAGAACTGTACTAGGATAGATGTGATCTATTTTAGTTGTTTAATCATGTGATCATCTGGAGTTGTCTAAGACTATCTTTATGTCAGGTATGTATGTTAGGATTTATAACAGTAGGAAATTATAGTTATGAGGTAGGAAAAAATAATTTAATGTAGGGGTTCACCAAGCATAAGGAAGAATATATATGAAGGAACTTGGAAACACACATACCCAAGTGGATGATGGAGTCTATTTTTCCTGTCCTGGAATCTTGGCAGGGATGAGTCAGCTCTAATGAAATAGATGAGAAAGGTTACTGGATGAATTCCTACTCAAAGTCATTGGAGACAACAGCAAATCTGTTTTGTCCGAATGGAGAATGGATGAGGATTTGTGCTCCATTAAAAAGGTCAATAAATTGACTAATTTGATTCCTGCCTGTATATTTGTGTGTGCTTTGTACTTTTTTCTGCTTTGTGTTGTGCTCTGTGTTCTTGATTATTAACTCTAGGGTCCTTACCATACTTGCAAAATGAAACATTTCTCAGTTGGAAAAGCTCTCATTTTTTTCCTCTGTATACAATATGATTCTTTAAAAAATAAGTTTTTGATTCCTTTGTACTAATAGTAAGATCAAAATTTCTGGGAAGACACTTTTCATTGAAAATACAGTTTTTCATTCAATAGATTCAGATTACTGTCCCCCCAAATCCTTCTACAACCTCTCCACTTCTCGACCCACCCAAATTCACACTTTTTCTTTCTCCCTTTATTAAAATACAAACAGGCATCTAAATAATAATGATACTATTAATGATACTAATGACAATAATAATGAAGATTAAGATACAAAATAAACAAATGAACCAGAACAGAACAAAGCAAACATAATGAAAAAGAGGCAAAGAAAAAGCACAAGAAATATACATGTAGACACAGAGACATATATGTTCACAAACACTCAGAAATCCCATAAAAACAAAAAAAACTGCAAACCATAATATATAAACAAAGGACCCTTAAGGTATTCTTTAAAGAACCCTGCCAATACCTTATTATATAAAGGACCTCCAAGATTATTATCCAGTTTGATTTTCATTTGCCAGGCAATGCTGAACTAGAGACTTAGATTTAAGCATGGTTTGCATACCCAGTGATACCCTAGTGGAAATTTGAATGTTTTCCTTTCCAAGCTACAAACTAGAAATAACTTCTGAGATAAAGATAGTGGCATGCACGCCCTTCCCTCTCATTGCTTGGGCTCTTTCTATCTCAGACCTTGCAGGCGCTGTGCATACAGATACTGCTACAGACACTTTTAGTTCAATGCAACTGATATTAGAAGGCCTTGGGTGAGAGTTTTAACCACTTCGACCTATGGGAGTGATAGAATGATAAGAAATATCAATGGCTCATTTAAACTTTGGTTGCTTCATTTTCTATACTCATGCTGGTTTGCAGCATGACCACCTTCATAGTCTCTGTGGGTTTTGACATGATGAATGAACAGGCAATCTTCAGAGGATGTAAAGAATTAAAGCTCAAGGAATGTATGAGGTGGCCCACTAGCCACTCAAGTAAGTTTACTAGCCACTCAAGACCGCGTACCTGAACTTCATCTCTGAAATAATATACATGGTAGAAGAAGAGGATTGTCTCTTCCACACTGTCCTGCAATCTCTACACATGTGCAGTGGTTTGTGCACAGTTACACACATATGTACTTAATCAAACACATGTACCCATAATGTAAGTACATTAAAATGTATAAAATCATATAAAAACAAGCAGACCTCCTACTGGAAGTTTCAGAGAGACTACATTTATAGGATTTGGAGCTTGTTTGTTTCCTACAAACCTCCCATGCAGAAGGGAGGTTTTACATCTACTTTCGCACGACTAAGACTTCGCTTGAAGCACTTGCCTGGGATTCCTGTAGATTTGGTTTTTCTCACCACATATGAAGAAATCTCTGTGTATTCTGAGTGCCCTAGATGCTGCTGAACTGAAAAATGCACATGCAACACAGACTTCCCACAATTGCTGAAGGCAGGCCCTCCTTTCTTTCTTTTACTGTAGAAGTAACTTTTCCATTTTCTAAACAACAGACAGTAGTAGTTTCCTTCCTAACACAAATGTCTCTGGTTTAGTTAAATAGATTTATTAGCTTCAAATCAGACAATACCATGCAAGTTCATTTTCAGAAGGGTTAAGTGGAATTGAATTTGTGTTGTGTATTACTAACTGAGAGGCCAATTTATAACCACAGAGCACTTTGAGTTGAGTGAAAATAATATTTTTACAATTATAAAATGCATAAAATTCCGTACCAAATTTTTTTCAAACTTGCTTTATATGTAAGATAAACCAAAAATTAACAGACAACTACCAAACAGTTAAAGCATACAACATGGCAATAAATTAAACGAAAATGCTTATTTAGAAGTGGGAGAAGATAAGCTTTTATGGAATCTGTTTAATTGTATAAGAAAGAGAAACATCACTTTTCTTCACATGCTCAGAATATAAGAGGGGGAAAATATCCATGTGATAATCCAGTTCTATGTACACAAAATTAAGCAAGATCCTCATAATTAATGTGTGAGTACACAATGCCTGACTCAAATTCTATCATAGACACTCAAGTCCTGTCACTGAAGGCTCATCAGTCTCACTGTATTATTGTTTATTATTATTATTATTATTATTATTATTATTATTATTATTATTATTAATTGCTGTTGTTTTTCTTTTTGTTATAATTACATAATTTAAATTTAAAATTTATTCAATTTCAGTAAATGATATTCAAGAAATGTTTAAAACTTTTAATATTGACCAGGGGCAAATGACTCTGCACTAAAAAACTAGATCTCATTCCCCATATTATTATCTGTTAACAGTGTGCACAAGAAGACCTGAGACCTAACAAAGTTGTCCTTTAGTTCCTCATTTTGCTCACATCAGCATCTGTAAACCATTGCCAAGTTCAGAGGCTAAGAATCTGCATAGTATCTTTCACAGACCAAGTCCTCATCGATGACAGAAACTGTGGCTATGTACTGTGTTTATACTTTATTCCTCATGATGAAGGAACAGCTGAAAGCAAGAAACTGATGCTCTAAAGGGCTTACCAAGAAACTTCCCTGGACAATATTGGTATGAATTAATACAATTTGACTAAAAGAGCACTTTGTCCACCAGGCTTGGAAGATGTAGAAAATGTAAAAATATTAAAGAAAAAAATGTAAAGATGTACTTGTAATATAGTTAACAAAACACCCATGGAAGGAGTTACAGAGACAAAATTTGGAGCTGTGACGAAAAGATGGAGCATCTAGTGATTGCCATATCCAGGGATACATCCCATAATTAGCTTCCAAACGCTGACACCATTGCATACACTAGCAAGATTTTGCTGAAAGGATCCAGATATAGCTGTCTCTTGTGAGACTATGCCGAGGCCTAGCAAACACAGAAGTGGATGCTCACAGTTACCTATTGGAATGGGTCAAACGGCCCCCAATGAAGGAGCTAAAGAAAGTACCCAAGGTGCTAAAGGGAACTGCAACCCTATAGGTGGAACAACAATATGAACTAATCAGTACCCCAGAGCTCTTGTCTCTAGCTGCATATGTATCAAAAGATGGCCTAGTGAGCCATCACAGGAAAGAGAGGCCCTTTGGACTTGCAAACTTTATATGCTCCAGTACAGGGGGACGCCAGGGCCAAAAAGGGGGAGTGGGTGGGTAGGGGAGTGGGGGGATGGTATGGGCAACTTTTGGGATAGCATTGGAAATGTAAACGAGGAAAATACCTAATTAATAAAAAGAGAAATAAAAAAGACTTTATGGTTAATGAGAGTAAATTTTTGTTAAGATTTGTTCACATAGCCTGTCTTCCACTTAGCTCTATTTCCATAGCCAATGGAATGAAATTCTGCCAGGCCTTGTCTATCATCAATATGAGTGGATGTGCAACTACAATAGCCAAAACTAGAAGTTATCATGGAAGATCTCTTTTCTGAAGAAAAATTGAGGAAGAGTGGATTGGGGTAGCAGGAGTGGAGGAGAAGTCAGGGAGCAGAGAAGAGAAGGAATACTAGGTTTGGGATGTTGATTGATTAACTAATTTAAAAAATCAGCTCCAGGACAGATTATTTTCTGGTGTTAGAGAAAACTCATCTCAACAATTATTATTAAGGAGAATTTTATTATCTGAGATCCTACAGTGAATTCGTATTGGTGTTTGTGTCTGTGTCTGTGTGTCTTGGTGTGTGAACCTACTATGTTGCTTAAAGTAGCTAGCAAAATATAATTTGTCTTTCATGAACTCACAAGCCAGGATTCACTTCTCTGACTACACGGCCATCTTAAGAAGTATCCTCCTGACCAAGCAGTTGTTATTTCAACATAAACCTGGGATTCAATCTACCCTGCTTCTAATTGGGACCAAATGTATAAGCCACATGTGTTTCTCTGCCAGACTACTAGTGGATGAGACCCTCGAGTATCAGATGCATACCATGTTGGAGAGGGTACAGAAGCTCCCATGCACTGACCTTATCAATAAATTAATGCTCAAACTTTTCTATAGAGAAAACTGCTATACTCATTTAAAATTAAGAAATCACAAATTGTACATCCCTTTAGGCACAGGAGTGGTATGCAATCATTTAAAAATTCCAATTTGTGTAATAAAAGCCAAAATAATCAAAGTCACTTTACTGCTCTCTTTTACTTCCACAGAGATGGATAACTAGTATGGACAGTGAGATCTGTAAGTGGAATTCAAATGCTTACAACTTTCTTAGGTTTGTGCTGGCTTTCAGGTCTTCTTGTGTTCCCCAAGCTTCCTTGAAAATAGACAATGTCAAGGGAGAAACTGAGGTGACAACTACCATGCTTACACTGAAGGAAGACACAGTCTTATCATCTTGTTCATAAATTTACCTGAATCTTTGTTTTGGTATTCTATGACGGTCAACATTATAGCCACTGAAACTATGCCATGAATATTAATTCTTTCTGACTTCAAGGGCCATAATAGCATTTTACATCTCTTCTGAGAAAAGTGAAGAATTAAATCATAGTCCATGGTACCTGAAACCAGAGGATAGTGTCTAAGAAAACATTGCTATGGACACAGATGTCTAACAAAAACATAGGTATGGATACAAATGTCAAACAAATACTCATTTCTTTTATTACTAATACAAAAAATTTGTGGATAACACAGATAATGAAAGACAGTGGGAAACAATGTAGAATTCTATTGTATCTTTTTTTATGATATGAAACATAACTCTCCCAAATTTTCTAGATTTTAAACCTTCTTTACATTCTGTCCCTGCAATATGCTAATTTTCCTTAGCTTGGCCATTCTGTCTGAGTTTTCTGACTAAGTACATTCTGGTGTCTGAGAAGCCTTGATCATCTGTTAAACATTTTCTCACACAGGTTACATGTATAGGGATGGTCAGCAATGTGGGTCAGCTGGTGCTTAATGAGGTGACATTTTTGAAGGAATGGTCTCCCACATTCAATACAGTTAAACAGGATTCTCTCCTGTATAAAATCATTCATGTTCAACTAAATTTGTATTATGATTAAAGGTTTTCTGGCAACAGGAACACAGATGTAGTTTTATTTCTTAGTGAGTCAGATAATGTATTTTAAAATCTGAACGGTGTTTTTCTGTGTGTGAGGGTGCATGTGTGTGTGTGTGTGTGTGTGTGATATGTATTCAGAATCCAAAGAGACCAGAAGACTTAGAGACACAAGTAGGTTTTTATTCTTGTTTTTTTTTTTGTTCTTTTGTTTTGTTTTGTTTTGTTTTGTTTTCTAGACAAAGTTTGTTTGTTTACCCCTGGCTTTCCAAAAACTCACTCTGTAGACCAAGGTGGCCTCAAACTCAGAAATTCGCCTGCCTATGCCCCCACCCCCCAAATGCTGGGATTGAAGACCTGTTCCCACACTGCCTGACATTAGACAGTTTTTTTGTTAAACTATATTTGGTGCTATAAACAGAACGGGAAGTTTAACATGTACTGTTTAAGAATTGAGCCATCTCTTTCTTCACAATGCAAAGAATAACAAGAATGAATAAAATAGAAAAATATTGTATAATAGATATGAGGGCTTATCTATAATTGTTTAAGAGTTAAATAATAACAACAAAAAGTCAATCAGCTCAGTCTGGACATATGTATACAAATTGCCAAGTAACTTTTAACAAAACACACAAGCAATTCAATGAAGGAAGGCTATAAATGTCAATAAATGATGGGGAGCAAATTGGACAATGTGATGAGTGTTCTTGGGTTTGAACTTTACTGCATCAAAAATTAACTAAAATCCAAATGACTGGGCAAGACATTAATGGATTTTTTTCTTAGTAATTTGAGATGGCAAGATCCATTTTGAATCTGAATCTTTCAAGTGGGAAAAGTCACTTTAAACCTGGCACACACTTATATAAATGTTCTGCAACCTATATGAAAGACATGGAAGAAGAAACTTTGTTTTCTTTGCCTGTTTGCCCTCATTGGGAAGCCCATTTCTTCACAGTCAATACAGGCCATTTTCAGTATTCCATAATACACTGGAGACTACCTGAGACAATCCACCTCATTGACTGAATAACTATGAGGTTCTTAGAATATCAGTTGGTAGACAGCTATTGTTGGATCACACCCTGTAATTCACTTTAAAGTATATTTAAATTACATTTACAGTATATTATATAACAAAATATTATAAATGATAAAATATATTACATATAAAATAAATTATATATAATATATACACCATAGTTTTATAAAATTATGCATATATATAATTTGTGCTGTATGTTTTGTTTCACCCGAGAGCAGTGACACATAATAGGTAAAAGAGTCAGCCTCACACTCAATCTCAACTTCATACTGTATGTAAAATAATTCACAAGGGCAGGTAAGAACAAAAAAAATTTAGGAAAATTGGAGTATATGTATGATTAAGAGAGTTAAGAGTGCTAGATTTCATGGAAGAAATATTCATTCTAAGAGAAATAATTGATCCTCACTAAAATTAAGAACTTTCACGCTGAGCTGGATGGTGGTGGTGTGTGTTTTAAACCCAGAACTTGGGACACAAAGGCAGGTGAGTTTGTGGTAAACCTGCTGTACAGATTGATCTTGAGGACAGCCAGGGTTATGCAGAGAAATTGTATGTTAAAAAAACAAAGAAAACAAACAACCCCAAAACAAAAAATAACATAGAAAATATTTTATTTTTCTGTAGCAGTTCCTGATTCAACAGTGAAGAAGCAATCTAAATCAATTATAATCCAAAAGGCAATATCGCCCAGAGTATATTTTTCACTGTTACAGTCCAGGTTACACAATGTATACACAAAGGAAAGGAGTTATAGTTAACCAGTTAAACTAGTCAGGTGGTTAGCTTGTAGATGGCCAGCATTACAACACTGTAGAGTGTCTTCTTCCATGGGTTAGCATAGCCCATTCTACCTCAGATAAATAAATTTGTATATCGTCAAATATTAACATTCCTGAAGAAGAGAAAGGACTTGAATTTAATACTGAGTCAGAAGCAGTTGTTGTACCTGTCTGTGAATCATGGCAGGCTGCATACTGAGGAAATTATCAGTAACGAATTTAGGTGGAGAAACTGGGATAACCAGAGGTAGGCAAGTGGACCAGATAATTGGTTGTAAAATATCCAGTTTCCACTCTGATCCTGACAAGTCTAGTCGCCTGGAGATCAGTAAGGTTGAATGTACCAGAGAACACTAGTGGTCTTAGCAGCAGGAAAAATCTAAAATGAGACTGCCTGAATTCAAAAGGGAAATGTTAAAATAAAATAAAACAATAACAAAAAGCAATCTGACTTTCTCCAGCCCCTCTATGGTCCAGTAGCCTCCATGGCTTTTTAACACCAACAAACCACTAGTAAACACTACTGTTGGGCAGATTTGTGTGTTGCTATAAAGCTGCCTTGATCATTTGCTTTCTTGGGTGTTATCCTTCATGAAGTTATTTCTCTCTTTTCCTTCTCTGTAAAATATATAAGACTAAACTTAAAAGCATTTTCTGAAGTGATACATGAGTCCCACCCTCTCTATATAAGATCTGGTTACCATGAGTCAGCCAAAATAAACTCTGCCTGACATTCTTAGGTTGGATTCTGAAAGAGGTGGTTTCTGTTGTCACTGGGGTGTCACTTATTTCCCCATTCACTAGCAGCACCTAGAACATGGCACTAGGGTACAAAGGCCAGTGGAAGTCCTCCTCTCTCAACTCATGGATGTATTTTCATAAAAAAGATATTAATCCCAGCATCTATTCCACCTCTAGAGAACATGAATGCCAGCCTAGGCTCCTATACCTAACAAAACTCTCAATCACCATAGACGGAGAAAACAATATATACAACGACAAAGCCAATTTTACACATAATCTTTCCTTAAATCCAGCCCTACAAAGAATAATAGGTGGAATACAACAACACAAGGAGTGAAACTACACCATAGAAGAAACAAGAAAGTAATCTTACAACAAATCCACAAAAACATGCTTCCACCTCTAAGAATAAAACTAATAGAAAGTAACAATCACTTTACCTTAATATCTATTAATATGAAAATTAATATTACCATCATAACCTAATTGAATGAAATTCAAAAATATGAGGAATTAGAAATTGTCCGTTTTTCATTATGTTGTTCCTAATTTCGTAAATAGGATTAATAAGTCCAATATTGTATAATCCATATATTCTTTCTTCTTGTTTATACATAACACTGTATTGCTGTGTGCCACATAATGGTCTTGAAAACATGGTTCCCCTATCTCAGCCTCTGTATTAGTAGGATTGTTTATTTGATATTTTTACACTATACTATGGTTTTCAGAACAGCTTAAATTTTTCAAAACTCTTTATAAACCAAAATAAATGTAGACAATTAATTTGGGAGGTGGCTTATAAGAGAACAGCAAAGAGTGAGACTAAAGGCTTTGCTTGATATTTATTATTATTGTATAAATTCTGAAGAGGACTTTATAAGTTACTATTATTCTAAGGTGAATGCTTTTGAAAAAACATCACATCCAATAAAACTGAATTCTATCATCAACTAACTTCTGTGACACTCTCCAAGCAGAACAATTCTTCATTGAAACAGTTGATCAATGACTTCATGGATAGACCATCTTAATAAACACCCATTCCATAAGTGAATGTACCCTGTTACATGTGGCCTGAGAATGACAACAATCACTCAAATCAAATAGCTTTGAACATAGCAGGAAATTAGTATCCAAAAATCATGCCTACAGTTCATTCCTTGCCACAGCAGATATATCAACTCTACCCTTAGTACTATGGAGGTAAAATACTTTGGTGATGTGAGGGACATTCAAGTACAGCCTTATTACAATGAAATCCAGTGTCCATAAATTGTTCTTCTTTTTTTCTTTTCTTTTTTTTTTTGTATCACAGTAAGCCAAGATTTTTTTTTTAAATTTTACAATTATTATATACTTTCTTCGTTTACATTCCAAAAGTCCCCTCCCGCCTCCCCCCTTACCTCTCCTTGATCCCCAACATACCTACTCCCACCTACATTCCCTAGCAGTACCGTGAGCTGAGGCATATAACCTTCACAAAACCATAGGCCTCTCTCCCCACAGATGGCCTACCAGGCCATCTCCTGCTACACATTCAACTAGAGACATGAGCTCTGGAGGTACTGGTTAGTTAATATTGTTGTTCTTATTTAGGGTTTCAAACCATCTCAGTTCCTTGGGTACTTTCTCTAGCTCCTCCATTGGGAGTCCTGTGTTCCATCCAATAGATGATTGTGAGCATCCACTTCTGTATTTGCCAGTCACTGGACTATCCTCACACAAGACAACTTCAGGGTCCTGTTAGCATAATCTGTAAGTCAAGAATTTTAAGATCTCCTAAAAACACAACAAACAAACAAACAAACAAACAACAAACAAACCAAAAGACTATTTATGTTCACCAAAAAAACTAATAGTGATATATTATTTTAATATATCATACAGTTAATATATTTGCAGTTATTTAAAATTTATGAGAAAAAAGAATTTTCAGTATTGCTGCAGACAAATATATAAATTGATTGTTGTTTCTATCAAACAACATTTTTAATATTCATTTTTATTGTTACAATATTTTATAAATATTAAGGAACATGATAAAAAATGGAAGGTTGATAGGTTTTGAGTGGGCATCAGCTGGAAGAGTTGGGGTATAAAATAAAAAGAAGAATGTGATGTAAGTCTGTTTACTCAAAATATGTTTTTAGATGTTAACAAATTCAGATAAATTGAAATTATGTATATTTTCTTATCATAATGCAATAAAAATTAAATCAAAATATATTTCTAGAACTGGTGGGATTGCTCAGCAGTTATGAGAACCGGCTATTATTTTACAGTTCCTGAGTTCAATTCCCAGCAACAACATGGTGGCTTACTACCATATACAAAGTGATCTGATGACCCCTTCTTTCATGAAGGTGAACCCATAAAAAGAGGACTCATACATTTTAAAAATGATAGACTTAAACACATTAAAATGTTTCTATTATTATTATTATTATTATTATTATTATTATTATTATTAAAGTGTCTAACTACTTCCTTTCATTTCTTTCCACCAAACCAGCCTTGGAAATCTAATGCACAAGTAGGAAAACACTGCAAGTTAATGGGCGGAATGCTCTTGGGTACATGAAATACACACTAGACTAGTTGAAAAAATGGAAAAACTAGCTGTTAAGGGCAACTTTTGGTTAGGCAGTGGTGGTTCATGCCTTCAATCACAGCACTTGGGAGGCAGAGGACAAGGATTTTTGAGTTCAAAATCAGCCTGGTGTAAGTTCCAGGACAGACAGTGCTACACTGAAAAACCCTGTCTTGAAATTTAATAATAATAATAATAATAATAATAATAATAATAATAATAATAATAATAATAATAATAATAAAAGCACCTATTCTATGCAGAGGACCAGGCACAAAGCACCCACATTGTGGCTCATAACATATGCACAATCACAGTTTCAGAGAAACAGTGCTCTCTTGCAGCGTCTGTAGGCAACAGAGGCATAAGTGAGAGAGAGGGGCTGCTCAGCCTAGCACATAAGTGAGAGAGGGGACCTGGGCAGCCCAGCATATAAGTGAGAGAGAGGCCCTGCCCAGCCTAGCACATAAGTGAAAAAGAGGGCCTGCAAGGACTAACATCTAAGTGAGAGGGAGGTCCTGGGAAGCCTAGCACATAAGAGAGAGAAGGGCCCTGGGCAGTCTAGCACATAAGAGAGAGAGAGGACATGTGAAGCCTAGCACCTAAGAGAGAGAGAGAGAGAGAGAGAGAGAGAGAGAGAGAGAGAGAGAGGACCTGCCCAGCCTAACTCCTAAGTGAGAGAGTGGGCCTGAGTGGCCAAGCACATAAGTGAGAGAGAGAGGGCCTGCACTGCCTAGCACACTCTTCTATCAAGCTGAGGACTAGGAAAGTAGAGAAAGGAGAGTACCAGGGGTTGTAGGAAATCTGCATGTTCCCTTCTGAACTCTTAGGGCAGCATAGACTCTTCTGGTGTGCGTGTGTACATGCAGAAGTCCACATTATTAAATGTTTATGCACATAAATAAATAAAAAACCAAAAATGCTTACAAGAGCCTCTACAGCTGAAATTAAGTAGAGCCATTTGCTGTATTTCATATGTTACATATTTGTTCTGGATTTTCAAGTTTGTAAGCACTTGTCAACCAACAAACTGGAAATCATTTGTCTTAAAGCCAGTAGATTACTCCCACCTTCTAAAATCTCCCTTCAAAGTACTTGGTATTCCGTGAACGCATGCGCAGGGTGTATTCAGCCAATCAGCACAGTCCTTTGGTGAGACCTATTTGCTCCAGCTGGCATCACAAAGGATCCTCTGAGTCTTCTGTCTGGGTGTGGCCCCTGACAACGGTTTTTTTTTTTTTTTTTTTTTTTGCCATTGAGGAGCTAAGCACAGAAGGGTGCGGTTTGGAAGGTGTTCTCCTCTTAGATGAGCTGTAAGTGATAGTCTGCCCTGATCAGGGTTGTTGGACAGTTAATCGAGGTGTGACAGGGTGGGGAATCTCAGGCCCAGGAGGCCACTATGTGAGGAAAAGCCTCCTGATCGCCATTTTCTGTGGAATCTGAGGGTGAATGGAAGGTGGAGGACCATATTCATGGAAGAGGATCGAACAGGTCAGGGCCATAGAGAATTGGGAACCCTTGGAAGAGAAAAGCTTGGGGCCTGGGGATAGGATCAGAGAACCAGCTGCAGGACTGTGGGTCAGGGAACAGGGAGCCATTGGTGAGATGCCTTGGCGATTGTCCTGTGTGATATTCAGGATCCCTTAGAAACACACTGAGGATTCCTCCCTCCTCATTGTCTTCTCTATGGTGTGTTCCTTTAGTATAGACTGTATGAACATTGCAGACAGTAGAATGGCATAGGAAGATGAATGAAAAGAAGAAGAGGAGATAATTGTAAGAGATTCATAAGTCATTGGGGATGGATTCTGACCACAGATCTTTCTGTCTCAGTCTCCCATGTATTGGGATTAAAGACTTGCACCACCAAGTTCAGCTTTTTCTCTCAGTTTAGTTTCTGTAGGATGGGATCTATCTTTGTAGTTTCAGCTGGCCCGGCTTGGCCTGGCCTTGAACTTACAATCTTCAGATGTTTGAAATCCTCGGCTTCCCCAAATCCCTAATTTCTCCAATATAAGGTCTTTCTGTGTGGGTGGTGGTGGTAGTTCATGTTTTTTTGTAGACTTAGTGGTGGATCTTTTTGATATGAATATACAGTTACCATGTTCTTTATCTTTCTGGATAGAACTGTGAGTTTACGTTAGACTGAGATAAACTGGTAAACAGAATTGCTGATGTTTTGTTTAAAAATATTCTGTGGGAGATAGGACCAAAATTCAGATACCTCAAAGGTTAAAGGATGTTGCTCATCGTTTTTTGGGAGGAGGGGAGGACTCATATGTTGAAGGTTGGCCAGTTTTTGTCTCTTTTTAAACTGAGAAATGGCAGACTAATAATTTAGGTTCTAAAGGAGGTTTTTAAAGAAGTGAGTTAAAGAAGTTTTTAAAACAAGTTGTGAGGGAGAGGGACATGATAAATGGGATACACGGAGGAAATGGTACGGGTAAGTGTATATATATATATGCATCACCATATTGAATATGTACAGAGAACTCTCTGATAAAGGCAATTGATTAAAAATATACATGTTAAGTAAAAAAAGAAATGATCTTTCATTGAGCTAAAATAATTATTTGATTTTTTGTTATTTTTAATTATTTAAATGATAATTTTTAATCAGGTAACTAAGTTCTTTTTTTTTCCTTTTTATTTTTATTGTTTTTTTTTTTTTAAACTAAGAAGACTACTGAGTTCTTATGAGAAGAATGGCTCTTAAGAAATTGAAGGTGATACCAAAGGAAGGTTACTTATTACTTTTGGACTTTGATGATGAGGACGATGACATAAAAGTTTCAGAGGAGGCTCTTTCGGAAGGTATCGCATTTCCAGTATTAATTGTGTCCTGCAGTTCATTAGACTTTACCTAGTCACCTGAAATGGAAGAAGTCTTTGTTAAGAGTTTACATATACTTCATTTCTAATTTTACCTATATCTCTCTATTCCTATATACAAGGTTTTGCAGCACATAAACCTACTCTTGGAACTATATCAGCATATGTTGAGAGAGAAGAACTTTCTTGATTTCACCTCAAGAAAAGACATGAACATTGTTCGTATAATATGTTTGCCAAACATGAATTTATTTCATAAAACTTGCAAATAAATTATTTCCTTTCTTTTTCTATTATAACTTTTCCTTATTTACATTTCAAATATTATCCCCGTTTCTAGTTTCCACTCCAAAAAATCTCCTGTCCTCTCCCCTCTCCCCCATCTCCCCAACACATCATCTACCAATTCCTAACCCAGGTATTCCCCCATACTGGGGCATAGGATCTTTACAGGAACAAGTGTCTCTCCTCCCATTGATGCCTGACTAGTCCATCCTCTGCTACATAAGAAGCTGGAATCATATATCCCATTATTTGTTTTCATTGATTGGTGGTTTAATCCCATGGAATTGTGGGGTACTTGTTAGTTCATGTTGTTTTTTCTTCTAGGGGCCTGCAAACTCCTTAAGCTCCTTAGGTATTTTCTCCAGCTCCATAATTGGGGACCCTGTGCTAAGTCCAAAGGATGTCTGTGAACATCCACTTTTTTATTTGTCAGGCATTAGCAGATCCTCTCAGGAGACAACTATATCATTCTCCTGCACCCAATCCCTTGTTGGCATCTTCAGTAGATTTGGTGGTTGTATATGGGATGGATCCCCAAGTGAGGCAGTCTCTGTATTCTTTTATTCTCAGCTCCAATCTTTGTCTCTGTAACTCCCTCCATGATTATTTGGTTCCCCATTCTAAGAAGGAACGGCATATCCACACTTTGGTCTTCCTTCTTCAGTTTCATGGGTTTTGCACATTTTACCTTGGTTATTCTGAGCTTCAGGGATAATATCCACTCATCAATGTGTGAATATCATGTGTGTTTTTTGTGATTGGGTTAACTCTCTTAGGAAGATATCATCCAGATCCATCCATTTGTATAAAAATTTCATGAATTCATTGTTTTTAATAGCTGTGTAGTAATTCATTAAGTAAATGTGCCATATTTTCTATATACATTCCTCTAAAGAGAGTCATCTGGGTTCATTTCAGCTTCTTGTTATTATACAAAAGGCTGCTATGGACAAAGTGAAGCATGTTTCCTTATTACAAGTTTGAACTTCTGGGTATAACCTTATCAGTTTTATGAGGTCCCATTTGTCCATTTTTAATCTTATAGCACAAGACATTGGTAGTATTTTTTTTTCAAGAATATCCCCCCTTTGCCCATGTATTCCAGGCTATTCCCCACTTTCTCCTCTATAAGTTTCAGTGTCTCTGGTTTTATGTGCAGTCCCTTGATCGACTTAGACTTGAGCATTGCACAGGGGATGAGAATAGATCAATTTACATTCTCCTACATGCTAACTGCCAATTGAACCAACACCATTTGTTGAAAATGCTGTCTCCTTTCCACTAGATGGTTTTAGCTCCTTTGTCAAAGATCAAGTGACTAAAGGTTTATTTCTCTGACTTCAGTTCTATTTCATTTATCTACCTGTCTACCACTATACCTGTACCATGTAGTGTTTATCACAATTGCTTTGTAGTGCACTTTGAGGTCAGGCATGGTGATTCCACAAGAGGTTCTTTTATTGTTGGGAATAGTTTTTCCTATACCAGGTTTTTGTTTTTTGTTGTTGTTGTTGTTGTTGGTTTTTTGTTGTTGTTGTTGTTGTTGCTTGTTTGTTTTTTTCAAATTCCAGGAGAATTTGTAAATTGCCCTTTCTAACTCAGTAAAGAATTGAGTTGGAATTTTGATGGGGATTATATTGAATCTATAAACTACTTTTGGCAGAACAGCCATTTTTACTATATTAATCCTTCCAATCCATGAGCATGGGAGTTCTTTCCATGTTCTGAGATCTTGTTTCATTTCTTTCTTCAGAGACATGAAGTTTTTATCATATATATCTTTCACTTTCTAATTTAGAGTCACACCAAGCTATTTTATATTATTTGTGAGTATTGTGAAGGGTGAGTTTTCCCAAATTTCTTTCTCATCCTCTTTTTCCTTTGAGTAGAGAAAGGCCACTGATATGTTTGAGTTAATTTTATATTCACCTACTGCACTGAAGTCATATATATGGTTACGATTTCTCTGGTGCATTTTTGGGTCACTGATACATGCTATCATATATTCTGGAAATAGTGATATTTTGACTTCTTCCTTTCCAATTTGTATTCATTTGTTTTCCTTTTGTTGTCTAATTGCTCTGGTTAGGACTTCAACTACTATATTCAATAGGTATGAAGAAAGTGGGCAGCCTTGTCTAGTCCCTGATTTTAATGAGATTGTTTCATTTAGTTTAATGTTTCCTACTCGTTTGCTGTCTATTGTATTTTTTTTTTTATGTTTAGATATGGGCCTTGAATTCCTGACCTTTCCTGGACTTTTATTATGAATGGGTGTTGTGTTTTGTCAAATGCTTTCTCAGCATCTAATGAGGTGATCATGTTGTTTTCATCTTTGAGTTTGTTTCTATAGTGGATTAAGTTGACAAATTTCCATATATTAAACCATCCCTGCATTACAGGGATGAAGTCTACTTGACCATGATGGATGATCGTTTTGATGTATTCTTTTATTTGGTTTGCAGTGATTTTATTGAGTATTTTTGCTTCGAAATTCATAAGGGAAAATGGTCTGAAGTTTCCTTTCTTCATTGTGTTTTTGTATGGTTTGAATATAATTGTAATCTGGCTTCATAGAACAAATTCAATAGTGTTCCTTCTCTTTTGATTTTGCATATTAGTTTGAAGAATTTTGGTCTTAGGTCTCCATGTGTAAGACCCCGAAGATGGACCTCCTCTCAAGTCCAGTAAAGTCCCGGGATGAGCTGGCCAGCACCCCAATGACTTGAGAGAAATCGATACCTGATGCAAACTGCAAGAGTTTTTATTATCAGCTAGCTAAGGACAAACTCCTTCCACTGTGCAGGGCAGGGGCGTATGACTCTGAGATGTGACAGAAGAAGGTTTTTATTAGCTAGCTGAGGAATTGGGATGAGTTGGGAGGAGAGTTTGGAGGAGTTGGGAAGAGATGGGAGGAGTGTTCTTCTCTGCCCAGATGTCCTTGTCAAAACTCCAATTTTGAATCTCTAGCTGTAAGGCTCAGAAACCAAAAGGATTTTTGGTGGCTGTAGAGAACATAGAGTCTCTTTCTGGCTGTATTTTTATAAATCAGGGAAAACAATCTTGGAGAATGTCCAGGTGCTTTACCTTCCAGGGAGAAACGCTCTATGTTGTGGTCTCACATTTCCCACTCCTTCTAGTACATAGTTCTGATCTTATAAGTTAGAAAATTAAACCTCTGGCCCAGCTGCCAAACAAAGCCAACATGAGGTCACAGCTTTAGGATATGTAAGATTGAGAACCTCAGAAGCCCATTGAATGAGACAAAAGAGCCTCTTGCCATTGGGAGGAGGGAGGGAGGGAGGTTCCTGTGCAGTGCCCACTGTGTGTGAGCAGTGCCAGGCCAGTGGGCCATGGCAGGCTGGATGCCAGAACTGGGCACATACTGGAGGTGTGGCAGCAGGGCTTGTGAGAATCATCAGGGAAAGTCCTTTTGATCTGAGTTCAAGTTTGCCAGAATGGTGGCACCAGACCAGGACAGGTACTCCTGTTTGAAATTTATGGGGCACCAAGATGGTTTCTGGTTCGTATGTTTTTTGTTTTTTTGTTTTTGTTTAAGTTTTTTATTGTGTTTCAACATTTCCAAGGCATCTTTTCTGACCAGTTGTAGGTCCTTCAAGTGAGCTAGTGGGAGTTCTGAAAAAGAAACATGAGGGTCAAACATTCCACCTGCTTCTGTTAAAGGGGGGGGGGTCCCCAGTTGAGGAGTTCGAATGGTGTAAGTTTAAATTTCCCTGTGGTGTTCCATACTCAGAACAAGGTGAAGGGAAAAAGAGCTGCATAATCTTTTCTGCAGGTCTCTAAAACCAATTTAGTCAAGGTTTCTTTTAATGCTCTATTCATGTGTGTTTTTGAGCTTTACTAAAGTTTCTTTTATGAGTGTGGATGACATTGCATTTGGCGTATAAATGTTCAGAATTGGGAATTCATTTTGGCAAATTTTAACATTGATGAATATGAAGTGTCCCTCCTCTTTTTTTTTTTGATAACTTTGGGTTGAAAGTCGAATTTATTTGATATTAGAATGGCTACTCCAACTTGTTTCTTTGTAACATTTCCTTGGATAATTGTTTTCCAGCCTTTTACTCTAAGGTAATATCTGTATTTGTCCCTGAGATTTGTTTCTAGTATGCTTGGTCTTGCTTAAACATCCTGTCTGTTATTCTATGTTTTTTTATTGGTGAATTGTGTCCGCTGATATTATGAGATATTAAGGAAAAGTAGTTGTTGCTTCCTGTTATTTTTGTTGTTAGAGTTGGAATGTGATTCATGTAGCTTTCTTCTTTTAGGTTTGCTTCAAGATCAATTTCTTGGTTTTTCTAGAGTGTAATTTCCCTCCTTATATTGGAGTTTTCCCATTATTACCCACTTGATGGGCTGGATTTGTTCGAGCATATTGTGTAGATATCGTTTTTTTTTCACAGAATACCTTGTTTTCTCAATCTATTGTAAAATTTTTTGATGCATCTAGTAGCCTTGTCTGGCATTTCTTTTCCCTTAGGGTCTGTATGACATCTGCCCTGGATATTATGGCTTTCATAATCTCTGGGGATAAGTTAGGTATAGTTTTGATAGGATTTCCTTTATAAGTCACTTGACCATTTTCCCTTAGTGCTTTTAATATTCTTCTTTTTCTTTTCTTTTTTTTTATTATGCATTTGGAGTTTTGATTTCTATATGATGGAAGAAATTTCTCTTGTGGTCCAAACTATTTGGAGTTTTGTAGGCTACTTGTATATTCATAGGCAACTCTTTCTTTAGGTTAGGGAAGTTTTCTTCTATAATTTTGTTGAATATATTCACTGTCCCTAAATTTGAAAAACTTACTTGTCATTGATACCTATTATCCTTAAGTTTTGTCATCTCCTTGTGTCCTGGATTTTCTCGGTGTAAATATTTCCTTTCTAAAATCTCTTCCAAAAATTTACATGGAGAGTTTTTCCAGATAAATTCAAATCGATAGTACTTTATTAACTATTACTTATATAGAATCCTTTCAAATGTTTCTGTTTTCTATTGTTAATACAGTAAAGAGCCCAGCATTTGATAAAAATGAGAATATATCGCCTCAAGCAGAAGCAGATGAAGATATGGGGTAACATTTTCAATATTTTTTGCCAGCTCAATAGATTACTTCATAAGTAGTGTTTGTATTACCTTCACTGGAGAAGTAGATTCAGGAAGATAGCAATACAAATCAGACACTGCTATATGTTGAGTTCAAGCCCAGCTTGAGGTCCTTCAGACCTTGTGATAACAAACACATAGCAACTAGTATAATATGACCACCTGCCTGAGATCTTCCAAGATATACACACAAAGAAAAGGAGAAAAATCATGAAAATAAGAGGGGGACCATCTGGCAAGAACAAGGGTCTCAGCAAGAGTGGGAGAGTAATGAATAAACTACTGTGGGTGTAAATGTATGAATTGGTAAAAGTAAAGGATACAAGATCACTTTGATACTCCACCATGTAATATATACATACATATATATATATATATATATATATATATATATATATATATATATATATATACATACATACATATATATACATACATACATATACATATCTACACATACATATACATATGTATATATGTATATATATATATATATATGACATTTGTTCTTAACCAAACATTATATATTTATTATAAATAATTAAAAGAAAGTTCTTTTTAAAGTTTTGTGTGGGTAAGAAAAATGCCTACCAGTCCACTATATTTCTTGCATTAATTTTTTTATTTTCCTTTCTTCACAGAGATGAAGTAGACAGTATGTTGGATAAATCTGAAGGTATGTGTTTTTGGAGGTATTTGCCTGTTTTTTAAAGAGGTCAGAAGAGGGCATCAGATTTCTAGACTGTATAGCAAAAGGGGATAATTTTGGGTTCACAGTAATTGTAGTTTCCTTTAAAACACATATGAGATAACTTCTCAGCAAACATTCAGAATGCAAGATTAGCTGAAGATGTAGCTCAGTGGTAAATCACCATTTAAAAGTGATGAGTTTCATCTTCAGTGGCAAAAATAAACAAACAAAAACAAACAAAGAAACAAAACAATAACAATAAAAACCCCAAAGAAACCAACAAATGCACCAAATTAACAAAAATCCTACCAAACAAGCAAAACACAGTTATAAGTCTTGCAAATGAAATGTTAGGTTGTCCAGTTTGCCAAATTAACTGCAAATTGTAAAATGAGCAAGAAACCCAGTTTGCTCTTGTAAGGAAACAAGCAAAACCAGCAATAAGCATTTTAGGAGCCTAAACTTAGGCATGATTAGAGAATAAAAAAAAAATATACAGTGGCTACCACAAGAGAACAAACCTCTCAGAGGGGCTAGAGAGATGGCTGTTTTGGTAATGTGCTTTATTTGAAAGTATATAAATTAAGGAGGGGGTCTTAAATCGGCTTTAAAAATGCAGGCTGCAACCCAGTGAAAAGTAGTTGGAGACAGCTTGCTGGCTAGCCAGGCTAGTGGCATTGGTGAGCTGCAGATTCAGAGAGAACCTGTCTCATGTTTTAAATTTGGGCAGTCAGAGGTGGTTCATGCCATAATCCCAGCAGTTGGTAACCAGGGTGAGGTCCAGGACTACAACCCTGCCTTGAAAAAAAAAAAAAAGGAAGTTGGAATGTGATTGAGAATGCAGCAAATGTCTATTTGTCGCCCTCTTATGCATACTTATACTGGAATGTATATACATCAGTTTTTTACAATACTCTTTATCTGATTTACACAATCCATTAAAATGATGGTTTTTGTCTTTTTGTTTTTTCTCTATGAGCAAATTGTCAATATTAAGAAAGTGTTATAATTTTGTAATCTCCACTGTATAGTACAAAGAAACATCTTTCAAGAAAAATGATCAGCACACCTTAAAAGACACAAAGGACAGGGATGGAAAGATGGCTTAGAAATTAAGAGCACTTGTTGTTCTTGGACAGAACCAAGTTTTAGTTCCTAGGACCCACACAATGGCTCAAAACCATTTTTAATTCTATATCCATGGGTTTTGGAATTCTCTTCTAGTTTCTATGTGCACCACACATGCATGTTTATAAACACAAACATGCAAAAACAAATTACTTAAATAAATAAAACAATTGAAAATTACAAACAACAGCACCTTCATCTGAAACAAAGTAGGAGAGTCTTGTTTGGGGTCCGTTTTATTTTAGCTTTCAAGTTAGTATTGTAAACTTGGAAAATGGAAAGCCTCTGGGTAGTAGTGGCAGCTAAAATACTACCTCCTTTTTGCTCTTCAATGACAGACGACTGATTGAGCCTTTCTCACCCTTAGTACACATGTGCAAACACTGCCAATCAGCAAGGGCCTTGGCTGAGATTGTTTTCCCGCTATCCAAACCCTGTTACCCAGTATGCTTTGTGGTAGTCATCAAGCCGAGTTCTTGTGGAAGCATGGTAGGGAGAAGTCTCAGTAGAGGTAGTCAATTGTCTGTTGAAAGATGATTAATACTGTTTGAGCTGGGGGCCTGTGTGGGGAAGAAGGTGGAGGGGTGGAGGTGTTACTTTAGGAGTAAGGAGAGGAGGTGACCCTCACTGGACTCAGGAAGGTACTGCTTCCAGGCTCACAATCAACTTTTCCCACTTAGTTCTCTGCTGAGAAAAACAGAGAACTTCGCTAAGGGCAGGGGTTTGAACAGAATTATCTTCTAACAGAAATCAGGAAGGCCAGGGAATTGGAGACCCTGGAAGTCTTCTTGGGGCTTGGGGAGGTGAGGAGTGAGTAAATTGGAAGTCAGTTAGTGGAGCCAACAGACTAAAACCTTCTTTTAGCTGCTGCTGCCTGCCAGGAATTCATTAAAAACGAACTGAAAACCAGTCTTCATTTACCTCTACCTGTTGTTAAAATGGCAGATTCCCGAAATTTCTATGTATAGGCTCCAATTGCCTCAAAATACAGAGGCTCCTCTCAGCCTCAGAAGTGCTGGGACTTCAGACATAATTCAGGCCAGGTTGTTGTTATTTATTTGTTGTTTTGGTTTAGGACAGTAAGCTCTAACTCTATATCTCAGGATTGTCTGAAACCTCACCTGCAGCTTTGACTGGCCTTGAAACTGAAGTCCCCAGCCTTACAAATGTACCTGGGCCTGAGGAAATATGTGTTCTTTATTTTTTATATTTAAATTTTTGTTTGTTTGTTTGTTTGTTTGTTTGTTTTTTATTCCTTTTTTCCTTGTTGAAGATTGAAACCAGAGCTTCTTGCTGTAGCAGTAAAATATTTGTCCAGCCAGAAAAACTTTATATTTTAGATCTGCTTTAGATTTGTATTATGATGAAAAAAATTGAGGAGCTTGGTTATGATAAAAGCAACCATGATTTCATTTGGAGATTGAGATGCAAACACATTTACTCTAATTTATCAAAACCCTAGCAACAATGGGACCAAAATTTAGATCATCCTGTGATTGCATATAAACCCACTTGAAGTCACAGTTAAAGCCATCATATTAGGTGTGTGTGTGTGTGTGTGTGTGTGTGTGTGTGTGTGTGTGTGTGTGTTTATTTACATTTCAAATATTAGTCATTTCCTGGTTTCACCCCAGAAATTCCCTTTACCATTCCACCCTCCCTCTGCTTCTATGAGCATGTTCCCCCACCCACCAACACCCATGTCCCTGCTCTGGTATTTGCCTACACTGGGACACCAAACTTCACATGACCAAGGACCTCTCCTCTCACTGATGTTTGACAAGGACATCCTCTGCTATGTATTTAGCTGGAGCCATGGTCCCCCTCTTTGTTTGCTGGCTTCGTCCCTGAGTGCTCTGGGGGGAGGGGGGCGGTCTGCTTGGTTCATATTATTGTTCTTCCTGTAAGATTACAAACCCCTTCAGCTCCTTCAGTCCTTCCTCTAACTCCTCCACTGTGGACCCCATAATCAGTCTGATTGTTGGCTGTGAGCATGAGCCTCTGTTTTTGCCAACCTCTGGCAGAGCCCCTAAGGGCACAGCCTTATTAGGCTCCTTTCAGCAATCATTTGTTGGTATCCACAATAGTGACAGGGTCTGGTGTTTATATACGGGATGGATCCACAGGTGGGGCAGATTCTGAATGGTCGTTCCTTCAGTCTCTGGCCTGCACTTTGTCTCCATATTTCCTCCCAGTAGTATTTTGTTCCCCATTCTGAGAAGGACGGAAACATGCACACTTTTTTCTTCCTTCTTAAGGTTTATGTGGTCTGTGAATTACATTTTGGGTATTCTGAACTTTTAGGATAATATCCACTTATCAGTGAGTGCATACCATATTTTTTCCTTTGGGATTGTGTTACCTCATACAGGATGATATACTTTAGACCTATCCGTTTGCGTGTGAACTTCCTGAAGTCATTTTTTCTTTATGGTCACTATACATTTTTATCACTATTTCTCTATAATACAGCTTGAGGTCAGGGATGATTCCCCCTGAAGTTCTTTTATTGTTGTGAATAGTTTTACAATATCCTGGATTTTCGTTATTCTAAATGATTTTGCATATTGCTCTTTCTATCTTTATAAAGAATTAAGTTTGAATATTGATGGAGAGGGCATGGAATCAGAGCTTACTTATGGCAAGATAGACATTTTTACTAAATTATTTGGGACACCAATCTATGGCCATGGGAGATCTTTCCATCTTCTGAGAATTTCAATTCTATCTTCAGAGACATGAAGTTCTTGTCCTACAGAACTTTGACTTGCTTTTTTCGTGTCACACCAAGTTATTAAAATATGAGACTATTGTGAAGAGTGTTGCTTCCATAACTTCCTTTTCAGCCTGTTTATCCTTTGAGTAGAGGAAGGCTACTGATCTATTTGAGTTAATTGTATATCCAATCACTTTGCTAAAGTTGTTTCTCAGGCTTAAGGGTTCTTTAGAGGATTTTTTTGGGGTCACTAAATATACTACCTTATTACCTATTAATAGTGATATTTTCATTTGTTCTTTTCCAATTTTTAACTTTTTGACCTCTTTTTGTTGTCTATTTAATCTGGCTAGAACTTATAGTACTATAGTGAATAGGTAGGGAGAGAGTGGGAAGCCTTGTCATATATTAGTGGGATTGCATCGAGTTTCTCTCCATTTATTTTGATGTTGGATCCTGGTTTGCTACTATGTTTAGTTATGGGCCTTGCTTTCTGAATCTATCCAAGACTTCATCATGAAGGTGTGTTGATTTTTTTTAAATGATTCCTCAGCGTCTAATGAGATAATACTGTGTTTTTTTCCTTGAGATTCTTTACATATTGGATTACATTGATGGATTCCCATATATTGAACCATTCCTGTATCCCTGGGATGAAGCCGCTTGATCATGAAGGATGATCATTTTGATGTGTTCTTGGATTGTGTTTAACAGGATGTTATTGAGTATTTTTGCATCAATATTTATAAGTTAAATTGGTCTGAAGTATCCTGTCTTCATTGGGTTTTTGTATGGTTTGGGTATAAGAGTAAATGTGGCTTCATAGAACAAATTAAGTAGTGTTCATTTTCTTTTGTTTTTGCATAATAGATTGAAGATTGTTGGTATTGGTGTTTCATTGAAAGCCTGATAGAAATCTGTACTAAACCCATCAGATACGGGGCTTTTTTTTTTTTTTTTGAGGGGGGAGCTCTTAATGACTGCTTCTATTTCTTTGGGGATTATGGGAGAGTTTACAGGGTTTATCTCAACCTGATTGAAATTTAGTACCTGACATCTGTCTAGATAATTGTCCAATTCATCCAGATTTTCCACTTTTGCTAAGTTACAGGCTTATATAGTAGGATCTGATGATTTTTTTGGATTTACTAAGTATCTGTTGTTATGTCTCCCTTTTCATTACTGGTTTTGTTAATGTTGATATTTTCCCTGTGCCCTGTAATTAGTCTGGCTTATGTTTTATCTATCTTGTTGACTTTCTCAAAGGTCCAGCTCCTAGTTTGTTTGATTTTATGTTATAGTTCCTTTGTTTCCACTTGTTTGATTTCAGCCCTGAGTGTGATTAGTTCCTGCCTTCAACTCCTCTTGGGTGAATTTCCTTCCTGTTATTCAAGGGGTTTTAGGTGTGCTGTCAACCTACTACTGTATCTTCTCTCCAGTTTCTATTTAGAGGCATTCAGAGCTATGAGATTCCCTTTAACACTGCTTTAGTTGTGTTCCACAACTTTCGGTATGTAGTAACTTCATTTTTTTTTTAAACTCTAAAAAGTCTTACATTTATTTTTTTTTTTTTTATTTCTTCCCTACCTGATTTATCACTGACTGGATTTTTGTTCACCTTCTACATGTACATGGGTTTTCAATTATTTATATTATTATTTCAGATCAGCCTTAGTCCTTGGTGATTAGATAGGATGTATGAGATTATTTGGATATTTTTATATCTGTTGAGGCATGTTTTGTGACTGATTATATTGTTAATTTTGGAGAAGGCGTCATGAGGTGCTGAGCAGAATGGACAATTTTTGTTCTAAAATAAAATGTTCTATAGATATCAACTAATGTATTTGTTTCATAACTTCTGTTAGTTTAACTGTGTCTTTTTTTAATTTTTCTTTCCAGGATCTTTCCATTGATGAGGAGGGTTGTTGAAGTCTTCTGCTATTATTGTGTGTGGTGCAATGTGCATTTTGAGCTGTACTAAAGTTTCTTATATGAATATGGATGCCATTGCATTTGGACTATAAATGTTTAGAATTGAAAATTCATCTTGGTAAATTTTAACTTTGATGAATATGAAGTGCCACTCCTTGTCTTTTTTGATAACATTGGGTTGAAAGTCAAATTTATTTGATATTAGAATGGCTACTCCAAATTTGTTTCTTTGGAACATTTGCTTAGAAAATTGTTTTCCAGCCTTTTACTGTGAGGAAATGTCTGTCTTTGTCCCTGAGGTTTGTTTCTGGTATGCTGGGTCTTGCTTACACATCCAGTCTGTTTGTCTATTTCTTTCTAATTGGTGAATAGAATATGGTGATATTAAGAGATACTAAGACAAAGTCTTTGTTTCTTCCTGTTATTTTTGTTGGAATTTTGTTCATGTAGCTATCTTCTTTTAGGTTTACTTCAATATTAATATCTTGCTTTTGCTAGCATGTGATTTCCCTCCTTATATTGGAGTTTTCCCTTTATTATCCCTTGAAGGGTTTGGTTTGTTCAAAGATATTGTGTAAATATTGTTTTTTCACGGAATACCTTGTTTTCTCAATCTATGGTAAAATAGTTTTACTGCATATTATAGCTTTGGCTCTTATTTCTGCTCTCTTAGTGTCTGTATGATATCTACCGTGGATCTTATGGCTTTCATAGTCTCTGGGGAGAAGTTAGGTGTAATTCTGATAGGAATTCCTGTATATGTTACTTGACCATTTTACCTTACTGCTTGTAATATTCTTTCTTTGTTTTGTTCATTTGGTGCTTTGATTAATATATGATGGCAGGGATTTTTGTTTTTGTTGTTGTTTTTCTGGTCCAAACTATTTGGAGTTCTGCATGCTTCTTGTATGTTCATGGACATCTCTTTCATTAGGTTAGGAAAGGTTTCTTTTATAGTTTTGTTGAAGATATTCACTGGCCCTATAATTTGGAAATCTTACTTCTCATCTATACCTGTTATCCTTATGTTTTTTCTTCTCCTTGTGTCCTAGATTTCCTGGATGTACTTAATTTTACTTAATTTTTAAAATCTGTTTCAAAAACTCAAAATGGGCAGTTTTTCCAAAGAAATTCAAATTGATAGTACTTTATTAACTATTACTAATATTGCATACTTTCAAATGTTTACATTTTCTATTGTCAATACAGTAAATAATCCAGCAATTGGTAAAGATGAAAATATATCGCCTCAAGTAAAAGGAGATGAAGACATGGGGTAATATTTTCAATTCTTTTTCTTTTTTTCTCTTTTTTTTTCTTTCTTTTTTTTTTTTTGCCAGTTCAATAGAGTACTTCAAAAGTAGTGTTTGTGTTACCTTCACTGGAAAACTAGATTCAGGAAGATCAGCATTTCAATGTCAGATGCTGATATATGTTAAGTTCAAGCCCAGCTTGGGATCCTTTAGACTTTGTGATCACAAACACATAGGAACTCATACAATAGGACCACCTGCATGTGATCTTTGACACACTCAAAGAAAAGGAGAAACATCATAAAAATAAGTAGGGGACTATCTGGGGGAAAAAAGGGTCTTGGCAATTGTGGGAGAGTTATGAATAAACTCCTTGTGGGGTGTAAACGTATGAATTGTTAAAAGTAAATAATTCAAGTTCAAGTTGGTAGTCCACCATATATTTTATATGCATATGACATTTGTTCCAAACCAAACATTATATATTTATTATAAAAAATTAAAGAAGGTTCTGTGTAAAGTTTTGTGTGTGGTAAAAAAAAATGGCCTACCAGTCTACTATATTTCTTGCTTTAATTTTTTATTGTTCTGTCTTCACAGACATGAAGTAGGCAGTATGTTGGATAAATCTGGAGGTATGTGTTTTAGAAATATTTCCCTGTTTCTTGAAGAGGCCAAACGAGGGAAACAGATCTCTATAGAACCTATAGCATAGGGGGATAATTGTAGGCTTCACAGAAATTATAGTTTTCGTTAAAAAATACACACAGATAACTTCTCATCCAACATTCAAAACTAAAGATTAACTAAAGATGTAGCTCAGTGGTAAAGCAGCATTAAAAGTTATAAATTTCATCTTCAGTGGTGAAAACAAAAACAAAAACAGAAAACCAGCAAAAAAAAAACAAACCCAGCAAATTAAAAAAAAAAAAAAAAAAAGCACCAAAGAAACAAAACACAGCAATAAGACTAGTAAATGAAATGTCAGTTCGTCCAGTGTGCCAAATTAGCTGCAAATTGTAAAGTGAGCAAGAAAACCAATTTGCTGTTGTAAGGAAACAAGCAAAACCACCACTAAGCATTTTAGGAGCCTAAACTTAGCCATGATTAGAGAAATAGAAAAAGAAACCAAACAAACAAAAAACAAACAAACAAAAAATTGCAGTGTCTATAGCAACAGAACAAACCTTGAAGAGTGGCTAGAGAGATGGCTGTTTTAGTAAAATGTTTTTCTTGAAAATAAAAGTGGGGGCCTAGAATCCACTTCTAAAATGCAGGCTGCCAACCAGTGCTGAGTAGGTGGAGACAGCTTGCTGGCTAGCCGAGGTAGTGGCATTGGTTAGCTGCATATTCAGAGAGAACCTATCTCAAGTTTTAAGTTGGGTCAGTCAGTGGTGGCACATGCCTTAATCCCAGACGTTGGAAGGCAGAGGCAGGGAGATTTTTGATTTTGATGCCACCCTGGTATACAGGGTGAGTTCCTGGTTAACCAGAGCTATACAGATAAACCCTGACTTGAAAAAAAAAACTGAAAATGAAAAAGAAATTTGGAATATAATTGAGAATAAAACAGATGTCTATATCTGGCCTCCTTATGCACCCATATACTGAAATGTATACACTCCATTTTTATCCTGAAACTATTTATGATTTACACAATCCATTAAAATTATGGTTTTTTTGTTGCTGTTTTGTTTGTTTGTTTGTTTGTTTTTCTGTTTCTGGAAATAGACAACATTAACAAAGTCATTTTTTATACTCTCCATTATATAGTAAAATTAAACATCTATCGTGAGAAATGGTCCAGCACACCTTAAAACACACACAGGATAGGAATGGAAAGATGGCTTAGAAATTAAGAACACTTGTTGCTTTTGTACAGAACCAAGGTTTAGTTCCTGGAACCCACATAATTCTCAAAATCATTTTTAATTCTAGATCCAGGGATTTTGGCATCCTATTCTAGTTTCTAGGGGAACTAGTCATACATGTTATATAAATACAAACATGCAAAAACACTTTAGTTTAAAAAAAAAAACCAAAAAAAAAGAAACAAAAAAACAAAACAAACAAACAAACAAAAAAAAACAATTTAGAGTTACACAGAACAGTCCCTTCATCTGAAACAAAGTAGGAGAGTCGTCTTTGGAGTTCATTTTATTTTAACTTTCAAGTTAGTATTGCAAACTTAGAAAATGGAAAGCCTCTGGGTAGTAGTGGAAGTTAAAATACTACCCGCTTTTTGAAGCTTTAATCACAGATGACTGAAAGAGCCTCTCTTACCCTTAGTACTCATGTGCAAACACAGCCAATCAGCAATGGGCTTGGCTGAGATTATTTTCCTGCTGTTCAAACCCTGTTACCCAGTATGGTGGCTACAAAGAGTTCTTGAGGAAGCAAAATTCTTGAGGAATCATGGTAGGATGAAGTCTCAGTGGAGGTAGTCAATTGTCTGTTGGTTAATCCTGGTTCAGCTAGGGGTCTGGGTGGGGATGAAGGTGGAGTTTTGGAGGTGTTTCTTCAGGAGTAATGAGATTAGGTGACCCTCACTGGACTCAGGAAGTTGCTACTTCCAGGTTCACAATCGACCTTTCCCACTTAGGCCTCTGCTGAGAAAAACTGAGAACTTCACTGTAAGTGCAAGAGTTTGAACAGACTAGCTCCTAGCAGAAATCAGGAAGGCCAAGGAAATGGAGACCCTGAAAGTATTCTTGGGGACTGGGGATGTGAGGTGTGAGTAAACTGGACTTCACTTAGTGGATGAAACAGACAAAACCCTCTTCTGTGCAACTGCTTCCCACCAGGAATTTATTAAAAAGAAACTGAAGACCAGTCTACATTTTAACGTGTTGTGAAAATGCCACATTGCCGAAATTTCTATATATAGGTTCCAAACTGCCTCAAATACTAGAGGCTTCTCTCAGCCTCAGAAGTGCTGGGAATTCAGACATAATTCAGACCAGGCTGTCTTTATTTATTTGTTGTTTTGGTTTAGGAAAGTAACCTCTAGCTCTATATCTCAGGATTGTCTGAAACCTCAATTGCAGCCTGGACTGGCCTTGTACCTGAAGTCCTCAGCCTCAGAAATGTAATGGGGCCCGAGGAATCATGCCTTCTTTATTTTTTATATCTAAATTTTGGGGGTTTTTATTTTTCATTCCTGAAGATTGAAACCAGAGCTTCTTGCTGTAGCAGTAAAATATTTGTCCAGCCAGGAAGAATTTTATATTTAAGATTTGTCTTAGATTTGTATTGTGATGAAAAAGGTTGAGGAGCTTGGTTGTGATAAGAGCAACTATGATTTTATTTGGAGATTGAGATGCAGACACATTTACTCTAATTTATCAAAAAACTAGCAGGAATGGGAAAAATTTAGATCATCCTGTGATTAGATGTAAACCCACCTGAAGACACAGTTAAAGCCATCTGTGTGTGTGTGTGTGTGTGTGTGTGTGTGTGTGTGTGTGTGTGTGTGTGTGTGTGAGTGTGTGTGTATTTATTTACATTTCAAATATCAGCCATTTCCTGGTTTAATCCCAGGAAATCCCTATTCCATTTGACACTTGCTTTGTTTCTATGAGCCTGTTCACTCACCCACATACTCCACCTCCCTACCCTGGCATTTGCCTACACTGGGGCATGGAGCTTTCACAGGACCAAGGACCTCTCCTCCCACTGATGTCTGACAATACCATCCTCTGCTCTATATGCCGCTAGAGTCATGGGTGCCCCTCTTTGTTTGGTGGCTTAGTCCCTGAGTGCTCTGGTCTGTCTGCTCGGTTCATATTGTTGTTCTTCCTGTAAGGTTGCAAACCCCTTCAGCTCCTTCAGTTCTTCCTCTAACTGCTCCCCTGGGGACCCCATGATCAGTCTGATTGTTGGCTGTGAGCATCAGCCTCTGTTCTTGCCAAGCCCTGGCAGAGCCTCTCAGGAGACAGTCATATTATGCTCCTATCAGCAAGCACTTGTTGGTATCCACAATAGTGACTGTGCCTGGTTTCTGTATATGGGATGGATCCAAAGGTTGGACAGAATCTGGATGGTCATTCCTTAAGTCTCTGCCCTGATCTCCACATTTCCTATCAGGAATGTTATGTTCCCCATTCTAAGAAGGACTGAAACACCTACACTTTTGTCTTCCTTCTTCTTCAGCTTCATGTGGTCTGTGAATTACATTTTGGGTATTCTGAGCTTTTAGGATAATATCCACTTATCAGTGAGTGCATACCATGTTTTTTTTTCCTTTGAGATCACACAGGATGATATATTTTAGATCTCTCCATTTCATGAAGGCATTGTCTCTGTACCATTACCATACATTTTTGTATCACTATTTCTGCATAATACAGCTTAAGGTCAGGGATGATTCCCCCTGAAGTTCTTTTATTGTTGAGAATAGTTTTGGGATATTCTGGAGTTTTGATATTCCGAATGGTTTTGCATATTGCTCTTTCTGTCTCTACGAAGAATTGAGTTTAAATTTTGATGGAGAGTGCATGGAATCTGCAGATTGCTTTTGGGAAGACAGCCATTTTTACTAACTTAATCTATGACCATGGGAGACCTTTCCATCTTCTGAGATTTTTCAGTTTCTTTCTTCAGAGACTTGAAGTTCTTGTCATAGAAATCTTTCACCTGCTTGGTTTGAGTCACATCAAGGAACTATAATTTGTGACTTTTGAAAGGTGTTGTTTCCATAATTGCCTTTCATCCTGTTTATCTTTTGAGTAGAAGAAAGGTACTGTTTTGTTTGAGTTAATTGTATATCTAGCCACTTTGCTGAAGTTGTTTTTCAGGTTTATGGGTTCTCTGATGGAATTTTTGTGGTCACTTAAGTATACTATTTTATTATCTGCTAATAGTGATATTTTGATTTATTCCTTTCCAATTTTTATTCCTTTGACCAATTTTTGTTTTCTAGTTGCTCTGTCTAGAACTTGTAGTACTATAGTGAATTGGTAGGGAAAGAGTAAGAAGCCTTGTCTAGTCCTGTCTTGTCTTATTTTAGTGGGATTGCATCAAGTTTCTTTCCATTTAATTTAATGTTGGCTTCTGGTTTGCTTCTATATTTAGGTATGTGCTTAAAATTCTTAATCTATCCAAGACTATTATCATGAAGGTTTGTTGATTTTTTTTCAAATAATTTCTCTTCATCTAGTGAGAACTGTGTGTGAATTTGCTTCAATATATGTGTGCATGTTTGGATGTGTGTGTCTGTGTGTGTGTGACAGATACATATATATGTATCTGATGAATCCGATAGTTTCATAACTTCTCATTAGTTTCACAGTGTCTCTTTTTCATTTCTTTTTTTCCAGGACCTCTGCGTTGCTCAGAGTGGGGTGTTGAAGTTTCTCACTATTATTATATGGGGTACAATATGTACTTTGAGTTCTAGTAAAATTTCTTTATGAATTTGGTTGCCCTTGTATTTGGAGCATAGATATTCAGAATTGTGAGTTCATCTTTGATGAATTATCCTTTGATAAGCATGAAGTAACATTACTTACCTTAAAAAACAAAAAAAAAGTACTTTGTGAACCTCCTCTTTTCACAGTAGGCCCTCTTGACTACTGAGGCTTTTTTGTAACAGCTTTGAAGGAATTTTAAAAGGAAAAAAAATAGATGTAAACAATTTCACAGTTCCATGTACTCATAGCTAAGTGATATGTATACAAAATTCTGTACATGAAACATATTTTCATTGATCCAGTGCTAATTTTATATTAAGTCAGTTTCTTTTCTAGGAGTCTTCTGTGCTTCCTTCTTTATATGGCACAGTGCAAAACTGAATTCTTTAATGTAACCCTTATAACTTATTTTTAAATTTTATGTTATGGTTATTTTTTTTTTCTTTCACGTGTGTATGTGCACAACTAGTGTGTCTTGTACCTGAGGAAGCCAGATGAAGGCCTTGAATCCCCTGAAACTGAAGTTATAGGTAGTGAGCCACCTTGTGGGTTTTGGTACTCCAATCTCAGAAAGCTGGAAGGGAACCAGTGCTCTTAACTGCTGAATCATCTCTCCAATCCCTTCATTGGTTTTTTTTTTTCTTTTTATGAAATGAATTATGTAACTGTAAGTGGAAGACAACTTACTAAACAATGAGAGAATGATACTCAGATTCTAAAGTATCTGTTTTAAATTATATGTAACTGAATGCTAAGTGAGCTTTCTCAGAAGACAGTAACTTGTCTTTGAGATATGGTGTCATTATGTAGTTCAGGCTGGCCTGCATTTTCCTATTTAACCTATGCAGTCTTTACACTGGAAATCTCCTGCTTAAGCTTCCAATACTAGGATCATACACACAAAAAAAAAACATCTTTACATGGCTTACTAAACAATGCTCCTAATACCTATTTTTGGACTTATTTATGTGTATTAGTGTTTTGCTTACAGTTATATATGTGCACCACATGTGTACCTGTTGTTCAGATATCAGTTGATTATTTCAGATACCTGGAACTGGAGTCAGATAGTTGTGAGCCACCATATGAGTGCTAGACACCAAACCTATGTCCTTTGCAAAGAACAGGAAGTACTCTTAACTGCTGAGCCATATCTCTACCCCCATGAAACAATATTATATTTTAAAAAATAATATTTTGCTTCTTTCAAGTTACCCATTTTACCAAATTATTTTTTTTCAACTGAAGGATTTGCTCTATTTAGAGGAGGCAGAATAATCATTTAATAATCTGATTTTGTCTAGTACTATGTATGGTGAGAATATTAAACATGTACACCGAAATATAGCTTCATCCTAGTTACTGAAAGCTAACTGTGCATGCTAGAAAGGTACTAAACATTTTCTGAAGCATTACAATTTTCATGAACTGCAGCAGTTACTGATCAAAAGTTCCTACCATAATTTTCTTCAAGTGTTTTTTTAAAGGATATGTTCTGAAATATAATTACCAATTCACTTTAGAAATAATTTTATTTTGATTAAAAAAAAACTTGGAGATCATTGTTTTAAACATAGATTTTAACATTTTTATCTATTTTTATTTATATAGGTATTTTGCCTATAAGTATGTCTGTGAGTCATATACATATGTACCTGGTGCATGCAGAATTTAGAACAGGGCATCACATCCCCTGGAACTGGAGTTGGAGATATTTGTGCACATTATGTAGGTGCTAGGAATCAAACGCAGGTTTGATTCTGACAGGGTCTCATTTGTAGCTCTGTCTGTCCTGGAACTCAGTATGTTGACCAGGTTAACCTGGAACACACAAATATCTCTCTGCCTTTTCCTCCAGAATACTAGGATTAACATGGGAACCAATATGACCGGTTGCCCTCTTATTTTAATTGAATATTTTAAACAATGGGTCTAACAGTTCCACAGTCAAGTTTGTTCTTTCAGTTGCATCATCTTTTTTAGATTTGGAAAAGAATTAGCCTTTATTAAAAGTGTTTCCTTATGAAGAATTAAGTATACTTTTGATCCTTTGTTTTGTGCATTTGTTCTTTTGAAAACTGTTCTTGAAGCTCAAAATTATTTTCCTTACAGAAATTAAAATTCAGATAAGATTAGATATTTCTTATCCAAAATACATGGACTGTTTTTTTCTATGTTGTGGAACATTTCTGTAGACTTTACAGGTTGAACATCCTTCATCTGAACATACCAAACCCTAAGTATTCTAAAGTATGAAGCATGTTTGTGATATCTATCATTTAATTTTAAGTTTCCATAGCATTATTGAATGAAATTTATCTATATCTATTTTTACTTAAATACATGGAATCATCTAATTTTTCTTCAAAATGACTCTTTATTTTTAATATAGATGACATTTATAAGACGCTTCACATAAAGAGAAAATGGATGGAAACTTATGTCAAAGAATCTTTCAAAGGCAGCAACCAGAAATTAGAAAGATTTTGCAAAACGAACGAACGAGAGAGGTAGAGTTGTTATATTTGTAGGGTCAAATGTGTATCATTTTAAAAATTATATGTGGCTGAAGTTTAAAAAAAAAATATATCATGTCTGATTCTTTAGTAAAAATGTGTGGCTTTGATTTTGTCTAAACAGTTAACCCTATAACATCATGCCTTCAAGCAAACTAAATCTAATTCATAGAAATCTATGAAAATTTTATTTTCTGCTTTAAGTCAATGTTAATGAGATTTAAATTTTAATTTACATTCATTGTGGAAATACAGAAGTCTTGCACATAGTCTTAGGAATGTAATTTATGGATTATTATGTTTAACAATATTCAAAAGGAACAACTACAATTACATATGCAGACAATTTGTATATTTTAGTTGACATGTTTTGCACTGTCTTTACTAAGGCAATGTATGAAAAATAAATTAGAACTTATATTTGGTAGAAAATAATGAAAAAAAAACCACATTGAAATATAATTAAATTTTGTACATGTATATATATATATATATATATATGTGTGTGTGTGTGTGTGTGTGTGTGTGTGTGTGTGTGTTACGTGTGTGTTGTGTGTGTTTATATTTCTTTAATTTTGAAAAGCTAAAACGTAAATGAAAACCTCTCTGATAATATGTTAGCGGAAAAATCTATAATGATTTCCCATTAGATATTTTATACTGCTATTTTTCTTTTTATAGTATGAAATGTTCAATTGAATTTGTTCTGAGTGTTCATTTTCATATTGGTATGAAATGTGCCTGCTTTTGTTACTGTGCTTTACAGGAAGAACATCAACAACAAATTTTGTGAGCAGTATATAACTACATTTCAGAAGTCTGATATGGATGTACAGAAATTCAATGAAGAAAAAGAAAAATCAGTGGTTGGTACCATAAAAAAAAACTTAATATTTAACCTAGTATTACTAAGTAGGAATGGAACAACTAGCCTTGAGTTGAGCATATGAAACTAAATTAAGTTCCATTATCTATCTATCCTTGCTTCTGTTCTAGTCTTACTGAGATATAAACTATTGATTGCATACTATATCAATGAAAACGACTAGGCATTTTATGGTATACCAGATCATAAATTTTCAAGAGGCAGACATTTGCAGAAAGATCAAGAGATGATTACCAGTGACTACAAAAAAAAAAAAAAAAAAAACAAAAAAACAAAAAAACAAAAAAACCACAATATATCAGAGTTCAAAGAAGAGAGAAAGCTTATTTATTGGTTTCACCTGGACTCTGTTGTTTATATTAAAAAACCAACTCAATTTGGTAAATCAGTTCTTACAGTCCTAAATTTAGTAAAGATTTAGTAACAACAGAGGATGGAAACAAACAATCTCAACAGCCCTGGAAGAATTTTCCTGTGGAAGAATATCAGCAAACAATTTTAGATCACGTCTCCATTACTCTACCTGTAGAGTCATCACCTGGTTTCTAAGTAAGATCTGAGACAACGATAATCATATTAACTATTTTATTTTATTTACTGGTTAATAGTTTGGAAAGTATTCAATTTGAAAGGAACAGCAAATTCATTCTTGCCTCAGAAGGCATTGAGGAACCTGCCATTATGAGTCAGTTCTGGAAAGAGATAGGAACTAAAGATAAATAATAAATACTCCAATTGAAGACAGTTTTTAAACATTGGACTCTGGATGACATTTTAAGGGAAAGTGATCATCCCTGTAAATAAGGAGTCTAAAGACAGAACAGCAGGGTACTTCAAAATTTGTAATTCTGCATATGGCAGCTGGTGAGAGGGAGCCAGTAAAGGAAGAGAACCACTGGTAGAAAGAAAACTACCATGAGTGAAGGAAAGTTTTAAAGAAGAAAAGATCCCTAAATGTGTCATATGCTGCATGTGGGCCCAATAAGATTGATTTACAGGGCTGGAAGATGGTTTAATTGGTAATCTTTCTCCCGTGTAGGCATGGAGACCCCAGCTTATATTCCCTGCATTGGGATGAATGCCCACACCACCACCACCAACAACAAAATAAACAACAACAAACTAGCAACACTAAAAACAAACCACCACCACAACAACAAAAAAAAAGTTGGTGTGGTTGTGAGCATTTTAAAACAACCAATCTCAGATTTAGTTCAGAGAAAAGAAGATCTCCAGATCTTTGTAGCCACCAGGTGTAGCATAAATGATGAGCTCTAGGTTTAGTGAGATTCTGTCTCTGAAACAGTACTGTGAAATCAAAGATGACACCCAATATTAACCCTTTGTCTCCAAATGTATGCAGGTGCACTTTTTTTAAAGATAAGCATTGCAAATTAGAGGTAATTTTACTTAATTGTGATGATTTGAGTGCAAATGTGAGGTAAAAAATTGATCACAGTGAATAAAGGGCAAAACAGGATTGTAGTAGCCCAAGGTGAAAAGGTGTAAAGGGCTTGTCTTAATTTTTTTTAAATGCAAATTATCAAGGTTGTGCGCAACCCTAAAGAATACAATGAGAACTTTATGTTACTACTTCTATATGTTGCTTGAGATTGGAATCTAGAGAAAACCAATCTAAGCTTCCAAGACTAGGATTTTACCGAGTTCATGTATACATGGTGCATGCCTATAAACATAAGAACTTGGGAGGCTAAGGCCAGTCTGTGCATTATGAAAAACTCTTTCACATTAAAAAAAATTCCTACCCCACAATTGGTAGCATAATGTTATTTCATATTATTGTAAATATATATATATATTTAGTCAAAATAGTTGTTAAAATTTTAAATCAGTTGGAAAACTATTCCTTTTAACTTTCATATAGAATTATTTTTGCTTACATAAATGTTTTAGTATTAGATATACATTTAGTGTTTTATTGTTAGACTGCCATGCATGTTGCATGGCAGTAACAACAAAAATAAACAGAATTGTTATACTAATGTTTTCCTTTTACATTTGTAGAATAGTTGTCAAAAAGAACAACAAGCATTGAAACTGTCCAAATGTAGTCAGAACCAGACCCTGGAAGCAGTTAAAGAAATGCATGAGAAGTCCATGGAGGTATGTTGCACATGGTCCATAAAATGACCTTAGGAATCTAAATATGTTTTAATAATCATAAAGTTTTAACTACTTATTATTTTGAATTATTTCTTACTGAAATGACTGCTATTATCCATAAAATCCTAATGGCTTTGTATGAATTATTAAAGATATAAAATGATAAAATGGGAATTTGACCTCAGATGTACCTCATACTTTAATAACACTATAATTATCCTGCTTTATTAAACATAACCCTAACACTAACCCTAATCCTAATCCTGACCTTAACCTTTACCCTATACATCATCTGCACAGAATCTTTCATATTTGTATCCTTGGAAATTTATTTAATAAGAGGTACTTTTCTGTTTTAGGTTTTGATGAACTTGGGGACCAAGAACTAAGATATGCTTTTTGGTGTAGATGGTGAACTGAGAAAAAAAAATGTCTATGTTTGAAAGAGCCATCATGGAGAATAATCTGAAGTACTCTTCTACTTTCCCATCTTCAGAAAAATGAAGCATGAAAAATTTTCACTTGCTGGTATATATATAAAACAAATAAAAAAATCTCTAACTTTTTTGTTTCCTATGAAACAGAGTTTTAAAGTTTCTTTAATCCTTGTTATTCTGATGATTCTGAGAAGGAAGTTAATCCCAGTGATGTGATTACAAAGTTAACTAGCAGTTATACCTTTAGAGTTAAAATAGAACTTCTTTATTTTTAAATATCTTTAATCATTTTCTTGTTTAAGTGTAAGTGCATCTTTATATTAACTTCCAAAGGAAATCTAAATGAATATGTGAATGGTATATAGTCCCGTGGACTGAAATTCCACACACTAATATAGTTGAATTATTTAAAATTTATTCTTATACTTTTTTTAAAGTCGAGATTTTATTCTTCTCCTAGTTCCCCCTCTTACTGTTCCACACCCCATATCTCCTGCCTATATGCCCCCATGCTCCCAGGGCCCCAAGCCCACAATCCCCATCTCCAAGAGTATGTCCCCACCATCCTGTCCCCTCTCCACCAGACCTCCCTGCTCCCTGGGGCCTGAAGTCCCTTGAGGATTAGATGGACCTCATCTGACTGAGTCCAGACCTGGCAGTCCTTTTCTGTATATGTGTTGGTGGCTTTATATCATCTGGTGTATGAAGCCTGGTTGCTGGCTCAGTGTCTGAGACATCCTGGGAGGTCCAGGTTATTTGAGATTGTTGGTCCTCCTACCGGGTAGACCTCTTCCTCAGCTTCTTCCAGCTTTTCCCCAATTCATCCACAGGGGTTCCCAGCTTCTGTCTATTTGTTGCATATAAATTTGAGCATCTGACTCTTTCACCTGCTGGTTTGGTCTTTCAGAGAGCAGTCACGATAAGCCCATTTTTCGTGAGCACAGAATAGCATCAGTAATAGTGTCAGGCCTTGATGCCTCTCCTTGAGCTTTATCACAATTTGGTCTTGTCACTGGATCTCCTTTTCTTTAGGCTTTTCTCCATGATTTTTCCTTGCAGTTCTTTCAGACAGGAACAATTCTGGGTTAGAGCTTTTTACTGTGGGATGGTAACTCAATCTTTCCACTTGATGTCCTGTCCCTCCACTGGAGGAGGACTCTACAAGTTCCCTCTCCCCACTGTAGGGCATTTCTTCTAAGGTCCCTCCCTTTGAGTCCTTAGGGTCTCTCACCTCCCAGGTCTCTGATATAACCGAGGGTTTTCTCACCTCCTACCTCAAAAAGTTGCCTGTTTCCATTCTTTTTGCTTTTCCTCAGCACTTCAGTTATGTTCCCCACACACATAATACCTGATCATGTTCACCTTCTTGTCCCATTTCCCACCCAGGCTCTTTCCTCCCCATCACTGTAGTGATTTTTTTAACCTTCTTAACATTTAAAATTGTTTTCATTCATACAGATAATTGAAATTTATTTATTTTTTGATTCATTATCTTATTAGTTTCCAAAGGTAAGAGATACAAATAAAGAAGGTACATTGGGTTGATTTTATTTCACTTCATTTCATTTTTGAAATAGGCACATAGTATGTTGTGTATTGTCCAAGAAGTTCTAGAATGTTTAGGTTCCAGGTGATCTCAGCATTCCATGTAGGTATTATTACAGGTATGTGACAACATACCAGGCTTATATTGTTCTTAAGAAAGTAGTCCCACAAAAATTTCCTATAAACACTTTAAAATTAACATTGCTCTCAGAGATGAAAATATTTCCTGTTAACTTACAAAATTCATAGAAAATATATTTCTTTCTTGAAAGAAACTAAACTGCTAACTTCAAGGCAGGATAAAAGGACTGATTAGCCCCCTCTCTCTGTTCTAGGCCCAACCTCTCTGTTCCCATTGTTCTTGTTTCTATAGCTCTGTCTCTCTCTTTGTTTTCAGCTAGCCCTCTATCTGTTCTTTGCCCCACATTTTTCTGACCTAATGGTTTTGTTTCTGCCTCTATGCCTCTATACCTCCCCCATTTCCTCACTCCTCTACCCTCTCCCAATCATTCCCTTTATACCAGGTCTGTTCCGTGGTGTAATTTCTGAAGGTCACAACATGCATGGGTCCAGCAAATGTATTCCCTTGCCATGTAATATTTCATAACACTAACACATTAAAAGCAACTGACAAAATCTATAAATATTAGTTTGAGACATGGATTTTTGTATTCCCAAAAAGGAATCAAAACAACATTTCATTTGGCTTGGCCTTCAGATAAATTCAGATAACCTAACCTTACCTAATCACTAAGAATGCTAAATTATGCACTTGTTTTTCTCCTTGCAACAATGTATGTCCATCAGTGCCCTTTGACACAAATAAATCCACAAACTTGCTCCATTCACAAGAGCATTGCTCATTTAATCCTGTGATAACAAAAGCAGGTGCAGCAGGAGCAGCATCTGCCCTAGGTCCTCTCAGGAGCTCTTTCTTTTATTCACTCTCAAGAATCACTAGAATTTCAAACAAAAACTATCTGCAGCTGGGGACAGACATGAGATTAAAACAAAACAAAATAAAAAAAAATACACATATAACATTGCTGGGTTTTTATAGGAAGCAAAATTCTCATACATTTTTTCCTATAAGGAGGATGGAGGATCCTACAACTCAGAAGCAAATAAAACTTCAAAGTTTTAGGAAGCTCAGAAAGGGCTAGGTTTGCTGAGGCCCTCCCAAAGGCAAGAAAAGAGGAACACAATTGCTGGGGTGATGTTTCGCCTACCTCTTCCTGGTAAAGAGAATTCAACACAGTTGAATTCTTTTCAACAGCTTAAGAGCAGGAATGCCTCAATGCTACAGGAACCCCAGGAACCCAGGGAGGACTGCTTAAATACACCCCAGCACTGGGGAGGGCTATGCTTCCTGCTAGGGTTGGTCAGTCTGCAGACATGTTAATTTGCATGCACCCACTCAGGAGGGGTTGGTGCCAGATTTGGTCTAGCACCTGCTCAGTGGTGTTGTTTACTGCGATGGTGTACCGGAGACCAGCACCATCTTTTAGGTGCTGGCTGCCTACAGCATGAACAGATTTTTTTTTTTAACTACTTGCTTGGACTGATCTTCCCCTGCTTTGTGGGCCCAGCCTGCTAATTCTGTTATCTACTGTATTTGTCTGACTCATTTGGGATAAGGATTTACTTGGACCCAGCTTCATTTGTCACATCCACTTTTCAAGTATAAAAAAAATCACAAACTCCATCTACCAACATGGGAGACATTATTTTTTGATATGCAGTTTTCCCCAACAGTGGAATGACAAGACGACCAGAGCCATCCCTTAGGACAGGGACAAATGATCCAAAAGTTACTATTCTCTAACCTAGGACAACCAGTGTCAATAATTTTATATGTCTCTGCAAACCTAGATTATGGCTGATCAACTTCATTGAGTCAGTGGTAGCACTCAGAGTGGGCATACAGGCTAAATGATAACTATATATGTGAACATCCTTCAACTCTGGCCAGATGTACCCCTAAAGCCCATTTTTACATTTCCTACTGGAAGCACATCTTATGAACAACCTGGCACTACAAGTGCAAAAATGGAGCTCCTTCAAAAGGAGCCTTCTGCATCAGACTGTCAACTAGGGACCTGGAAACATTCTAATTTCAATATCACTAACTTAAGAAACCCCTGACAGAATACTGGCTGGCAGATTGGAAAGGGCACGATCACAGTGTCTGTGTTAAATGTCAAGAGAGTTTCTATCATGCATTAAGTGACATCCAGATCTTCCATTCTTTTCATGAGGAAATAAAAATTAGCCCATTTCTCATTGCTCCCATAGCAAGAAATCTGTTTTTGGTCCTGTTGCCACAGACCCTCTGGGTCCCTCTTTCTGCATGGAAAGAGTCACTAGTCTGAGATGGGCAAAGAGTCTGCGAATGACAGAAAGATGAACACGTGAGATTGTGTACTATCTGAATGTCATTTGTCAAATTGAGCATCAAACTTTTTATACACAAGAAAATAGGGAAGTTAGGTGACACCTTGGCAAAGTACAAATGAGGTTACTGGGTGCTTAATGGCTCTTACACAAAACAGAGGAATGTAAACACAAAGACAGGTAGGAACTGGTCAATAAAACAACTGAGACAAAGTCAGCCCTATCTAAGGTCACCTAAAGTCTTAGAAGCCAGGTGTGAGGTCTTACACTCCTAGGGCAATGGCTTTCACACCCAATTCATATTTCTAATTAGGGAGTTTGGCTCTAGCTAACCATCTCATTACCCTAAAACCACAGCCAGATCTACTGCCTAAACCATTGTAAATTCCTGTATGTGGGAGTGATTTGGCTTTTATTCTAAGTGATAGTGTAATACCAAAGGCAATTCTGAATGTCACTGAATAGGCAACATTGAATTCCAAACCCATGGTCAGCTCAAGGACTTTCTAGGACATTGGAACACTGGCAAAGGCTTAGCTATGTCAGAAATCAATCTTAAAAGGCACTTATAATAAGATATTACTAAAAGAGAGCACATGGATCTGTACACCAGACTAACAAGGGGATAGGGTATGAATATGTGGGTTATGAGAATGCCAAAGCTCCAGGAGTTGAGTTCATTTTGAAACTCTTTGACTCATGAGTGCTTCCAGGGCTCTTGGACTGCCAAGCAGACTTCACTACAGTGTGCATGTGCGGCATCCTGGTAGACACTAGAGTCCAGTAGCTAAGGGTGTATTTTGGCCATGCATGTGAAAAAACTAACATGGAAGAACTATGGCCTGGATAGATTAAAAAAAAAAAAAAAAGAACTGGATTCCTGTAATCCTTTGTATGAGACAAGGTTCCCCGGTCCTGCTACAAATCTTGACTCACTAAAACTTCAATTATTGGGACTAGGAGTGGTAATAGCACATGTGTTTAAACCTAAGCACTCCAGAGTCAGAATCCTCTGTGATTTTGAGGCTAGCCTGGTTTACACAGTGTGTTCCAGATTACTCTGACCTACATAATGAGATCCTGGACAAAACCAAAACCAAAATTGAACTAATACTTAAGTTGTTGGGGAAAACTGACCTACCTAATGGAAGGGTGATTTAAACTTCAGCTGGAAGCCCCACATGCCTGGGCCAAACATTCTTTAATGCAGTCACTTGGGAAATTCAATGGTGTGGATTCCCAAACCACTTTGAACAAAACATCTATTCCTTGTCTAGTTTCTCTAATCTCTGACAGGACCGAAAAAAAATGTCAATGCAGGTATCAGGTACCATGCCCTTTGTGGGCTATACTGGATATGTTGGGTACACAGCCTCGATTATACTTTTTCTCACCTAGTCAGGATTGTGTGTTTTGGGGACTAGCTGTACAATTTTCTTCCTGTTCCAACTTACCAGAGGGGACCATTTAGAAATCTAAAGTACTAGCCAGGTGGTGGTGGCACTGGACTTTAATCCCAGCACTTTGGAGGCAGAGGCAGGCAGATTTTTGAGTTCGAGGCCAGGCTGCTGTTCAAAGTGTGTTTCAGGACAGCTGGGGGTATACACAGAAACCCTGTCATGAAAATAAAAAAAAAAAATCTAAAGTACTGGTAGTCGCAAAGTAAATGGTGTGCCCTTGAAATTGGCAACTAAAAATAAAATGAATGGCAATCTGAGTGTAAAATTCATTAACATGATCCAGCTACCTGGACAGAGTCCTGAGGCTACAAAACTCCCATGTATATGTGAAACCATATTAGCAGTATAAGACACAGTTTAAATAATTATTAGTATAATATTATTTTGTGACATAAAATTATTAACTGTACAATACAAGAAACATTGAATTTATTACTACTATAACTCCAAAAGCCCTTAATATACATTTGTATAATAGTATCCTCAGAGGATTGAAACCTTCCACCCTACAGGAAGCTCCTTAAGCAGAGAGATAAACAACTCAAAAGAAATCCAGGAAGCTCTTTAAGCAGGAAGGCAAACACCTTCAAAGAGCTTCAAGGAGTCCCTCAAACTGACAAAAGTCAGTAGGCTTCTCCCTGCCAGAGAAAGGAATAAAAGCTGAGAGTCCCTCTCATATGCAGAAAGATGAGGTACAAAAGAGAAATATGAGGCCAAGGCTTAGAGCATTTCTCCCTGGAAGGTAAAACCCTGGACAATCCCCAACCTTGTTTTCCCTAATCTCTAAAATACATTCAGAAAGAAGCTCTTAGTTCTCTATAGCCAGCAAAAAGCCTTTTTGTTTCTGTGCCTTACAGCCAGAGATGTGATAATTGTAGGAAGACCTATAGGGATATGGAGATAGAGAGGATATGCAGACTACTCCCCACCCATAGCCAAGTTTACTCCCAACTCCTCCCAACTCTCCCCATCTCCTCCGAACTCTCCTCCCAACTCCTCCCAATTCTTCATCTAGCTGTTAAAACCCCCTGTTCTTACTGCTCAGGGTCAAACTCCCCTGCCCTGCAAGGCAGAAGGAGTTTGTCCTCAGCTAGATTTAGTAAAAACTCTTGAATTTGGCATCAGGGGGGGTTTTCTCTTGAGTCTTTGGAGTGCTGGCCAGCTCATCCTAGGACTTGAGTGGAGGCCCAGCTTTTGGTGGTCTTACATGTGGGTGCTCATTTGCTGAGATTTGTGGCCTACCCCAGTTCTCAGAAATCCCTGCTGAGAGGTAAGATCCTGCCTTTGTCTATGTCTTTGTCTATGTCTTTGTCTGCAGGCTTTTTTTGAATTTTGTATTCTTAGTTTACAGTAGCCTGTGCACATGAGAGCAACAAATTCCCTGTCTGGGATGGAGGGGAGTGTTACTGACAGACGTGTCAGGAGTAACTGCCTGCCAACCTGGGAGACATCCCAGAAGGTCTGAGGGAGCTCCAGGGATGCCTGGGTATTTCCCATCGGGGAGCCAATTGAGACTGTGCTCACTCACCCGTCTGTTTCTGTTACTAGGTGCTAATTGAGTGGTGCTCACTCAACCATCGGTTTCTGTTACTGTGTGCCAATTGAAAGGTGCTCACTCAGCAATCCATTTCTGTTACTGGGTGCCAAGTGAGAGTGTGCTCACTCAGTCATCTGTTTCTGTTACTGGGTGCAAAGTTAAGAGTGTGCTTACTCGGCTGTCTGATTGGGTACTGGTTGCAGTTATCGTAATTTATTGTGTGTATATCTTGTTTGTCTCCCTGAATGTGACTCTGACAATGAGACAGACTCTTAGCACTCCCCTCGTATGAGTCTTGTGATTTGGACTGAAATTAAGACTAGGATTCACAACCCGTCTGTAGATGTCAGAAAGAGATTTTGAAGAACTTTCTGCTCTAGGGAATGGCACACTTTTGGTGTTGGTTTAACACCAGAGGACACTCTTGATTTGATTGTGATTTCTGCCCTTAAAAATGTTGTTTAGGCAGAGGGGACCAGGGTCTCAACCAAATCAAGTGCCATAGAATCTCATCTAAAAAAATTTAGCCAAGGATCCCCCCCCATCCTTGTTGAAACCTTGAGTTCAGTGGAAAAAGCCAGACTCCTGAGACCTAACTCTCTGCCACTCAGAGAAAAAAAAAAAAACTGAGATAAAAATAGTGGAGTCTGAACTGCAACCCTGGCTCCCACAAAGATATATCCAGAGTTAGAAGAACCTCCACAATGGCATAACACCCTACCACCATATCCCCAACTCGTCCCCTCCCAGACCTCTCAACATGTCTGAGGTGCCGCTGGAGATGTGGGGGTGGGACCAGCAGCTGGAACCTGAGGCTGTTGAGCTCGGAACCTAGAGGAAACAGACTGCACAGTGCTGCCTTTATATACTTACGGCCCTCCTCCATCAGAACCCAGACAACTGCAGTCCCTTTAGTACTGGCCATTTTCCTCTACTGATCCTATAATTTGAAGGCATATCATGCCCCCTTTTCTGGAAATCCCTCTAGCCATACTCATCTAATGTAATCTCTCATGTTCTCTCATCAGCCCACTAGGGATAACTGTCAACAGAATTTGAGCATTCTTTTCACCACAGAGGAGAAAAAAAAGATACTGCTGGAGGCCAGAAAGAACATGCTAGGGGTCAATGAATGGCTGTCACATCTTCTGAATGAAATAGATGCAGGCTTGCCTCTGACAAGTCCTGACTGGGACCCTGAAAATCCTCACAGTAGGGGGCAGTTGACAGTTTTCCTCTGGGCTCTAGTAACAGGGCTGAAAGGAGCTGGCAGGTGCCCCACTAATTTGGCCAAGGTAAGAGGGATCCTACAAGAGGAAAAGTAGCACCCAGCAGTGTTTTTTTTGAGCACCTCTTAGAACCATACAGGCCTTACACTCACTTTGACCCTACATCAGAGGGCCAGCAGGCAGCGATGGCCATGGCTTTCATTGGCCAGTCTGCTTCTGACATTAAAAGGTTACAGTGTCTATAGAGTCTGCAAATATTATGTTTGAAAGATCTGGTTAAGGAGACAGAGAAAGTGTACTATAAGAGAGAGACTGGAGAAGAAAAAAGAGAAAGAGTAAAGAGAGAGTCTGAAAAAAAATAAATTATACGAGATAGAAGGCTGTAAGAAATTTAACTAGGGTTTTAGACATAATTCCAGGTGATAAGGAATATTATAGAAAGGGAGGAGGATGTAGGCAGACAGTGTACCTGGGTAACACAGCACCAAGAAGATGTCAAAACTCCAGAGGACCTTCGCAACCACCTCTAGATAAGGACCAATAAAAAAAAAATGGACACTGGGCAAAAGACTGCCCCCCCCCAAAAAAATAGATATCAGTCCTCCCAAGGTCCTTAACCCAGATGACAATGCCTAGGGCAGATGGGCCTCAGGCCCCCCTCCCCGAGCCTAGGGTAATCCTAACTGTGGAGGCGACCACAACATATTTCCTTGTTGATACCAGAGCAGAATTTTTAGTCCTGAAAGAGCCACTGGGGAAATTGAAGAACAAGATAACTGTAGTAATAGTGGCTACTTGTCAGAATCCATACTCTTGGACCACTGATAATAAAGTTGATTTAAGAAGAAGCCAAGTAACTCATTACTTTCTCATCATTCCTGAATGCTCCACCCCATTGTTGGGGAGAGACTTACTATCAAAATAAAAGCCCACATAAGTTTCTTTTCAGAAGGAACTTCAGTCTCTTGGATTCCACCATCTCTATAATTTTAGCTTGAAAATCAGAAAACTAATATAGATAAAGTGAGCCTCAAACCTGTTAGAGAAAAGTTCTAGAAGGGAACTGGTTAGAGAGATATCCTCAAGCCTGGCCAGAGACTGCAGGTATAAAAATGACAAAAAGGGTGCCCCCATCGTTGTGATGCTCAAAGCTGGTGCGACTCCTATTGGGGTATGATAATACCCCATGAACAAAGAGGCCTTCAAGGGCATCAGACCTCACCTCAAAAGGCTCTTAGAACTGGGTGTTTTATTCCCTTGTCAGTCTTCCGGGAATACTCTGTTGCTAACAGTTAAAATTCAGGCTTCGCCCCGGGAAAGCAGCTAAGAGGTGACACACTAGGGGCATACTGGGCAATAAATTTTACTGACGTTAATCCAGCCAAGTACAGTAATAAATATTTATTAGTTTTTTTAGACACTTTTTCAGGGTGAATGGAAGCCTTCCACACTAAGAAGGAGACCACCAATGTCATGGTAAAGAAGATATTAGAGGAAATTTTCCCAATATTTGACATCCCTAAGGTAATTTCATCAGACAACATCCCCTCCTTCGTTGCTCAGATAAGACAATTGCTTATAGACCCCAGATTTCAGGACAGATAGAGCAGATAAAGAGAACATTAAAGTAAACCTTAACTAGATTGGCTTTAGAGACCAGCAGAAAAGTTTGGACAACACTCCTTCGCCTTGTTCCCAGGGAAATTTATACTTACACCCTTTGAACTCCTCCATGGGAGACCTAATGAAGCAGGGAGAATGTTTGACCTGGTGTTCCTTTTTCCCAACCCCTGCCAGCTCACTTGAAGGCCCTATAACTGATCAAAAATGATTCCTGGGAATTGCTGAAAAAAATCAAACAAAGACACACAGACACACAGACACACACACAGACACACACACACAAACAAACAAACAAACAATACATAGGTACCAGGAACCACAATGGGACCACATCAATTTCAAATAGAGCATCCTATCCTTGCCTGACACCACCTTTCTAACAACCATAAACCCAGACGAAAAGGACCCTAACTGGTGCTTGTGACAAGCTCTGCTGCTGCTCCTCCAGCCTGTGTCTGGCTCCTCCTATTGGCCCCACTGAGGCCCACTGACCCAGCCCTGCTTGCACTAACTGGCCTTGGCTCAGGAACTGAACCTCCTCCCTCCATCCCACCTCTGGTGAGAAACTCTTTAGTCTCATTAAAGCGCTTCTGGGGCTCTCAATGTAACAAATTCTGAAGATGTGACCTCATGTTGGCTTTATTTGACAGCTGGGCCAGAGGTTTAATTTTCCTAGTTCTAATATTAGAACTATTTACTAGAAGGAGTAGGGTATGTGAGACCCTGTCTTATAGCATTTATCCCTGGAAGGAAGAGCCCCTGGACATTTCCCAACCTTTTTTTTTCCCTTGATCTCTAAATAAACATCAGAAAGAAGCTCTTTGTATTCTATTGCCAGCAAAAGGCTTTTTGTTTCTGTGCCTTACAGCCAGAGATGCGATAATTGTAGGAAGACCTACAAAGATATGGATATAGAGAGGAGGTGCAGACTACTCCCCCACTATACCCCCACCTATAGCCAACTCTCCTTCCAACTTCTTCCAATTCCTCAGCTAGCTGTTAAAGTCCTGTAATGTTACTGCTCAGGGTCAAACTCCCCTGCCCTGCATGGCAGAAGGAGTTCCTCCTCAGCTACCTGATAATAAAACCTCTTGCAGTTTGCATTAGGTGTGGTTTTCTCTTGAGTCTTTGGGGTGCTGGGCAGCTCATCCTGGGACTTGAGTGGAGGCCCAGCTTTGGGGGTCTTACAGAGTCTTGGTGAAGTTGAGACTAGTTGTCTGAAAGAAGCAGAAACAAGAGGGAGCTGGAGCTACCTTGCCTGGAAGAGGTTTAGATCCACTGAGCTACATTGAAAGGATTCTCTCCAACCTGTTGAGCTGTCTGCTCTATTCTCCAGGTTCCCGTTTTTGTGGACCACAGTGGGGTGGGTTTGGTGGTGCAGCTGTCCCTGAGTCATTTCTGCTCCTGTAAGTAACCCCTCACACTTATTCCTGTAAGGAATCCCAGTAAAACTCATTCATCAACCAATTTGGAATTCAGCAACATGTATAGCATAACCAGTTCTAATTCCACCACAGTTAATGCAATAGCCAACATTTGGCCTTAATTATTACAGATTGATTATTTTTGCTTGTTTATTGTGTATAAGAATAACTCAGTGAAATTCTACCTTTCTCCCATATGGATTCAGTCCTTGAAATCCAGATGCCAGGGAGCAAAAAAAGAAATTTGACTTGCTGAGCCTTCTTGCCAGCTCTGATTTTGCCAACTTTAATGCTTATAGCAGAAACATGGCCTAAAGTCAAAATATTTGTATTTATTTATTCAAATTCATTTGTTCATTTAATATATTCGTGTGTGCCTATTCTCATGCCACAGTACACAGGGTTTTTGGGCATTGCGGTTTTTAGTGTCTTTTTTGGGGTTCTATTTTTTTAAGGTTATTTTAGAGTTTTAGGTTTTTTTTTTCATTAGTTTGTTTTATATTTCGTTTCTTTGTTTCATTTGTTTTTTTAGTAAGACTTCTTGAGTTCTCTTTAGAATTTTAGATTTTTCTTTAGGGTTTGTAAAGTTTTAATTATGTCTTTTAGGATTTTTTTTTTAAGTTCTTTCATATAAAAATAATTTTAGGGTTTCCTCAGTGTTTCAGGCAACTTTTTAAAGACATGTTGTTGTTGTTGTTGTTGTTGTTGTTGTTATTGTTTGTTTTGTTCTTCTGTTTTGTTTTTTTTTGTTTTTTTTTTTTTTTGCTTTTACAATTTTTAAGGTCTTTTTAGGGTTCTTGAGATTTTGGGGAATTTTAGGGCATTTTTAAAGTGTTTTTAGAATTTTTAATGGTCTTTTTAGAGTTCCTGTTTTTTTGTTTGTTTGTTTGTTTTGTTTTGTTTTGTTTTGTATTTTTGTTTTATTTTTTGTTTTGTTTGTTTGTTTAAGTATTTTCGGGTCTCCTTTCTGTGATGTCCAATGGCTTTAATCCCAGCATATGGCAGGCAGAGGCAGGCAGATTTCTGATTTCAAGGCCAGCCTTGTCTAAAAAGTGATTTCCAGGACAGGCAGAATTACACAGAGAAACACTGTCTTGAAAAACCGTAAAAAGTATATAGATAGATAGATAGGTAGGTAGGTAGATAGGTAGATAGATAGATAGATAGATAGATAGATAGATAGATAGATAGATAGATAGATAGATAGATAGATAGACAGATAGATAGATAGATATAGATAGATAAGATAAGATACATAGATAAGATAGGTAGGTAGGTAGGTAGTTAGGTAGGTAGGTAGGTAGATGATAGTTAGAAAGGTAGATAGGTAGATAGATAAATATAAAGTATTTTAGGTTATTTTAAAAGCTTTTTAGGTCTCTTTTAGTGTTTGGTTAAAGATTCTAAAGTGTTTTAGGGTTTTCTTTTTTAAGATTTTAGGAGTCTTTTAGGGAGTTTTAAGTATTTTAGAGTTTTTAGGATGGGGGGCTTGAATGACAGGGATTTTATGTAGGGTTTTAGTTTTTTATGATTTAAAAATATTTCTGGATTTTTTGGGATTTTAGGGTTTTCTTGAGGTCTATATTTGGAGAGGGATGGATGTTTCTTGATTTCTTTTGAATTTTAAAGTATTTTAGGGTATTAGGGTCTTTTAGGGCTTTTAAAGGATTTTAGGATTTTTTTTAATTTCTATTTTTTTAAGGCTTTTGTTTTGTTTGTTTGTTTGTCATTGTTTATTTTATTTTATTTTTTAGAAATTTGGTATATTTTGTTAGGGCTTTAGGGTCATATATATATATATATATATATATATATATATATATATATATATATATATATATATATATATGTATATATATATATGCATATATATATATATATATATATATATATATATATATTTTTTTTTTCTTTTTTTGGTTTTCCTGATTTTTTTAAACTTTCAGTGTTTTTTGGGTCTTTTGCAATTTTTATATTTGCCTCTCACCATTTGTTTATCTCACATTTTTACTGGCCTTATTGTTTCTGACTGGATCCTGTTCCTCCAACGAGCTGATTGTGAACTGGTTGTGGTGGAGCTTCCGGGAATCAAAGTTGTCGATGGTTGTGGGACTGGATCTGGAGCAGTGGCTCTGGCCCAGGCCGAGTTTTCGGCCAGAAGGAAAATGTATCTCTACCAGGGCAAGACAGATATGGTTTGCTTTCACTGGGCCCCTTGAGGTCCCAGGTAGGCACAGTATTGTGGCAAGCGGTATCTCATCTGTGAGCTTGGCTATGACAGACCTCCTAGTAGTCAAGATATCTCTGTATGTGGGAGGAGTTCTGGAGCACCAGCTCTGCTGCAGGGAAGAGTTGTGGCATCATGATAAAGTCTTATCCCTCTGGAATGATAAGACAAAAAAAGCTTTCCTTCTACTAGTTGCCTTGGTAATAGTGGTTGATCACAGCAATAATACAGCAATTGCTAACTCCCCTTTATGTTCATTATGATAAGTAATATATTAAGTTTTCTATCTTTCTGCAAGAGAATACTATCACTCAACCTCACACATGCACGAAATTATATAAAAATGGCCTCAAACCCGTATGAGAGCAAAACTATGTTAATTACCTTATTCCAAATCTGTGTTAACTCACCTAACAAAACACTCTCCTTCCATCCATTTTCCTCCAAATGCCTTGATTTCAGCTACTGCTACAAACACACCAGTAGTGACCCACCTGACAGGCCGAAAAGCCTAGAAATGGTCCCGAGGCGAAAACTTCACGGAAACTTAGTCTCCTGTATTCATGGTAACCTGTATAATGAATGTTCCAATGTCCTTGTTTTAGTCGGTAAATGGATCTGTGTGCTTTCCCTTAATATTGGTTTTTGTAAGTGCCTCTAAGGATTGATTTTGACATATTGCTAAGTTAGATACCTCACCTAGGAATTCCTGTCCTAGGCATTCCTTGAGCAAACTATGGTCTTTGAATTCACCAAGGATGCTGCCTATTCAGTGACATTCAGATTTACCTCTAGTACTGTAAGAGAGATAATGAAAGAAATCAGGCATTACTATCTGTTCCACAGAGTTAGAATTCTCAGGGCAAACTACTACCATATGCAAGAATTTACTATTATCTAGGAATAAGAAAGGTTGTGTTATAAGAAGAAACCAGAATAGATAATTAGAACTATAGATATTTGAGCTTCAAACATACACAGGAATTTGCAATGACCTAGGGGCCCGAGGTATTATATGATAGACTAGAAGAGGAACTATTGCAAGGGCGCAAAACCATTGCCTATGACTTCTAAGATTAAGCAAACCTTAGGGAAGGCTACTTTTGATCCCAGTTTTTAACATTGAATTTTATCCCAATTGGTCCCTGCCAGTCCTTTGTAGGCATTCCTCTATTTTGTGTAAAAGTCACTTATAAGACTATTGCTCCCTTTGAGACAAATTACATTCAGATCCACACTCCTTTGTGTCTTGTCTGTTTCTCAGCCTCTCTTCTTGTTAAATCCTTGCCCACCTTTACTCAGAATCCAAGATATGCCCATGGAGCAAGGACCCAAGTGAGGTTTGTCTGTGGCAAGCTACCTTTCAGTTGACTAAAATTATATCATATATATATATATACACTCCAGCTCTATTCAGGTACCCCAGGAGAAGGCATTAGATCTCATTATGGATGGTTGTGAGCCACCTAGTAGTTACTGGGATTTGAAATCTGGACCTTCAGAAAAGCAGTCAGAGCGCTCAACCACTGAGCCATCTCACCGGCCCTATATACCACATTTCATCTATTAAGTTCATAATGGAAAAGAAACGGTTCCATTTCCTAGCTATTGTGAATATTGCAATAAACATGCATTGAACATATATCAGATGTAGGACGTGGGATCTTTAAGTATTTGTCTTGGTGTGTGACAGCTAGACTATCTCATAAGTCTAGTTTTGAAAACCAGTGTACTAATTTACACAGTGCTGCCCATGTTTACATACCACCATGGATACATATGGGAGAGGAAGTAGTCAATTGATCCCCATTTGTAGAAAATGCAATCCTGTCCTTAATAGTTTCAACAGAAAACTTATATACAAACAGTTTCAGCAAATTGGAGTGATACAAAGTCACATTAAAAAATCAACATATTTATATATGCCATCAATGAACTTGCTGAGAAAGAAATAAAGGAAGTAAAAGCCAATTCCTAATAACATTTTTTTTAAAAATAATAGGAGCTGGGAAATAGTTAAGGGGATATTGTGCTTGCCACACAAATGTGAGGAAAAGAGTTCAGATAACCCAGTACCCAGTGGTGAGTGAGTGTGTCTGCTCACCTATACTCTGAGCAGAGGAAGACTGGAAATCCTGGGTCAAGCTGCCTTGCTAGACAACCCAAACCCTGCTCAGTAAACAGAGTGAAAGTCATCAAATTACACAGCTTTAACATGTGGTCTGTACATGCACATGCACACACATGAACATATACACTTACATATATGTACAGCTTCATACATGAAAAAACATTATATATACATGCCATTAAGATCCACCTCCATTCTCCCTCATCCACTCTACACACACACAAACACTCACACACACACACACACACACACACACACACACACACACACAGAGAGAGAGAGAGAGAAAGAGAGAGAGAGAGAGACAGAGACAGAGACAGAGAGACAGAGAAAGATAGACAGAGACACAGAAAAACAGAAAGACAGAGACTGAGAGAAAGAGAGAAGGGATGAGGAGGAGTCATAAGAAGATAAATTGTAAGAAAACATTAAGACAGGACAAACAAGAGTGTCTTACTGTTCCCACAAAACTCTGCTAGGAGAAATAGCATAAAAGCACAATGGTGTCATCAATACAGCTCCAGTCATGAAAAAGAAAGTACACCAAGGCCCTATTAAATATCCAAACCAACATTTTGTTTGACTGACTTCCAGTGTCAAGCTATTAACATGCCAAATGTCAAAAGATATTAATTTAGTTTACAAAAAGACTTGGTCTTATGTCTTTCCTGGTCATTCAGTTGTTTGTTCATGTAAGAGAATAAACTTAAGAAAAGGAATAGATTTTAAAAGCTTTATTAAAGAATATTAATTACTGTGTTAAATGCTACAAACCTATTCAGTTATTTTCATTATTACATTTACAATGAATAAAAGTCATTTTATTTGAACAACATTATAATGCTGTTATTAATAATGATATGTTTAAAAACATATCCAATATTTAGAAAAATTCACAGAAAACTTTTCAAAACATAAGTCAAGTAATCACCTTCATAGATTTAATTTCAAAGTGAAAAATTGAACTTTCTTTTCAATATCACCATGCTTAAATCAAGCATTTCTCCATTTATAAACCACTACTCATTTTGCCTTTATAGATTATCTGAAAGAAACATAGTAACAGTAACTTAAATCCAGAAAGCTATTTTGTTCTGACATTAAGATTGCACAGCTAATTCTCAAAAGGTGTATATTATCTGAATCGGTACATATAATTTCCTACCCATTTTACCATGCAGCAAGTTCTTCATGCCTACCAGGATTGTTCAGTAACTTAAATTCAATGTTTTCAGAGATAGCAAAAGACCAACTAGAAATTCAGATAAGAATAGTTAATACAGAATTAGCCAGGAATACAAGTTACCCCAGATTGTAGGAGAAGAGTGGATATTCTGACAGCAAATAGCTTTTAAATATAAACTCCTGAGATAAGTTGGAGTTAAAAAAAAAAGAGAGGGGGTGGTAAAGCATTCAAGAATTCCAAGAAGAAAGAACTTATGGCATAGCACTGAGGCAATGGCACAAGGAAATAACTGGTTGATAGAAAGTGTCCCTGAGTTTCTGAATGATGCAAGCCTTTATTGCTGCATAGCCAAAGGGAAACAGAAATCCTTCACAAAAATCAAAGAGAGGAGCCAATAAACACCTTTCATCCAGCAAGATCAAAAACTGCTCTTAGAAAACTGGCAAAGTGTACAAAACAGGCAAAACAAGTTTCTGTGTCAGTAAAGTAGGATCTTCACTTATAGCCTCAATTTTACACTTTCTCAGTGTACCAATTTCTATAAAACATGACCTTTCAAAGAATCAGCTTGACTAAGTGTTTAATAAACAATCCTGTGCAACTATATTCCAGCTGCATCATTGGACATAAACTGAATTTTCCATGTGTTGCCACTGATGTGAGCCATTATCCTGTTGTGCTTCAGGAGATTTATATGACCTTCAACAAGCAATCCAAATATGAAAATGAATAAGAACCCAACTTGCTAACTGTGCCAGACAAAACAATTCTTTAAGGCCACTAGTGCTACATTCAGGAGTCCAACTTTGTCTGTGTTCTGAATCTAGTCAAAAACAGTTAAAATATTGGAAATAAAACTTGCATCTGTACTATAAATAGATTACTGTTTTGCCCTTATTCTCTGAACAATAACATGTTAATTGCACAGTAATATTTCAGTAAGTATTAGTCATTCAGAGATGTCTTTCAGCATCCAGTTAGACTCACAGTTGTCACAAATTTATCTAGGAGAGTTCGTTTTTAAAATACAGAATAATATCTGTGATATCAATTCCATGCATTCTTTGCTCTATTCAAATACTATCACCAGTTCTTTCCCTAGCAAGTATGCCAGTGTTTGTCTATCCCCATAGCCTCTGAGGAGGAATTGTATGGATAAAACTTACCCATTCATTTATGAGATGGAAACTGACGTCACTGAAAATCTCACTGACTACCACAGGTTATAGGGATCTATCCTGGTTTAAAATGGACTTGAGATCACAGCCTCCTAAGAACATGTCCATTATTTCATATCATGCTCTGACTTCAACAATTCCTTGTCATGACCCCTTAGAGTGGGCACCAGACCAGGTAGCACTCTGAACCCTAAAGAAGAGAGTCCTTGGGGTCCTTCCTCATTCAGAAACTTTGGACGATTGCCGTGCTACCTGAAGCAGAACTGCAAAGTGAGGCAGCCTAGGATTGGCCAGTGCAAGAACAAGGACAACCAATCTACAGGTTCCAGATTGGCCTGTGCAGGCAAGAGGGTAGCCATTATCTAGGCTCGGGACAGGCCCGAGAAGGCATGAGGACAGCCGTTCTCAAAATTTGCTTGATTCCTGAGGCCACTGTTACTTATATTCTGTGCGATTTGCCTTACGATATGTCCAAAATTTTCAGGAGAGAGCATCACTCTTAAAGGATGCTGCTTCATTGTTTCTTTCTGCAAGTCACCATTGGCAAGTCCATTCCTTGCCCCTTTAAGGGTCAGTCGCCCATTTCATGTTTCTTGAACAATTTTCTTAATGATTAAATGGCAAGACATGTGGAGAGATGGCAGCGAGCCTCAGCACAGACTTGACCCTATGACCACAGACCACAGGTTTCCCTGCTTCTAGAGCCTGGTACTGCCTTCAGTGTCGCCCAAAGAAAGGTGATACCCTACCCCAATCGGGGAATAGCCTGGGGCCCACTTCACTGACCCCCAGCTGTATTTAACACCTTAAGCCAACAGGGGAAGCATTTGACCAGCAGAGACCCGAAGGACTTTGTGCCTCCAGGGCTCCTTATACAGAAACGGCACAAGTTCAGGTGCCTAAAGCCCTATGAAGACCACACATTCAAAAAAATCTGATGCTCATGTTGCAGACGAGCTACAGAAACCCAAAGCTCTTATAAAGCGTTTAGCCATTTACACGACCCTGGGCCCTCTGAAGGAGCTAAAAGAGAACAAAAAAAAAAATGATCAGTTACACTTTCTCTGATGTTTCCTGAGTTCATGAGTAACCCACTGAGTAGGGTACCAGACAATCTGTTTTACCACCTTCCACCAGAAAATGAGTGGCCTCATCTGCTGTGTCCATGCATAGATAGGTGAAAAGAAGCCAGCCTATGTCCACTGGGTTTGAAGAACCTAGGGATTTTGACCAGTCGGGTGCCAGAGTGCCTGCAGCATCTTCCAAACACAGGGCTGGAGATACCAGTCACAAATTCAAAGAAGATAACACAGTGCCTGGGCCATCGTCTGCTGGACAACATGGACAGGTAATTTACCCACACATTCAAGGTTCCCTACACCCTTCCCAATCTAACCAAGGAGATCTGGGATCTTCAAATTCTCAGGGCAGGTCCTTATGTACCAAAAAGTTTTGAGAACTAACGCAAAGTTTCCAAGACTCTATGGGACATTGCACATCTGCCCAGGCATCCCATAGACTTCCCACGTGTGCTTAAAAGAAATTCATAAATGCCTCCTCTTCCAGAAGGAGTTCAAAAGTTTGTTCCCTACCCTACATAACTGTATTCTTTCCAATTCTCCTCCAAAGCATTTTGGAGAAGAACTCTCTTGTCAAGCAACAGGCCCCATCAGACAAAGAGGGCTCCAAACCTTCTTCGCCTAACGGTAATGTCAGTGATGTCTTATTAGTCCCTAATGCATCAAGTCCCACCTCCTCTTCCCAGGAGAATTCAACATGTTTGACAGATGCCAAGGCGGGGAAGAGAGCTAAGTCCTCTCAAAATGACAGCCAAAGATGTTCCCTTTCTCCCCCAAAGTGCCATATGCAATCTGCTTTTAGTAAAATGAGTTTGAGAGCGGACCCTGCTGAACAAGGGGGTTTCAAAACTTCCCCATTAAACCAAGAGGGATTTCAAAGTCATTTATCATTATAAAATGGGCTCATGTCATCTCTTACAGTAAAAGGGAATTAAATGCACAACTTCCTAAGTGAGCCTCACACAGCTCATACCTGCCCAAGCAGAGAGAAAAAAATTCCACAAGGAGCTCAAGTACTTTGCCATTCATGGAATTGCACTTGAGTGTTCCACACATACTCAAGATGTGGTAGAATCACTTAAGTCCTCCAAAGGGACTCTACTTTACTTCTGCACAAAGTGAACTAGAACCATAGGCAACTTCCCCAGGGGTTATGATAAATTCTCATTCTGTCAGGGGGCCAAGAAGATTATCCCCCTCTATGGAACAGATTCAAAGACAGTTCTTAAGTTTTCTCTACCACAGAAAGGAAGATTATATCATTCTCCTGCTATGAAATGTGACACAAACATTGTCATTCTAGTAGAAGACTGAAAGATGCTCTGTCCAAACAATGGGTCTTCAGAAAGTCCTGATCTGATCAAGAATTATTCAGATATCTCTTATCAGCCAAAAGAGCCCTCTTGATTTGTCAGCAGGCCCCAAACACCTGAGAGATTATTCCAAAACACTTCCAGTGAGCTAAACAATTTCAATATTTGTCGTAGAATACACAACTAAGAGGATATCACCCTCTCAGCTGCCACTGGGCACACTAGAGGCTGTGAAGAATTCCCCATATATGTCCAAGTTTCTAGGATTTCCAAAACCTGTACAGGACTCTCTGCATACTACTCTATCACATAAAGGGACTGTAGTACAGGATAAATCTACAGAAGAGAGTTCTAGCCACAGTCCCATCTTTAGAAATGGCTCATGGATATGATACATCTTCAAAAGATGTTCTAGGACAGATTCCATCTGTAAAGAAGGGTCTGGATCCAATCCTATGTGAACATGGTGCTATCGGATGTGATTTGCACGCACAGGAGTCTGTAGCATCCTGTACAGCCTAAGAAGGGAATTCCATGTATTCTACCTGTGCACAAGAATTCATATGATCTCCCCAAACTTCACAGGAGACTATGAGAACTTCTCTATCTCTCAAGAGGATCAGCCCTCTTCTCCAAATACACATTCTTATCCACCTGCACAAGGGCTGTTGGTCCTTCTCCATGCCTGCATAAGTCTCCATAATATATTCCAAATGCCTGAAAAAGCTCTGGATTTTACTTCATCTTCCAAAGGGCCCTTGGAACCTGTTTGCCCATCAAGTAGTCTATGACACCTGAAATATCTACACAGAAGTTGTTATCCAATTCTCTAGCTGAAGAAAATTTTCTTGGAACTTCCACTGTTACACAAGGAGGTCTAAAAATTTCACTAAATGCCCATGAGGCTCTTAGACCTTTTACACATGTCCATGAAGCTCTAAGAGAGGCCACATCTACGCAGGTATCTCTAGGGCCTTCTCCTAATTCTGAAGCTATTGTCAAGACTTGTACATATACACAAGGAAATTTAGACCTTCACCATCTGTGCAAAAGGTCATATGTCTATCATATCTGAACAGGGTGCTTTACAATTATTTCCATCTACCCTAGAGTGTTTATTTTCCTTGTCTTGTCTGGTTGAAAGCAGTAGACATTTGCCCTCTACCAAAGTGATCCACAGGCATCCAGTTTCTAGGAATTAAAAAAAAAAAAAAACAAAAAACAAAAAAACAAAAACAAAAAAAAAACAAACAATCAAACAAAAAAACCAGGTTAATTGTTGATCCTTCTGAAATAGGACACTTCAGAAATTCTGTTAAAAGGTAATACTTGCATCATGTCCTGCTGAAAAAAACAAACAAACAAAAAAAAAACATCAAAAGCTACAACTATTCCTCAGGTGAGTCCCAAAACATCTCTATCTAAAATACCTTGAAATGTTCAACAAATGACCAAGGGACTGTGGAAACTTTCTTGTCTACCCAAGAGCATGTTGCCCACTTACATACCTTATAAACAGACTCTGCATTCTTCAATATCTACACTAGGGTATTTCCATTTGCAAAGAAATGTTGAAATGTCATCACTGGCACAAGGAACACTAGAGTCTTTATATCATCCCACAAGGAAAGGTACAAAATACAAATCAGAATAAGACATTCTGTGACAGTCTATATCACCACGGGGGACTGTAGAACTATCACAAAGTAATACAAGGGCTTTAGGATCTACTCAACATGCTCATGGGAAGGCTCAAATATTTCCATCTACTCAAGGAACTGAGAAACATTCTTTGTCTCTTAGAGGGGCTATGGGACTACCCAAATCTGAAACTAGGCCCTAAAAAATTCACCATCTGAACCAGGACCTGAGAAAATTTTCAGTTTTTTTTTTTTTGGGAAGTCTTCTACACGTTCTCTATTTTTGTAAGATACCCTGTGACATCTACCATTTGATACAGAGGTTCTTACATCTTCTCCATCTAACCAGGGGACTAAGAAAACATTGTTATCTTCCAAAGGGAATGTGAAACCTTCATCAACTGCAACACATGCTCAGAAACCTCCATGCACAATGACGGGAACTTTAACAAATGTCAGATGTAACCAAGGGCCTCTAGAAGATTCTGTTCCTGTCCAGGTGAAGGAGGGATTTTTACTTCTATCTCAGGAATTCTAAGAGCATTCAGCACCTTTCCAAAAGAAGCTATGGTACTTGTCACACATGGTAGAATCTCTAGATACCTTGCCATCTTTCCATGGGACTACAAATCCTCTGCCTTCTACAGAGGTTATGTGACCTCCCAAATCTGAACCTAGGAAGTCAGAAACATCTCCATCTGAAAAAAATTCTTCATCCACCAGGAAAACTAAAAAAAAAAAAAAAGAAAGAAAAACAAACAAACAAAAAACAAAAACAAAACAAAACAAACAAACAACAAAAAAAAAAACATTGTTATCTTCCCAAGTGACTGTGAAACCTTTGTCTTCTGTACCATGTGCTCAGAAATTTCCACTAATTACATCAGGTACTCCAACAACTGTGAGATGTAAACAAGCAGTTCCAGAATATTCTATACCTGTCCAGGAAACTTTGGATTTTTTGCTGACGATTCCCAGGGTTTCTAGAACATTCAGCATCTTTCCAACAGAAGCGAGGGAACTAGTCAACATGGTAGAATCTCAGGATACCTCACCAATATTCCAAAGTACTACAGTCCCTTTGCCACATCCCTCAAGTCATACAGGATATTCACAACCTGACCAATGATCTCAGGAGAATTCTTTAGAAGTCCCAAGGGATCTAGCACCTTTGAAGTCTACCAAATTTTCATATCTGTTGAGGCATGTCTAGGCCTTTCACTATATGCTCAACAGTCTATCCAGCAGTCATCATCTTCCCAAAAGATTCTGGGAACATCAGAGTGTGCCAAGTGTATTCATTAACATTTTTCTTTCGTCTCAGGTTCTTTGGGAATGTATTCATGTGTCCTATGGATGACAGGAACATTGCTACAAGTCCCAAAGCCTATTGGACATTCCTCACCAATACAAGCATGTCAATCCCCTCAACCATCTATGAAAAGAAACTGTGACAACTTGTATTCACAAGCAACTCTTGTAGCATAAATCTCTCCATTGTTCTCACCATCTACTCAGGTGAATGGACAAGCTTACCTCAATCAAGAATCTACTTTGGGACAGCCCATAGCTGCCCAGGGAGTTCAACAACTTTTGTTGTCCAGCCCAGGTTATAAAGAAAGTGACAAGCAGGAAATAGGAATTTTTCCATCTTACCAAGTACTTCTGGGAATTTCCTTACCTGCAGAGGGAATGGTAGGATCATGACCATCTGTACAAAGGGTTCTGGGAACTTCCCTATCTGTCCAAGAGTCTCTGTTCACACCCAAACAAGAACCTGTAGGTACTCTGCATCTCTAACAAAGTCTTTCAAATATCAATCTACACACTAGAGGGCTCTCAAAATTTTTCCATGTGCTCAACATACAATGTTCATCATGTTCCCCACACTAATGAACCTCTCCTTTCTAGCCAGAAAAATCAGAAGAAATTTTTATATTTGCCAGGTTATCCAGAACACTACCTATCTGCACCAGATGGTCAGGGGCATATAATACCTACTCGAGTAGCTGTAATACTTTTGCTTACTTCTCAAGGGCACAAGAAAAACTTAACAATTGCAATGGAAACTTTGCATTTTCAAAGTTCTTTGTCATCCATTCAAAGGAATCCATTACCTTTGTCAGATTCCATAGGTATATTGGAATTAAGACAATGTAAACACACAGAGACTTTTTTGGACCCTTTGCCTCAAGTGAAGAAGGATGCCAGATCTTCTAAATCTGCTTTCCCTACTGTAGGAAATTAGTCACCATCACCTCGAGAACCTGTGAGACATTCATCTTTTCCTAAAGGAGGTATAGAAATGCTCTCAACTGGTCTAGGGAATCTAGTACCTTTGCAATCAATCCAGGGGCCTTTGACACTTTATATCTCAGCCCAGACAATGACACATAACTCAGGATCTGCCAATGGGGTTGTACTGCATTCAGCTTCTTCCCCAGCAGTTTCAGAAAGAAATGAATATTCTCCATTTACCCAAGGGACTTCAGAAAGTTCCAAAAGATCTGGATTGCATCTGGATCTTACTACATCACTACCGGTAACACAATCATCTTCAAGATTTGAACAAGGAATTGTGGAAACTTGCTTATCTGAACAAGGGACTAAATTTAAAGAAACATCTATAGGGTTGTATGCTTATGCTCAGGATACTATGGGGCATTCTTTATCTGCACAAGCCACAGTATGAAAGTCCATGTCTGCAAAGCAGACTTGGAAACTTTGGCTACCACTACAGGACCTTTGGGGTCTACACAAGCGACTCTTGTAGTCTCAGAGTCATTGTCATCTGATCAGAGGCCTCTGGGAATTTAGTTAACTTCAACGGGAACTCTAGGCTCTTCGTCTTCCATAGAGGCTTTTGGAATATCCCTTTCTGAGCAAGGGTCTCTAAAACAGTCCACATCAAAATTAGGGTCTGTAGAAACTGTGACATCTTCTCCAAAGACTGTGCATCATCCAACATATTGCCAGGAAGCTATGAGATTTTCTCCTCTTTCTAACATTTTGGACAAAAATCCCCAGCTTTTTCAAGGTTCATTGGTCTGTTCCTACCTCGCCAGAAATCTCAAAAATCCATTTCATCATTCATCACGAGATGTAACATACTCATCATCTGTACTAGGTACTCAGGATCACCCTCTTTCTAGTCCAGAGTTTCAAGGATATTTTCTGACCTCTCTAAAGTCTAAGGAATGTCCCACAGCTGCAAAGAGAACTTTGACTATGCAAATTTCTTTGTCATCCATCCAAAGGTATGTAGAACCTTTGGCAGAATCCACAAGGATATTGGGAATGGGACAATGTAAAGACACAGAGACTACTGTGGGCCCATTGCCTCAAGTAATGAAGGATATAGAAACTTCTCCATCTGCTTTGCCAATTCTATGAACTTTGCCACCATCACCTCAAGAACCTGGTAGACATTCATCTTTTCCTAAAGGTGGTGCAGAAATATTTCCATCTGGTCCAGAAATTCTAGGACATTTGCAATCAGCCCTGGGGCCTCTGGCACTTTCCATCTCAGCCCAGGCAATGACACATCACTCAAGGCCTACTGACAGGGCTCTACTGCATTCAGCTCCTTGCCCAGCTATATCAGAAACAAATGAATATGCTCCATCTTTCCGAGAGACTTCAGACACTTACAGATGTGCTGGACTGCATCTGAATCTTACTACATAGCTACAGATGACACCATCATCTTTGAGATCTGAGTAAGGAACTGTGGGATTCTTGTCTATCAGAAGAAAGGTGTCTGAAAGTGACTAAATCTAAAGAAAGTACTATAGGGTATTCCACATCTGCTCAGGCCACAGAGGGGCATTCTTTATCTGCACAAGCCATAGTAGGGAAGTACATATCTGAACAGTTGCAATTGGAAATTTGCCTGTGCAAAGTTCTTTGTCTGGGCACACTGTGCAGACTGTGAGAACTTTGCCTCCCACTCCAGGACCTTTGGGGTCTACCAAATATACTCAGGTGCTACCAGAATCTGTGTCATCTGATCAGAGGCCTCTGTGAGTTTCTTTAGCTTCACAGGGAACTCTAAGTTCTTCATCTTCCCAAGAGGCCTTTGGACATTTCTGTTCTACCCAAATGTCTCTAAAACTGTCCACATCTAAACAAGGGACTGCACAAAATGTTTTATCTGCTCAAAATAGTTTGAATGCTCCAACTTCTTTGCAAACAGATATGGGATTTTTTCCAACTTACTAACATTTTGCATAAAGATTCCCAGCTTTCCCAAAAAACACTGGAATTTCCCCACCTAGTCAGAAATGTCAAGTATCCATTTGTCCTTCACCATCATAAGGAGGAGATTTCACACCTCTACTAGGTGTTCAGGAGCATATTGTACCTATGTGGTTTTAGAAGCTTTTCCATCTTTTCAAAAGCCCAAGAAAATTTTCAGGACAGAAGAGGGAACTTTGCACATACAAAGTTATTTTTTCTTCAACCATATAAATCTGGAAAATTCAACAGGTTTCACATGGATATTGACACACACACACACACAAAAAAAAGACTCACAGAGTAGTTTAGGGCATTTGCCTGGAGTGATAGAGGATATAGAACCTTCTCATTCAACTTCAGTGACTCTATGAACTTTGCCACCATCACCTCCAAAAACTTTTAGACATTCATATTCTACCCAAGGATGTGCAGAGACTTTCCCATTTGGCTAAGGGTATCTAGCACCTCTGAAATTTACCCAGGGGCCTCTGAAACTTTCTATCTCATCATAGGCAGTGATGAATACATACCAATGATATGAATGTTCTTCTAATTCTCTAGGTCTTTCCTCCTCAGAACAAGGGACTCCAGCATCTTCAGATTCTCCTCTTGGAGGTGTGAGTCCCTGCCTCTCTGCACAGGAGACCTTATGTCTCTCCACATGTCCACAAAGGTCTACCCAAGATTCTACATGTTCCAAAGGCTTTTAAATTCTTCTTTACATAAACAAGGTATAGGAACTCAGTCCACATCTACATACTATACAGTAGAAGACTCACCAACTTCCCAGCTGTGTCAGGGATATACTGACCCTGCTCCAAATAAAGCAAGGACTTTTAGATCTATCCACGGACCTCTGAGTATTTCAGGAACTGCATAAGGCTCTATAGAACCTTTGCCATCTCCCCAGGGGACTCTAGGATATTCATCATTTGCATCAGGTGGATAATCATTTTCAACAGCTACCCCAGGACATGTTATATGCAGTGACTCACCAGTGTAACTTGCAATTTCTGTCCATCTTAGTTCCTCACTTTTTTCCTTAAGCATTTTGAATCCATTCATTTACACATAATCACTCTAAACCTACAGAGGTGTCTTAAACTTCATGCTACAGACCAAATTATTATTTGATTACTCCACAAATGGTCCAACAAACAGATCCATATGCTTCAGATGCTTCAGGATCTACTCATTTTTCCAAAGGAGTCATGGTAATTTCTTTATCTGGACAGGGAACACTATGACCTGTATCATCTGCCCTAGAATCTTTGACAATGCCCTCATCTGCTCAAGTGAATCAGAACCTTCTTTATCTATTCTAGAAGTTGTAGGCCCATGCCTGTCTTCTACAGGAAAATCTGGAAGCTTGTCATGTACAAAAAGCAAGCCAGGAATAGCGAATGTTTCACCAGGAGCTTTGGAAATTTCACTATCTACCATAGTGAGTCTAGGGTTTCCTTTATCTGTCCAATTGGATTTGAGTGATACAACCTGGATTTTTTTCCTCAGAGACTTTCTCTGTAAGCCCATGGTATAGTAGGACTATCAACACCTGCACAATGACCTTCAGACACTTCCTTTTTATCACAAGAGACCCAAAAACCCTGTTTGGAAAAAGAGGCTTTAGGTTATTCACCATCTGATCCTAAAGATCTTGGACTTTTTGCCGAGGACAAATTATAAACATGGCCATGTATGCAAAACCATTCAGATATAACACCTGTCACCAAAGAGATCATAGCATCTTTGTCATCCATGCAAGATACTCTCAGATAGATGGGTGGATGGATGGATGGATGGATGGATAGATGGATGGATGGGTGGATGGATGGATGGATGGATGGATGGATGGATAGATGATAGATAGATAGATAGATAGATAGATAGATAGATAGATAGATAGATAGATGGATAGATAGATGAGATAGAAGAGATAGATGAGATAGATAAGATAGGCTGAGAGGTAGAGAGGTAGATAGGTAGATAGATAAAATATACTAAATATAAAGCACTTTAGGTTATTTTAGAAAGCTTTTTAGGGCTTTTTTAGGGTTTGTTTAAAGATGCTAAGGTTTTTGAGGGTTTCCTATTTTTAAGGTTTTAGGTATCTTTATGGTGTTATAAGTATTTTAGAGTTTTTACAATTTTAGGGGGGATTGAATGACTTAGGGACTTTATGTAGGGTTTTAGTTTTTTATGATTTTAAAAATAATTTTGGATTTTGGGGGGTTTTAGGGTTTTTTGGGGTTTATTTTTTGGGGGGTTGGATGTTTCTTGAATTCATATGGATTTTAAGGTATTTTGGGTTATTAGGATTTTTTAGGGCTTTTAAAGAATTTTAGGATTTTTTTTAAACCTTCTATCTGTTTTGTTTTGTTGCTGTTGTTTGTTTCTTTTTGGCTTATGGGTTTGTTAAAGGTTTTAGTTTTTTTTTGGGAGGGGCTCTTTTTAGAGTTCTAGAAATGTGTTTGTTTGTCTTTTGTTTTTTAATTTTGGGATATTTTGTTAGTGTTTTATGTTCTTAGTTTTAGAATTTAAATGTATATAGTTTTCTTTTTTTAGGGTTTTGTTGATTTTTTAAAGCTTTCAGTGTTTTTTTTTGGGTCTTTTCCAATTTTTCACTTGCCTCTTGATATCTGTTTATCTCAGATTTTAACTTGGCTTATTGTTTCTGACTGGATCCTGTTCCTTGTATGAGCTTGTGTACTGGTTGGGATTCAGCTACCAGGAATCAGGCTGTCTAGGGTTGTGGGATGGGATCTGGAAAAGTGGCTCTGGCACAGGCCAAGAAGTGGGCCAAAAAGAAGATGTGTCTGTAGCAGGGCAAGACAAATAGGTTTTGCCTGCACAGGGACCCTGGAGGTCCCAGGTAGTCCAGGTATTGCTGCAAGGGGTATCTCATCTGTGAGCTTGGCTATGACAGATCTGGTAGTCAAGGTATCTTTGTATGTGGGAGGAGTTCTGGAGCCCCAGCTCTGCCTCAGTACACTTCCACTAGTACACAAGGAGGACAAGAAATTCGACTACCTGCCCATGGGGATTTTATACCTTATACACCTATCCACGATGCTCTAAGGAGATGCCACTTTCATTAGTAGACAGGGAGGTAGTGAAATTTCACTACCTGCCTATGAGGCTCTTAGATCTTTTACACTTGTCCATGATGCTCTAGAAGAAACCATATCTACACAGGTATCTCTAGGGCCTTCCCCTCATTTTAAAGCCAAGGTTAAGACTTGCACACTTACAAAAGACATATTAAGACCTTCCCCATCTGTGCAGAAGGTCATAGGATTTGTGATATTTGAACAAGGTGCTTTACAATTATCTCCATCTACCCAAGAGTGTTTCTTTTCCATGCCTTCTCTGGTAGGAAGTAGTAGACATTTTCCCTCTACCAAAATAATACAGTCATCCAGTTTATAGAAGAAGAAAAAAAAACAGGTTAAGATTTGATCTTTCTAACAAAGGAGACTACAGAACATTTTCTAAAAAAAAAAAAAAAAAGGGGGGGGGGGAGACTTGAAACATCCCCTGATGCCAAAGAAACATCAAAAGCTACAATTTCTCCTCAGATGAGTCTCACATCTTCAGTCTACCAAAGGGCATGTTGGACAATCCATATTTCCCCAAAAAGGCTCAAGATTATCTAACCAAAACGCTCTTATGTGTTTACTATCTGGCCCAGGAAATTTCTTCATCTTTCTCAAATGATGCAGAACATTTTGACCATGCTTAAGGTAATTTGTCCTTTTGCAAATCAGACTTCAGGACTACACAATCTCCTTTGTGAAATCAAGGGCCTGAGGGAAAGTCCACATCTAAAAAAATCATCTAGAACTTGTCTTTAGCCCAAACACACCAGAAAATTTTCATATCTTCTAAAGTATCTAAAAACGCTTCTGACTAAAACATTATTGTTGTAGGATATTTACCATCTGCTCTAGGATATGTGAGACCATCATTATTTAACCATGGGCATCTAGAAACTTTGTCACCTATGCAAAGGTGTTTTGGTTTTTCAGGATTTTTCCCAGTATATCTGGGTGCCCATGGAACTACAGAACTTTGTCATCTGGCCAAGGTGTTTAGAAAAATATTCCATCTTCAAAAAGTTATTCAAGACATTCACTCCACCTTCCAGGAGATCTGGATCTTTCCTCATCAGCACAATGAGTTTCAGGACATGGAATCTCAACTCATGAGTTTTCAGGAATTTTGATGTCCTTGCAAAGGCCTGTGGATTGTTCCACAACTACCCAGAGTACAGCTGCTACTTCACCAAGTACTCAAGAGAATTTATTACCATTGTTATCTCTCCAAAGTAAACTCAGAACCTGCCAACCTGCCCAAGAGATGGTAAGAACTTTGCCACTTAGACCAGGATCCCTGCCAATTTCCCCTTCAGCCATTGTAGCTCCTGGACCCAAACAGGTGGCTTCAGAGCCTGTGAGCCTTTCACCATTATATCATGATATGCCATCAAATTTTCCCCACACTCATGGAGTTCTAGATTTATCTCAGTATGACTCAGATTCTCCCCTAAATGTAATGTCACTCACCCAATGGCAACAGGGAACACCCTCATCCTCAGAATGAAGTGTAGCACTTTTGTCTTCTGTTCAAGGGAGTGTGGGAATATCCTTAACTGCACAACAGACTCCAGAACTCACCACATCTAAACAGGGAACTCTCATTCTCTTTCTTGACCAGGTGATATGGCAACTTCCTCATCTTCTAAGGTTTATAAAGGACATTTGCCATCTGTGGATGTGGATATGTGGACATATTTATATCCTCAGAAATCTCCAGGACATTTGAAAAATGTCTCTGTTTTTCCAAAAAACATGCTCTCTGGCTAGGATCCTGTAGCAATTTCCTTACCTGCTATTGCTACTGAGGCTTTGGTATCATCATCATCATCATCATCATCATCATGCCAAGGGCATCAAGGTTCTTTGCTATCTACCTAGGATGGTGGAAAAGACTCACTTACTGCACCAAATGCTCAGAAAATTTACTCATTTTCTTCCCAGGCCTTAGAAACTTTGGTAAATATCCAAGGACCACTGCCCACTTACACACCTTCTAAACAGACTCTGCATTCTTCACCATCTACACTAGGTATTTCCATTTGCAAAGAACTCTTCAAATGTCATCACTGGCACAAGGGACCCTAGAGTCTTTTATATCATCCCAAAAGGAAGGGACAAAATACAAATAAGAAAAAGACATTCTGAGACAGTCTATATACCACAGGGGACTGTAGAACCATCAAGACGTAAAACAGGGCCTTTAGGATCTACTCAAGGTGCTCATAGGATGGCTCAAATATTTCCATCTAATAAAGGGGCTGAGAAACATTCTTTATCTCTTAGAAGGACTATGGGACTACCCAAATCTGAAACTAGGACTCTAAAATTTCACCATCTGAACCAGGACCTGTGAAAAATTTCAGTTCTTTTCAGAAGCCTTATACATTTTCTCTATCTATGCAAGATACCCGATGACATCCACCATCTGAAACAGAGGCTATGATATCTTCTCCCTCTACCCAGGGAACTAAGGAAACATTGTTATCTTCCAAAGGGAATGTGAAACCTTCATCATCTGCACCACCATCATCTCCTCACACTACAACAGGAAATCTAACAATTGTCAGTTGTAAACAAAGACCTCTAGAACAATCTGTACTGTCCAGGGGACTTAGGGTTTTTTAGTTATACCACAGGGAAATTAGAGCGTTCAGCATCTTTCCAGAAGAAGCTAGGGCACTCATCATACATAGTAGAATATCTGTATACCTTGCCATGTTTCCAAAGAACTACAGATCCTTTGCCTCCTACAGGGGTTATGCTAACTCCCAAATTTGAAAATAGGAAGTCAGAAAAATTTCCATCTGAAAAAAGATCTTCTTCATCCACCAGGACATAAAAACAAACAAACACACACACACACACACACACACACACACACACACACACACACACACACACACACACACACACAAACCCCAAAAACCAAAAAATCTCAACAACATTGTCATATTCCCAAGTGAAAGTGAAATCCTCAACTTCTCTATGATGTTCTCAGAAACTTCCACAAACTAGCAAACTATATCAGGCAATTCAATAACTATGAGATGTAAGAAAACAACTCTAGAACACTTGATACCTGTCCAAGAAACTATGGGTGCTTTGCCATCTTTCCCAGGGTTTTTTAGAACATTCGGCATCTTTCCAAAAGAAGCTAGGGAACTCAACACACATGGTAGAATCTCAGGAAAACTCACCATCTGTTCAAGGGACTACAGGCCTTTTGCCACATCCTTCAAGTCATACAGGACATTCACAATATGACCAATGATCTCAGGAGTCTTATTTTGTAGTCCCAAGGATCTAGCACATTTGCTATCTACCAAACTTAGCATATATGTTGAGGCTTCTATAGGCCTTTCACCATATACTCAACAGTCTTTTGATCAGTCATCATCGTCCCAAGAGATTCTGGGAATATCAGATTCTGCCCAGTGTACTCATAAACATTTGTCTTCATTCTCAGGTTCTTGGGGAATGTCTTCATGTATGCTAAGGGCAACAGAAACATTGCAACATGTCCCAAAGCCCCATGGCCATTTCTCACCAACACAAGCTAGACGAGCCCCTCCATATCTTTGCGGACACTTGTCACAACTTCCCTATATCCATAAGCAACTCTTGAGCTGAATGTATCTGCACAAATTTCTTCATTACACTCATCATCTACTCAGGTGTCTGGACAATCTTACCTGAATTCAGAATCCATGTAGGGACATCCCATAGCTGCCCAGGGATTGAAGAAATTTTCCCATGTAGCCCGGAGACTCTAGGTTACAAAGAAAGTGATAAGCAGGAACAAGGACATTTCCAGTCTGTTCAAGTACTTCTGGGAATTTTTGACCTGCAGAAGGAAGGTTAGGATCTTTTTCATCTGCACAAAGGGTTCTGGGAACTTCTCTATCTGCCTAAGGGTCTCTGTACACACCCAAACAAGAACCTTTAGGTACTCTGTCTTCTCTACCAAATTCGTTCAAACATCCATCTAATTACTAGAGGGCTCTCACATTTTCTCCATCTGTTCAACTTACAATGCTCATCATGTTAGCCACAGACTAATGAATATGTTCTCTCTAGCCAGGAAAATCAGGAGAAGTTTTTGAATTTCCCAAGTTATCCAGAACACTACCTATCTGCACCAGGTGGTCAGGGATATCCACTATCTATCACTGTAAATGTAGAACATTTGCTAACTTCTTAAGGGTAAAAGAAAAATTGCACAGTTGCAATTGGAAATTTGCATGTGCAAAGTTCTGTGTCATCCATCCAAAGGTATCCAGAACCTTCGACTGATTCAACAGGTATATTGGGATTGGGACAATGTAAACACAAAGAGACTACCATGGGCCCTTTGCCTACAGTGAAAGAGGATGTCAGATCTTCTAAATCTGTTTTGCTTACTCTAGGAAGTTTGCCATCATCACCTCAAGATCCTGGCAGACATTCATTTTTTTACTCAAGGAGGTGTAGAAATATTCCCATCTGTTCCAGGGAATCAAGTATATTCGCAATCAATCCAGGGGGCCTGAAACATTCCATCTTAGCCCAGGCAATGACACATCACTCAGGACCTGCTGAAGGGGCTCTACTGCATTCAGCTTTTTCTCCAGCAGAATCAGAAGCAAATGAATATTCTCCATCTTTCTGAGGGACTTCAGACAGCTCCAGATGTGCTGGACTGCATCTGAATCTTACTATATCACTACATGTGCCACCATCATCTTTGAGATCTGAGCAAGGAACTGTGGGATTCTTGTCTATCGCAAGAAAGAAGTCTGAAAGTGACTAAAACTAAAGACATGATTCTAGGGTCTTCCTTGTATTCTCAGGGCACTGAGGTGGCATTGTTTATCTGCACAAGCCACAGTAGGAAAGTACATATCTGTAAAGCAGACTGTGGGAACTTTGCCTCCCACCCCAAGACGATTGGGGTCTATGCAAAATACTCAAGTGCTACCAGAATCTATGTCAATTGATCAAAGGCCTCTGGAAATTTCTTCATCTTCACAAGGAACTGTAGGTTCTTCATCTTCCCCAGAGGTTTTTGGACATTTCTGTTCTGCCTAAGGGTCTCCTAAACTGCCCACATCTAAACAGTGGACTGCACAAAATGTTTCATAAGCTCAAGATAGTTTGAATGCTCCAACTTCTTTGCAGACAGTTATGAATTTTCGCCAACTGTCCAAAATTTTGCACAAAAATCCCCAGCTTTCCCAAGGGAAACTGGACATTTCCTACCTTTCCAGAAATCTCAAGAATACTTTTGTCCTTAACCATCAGATGTAGGACATTGCCCACCTCTACTGGGTTCTCAGGAGCATCTTGTACCTCCTACAGTGGTTCTAGAAGCTTTTCCATCTTTTCAAAAGCCCCCAAAAATTTCCAGGGCAAAAGAGGGAACTTTATGCATATAAAGTTATTTTTTCTTCCACCAAAGAAATCTAGAAAATTCAACAGGTTTCACAGGGATATTGTCACAATATAAAGAATCACAGAGTATTTTAGGACATTTTCAAAGAGTGAGAGAAGATGTAACATCTTCTCAGACTACTTCATCAGCTCTAGGAACTTTGCCACCATGACCTCCAAAACTTGGTAGACAATAACATTGTACCAAGGAGATGCAGAGACCTTCCCATTTGGCCAAGGGAATCCAGTACCTTTGTAATCTGCCCAGGGACCTCTGAAACTTTCTATCTCAGCATAGGCAATGATGAATACATCACAATGTTCTGAATGTTCTCATAATCCTCTGGGTCTTTTTTCCACTTAACAAGTGACTCCAGCATCTTCTGATTATTCTCATGAAAGTTTGAGTCCCTTTCTCTCTGCAAAGAGGACCTTATATCTGTCCACATGTCCACAAAGGTATATACAACAATCTACAACTTCCCAAAAGCTCTCAAATCCTTCTTTACATAAACAATGTATAGGAACTCAGTCCACATCTACACACTACACAGTAGCAGACTCACCAAATTCCTCAGTGTGTCAGTGATATACCCACCCTACTCAAAATATTGCAAGGATTTTGAGATCTGACCAAGAATCTCTGAGTATTTTGGCAACTGCACAAGGCACTGTAGAACCTTTGCCATCTTCCTAGGGGACTCTAGAATATTCCTCATTTGCATCAGGTGCACAAAAAAAATTCAACAGCTATCTCAGGATATGTGATATACAATGACTCACTTCTGGCACTTGCAATTTTTGCCCAACTTATTTCATTACTTTCTTCCCTAATCCTTTTGATTCCTTTCCTTACACAGAAGAACCTTTAGATCTCTCTAAACCTACAGAGGGGCCTTTGACTTCATACCAGGGACCAAATGAGTATTTGAATACTCCACAAAGGGTACAAAAAACAGATCCAACTGCTTCAGATATGTCAGGTTCTTCCAAAGGATCCATGGCAATTTCTTTATCTGGACAGGGAACCCTAGGATCTCTATGATCTACCCTAGAGCTTTTGACAATGTCCCTATCTGTTCACGTGAATCCAGGACCTTTGTTATCTGTTCAAAAAGCTGGAGGCCCTTGCCTGTCCTTTAGAGGAGAATATGAAAGGTTGCACCTGTACAAAACACAAGCCAGGAATAGCAAATATTACACCAGGAGCTTTGGAATTTTCAGCATCTACCATAGTGCATCTAGGATCACCTTTATCTGTCCAATTATATTTGAGAGTGTCACAACCTTTCGTATTGAGTCAGAGACCTTCCCTGTCTTGTCATGGTGTAGTAGGAACATCAACATCTGCCCAACGGCCTTCAGAAACTTCCTTGTTATCCCAAGAGTCTCCAGGACCTTGTTAGAAAAATGCGGCTTTAGGATATTCACCATCTGATCCTAAGATCTTGGACTTTCTAATTCTGCGAAGGAAAAACTAGAAACAATGCTAAGTATGCAAAACCGTGAGGAAATACCTTCTGTCACCCAAGAGATCATAGAATCTTTGTCAGCCACATAAAATTCTCCCAGATTACCAGTTTCTTCAACACTTAGTCCAGAGTTGGAAGAATCTCTGCCATGTAACCAATCTGTTTCTAAGAGTTCAGAATCTGTGGCAGGGTCTCTAGAATCTTTGCTATCTGTTCCAGGGTCTCTGTGTCTTATGAAACACAATGTAGATGGGCTGAGCCCTTTAGTATCTGATCAAGGGATCCTTGGAACACCAACATTAGCCCAGGAATATCTAGAACTTTCTCAACTAGCTAAGGGGATTCTAGAACCTATGCCATCTAGAAAAGACACTGTGGGTACTTCCTTTTCAACAGAATTTCCCAGACTGTCACTTTGTACAGACAGGGACTTAATTCCAACCCCTTCTCATGAAGATGGCCAGATAGTTACTCTTATCAGAGGAAGAGCCCGAGTACTTCCAATTCTAACCAAAGGACATTGAAACATGTCTCATTTTCAGAAGGAGATATCAGATACTGCCTCTCAGAACTTGATGTTTTAAAATGCATCTCTTCTGCCAAAGGTAGCCTCACATCTTCCAAGTATGCTGAAAGGAATCCAGTCCTACCTCTACTCCTCCAAGAAGCATCTCCCCCTTTTAATCTTCACAATTGAGTTTCACATCTAGCATTCCTTACAAGAAAGATCTCAGTTATTCTCCTCATCCAAGGGGTTGTCCCAAAAATTCTATACTGCAAAAAATAAGACTAATGTTTTCCTCTGTAGATCAAGCAGGCCTGAAACCTGTCCTCTAAAAAGATGCTAGGTGGAAACACTGCCACTATTCCAAAATGCTGGTAAGATCTTGCACTTCTAAGAAAAAAAGTTGCAAATCTTAAAACTGTGACTACCATAACCCTCACTACTTCTGATACTGCTAAAGGAGCCTTTGGATGCTCACCATCTCATGAGGAGGGACTCAGAAGTCCTCCACCATACCAAGGTGAATACAGACCATCCAAATCTATTTTATCTTATCAGAAAAGGACCGTTCTGAACAATGGGACAGTCAAGCTTCCCATTCAGAACATGAGAGTGGCAAACCATGATCCATGCCTAGAGAAAAGTGCACATAAACCACCCTATTCCTCATGAAGAGAGCCTCAGACATTTCATGTCTCCTCATGAGATTCTCTGAAATGCTACTTTTAATAGGAGGAGAGAGAGTAGTGCCTCTAATACCCAAATAGCCCTGTAAACTTCTCCTGCAGATCAAGAAGGCATTGAGTTATCTCCAGATGGAGAAAGTCCCCATAGAGGTGTCAAATTCTTGTCATCACCCCAAGAGGATATCAACCACCCTGTTTTTACTAAGTAGTGCTCAAAACATGTATCTACTGCCAAAGAGAGAGAAACACATAACTTCCATTAATACAAAAATGGGAGCCCACAGCATTGGCTATTTTCCTAGTGGGATTCATACATCCATGAATTCCAAATGGAGGTGCCACTTCATTCCCTGTTATGCAAAGTAATTACACGTAACATCTCAAACACAGGACATGATACTTGCTCTCTCTTGCCCAGGGAGAAAACAATCATTACAATGTGAATTTGGGTGTCCCTTTGTGACCCTTCTGTCCTAGGAGGCCACAAATATATACATCATATCAAAATCAATTTCAAAAGGATCACGGAGCAAAAGGGGAGCTGTAGTTCTTTCTTCTCCCCTAAAAGGGAAAGTCAGACCATATCAGTCTGAGCATTGTGAACTCAGACTTTTCAGTTCTCACCAAAGGGACATTGGCTATGTGTCCTCTTTCAGTAAGGCTCAGAATGCTTTAGCCTGAAAGAGGCAGGCTCTCAAATGCCCAATCTAAAAAAAATGTGCTTCACAGATGCTTTCTATGAAAAAAGAGATATCATAAATGCTCTAGGAAGCTTATGACTTAATCCTCACTCCCGAATTACTCCTTTGACCCAAGGACACACCAGAACTTACAGCTTGCCAAATGGATCCTGTAAGGCAGTCCTTCTCAAGAGGGTGGCCAGTGCCCTTCTCTCTTTTACCCTGGCATTTTCAGTTCTTTTTTTGACCCACAGGGTGCCCTGTTTTTCCCTTTCTTTGCCCCTTATGAGCAACATGAGTTTAGAACTTTAACTTCTCATCAACCATCTCTACATCTTACAATTTCTACTCCTAGCTGCTTCAGATGCACATTGAAACATCACATATGTCCCTTGGACTAAAAGTACAAACAAACCTCCCTTCTGATTAAGAGTATCTAACAATTTGTAGCCATAAGCTATATAATTTCCAGCTCATGTAGAATAGTATGTAGAATAGTATGTGCTTCTTCTGATCATTGAGGACCTAGACTAACTAGATCTGATGTAATCCATGACAAATCGATTTCCTTGATATACGGTGCATTGAGTGCTCCTTTTTCTGATCCTCTGACCTCATTACCTCAGTCCAAGGATCTGGACCCATTTGCTTCAATGGCTGGAGTCTAAGAGTAGCCAGCAATTTCATAAACCCAGGACATATACTTATATGTTGTCCAGTAGAAACAAGTAAGCCTTGCCATGTTCAGAAGTAGGCAGCTGATTTACCAGGAGAAATAGCTGGGAAGTTCCTCCTAGCATACTGACGATTGATTATGCTGTTGCATGGCCTGCATGATATTCATATTCTGGGTTCCCAGGAAGCCTCGATAATGAAATATTCCAAATATTCCTCCCAAAATTGACCTTTTATCTTGAAAAGATACAAGAGTGTTTGATATTTCTGCTTTCCCAAATGTGGTATGAGACTTTCTACCTCTAATGGATGCTATTTTTAATAGGTTATTTGTGGATAAATCAACATTTTCCTCCTTTCAAAGGGTCCTCCAAATTGTGTTTCTTTGAGAGAACCCTAAGATGTATTCCCCTATGCTTGAAGTGGGGTGTAATGCACTCTCCATGACTCAAGGATATGTGAGGTGCAATTGCTCTAAACCAGTAATCCAAATACAGATATTTTTCTCTATTAATTTTTAGACTTACAGCTTAAGAACCACAGATCATCCAAAATACTGTATACCAAAGGGTCTTCTGATCTGCCCATGCTGAAATAGGTATTCTCAGATTTTACCCAATTCCCTAAGTGACCTTAAACTAAGCTGTCTAGAACCAATGTGCTGGAGCTGCAAAAATGGCTCAGCAGTTAAGAGCACAGAATGCTTTTCCATAGGTCCTGAGTTGAAAACCCAGAAAACACATGGTGGCTCACAACAATCTAAAATGGGACCTGATGCCACCTTATGGTGTGTTTGAAGGCAGTGACAGTACAAACATATACATGAAATTGAATATATGTGCCTCACAACTTCCTTCAATAACCTAACAGTGGTTCAGACATACCCATTCTACATCAAATATGTTAGAAACTCACCAGTGTTGAAGGCTGCATTGACTCATGAGAACCAAAATTTTCAGACATTCTTTAATTGCCCTCAGAATTATCACTTCAGAACAAAGGTGTCATATAGGTCCTCAATGAATGAAGATATCCGGAGACATATGACATGAGAAGCAAGACTTCAGACTTCAACAACATCTTAATTTGGCCACAAATATGGCTCTTTAATATCACCATGCAATAGCATTGATGAATTCACAATGGGGCTTCAGATGTACCCCACCAGAACCGGGATAATTTATATTTCAAGCATAAATAGCAACTCTGTCAAGTCACACAACCTTAGAAGTAAAGTATCCCATGATTTCAAGGGGGCTGACCCCCAGTTGGATTATCTTTTGAAGAAGGCCTTAGCCTTACTTCCTCTAAACATAGTAGTCCCTGACATTAAGGATATGACAAAGGGGTCTGCTGACCTTGAATAAAAACACTTTGTTCTTTCTCTGTCTGCACTGGAGGGGTCTGAGGCATGTCCCTCTGATGAAGAAAGTATAGAACTGACATTTGAGAGTAAGGAGTGTGTCTCATACATTCAAGTACAGATCTGGTGTGCTTAAAACTAAACCGTTGGTACCAAGAATTCACAGGAGTTTCACTCTTTGTTCATGGCTTACTCAGGTCTACCATTCAACTAATATAGACCAGAGATTCTCTCTCAGAAATTATTGTTTAGGGGATACACCTTTCAATACCAATAAACTCAGAGAAGTCTGGTTTCAAGTCCCATGGCCAATGAATAAAAACTTCAGCCTAGATCCAAGGTCATCTCTCTTTAAGTTGCTCATCATAAAGGTAATTGTCGTCAACACCCATACTTCTGTGGCCTATTGTAAGTATAAATAGGGAACAGATCCAGGAACTTTGAGCAGTCTTGTCAGAACAAACCTCAGAGTGCTGTCAACTGTGCAGTAGAGTCCTCAGGGATAAGAATTTTCTAGAGTTCTCTGAAAATGTGGATTTAAGGAGTGCCTGGTCCAACCTCCTCTACAGAAGGTAAACAGTTATACTCCCCTACTGTCCAACAGGATCAAGGGGCTTACTTGATTCCACAGTTATGGTGTTTCCCTTCCTGTGATGATTGAGGTCTTAAAAATCACCCCTTTGAGTCAATGGGCTCTCATAAAAAATAATTTCTGTTCGGGAACCCATGGGATATTTTACCTCTGACAAGGAGCATTTTTCTCCCTCTGGTCACATTTCAGATAAATCAAGTCGAGGAGGCCAATCCTGGGACCTTATGCCACTTCCTTGACTTCAGTCACATGACATGGTGTGAAATCATCATTCTAACACAGTTCTGGTGGTTGAACATAATTCTTAGGAGGCAATCATGCTGAAGACAGTAGCTCAAGCTTTTCATGAATCATGGTATCAATATTTGGTGTCTTGCTAATTCTGCTAAAGATATGGATACTCCAGAATGTGAAGAACCATTAGGTGTGGCAAAGGAGGACCTTATGAGTTAAGGTAAGCAATTTTTTGTACAAACTATTATGGAGATTTTCATACTCTGATCATCTCTCTTGTTACAAGGACAACACCACCTCCTTTCTCCCCAAGTAATACTTACTCCATCTGTCTTAGATTAAGGAGTCATCAGATCTTACCCTGAAGCAAAGCGAGTCTCTGATTATACCAGTTTGTCCAAAGGAGTTTTGGACATACTTTTAGGTCGAGGAATCCCACACAACTTACTGATATTATGAACTGAACCTTAAATATACTAATATACTAATGTTTCCCAGATTTTCCCTTCAGTTCAAGGTAAACTCTAGGTTCAAAAACTTTTCAATGAAGAATCTTTGACGTAAATACTCTGACAAGGAACAAATTTACATTTTATCTTTGAATTGGGGAAATAGAGACACACCCTTCAGTTTGAAAAGGTCTTAATACAAATTTTGTTGCTTAGGGAGCCTACTGAAAAGCCACTAACATGAAAACTAAAGTTGATGTTTATTTTCGCTTGTGGAAAATTTAAATCAACATCTCTTGACCATGCATATCTCAGAAAATTTACTTGTCTTAATAGAATCCTCAGGACTATTAGTCTAGGAGTTCCTAAAATTTCCAATGTTTCCTGGGTGGCCAGGCATGCTCAAATAAAGAAGGGATGTCAAGCAACTCTGAAATGATGTCCTGAGACATGACAGTAAATATATAAGCCCTAACCCAACTTCTATTTTTAAGCCTGTCACTTGAAATAGAGCAGTGCCCTCTTTGTTGGCTATGCCTGGCATGCTGCTTTACAGAGAACATAGAGCAAGAGGTTACCAAACAATTCGTAAGAAAAATGCTCTGATTGTTGGCAAACACACCTTAATTTCTCAGAACACATGTGTATTCTGAATTGTGAGTTCATTTGCACTTGATAAGCTGTTTTCGACATCTTCTTCAAATTCCAAAGATAAACATTTGCCTGAGGGATTCTGTGATCTTTCTTATCTTATTTATCCTCCCAACATATTCTCTTTCTCAAAAATGATATTCCTATATATGGTCAAAGTAGTCTTATCCCTAACTTATCAGGAAAATTTCCAAAAGTGACTCCTTCTGTAAACAGGTACCCTAGTTCACTCTGGTGTGAAGTCCCATAGTGATATTTCAAACTGGATCAAAGTACCTGTGCCATCTGTTTCCACACAAGTCAATAGAAATGAAATAACTTCATTAATTCTGCTTAGACCTGGATAATGAATAAAGTCAAAGAAGTATCCTAGCCAGCAACAGTCCTCAAAAGCCTTTGGAAGAAGGAATATGTTGCTTCCGTGTATCTCCTCAATGAACACAAACTATGAAAATAAAAAAAAATAAAAAAACTCTGAATAAGAATTGAAAATTGATAATCATTGCTGGAAACATACTCCACTGTATAAGGTACCAGAGACCTTTACCTTGGACAGAAGTTTATATGGCAACGTCACAGTCTGCCTCAAGAAGTTTCTGTCCTCCTCTTGCAGTAGGGATTCAGAGATTTCCTTTCCTACATGGGGCTCATATTTTCCAATGTTAACTTACTTTTTCTCACTAAACTGAATATAATGTCACAACTCTCCTAGGACTAACAAGGCCCTAGAACCTATTAGCAAAGTGTGGCCCAAAACATGTATTATTATACCTTACATTGAATATTCCTATTCCAACCATGTAGTTTTGAGCCTTTATTTCCTTAAAAGGCTTTTAGACCATGGGAGACTTATACCACTTATTCTACATAAAAGGGCATCTAACAATCCCTGTCTTCCCAGTAGGAGTATGGGTCTATTGTCTACTTCCATTTACCAAGTGGATTTTAAACATTCAGTTTCAGCAAAAGGGGCCTTTGGAAATCAAAATCTATTGAAAGGACTCTCAGAAGTAGCTTCTGTGTAGAAGGGGAGTTTCAGACCTCCACCCTCTGTACTAGGACACTTCAGATCCACCTCTGCAATTAAAGAACCAGCATAGATTCTCTACTGGATTTGCCTCACAAATACCCCGATCAACTAAGTTTTCTTTAAACATATCCCATTTGTCCAAGATATCCACACAACACATATGTGAACAATGTCACCTCACATTTCTCCCCTTTTAGATGATAGGGCAGAAAATAGAAAACTGAAATTGTCTCCCATATCCTGTGCCTCAAAATTGGTCATCAAAATGCCCCATTCGTATCTTTTATTCACAGATGTGTGCAGCTGAAAACAGCCTTGCGGAAACATCAATTCATGCATAACTATTTATCATGTTGGGAGATTGTTGTGACCATTGCCTGGACACTCAAAGTTGTTACACAGGGTATGTATATGGGGAAAATTCTTGGAAGCTAGTGAGGAAGAGTCTGAATCGTCTTACAGTTCTCAGTGGAGCCTAGGAAATTCCCATGATGACCATAGCTGAACTGGACATTTCTAACCTGGAAAATAAGACTTGGGACCTCTACTTTAGGATCCAAGATTTTCACGATTTCCCCTCTGTTGACTGTGGTCTTAGAATGTCTCATTCTGAGAAGAGGTTCTCAGAAGTCTTCTATTCCCAAGATGCCTCTCGCACTCCTTGCTTTTTGAAGTGGCCAAGAAAATTATCCTGTGTGAGGCTCAGTGAGCTTCAGTCTTTTCCTTTCCCCAAATATGGCCTTAGATCTTGGTGATATCTACAAGGGAGAACATTAACTACTGTATTTGACCAAAGGAAGGTGACAATTTTCTTTATACTAAAAGTGAAATTAGATATGCTCTGTTGAATCCTCAAGCATTCTCTTATGACTTTGAAGTATATCAAATGTATAATCTCTAAATAAGAAAGATTCAAGCTTTTCACCTTTTATAAGGATGGGTATGTGTGTTGGAGGCCTCATATCAGCAGGTGCATTCTGTCTCTTTGTTGGGCCAGAGTTTCAGACATCTTGGGGGAACAGTTTAATTGAGACAGGGATCCTACTACAGGAATGCCTTTTTCTTTAATATCTTTCAACCTCATTAATTCAACAACAGGGGTCAGATGCTTCAGTCTATTGATTGGGTGAAAATATCTGCATCTGAATCATTAAGCTGCTATTTGGGTCATTTATTTAGGAACATTTCTTAAACTTGTTGTATGTGTGTGTGTATGATAGCTAATGAAAAGAAAATCTCTAAAAATATATACTGTATATTGTAACAGAAATATAATGTTGGTTCTAGGGCCCCGATTTGCATTCAGTTCAAGATACAGGCATTAATCAGTGTTTCTCTGTGTTTCTTATAATGATTGTGGGTAACTGAAATAAGCAAAGCTAAACCAAACCAAACCAAAAGAAACAACCGCGTCTATACATTGTCTTGTCTTCTACTGATTCACAATTTGTTAAAGTCCATGCTCTTGGATGTAACTACAGTTTGGAATTGTCCTGCCCCTACTCTGACTCAGAATAACAGATTGCATTAGCTCAGATACCTTATTTTGTAATCTGAGTGCATGTGTGATTTAGATATTAGTTGATTGCTAAGAAAAAGCACAAACTGTGTAGGAAAGTGAATGAATGTTGCAGATGACATGCCAATATCATCCCCTTTGTAGGAGAGAATTTAAGAGAATCTTTATTCATACTAAGTGTTAGAGAAGTATATATATATTGAGAGAGAGAGAGAGAGAGGGATTTCATCACAAAGAATAGAATATTGTTGAGCACTGATAGAAATTTTAGTACTTATATTGTATATTGCTTTTGCAGAAGACCTGCTTGCAATAAATAGCCTCTGTAGGTTTCTGAATTCAGATACTTGTAGTATGAATGCTAGAATGACTGTACTTATGAAGAAATAATGAGCAGGTGAAACAATCAGATGCAAATGTATGGAAACAAAAAATGGACAGAATCTGCTGAACCATTGGTTTAATTTGAGAAAGACTGAAGGAGGCTGAGGAGGACCAGCTGTCTCAACTACTATGGACCCAGAGTTCTCCCAAATGCTAGACAACCAAACAGGCAGCATATGCGAACTATCAGAAGGTCTCTAAAACATACACAGAAAAAAATCTGCTTGATCTCTATTCAATCAGAAATGATGCACCAAATTCTCAACAAACTAGAGACACCAAGGTGTTTAGAGATCCGGTAGGGTGGAGACTTGCCCTTGGAGACAGGGAATGGGCAGTAGATATGGGATGTGGAACAGTAGGAAGGTGGACAATGAATGAATTAATTAATAAAAAATAATAATGCCACGTAACCAGGTCCCCTATACTCTAATTCTGCAATCGGAATCCAAGAAAACTCACATGAACCCATAATAACATACACAAATATATATATATATATATATATATATATATATATATATATATATTTGAAATTTCATGATTTTGAAATTTATTTTAAAATAAAATTCACTGGAACACAGATTTTCTTTCATTCGAATCATTTACACACATTTGCTCTCCTAGTGTACCCAAAATATTGGTTATTCTTCATATAAAAGGCCAAAAATCTACTAACGTAGCTTTCATCTGGATCCACTCCAATTTTATCATTCATTAGATTGTAATCTGGATTTATTTGGACACGAATTAAATTTATATTTAACATTCACTTATTGGTGTTAGTTGGAGGTAAGGTAGAATATCAGGGTCATGTTGGTTTTCATTTCTCTACTGATATGATCATTGATTTCAATAAACAATACCCTGCTGGGGGCTAGAAAGATGGCTCAGTGGAGTTCATGTATTCTCGGCAACTCCGTAAAATTCCAGGCATGTCTATTCATATCTGCAACATTGTGGGGTGGAGACAGGTAGATATCCCAATAGTGTATTGGCCAGTCAAACTAGTCAAAATGGTGAGAGGGTTTCACTCTAAGAGAGCAAGTGTTGAAGACATTCTACACATTACTTAACATATGTGTATGTGTGACATCAGACTTGGGAACAGAAACTGCACTCATATACAGACACTAATCACCCTACCATACCACCCATGAAACCTTGAGTTCCACAGATCTATAACCTATGTGTCTCTATGAAATATGAAGATTTATACTCTCATTGTCTTGATAATCCTGTTTTCTGTCAAATGCTAGAAGCTAAACCAGTGTATTCTCAGACTCAGGATGATACGTCATAACTTTTGGACTTTCTGGAATAGCAACCAACTATCAGCAGAGACACTTTTCAATTTACCCTGGCGTACAGGTTCAGAAATTCAGTCCATTTTCATCAAGGTGGGAATATGGCAGGATCCTGGCAGGCATGTGCATTTGCAGCTGAGAGTTCTACATCTTCATCTGAAGGGTGCTAGGAAATGTGTAGCTTTCAGGCAGCTGGGCAGAGGGCATTAAAGTCCATGTTCACAATGATAAATTTCTTTCAACAAGGCCAAACTTACTGCAACAAGGTTATTAGCTCCAAGTAGTGCCACTCCCTGGGCCAAGAATAGTCAAAATATCAAATGTGTTTTTGAATGTTTGTGTTTGTGTTACTTTGGGTTTTATTGCCATCATGACCACACCAGACAACAAACACAAACAAAGAGAGACAGAGAATAAGTGAGAGAGAGAGAGAGATACAGAGACAGAGACATAAACAGAGACAGAGACAGAGACAGTGACAGAGACAGAGACAGAGACTGAGACAGAGACAGAGACAGAGACAGAGACAGAGACAGAGACAGAGACAGAGACAGAGACAGAGAAAGAGTGAAGAGTCTCCAGGATCACAGTAACTCTTGAACACTTTGTAACTTATTTTCAGAGGTTTAATCCATTATTATCATGACTGGAAATATGGAAGCATTCAGACAGACACAATGCTAGAGAAGGAGCTGAGAGTTTTACATCTTGATACACAGGTAGATGATGGAGACTGTGTGTCACACTGGGGACAGCTTAAGCATAGCCGATCTCAAAGTCCACAAGCACAGTATTACATTTCCTCCAACAAGGCCACATCTACTCCAACAGGGTCACACATACTTCAACAAGGCCACACCTCCTAACAGTGCCACTCCTACTGGCACTATTTGTTCAGGACCTTTAAAAGTATTCTTAAAACTGTTCAATGGACAAAAGGTAACTTTAATGAAATAAGTACAGAACGATTGAAAAAATAAACTGGAATATGGATGTCTTGATTACTGTTCTATTGATGTGAGATGAAATATTTAATTGTGGTCTTACATTTTCAGAGGGCGACTCCAGGACATCATGGTAAACACCATGGCGACAGGCATGCACACATGTATAGAGCAGTAGCTGAGAGCTCACAAACAATACTCCAGACAACAAACACAAATAGAGAGAGACAGAGAATGAGAGAGAGAGAGAGAGAGAGAGAGACAGAGACAGAGACAGAGACAGAGACAGAGTGACAGAGACAGACAGAGGCAGAGACAGAGAGAGAGAGAGAGAATGAGGAGAGAGAAAGATTGAGAGAGAGAGAGCCTGTTGTTTTTTTTGTTTGTTTGTTTTTTGTTTTTTTTTGGTTTTTTTTTTGATAGTTCAAAAAATAGTGACAAATATCCTTTAATAAAAATACAAATCCTAAATCTTTCTTAACATCTCACCACCTGGAAAACTAACACCTTTGAATGTTTGAGCTTCAGTGGGCCACAATTTTTCAAAGAACGAAAGCATGTAAAAGAAAATGAAATCTAGTAATAAGTGTCCATGTCACTTCGTAGTATATTTTATATCATTACTTTTCTTTTCTCAGAGGTTAGGGTTATTTGCACAAAAAGAGACTAATCAGTCATCACTATCACATAACCCAAAGGCATCCTAACCCTGCCAGATTTCTGCTTAAATAATCACATTGGCATTATTTATTTGTACGGAAACATAGCCCTTCTCCCTGACTTAGTTAAAAGTGTGGGACCAGTTGATGTGCAATTAATTTTGTTGATAATGGGACAAAACAGAAGCCTATAGGATTGACTGTATTGTTCCTGAGAGCTGAAGATTTCACTTCCATTTAATAAAATGTTATAAATATGATTTTAACACAAGCCTAAAATTGTGAAAAAGCTTTGTTTTCATATTTTCATTATTTACAGATCATTCTATGCTATATAAATGAACATAGAGGAGGAAACCTTTTGGTGTCACTGACACACACACTTAACTGAGGTCTCCTTTGCAGAGTAAGAAGATTTATCTATTCTCTATATTTGGGGTGTTTGCTTCTGGAACCCTAATGATATAAAGTCTCAGGTTTCAAGACTAAAACAACATTGCATTTGCATATAAGCTATGCAAAGTAACCTCTTGTATATTCTAATCATATTTATGTGTGTCTGCATAGAGAACTGTACAGGTAAGTTCAAAGGCTAGGGAAGGGTGTAGTGTGTTCTGCTACTTTACTCCCTAATTTATCCCCTTGTACAGGGTTTGTTGCTGAGCTGGTAGTGAGGCTGGCTTTCAGGAAGCCACAGTCATCTTCCTGTCTCTGCCCCTCCCAAAATCCTAAGCACTGGTGTTGTAGGTGAATGTTTGAAAACACACATGGCATTGCCTCTGGGCCATATCCCCTGATCCTTCTTTATTTTAAATAATCTCTGGATTACTTTTGCCCTTAATGTAATGTAAGTGCTATAAAAGGAGATGTTATTTAGGAAATTGAAATATAAGTGGTCTGTATATGTTCAGTACAGTATTAAGAACTACATTAATTAATTCCTTGAGAACTTCATGCAATATATTTTGATGGAATTCACTTTCTAATTCTCTTGATACCTCCAGACCAAAACCAGACCCATTCCCACCTTAATCCTCCTCCCAAGTTCAAGTCTCCTTTTCTCCCCTTTGATACAACCCATTCAAATCAATTGTGTTGCCCATAAACTCTTGGACATGGGGCTACCAGTAGAGCATGGCAAACCTATATCACCTTCAAAGGCCTTACCTTTGATGAATACTGTCTCTCCATCCTTCATCAACAGTCCATACATTTTTAGATGGGGATGATGGATAGTGATACCGTACCACTCAGGGATGGAAGGCAGACTGGTCTTATTTTATGCAGTAGAGACATACAGTGTCTCAATGACCTCTCTGCCTTATGAGATTTCCACTTTCTCTTCCTTGAGGGTTCCTAAGACAAAGCACCTCTACTGCTTGCCTCTTTCTGTTAGTATGCGTATATGTATTAGTGTGTCTATATTATAGATGTTTCATTTTACATCCAAGTCAACACATAGTGGGGTTTGCAATCAACTGCTGGCACTATTTCACACTAGGCAATATTCCTTGATGCAGACTTGTTGGGACTACGTAACAGACAGAAACTGGGGATAGCTAGAAATCATCACATTTGGTTGTAGTATAGGTGAAATTTACACTTTTGACCTACATTTCTGGGTCCACCCTATGGTTTTAAGATGCAGGGATGGGGGATCAAGACCCTGAACTTGCATTGCAATTTCCTTCTTCTTGAACTCACATTTATAAAAGCTCCTGGAGGTGCTGATGCTGTTAACCTGGACATTTTCCTTTTGGAACTGCTAGACAGAGATACCATTAAAGAGACAGATAGTTCCTATCACTTTGTGTAACACAAAAAATGCTGTGGTGAAATGGGTTTGAAATGTCTGTCCTGGGACTTTGATGAAGGTTTTGGTTTGAAGTACAATGCTCAAAGGTAGAACAATATACACAATCTGAAATGTGATTGGACCCTGAGGGCTTTAATCTATGAGTTAATTGATTGATGGGTGTGCATGGAAGGGGTGAGAAACTTGTAAAGGAACTTGGTCATTTGGGACATGTCTTGGAAGTTATTTATTATCTTTGGTCGCTTCCTGTGTTGATGCTTACTGGCTGCTAATAAGTTGGACAACTGTGTTCCTTCATGCCCCTTTCATATTCTTGTGACCATGGACCTGTTTTCCTTGTTGCTAGGCATCTTGTAACAGTGATGAAAATGATTTACATGAATGTTTCTCACTAGAGATACTGACTTGTCTGGTCCAGGTTAACCATGGTTTAATTCTTTAAGCGTTTTTCTAGAAATTTCATGCTAACATTAAATCCAAAGTTACCAAGCAGTTGTACCTGGAAGATTCTGGCAGTGTTATCCGTTGTCTGAGAAATAAAGAACTTTGCTGCTTCCCACACTGGTCCTTCCTCTGCATTCACTACTGTATTTTAATAGATTGCAATATCATATGAAGTATCAGAAAATGAGGGAAAAATGGAAGGGAGGTGAAAATGTGTTAGAATCATTAAATTACACACTTAATGAAATCAATTGATTTTTTGTATACAAAGGAAACTTCAAAATTGCAGAAAAGGCTTAGCCTACTGTGATGCTGTTCATGGGAGTTGGTATTCATCATACCTCATGTGATGTAGCTGATAATAGTAGTGGGTTTATTACAGATGAATCAGACACGAATATGAGCATGAAGAGATAACACCGAGTTGCCTCAGGAGAAACAAATCAGGTAAAATTCATTGGATTTCGTTATGAGGAATTTTTTTTTCTTTTTTTTGTCTAAATGAGTTGGCAGGAAATTGGACAGGTTGGCAAGTCTGACAGTAAGTGTAACACATATTAGAATGTGGGGGTTGTGTGGCTATAGGAAATATTTGTTCATGTCACCTCTTATTGAGTATCATTGCTGATAAACGTAGTTATCCTTCACTTATGCAATGCATGGAATTGGGTCTATGCAGGGGCAAAGGGGAGGAAATGCTGTTGAGTAATGTTTGGGTAGGTTGTTGAGTCTGTGAAACATTCCTGTGATGGGACTTTATTTTTTCTCAATCTTGACAATCTACAGTTACCTAAGAAGAGAGAACAATTGAAGATCTGTCTCTATTCACTTGGTTATTTGGTAAGTCTATAGTATATTTTCTTGGCTAATGAGTGATGTGGGAGGGCCCATCCCTGTGGCTAAGCTCATCAATAGTCATTTATAGATGGGAGCATTCTAGATTGTATTTAAAAAAATGGCTGATCAAGCCATAGAAAATTGGTGGTAGAATAAGAACGTTCTCTATTGACTCATATATATGAATATTTAGTCACTGGGAAGTGACAGTGAGTTTAAAGATTAGATGGAATAAGATAAGGTGTGGCTTCATTGGAGGAAGTGGGTGTGTCAAAAAGGATGGGTTTGAGTTTTAAAGAAGGCATTGCAATGGCAGAATCTCTCTCTTTGCCTAAGGATCAATAGTTCTCTATTGCTCCAATGATGGGGTCCCTCACTTGATGATTGTCCAAACTTCTAAAAATGTAAGCAAGCCTCCAGTTAAATGCTTTGTTTTTTAATAGTAGCCTTAACCATGGTGTCTCTTCACAGCAATAGAACAGTGACTAAGTCAGTGGCAAGCCAATAAGCAGTGTTTGCTGTTACTGATTCAACTTCCTGTTTTGTCTTCCTTGGTGATAGTCTGTAACCCTTCTATTTCCAAGTTATTTTTGATTGTAATATTCTACATTGTGAGAAAGAAGCAAACTAGAAAAATTACATCTCAGGTAGGTACATGAGTATATCTTATGTTTAAATAAAAATAAAATATCTGCACATTATTATTTGTGGTTTTAAGATAAGTGACATTGGCATTATTAGACATTTTTCCTTAAGAATGTCTTACTATTTTTATTGTTGAAAGGTTCCACCATGTCCAAAGAGCAAATTCCATAGCAAAGGTTTTTTTCAGCTTATACTTCCACATTGTTGTTAATCATCAAAAAAGTTGGGACAGAAACTGAAACAACACAGGATCTTGGAATTAGAGGCTCATTCATAGGCTATGTTGTAGTGATGCTTATTGTCTTGCTCCTCTAGTCTTGCTTAGCTTGCATTCTAAAAAAACCCAGGAGTACCACCACAAGAATTTCAACACCCACAATGGAGTTGGTGCTCTCTCACCAATTAAAAAAATTCTGAACAGCTGGATCTTATGGAGGCATCTTCTCAACTGAAGCTCCTCCTCTTTGAAGACTCTAGATCTTGTTGAGTTGCTATTAAACCAGTGTGGCATTCTAAATATAGTTGGCCTATGAGGAGGTGTGGCCTTGTAGGAATAGGTCTGGCCTTGCTGGAGGAAACATATCACTCTGGGTCTTTAAAGCTCTGCCCAGTGTGAATCAGAACATACCTGCATGCAAAATACATATTTTTTCTTGGAAGCATTTGGATGGAGTTGCATAATTCTAAACTTCCTCTCCACCATTATGTCTGCCTAGACTCTGCCACATTTTCTGCCTTGATGATCGTGAAGTGAACCTCTGAACGTGTAATTAAATGTAGAAAAGCCCTAATGAAATGTTGTCTCTTATGAGTGGCCTTGGTCATGGTGTCTTTTCACAGAAACAAATCCCTAACTAAGAGAATCAGTTACTGCAGAAACTCTCCCAGATATTAAAATTAATCAACAATAGAAAGTATTTTCAAGTGCTGCAGCATACAAACTTATTCTAGAGAGAAAAATTGTAATGAATGAATCCATGGCATTTCAGCCTCAAAAAAAAAAAAAGTCTCTGCGTATAGATGGAACCCAGGCAGACCTCCATGAAGTACACGGGCTCCTCAGGAAGTGACCAACACTGTGGGCAACCTCATAACATTTGAAACCCATGACAACTGGCATAGAAAAAAGGTCAGCATATATGCATTGGTTACACCTTCAGTGTTTTCTAAGAATGAGGTCACACATAAGGAAAAGATTAGAATATCCAGGCTATAGACAGGCTGAAGGTATGTAGGGAGTCATATGTTTAGAGGAGAGTTAGGTGGAACAGGCCAGTGTGGGAGCTTTTTATGGTCATCTGGGCCTCTCATTAGAGACCTCCAAAAGATCGCAGGATTCATCAGAAGCAAAGAGTGCTCACAGAAGGAACTCAGGATCCATTCCAACCCGACATTATCTCACAGCATATTCATTTTCTCTTTCACTTTACTTTTGAAACTGATTACACAAAATCAAGGTTTCTGTGATGATTTAGGGAGTCTCATATATTTAAACATTCACTTCTGGATTGTCTGGATAAAAATGGACTCTAAGTACCACACACACACATACAAACACACACACACACAAACACGCACACACACACACACACACACACACACACACACACACACAGAGAGAGAGAGACAAACACAAACACACGAATCTGTAATGATTGACTGGATATTTGTTAAGAAAACAAAGAGGCCAATATGGATAGGGCCCAAGTTTGAATATTCCCAGAAACTTTCTCTTCTTCCTGTGACTCCTGCCTAACTTTTCGAGAACTCCAACTTAGAATTCATTTGTCTCTCAGTGCACTCTACTCTTTGTGTTCCTTATTGCTTTTAATGGTCACCATCAATTAGAACTTTCTTATCTTCATCCTGGTCTGTTTTCTGCATGTGAATTTTGGATTTCTTTAAAAAGATATCTTTATGGGATTAGAGAGATGAATCAATGGTAACAAGCACTTTTGCACCACAAGAATAGATCTGGTTTCTTGATTTCATATCCACTGGCCAGTAATCACCTTTAATGGCAGCTCCAGGGGACCTGACAACTCATGTCTCTGTGCTCACCTGTACTCAAAAGGACATGCCATATCCCCACCCACATAAGTAAAGATAATAAATCTTAAAATGTGAGACAGATTTCACTAAGTTTCATTATTCAAATGAAACCTGATTTTCTCTGATTTCTGAGTCTATTTCAATCAGTTTTCTGCGTTTCACCTTGTGTAACAAGGCCACATTTCTTTTAAATGTCCCTCTTTCCCCAACTTTTTGTTTCTCCTTCAGTGTTCACATCAGAGTTTCTACCTATGCTCTGTCCTTCTCCCCTACTTCCTAAACATCCATCTTTTGCTGCTATCTCTGCTCCTCCAAGTTCCATCTCCAATTCCTTATTCTACATGCAGACCAGAGAAGCTGTTCCTTTTAGCATGTATGATTTTAGGTGTATGTACTGTTCACCACCTGAAATGAAACTTTCATCTTCATTTGATATTCCTTCCACTGTAGGCCATCTCTTCCAGCAAATTGTTAACTCACAGAATATCATGTCACACTTTTAAATTTTTAGAGCAAAACACATTTTATTGGCAAAGATACTGGGATTGTCAAAGACCCTTATGTAGCCAACACAGGAAAAAAAAAAAACAAAAAACTTTTTTTTTCTTCCAGTCCTATACGTTTACGTTTCTGTACTTTATGATTTTACAACTTCAAGAATCTTTGGCACCAGAGTATAGACATAGATATGGATGTCACCATGAAACTTGATAAAGTACACAGAAGGATTGGCTAGAATTTGGTAAACAACCTTTCTGAACTATTTGGAACCACCTTTTTTGGTGTACTGCACCCAGTTACCTATCAACACATCACTGTCATCTCCTGATCTCTCCTCAGCCAGAGGAGTGTCTGGAATGATGTGGAGGTTCCCTTTCTTGTAGTCATCCAGGAGCTGATAGAAGTAGAGAGCTGGATCCTTCTTGTATGTAATGTAAAACAAATCCTTCATGATTGGAACCTGGGCTAGCACAACCCCCCTTCAGTTGTCCTCAGAGCCATCTTTACCCTTAAATTTGTGTTGTACTGCTCTGCCAACCAGGGCTCTGGCGAGGTGGGCATCCCTTACCTGAGGAAATCTTACTTTGGGAGGCAAAACCTTAAGGTTTAAAATCCTGTCATTATTGTAGAGCTCCTGTCCATAGACGCTGTCATTTCCATCATACTTCACCAAATAAAGAGAAGGGTTTGTTGGGAGTTGACCTAGCACTATGGTCTTCCATTGAGTGACAGGCTCATTACCTTCCTTCCAACCTTGAGAAATTCTGCAGCCAACAATATTCCTCAAGACGTTGGAAGAAGACATCCTCCTCCTCTTCTTCATGAGGGATGTCATGCTAAGACTCTTCAGAGGTATTGTCTTCTACATGGCTGTAGCCCCGGTGTGGTAGACCACACCAACCCTGGGCAGATGTCTTGTGGGTAACATTCTGTGTTCAAATATCATACTTGCCCATTGCCTTGGATTGAAGATATTGCCTGTTTACACCAGACACAATGCTGTTGCTACTGTCATATATATGAGTTACTGAAAGGCAATGAGTGTAGGATGGGAGAGAATGCTGGAGAAATGCTCTTCTCTAATGGAATTTTTGAGTAGGTCAAGAAGGCTATGCTAAACATGTTTGGGCTTCTAAACTTTATTTGATCAAAATAAGAAGTTCATAATCCAGCTATGGTGGCGCAAGCATTTAAACTCAGCATTCAGAAGGCAGGATAAGGCAGATTTCTGACTTAGAGACCAGCCTGGTCTACAAAGTGAGTTCCAGGGCAGCCAGTGGTAGACAAAGGAACCATGTCTCCAAATCAGCAACAATATTAACAACTAAAACAAAAAAAAACAACAAAAACAAAACAAAACAAACAAACAAACAAAACAAAAAAACAAAAATGAAAAACAAACAAAAAACAAAACAAACAATCAAATCAGAAGTTAATAGGAGGTGTTAGTGACCCAAGTCTTAAATCCTAGTACTCAAGAGGCAGAGGGAGGCAAACCTTAGTGAGATAAAGGCTAGTCTATTCTACAGAGTGATTCTCCTAACAGCCAACGCTACACACAAACACACTCAAAGTAAAATTAAACACCCATCCAAAGAAAAAACGAACAAACAAAACAACAACAACAACAACAAAAAAACAAATAAATAAGGGAAACAAGGAAATTATCGAAGGGAAATTAACAAGTAATTCTCCACAGCTCAGAATAACATACTCAGATGAATATGTCTTCAGCCCTGAGCTAATTTGCCTCTTCTGAGGAACATCTCCTTGCATGTCTATGTCAATGTGGAAGTTGGTATGCCTTTTACCCAAAATGATCAAGGAGAGAACAGAATAAAGAAAATGAGCCAGAGTTGTTACCTACCCTCTCTTGTACCTGCAAGCTCTGAATTAGGTGGCAATATTCACAAATATCCCAGGGACACAGCACACCACTGGCCTTCTGTAATATGTCACCTGACCCAGCCTCAGGATTATTTGGTGATTATTTGCCACTGCAACTCTGGCCTCAACAAATCCAGGCAATATCAGCCATTTAGAACTAACATTTTCTAAAATACATACGGACAAAGAAGTGCTTTGACATTTTAATGGAATTGTGAAGGAGATATTGTTAGCAAGGATAATAAATTCAGGAGATCAACTAAACTGTATCAACCATGCCCCTGGCCCCAAACATGGGAGAATTTAGAATGTACAGTTACTCAGTGTGGGAGGGAAAACTTTCAGCTTTCTATAGCTATGAGGGTCCCATTCACTTCATAAATGTACTTACCCAAAGAAAATGTCTTAGTCATCAAGATTCTGTCTTTTGATACAGACCAGGCAAAAAAAAAAACTTGAGGAACAACGTTGGGCTTCAGGAGCTGGCCTGCCTTTCATACACCACTGGGAAAATAGTGGACACACCTTCTAGGGATTCTAGTGCCTCCAAGTTGAATAGATGTGCAATCTATGGCCAGTGCTCTGTGACATCACCTAGTTCAGCTTGCATCATAGAACCCCACTCATGCTGGTTCCTTCCCTAATTACACCAGAGACATTAACCATCTAGGCTTTACGTTTTCATATGGCATTCTCGAAATACAAAATATAATCCCTACTGAAATGTCCTGATGACTTGAGTCACATTCTGCCCAAGTAATTCACACCTGTATTGTTTTTATCATTTTGGTGGTTGGGTTTCTGTTTATTCATTTGTTGATTGTTTGTTTTGTTTTTGTTTTTATTTTCCTCCTGTGAAAGCCTTCAGTTTCTGACTCACCAACATCCTTGGTGGTTATTTTCCCTGTTCCAACCTTTCCCTGGTTATCTTTAAACTGTTCTTAGTGTCAGAAATTGTGCCAGACTCTTTGAGGCAGCACATTGGATAGCACATCAAAATTCTGTTTATGAAAACCCAAAGTTAGAGCAATAAATATTTTATTCAAACAAAGCAGGAATTTTACAGGGTTAAGTACCTTGTATTGAAGTTATTTGCAACCGTGAATCATTGATTCTTTGCAAAATGAGAAGGCAATCTAGCTCTTGTTCCTGCTTACAAAGTTGTGATGAAGTTAAACCCAATATCAACCAGTCATGTTTTAAAGGCCTTTAAAATTTTTTAGTATTTCTGGTTACAAGTAATTTAGTAGATTAAATGCAGTAAAACAGGGTGAAATAGATTTGATAATTTTACTTTTGAAATATGGGTAAACAAAATATTGAATGCTGGTAAGTATGGAATTTACTTACAAATTATCAGGCACTTTAATTTTTCATGCCATATAGATCGTAAGTTCTTCCAGAAAAATTAATTTCAGGCCCTTACACGGTAACCATCACACTTTGTATATTTTTTTCATAGATGTTGACACTACCCATAGTGGGCTAGACCCTTCAACATCAGCCATCCAAAAAAGATCATTCCTTACAGGTGTGGCAACTGACCAATGTGATGGAGGCAGTTCTTTATCTGCGGTTCTATATTCCCAGGTTGAGTTAACTAAAAAAAAAAAAATGCAAGAAGGACCATTTCACATCCATATCATAAACGTTGATTGCCTTACTGTGTGCAATAAACATGCGATAGATTAATACTAGATGTCAACCACTGGATGGATGGCTTAAAACATGAGAGAGAGAGAGAGAGAGTCACAGAGAGAGAGAAAGAGGAGAGAGAGAGAGAGAGAGAGAGAGATAGAGAGAGAGAGAGAGAAAGAAAGAAAGAAAGAAAGAAAGAAAGAAAGAAAGAAAGAAAGAAAGAAAGAAAGAAAGAAAGAATGAGAGAGAGTTTTTGATATGTCATAGGGTGTTTGATATTTCAAGCCCAGTGCCAAATCACTTTTAATGAAAACACAAATCCTAATTCTTTCTAAACATCCCACCACCTGGAAAAATAACTCCTTTGAATATTTGATCTTCTGTGAGCCACAATTATTCAAACTAATAAAGTATGTAAAAGAAATTGAAATCAAGTAATAATTGTCCATGCCACTTCTTGGAATATTTTATATCATTACTTTTCTTTTCTTAGAGGTTAGGGTTATTTGCATAACAAGAGACTAATCAGTCATCATTGTCACATCAGCCAAAGGCATCCTAACCCTGCCACATTTCTACTTGATTAATCACATTGGCATTACTTATTTGTATGGAAACATATCCCTTCATCCTGATTTAGTTAAAAGCGTGGGAACCGTTGATGTGCAATTAATTTTGTTCATAATGGGACAAAACAGAAGCCTACAGGATTGTTCCTGGGAGCTGAAGATTTCCCTTCCATTTAGTAAAATGTTATAAATATTATTTTAACACAAGCCTAAATTCGTGAAAAAGCTTTGTTTTCATATTTTAATTATTTACAGGTCGTTCTGTGCCATATAAAGGAAGGTAGAGAAGGAAAGCTGTTTTGGAATCACTGACACACACACTTAACTGAGGTCTCTTTGCATAGTAACAAGATATACCCATCCGCTATATCTGGGGAGTTTGCTTCAGGAACTCTAATGATATAAAGTCCTCAGGACTCTAGGCTAAGATAACAGAACACTGCTTATAAGCTATGAAAGATAAGCTCTTGTATATTTTATTTATATTCATGTGTGTCTGCACACAGATCTGTACAGGTAAGTTCAAAGGTAGCGAAGGGTATAGTGTGATTTGCTCTTTCACTCCCTAATTTATCCCCTTTCTACAGGGTTTCTTGCTGAGCTAATATTGAGGCTGGCTTTCAGGAAGCCACAGTCATCTTCCTGTCTCTTCCCCTCCCAAAATCCTAAGCACTGGTGTTGTAAGTAAATAAACACAGGCATGAATTTGCCCCTTTGCCATCACCTCTGATCCTTCTTTATTTTAAATAATCTCTGGATTATTTTTGCCCTTAATGTAATGAAACTGCTACACAAGGGTTTGTTATTTAGGAAATGGAAATATAAGTCGTCTGTATATGTTCAGTACAGACATTATATATTAAGAACTACATTCATTAATTCCTTGAGAAATTCATACAATGTATTTTGATGGAATTTATTTTTCAGTTCTCTTAATAACTACTCCCGGACCAAAACCAGATCCATTCCCACCTTAATCCTCCTTCCAACTTCATGTCTCCTTTTCTCCCCTTTGATACAACCCATTCAAATCAATTGTGTTGCCCATAAACTCTTGGACATGGAGCTACCAGTAGTGCCTGGCCAACCTATAACCTTCAAAGGGCATACCTTTGATGTAAACTGACTCTCCATCTTTCATTAACTGTCCATACCTTCTCAGATGGGGATGATGGATAGTGAGAACCTACCACTCATTGATGGAAGGCAGACTGGCCTGATTTTGTGCAGATAGAGACATACAGTTTCTCAATGACCTCTCTGCCTTACAAGATTTCCACTATCTCTTCATTGAGGGATCCTAAGACTCAGCTCCTCTACTTCTTGCCTCTTTCTGTGAGTATGTGTGTGTGTACAAGTGTGTCTATATCATAGATGTCTCATTTTACATCCAAGTCAACGCATAGTGGGTTTTGCAATCAACTGCTGGCACTATTTCACACTAGGCAATATGCTGTGATGCAGATGGTGGGACTAAATACCACACTGAAACTGGAGATGGCTAGAAATCATCACAGTTGGTTGTAGTATAGGTGAAATTTACACTTTTGACCTAAACTTCTGGGTCCACCCTATGGCTTTAAGATGGAGGGATGTGGGATCAAGAACATTAACTTGCATTGCATTTTCCTTCTTCTTGAACTCATATTTTAAAATACCTCATGGAGGTGATGATTCTGTTGGCCTGGACGTTTTGCTTTTGTAACTGCTATACAGAGATATCCTTAAAGAGACAGATAGATCCTATCACTTTTTGTAACATAAAGAATTGTGTGGTGAAATGGGTTTGCAATGTCAGTCGTGGGTTTTGATGAAGGTTTTGGCCCCAAGTACAATGTTCAAAGATAGAACACTATACACAATCTGAAAAGTGATTGGACCCTGAGGGCTTTAATCAATGAGTTAATTGATTGATGGGTGTGCATTGAAGGGGTGAGAAACTTGTAAAGGAACTTGGTCATTTGGGACATGTCTTGGAAGTTATTTATTGTCTTTGGTCGCTTCCTGTGTTGATGCTTACTGGGTAATAATAAGTTGGACAACTGTTCTCCTTCATGCCCCTTTCATACTCTTGTGACTATGGACCTGTTTTCCTTGTTGCTAGGCATATCGGAACAGTGATGAAAATTATTTACATGAATGTGTCTCACTAGTGATACTGACTTTTCTGGTCCATTGTAACCATGCCTTAATTCTTTAAGCTTTTTTCTAGAAGAATCATGCTAACATTACACCGAAAGTTACTAAGTAGTTGTACCTGGAAGATTCTGCCAGTGTATCTGTTGTCTTAGTAATAAAGAACTTTGATTCTTCCCACACTGTTTTTTCCGCTGTATTCACTACTGTATTTTAATAGATTGCAATATCATATGAAGTAGCAGAAAATGAGGGGAAAATGGAAGGGAGATAAAAATGTGTTAGAATCATTAAATTACACACTTAAAAATAAAGAAATCAATGTATTTTTTATTATAGAAAGGATACTACAAAAAAAGCTGCTGAAAAGGTTTGACCAACTCATGGGAGATGGTATTTGTCATACCTCCTGTGATATAGCTGTAAATAGTAGTGGGTTTATTACAGATGAATCAGACACCAATATAAGCATGAAGGGATAATACTCAGTTGCCTCAGGAGAAAGAAATCAAGTAAAATTCATTAGATTTCTTTATGAGGAGTTTTTTTTGTCATAGCTTTGGTGGCATAAAATTGGACAGAAAGCAAGTCTCCCAGTAAGTGTAACACACAGTAGAATTTCGGGGTTGTGAGGCTATAGGAAATATTCAGCTCATGTCACCTATTATTGAGTATCCTTGCTGATGGAGGTAATCACCCTTCACTTATGCCATACATGGAAGTGTGTCTATGCAGGGGCAGAATGCAATAGATGGTGTTGAGTAAAGTTTTTGTAGGTTATGGTGTAAGTTAAACATTACTGTGATGGGATATTATTTTTTGTCCAATTTTGACAATCCACAGTTACCTGAGAAGAGAGAACAATTGAAGATCAGTCTCTATTCACTTGTTCATTAGGTAAGTCTATGGGATATTCTCTTGGCTAATGATTGATGTGGGAAGGCCCATCACTGTGGCTAAGCTCATCAGTAGTCCTTAATAAATGGGAGCCTTTTAGGCTGTATTTTAAAAAAATAGCTGAATGAGCCATGGGAAAAGTGGTGGTTTGAATAATAAAGTCACCTATAGACACATATATATGAATATTTAGTCACCAGAAAGTGGCAGTGAGTTTAAATTTAGAAGGAATAAGAGAAGGTGTGGCTTCATTGGAGAAAGTGGGCGTATCAACAAGGATGGGTATGAGTTTTCAAGAAGCCAATGCAATGGCAGAATCTATCTCTTTGCCTAAGGATCAATAGTTTTCTATTGCTCCAGTGATGGGGTCCCTCTCGTGATGATTGTCCAATCATCTGAAAATCTAAGCAAGCCTCCAGTTAAATGCCCTGTTTTCTTCTTTTTCTTTTTTTCCCCATTTTTTATTAGGTATTTAGCTCATTTACATTTCCAATGCTATACCAAAAGTCTCCCATTCCCACCCACCCCCACTCCCCTACCCGCCCACTCCCCCTTTTTGGCCCTGGCATTCCCCTGTACTGGGGCATATAAAGTTTGCTTGTCCAATGGGCCTCTCTTTCCAGTGATGGCCGACTAGGCCATCTTTTGATACATATGCAGCTAGAATCAAGAGCTCTGGTGTACTGGTTAGTTCATAATGTTGTTTCACCTATAGGGTTTCAGATCCCTTTAGCTCCTTGGGTACTTTATCTAGCTCCTCCATTGGGAGCTTTGTGATTCATCCATTAGCTGACTGTGAGCATCCACTTCTGTGTTTGCTAGGCTCCACATAGTCTCACAAGAGACAGCTACATCTGGGTCCTTTCGATAAAATCTTGCTAGTGTATGCAATGGTGTCAGCTTTTGGATGCTGATTATGGGGTGGATCCCTGAATATGGCAGTCTCTACATGGTCCATCCTTTCATCTCAGCTCCAAACTTTGTCTCTGCAACTCCTTCCATGGGTGTTTTTTTCCCACTTCTAAGGAGAGGCATAGTGTCCACACTTCAGTCTTCATTTTTCTTGAGTTTCATGTGTTTAGGAAATTGTATCTTATATCTTGGGTATCCTAGGTTTTGGGTTAATATCCACTTATCAGTGAGTACATATTGTGTGAGTTCCTTTGTGAATGTGTTACCTCACTCAGGATGATGCCCTCCAGGTCCATCCATTTGGCTAGGAATTTCATAAATTCGTTCTTTTTAATAGCTGAGTAATACTCCATTGTGTAGATGTACCACATTTTCTGTATCCATTCCTCTGTTGAGGGGTATCTGAATTCTTTCCAGCTTCTGACTATTATAAATAAGGCGGCGATGAACATAGTGGAGCATGAGTCCTTCTTAGCAGTTGGGACATCTTCTGGATATATGCCCAGGAGAGGTATTGCTGGATCCTCCGGTAGTACTATGACCAATTTTCTGAGGAACCACCAGACTGATTTCCAGAGTGGTTGTACAAGCCTGCAATCCCACCAACAATGGAGGAGTGTTCCTCTTTCTCCACATCCATGCCAGCATCTGCTGTCACCTGAATTTTTGATCTTAGACATTCTGACTGGTGTGAGGTGGAATCTCAGGGTTGTTTTGATTTGCATTTCCCTGATGATTAAGGATGTTGAACATTTTTTCAGGTGCTTCTCTGCCATTCGGTATTCCTCAGGTGAGAATTCTTTGTTCAGTTCTGAGCCCCATTTTTTAATGGGGTTATTTGATTTTCTGAAGTCCACCTTCTTGAGTTCTTTATATATGTTGGATATTAGTCCCCTATCTGATTTAGGATAGGTAAAGATCCTTTCCCAATCTGTTGGTGGTCTTTTTGTCTTATTGACGGTGCCTTTTGCCTTGCAGAAACTTTGGAGTTTCACTAGGTCCCGTTTGTCAATTTTCGATCTTACAGCACAAGCCATTGCTGTTACGTTCAGGAATTTATCCCCTGTGCCCATATCTTCAAGGCTTTTCCCCACTTTCTCCTCTATAAGTTTCAGTGTCTCTGGTTTTATGTGAAGTTCCTTGATCCACTTAGATTTGACCTTACTACAAGGAGATATGTATGGATCGATTCGCATTCTTCTACATGATAACAACCAGTTGTGCCAGCACCAATTGTTGAAAATGCTGTCTTTCATCCACTGGATGGTTTTAGCTCTCTTGTCGAAGATCAAGTGACCATAGGTGTGTGGGTTCATTTCTGGGTCTTCAATTCTGTTCCATTGGTCTACTTGTCTGTCTCTATACCAGTATCATGCAGTTTTTATCACAAATGCTCTGTAGCTTTAGATCAGGCATGGTGATTCCACCAGAGGTTCTTTTATCCTTGAGAAGAGTTTTTGTTATCCTAGGTTTTTTGTTATTCCAGATGAATTTCCAAATTGCTCCTTCTAATTCGTTGAAGAATTGAGTTGGAATTTTGATGGGGATTACATTGAATCTGTAGATTGATTTTGGCAAGATAGCCATTTTTACAATGTTGATCATGCCAATCCATGAGCATGGGAGATCTTTCCATCTTCTGAGATCTTCTTTAATTTCTTTCCACAGAGACTTGAAGTTTTTATCACACAGATCTTTCACTTCTTTAGTTAGAGTCACGCCGAGATATTTATTAATATTTGTGACTATTGAGAAGGGTGTTGTTTCCCTAATTTCTTTCTCATCCTGTTTATTACATAGTACTTGAAGAATGAGCCAGAGCAATTCGACAACAAAAGGAGATCAAGTGGATATAAATTGGAAAAGAGGAAGTAAAAATATCACTTTTTCCAGATGATATGATAGTATATATAAGTGACCCTAAAAATTCCTCCAGAGAACACCAAAACCTGATAAACAGCTTTGGTGAAGTAGCTGGATATAAAATTAACTCAAACAAGTCAATGGCCTTTCTCTACACAAAGAATGCCTTGTTTTCTAATAGTTGCCGTCACCATATGTGTCTCTTCATAGCGATAGAACAGTGGCTAAGACAGTGGCAAGCCAATAAGCAGTGTTTGCTGTTACTGACTCAACTTCCTGTTTTGTCTTCCTCAGTGACAATCTGTATTCTTTTTATTTCCAAGTTATTTTTTATTGTAGTATTCTACATGGTGAGAAAGAAGAAAACTAGAACAATTACATCTCAGGTACGTACATGAGTATAGCTTATCTCTAAGTAAAAATAAAATGTCTACACATTGACATTGGCACTGTTAGACATTTTTTTTCCCTAAGAATACCTTACTGTTTTTTATTGTTGTAAGGATTCACCATGTCAAAGAGCAAATTCCATAGCAAAGGTTTTTTTCAGCTTATACTTCCACATTGCTGTTTATCACCAAAGAAGTTGGGACAGAAACTGAAACAACACAGGATCCTGGAATCAGAGGCTCATTCATAGGCTATGGAGTGGTGATGCTTATTGTCTTGCTCCTCTAATCTTGCTTATCTTGCTTTCTTAAAGAACCCAGGACTACCACCACAAGGATGTCAACACCCACAATGGAGTGGGTGCTCTCCCATCAATTAAGAAAATTCCTAACAGCTGGATCTTATGGAGGCATCTTCTCAACTGAGGCTCCTTCTCTTTGAAGACTCTAGATCTTGTCAAGTTGCTATGAAACCAGTGTGGCATTCTAAATATAGTTGGCCTATGAGGAGGTGTGTCCTTGTAGGAATAGGTCTGGCCTTGCTGGAGGAAGCATATCACTCTGGGGCTTTAAAGCTCTACCAGTGTGGAAGAGACCCTACCTGTATGCAAAATACATAGTTTTTCCTCGAAGCATTTGGATGAAGGTGCATAATTCTAAACTTCCTCTCCACCACCATGTCTGCCTAGACAGTGCCATATTTTCTGCCTTGATGATCATGGAGTGAACCTCTGAACGTGTAATGAAATGTAGAAAAGCCCTAATGAAATGAGTCTCTTATGAGTGGCCTTGGTCATGGTGTCTTTTCACAGCAACTAATCTCTAACTAATAGAATCAGTTACTGCAGAAACTCACAGATATTAAAATAAATCAACAATCGAGATTATTATCAAGTGCTAAAGCATGCAAACTTATTCTAGAGAGAAAAACTGTTATGAATGAGTCTATGGCATGACTCTCTCAAAAAAGAAAAAGAAAAAAAGTAAGAAGGACTATTTCACAGTCATATCATCAATATTGATTGCCTCACTGTGTGAAATAGACAAGAAATGGATTAACATTAGATGTCAACCACTGGATGAATGGCTTAAAACGAGAGCGAGACAGAGAGGGAGAGAGAGAGAGGGTGAGAGAGAGAGAGAGAGTGAGAGAGAGAGAGAGGGTGATAGAGAGAGAAAGAGAGAGAAAGAGAGAGAGAGAAAGAGAGAGAATGAGAAGAGAGAAAAATGAGATGAAAGAATGAGAAAGAGAGAGAAAGAATGAGAGAGAGATAGCCTGATGGGTTTTTGATACTTCAAGCCTCAGTGGCCAATATCCTCAGAAAATTACAAGCTGATAAGGAATTAGTTGAAGAACAATACCTTTTGGGTCATTTTCAAACTTCTGTATCTCCATGGAATACCCCATTTTTTTTTATCAGAAAGATGCATTTTCAATTAAAAGTACCTTCCTTGAAATTTTGATCTTATTTTTGGTACAAAGGACTCATAATCTAATTTTTTAAAAGAATCATATTTCCAAGTGGTGGTGGCAAACACCTTTAATCCCAGCACTCAAAAAGCAGAGACAGGTGAATTTCTAAGTTCGAGGCCAACCTGGTCTACAGGGTGATTTCCAGAACAACCATGGCTACACAGAGAAACACTGTCTTGAAAACTCAAAGAGAGAGAGAGAGAGAGAGAGAGAGAGAGAGAGAGAGAGAGAGAGAGAGAGAGAGAGAGAGAGGGAGAGAGAGAGAGAGAGAGAGGGAGAGAGAGAGAGGGAGAGAGAGAGAGAGAGAGAGAGAGAGGGGGAGAGAGTTTCTATACAGAGAACAAATATGAAAGGTTTTCAAACTGACTTTCATTTTCCAAGTATGGGAAGAACCCTAGAGTTAGTAACAAAGAACACAGAACACAACACATAGCAGACAAAAGTACAAAGCACACTCAAATAGAAAGAAAGGCATCAAAATAGTGAATGTGAGTACCTTTTTAATGGAGCACAAACACTCTCCCATTCTCCATGAGAACCCAATAAAATCCCTGTTGTCTCCAAAGACTTTGAGTAGGAATTCATCCAGTATCCTTTCTCTTCTATTTGGTTAGAGCTGACTCAAACCTGCAAGGTCCAGGACAGAAAAAATAGACTCCCTCATCCAATTTGGTATGTGTGTTTCCAGGTAGTGTTACAGATCCTAACATGCTTAGACCACTAAAATAGAGCACATCTATTCTACCACAGTTACGGAAGGCAACATTGTAAAAATCAAGGGGCTGGCTAGTTTTCCTAGTTGCTGGCACTGTGGTTGGCAACCTGTAGGTTGCTAGTCCTTGTGACAAATTTCACAGGAGTTGTCCTAGACTATCTGTATGTCAGAAATGTATGTTATAATTCATATCAGTAGGACATTTCAGTTATGAAGCAGCAAAAAATATTTTTACGGTTGGGGCACCACACAGCATAAGGAAGTATATATATGAAGGAACCGCAGTATTAAAAAGGTGGAGAACCACTCTCTGGAACTTTGAAAACTGAAGCATGGTGTGCCTCCCAGACTGTCTTTGACATGAGTCTGAGATATACTTCTGACTCTGATCTTCTTGTTACCTTTTGTTTCTTGTGATCATATGGGGTTAACCTAGAAAGTATATTCAAATGCCCTATGTGAGAGCATGTTCAGAATTCATTTTGTGAAGCAATGTGCTCTAGTATATTTAGGACAGAGCTGTCTTTGGGACCAGTCCTCTTCTGTATGCCTGTGTGTCATTCATTTTCTCTTTATTTGTTTATTGTTTTTTGTTTTTTCGAGGCAGGGATTCTCTGTTTAGCCCTGGTTGTCATGGAATTCAATCTGGAGTTCAGGCTGGCCTTGAACTCATAAATTTGCCTGCCCCTGCCTCTGCCTACCAAGAGCAGGGATAAAAGGTATGCACCACTACACTGTCTTCTTTTATTTATCATTCTGCTATTAACTTATTGTGTCTAGGTGGTTGTTTTCAATCTATTTTGTTTTATTTTATTTTATTTTATGAGGCATTTTCTTTATTTTCATTTCAAATGTTATCCCCTTCCCTGGTTTCCCCTCTGAAAACCCACTATGCCATCCCTCCTCTCAGTAATCAACAAAATACCCACTCCTACTTCCTAGTCCTGACATTCCCTTACACTGGGGTATAGAGCCTTCTCCTGAACAGGAGCTTCACCTCTCACTGGTGTCCAAATAGGCCATTCTCTGCTACATATGAAGCCGCAGCCATGGGCCCCGCCCTATGTGCTCTTTGGTTGGTCTTTTTTTAATTGTATATTTTCTTTATATACATTTCAAATGATGTCCGTTTTCAGTTTCCCACCCTTCCAGAAACCCTCTATCCCATCCCCTCCCCACTGCTTTAATGAGGGTCTTCCTCCATCTGGATACCCATTCCCACATCGCATTGTGGTGGCTAGCAAGGTTACCTCTCTGTCTCCTCATCATTCTACAGCATATTGGTGATCCTGTGGATGATGGGGAAAAGAACACTGGATTCTGACCATTGCAGAGTACCATCCAGTACATCAATCTCAAGCCACACGTGGGTACATCTTCCTCAAAAGTATCTTGTCCTGTTCATAGCAGCTAGTTGGCTATTTTGTGTACCTGGGCCAAGATTGAGGTGTCTGCTACCTGCACAAGCACTTCCCAATACACTTTGGGGATCATCTGTGCCAGGAAGTCAGGGTTGAACTCCACAGGGTTTTTGAGGATTTAAGTGGCCTGTAGGCTCAGACAGAACACTTGCATGCCCACACCCCACACATGTGAGTTTAGCAGGTTGTAGATTAGCAGTTTCACACTGTCACATTGGAGTTCTTGACAGGACTTATTTTTTTCATCATTAATTTAGTTATCTATTTACAATTTAAATGATAACTTCCTTCACAGTTTCCCATCAACAAGTCCCCATTCCAATCCCCCTCTCCTCCCTTCTTTTTTGAAAAAGATTAGTTAGTGTTATTCTTCCACATCACACTCCATCACTCAGTGAAATCAGGGCAGGAACCCATGTAGGATTATAGGTAGGGTACATGGAGCAAGGTTGCTTATTGTCTTGTTTCTCAACACAGTTTTCTCAGCTTTTCTACTTACAAAATTTAAAAATGCCTTTTAAATTTTATTTTAATAACATATATGTATATATAAAAATGTTTTGTTTGCGTGAATGTCTGTGGGCCTTTTTTGTCCAGGGTTCACAGAGTCCATAAGAGCGAGCTTGGTCCCTTGATATTGGAGCTTAATGTGGCTGTGAGCTGCCACCTGAGTTCTGTGATTCAAATCCTGACCTTCTAAGAGAGCAGCCAGTTCTCTTAAACACTGAGCCATTTTTCAAACACTACCCTCAGGTTGCTTTCTTATATATTTTATCACCATCTTTGCAGAGATAGCACCTCTCAATGAGTACTGGATCCTCTCCCATCAACTGTTAATCAGCTGTCTCATGTGAGACTATGCCAGGGCCTAGCAAACACAGACATGGATACTCACAGTCAGCTATTATATGGATCACAGGGTTCCCAATGGAGGGGATAGAGAAAGTACACAAGAAGCTAAAGGAATCTGCAACCCTATAGATGGAACCACATTATTAACTTATCAGTACCCCGGAGCTCTGGACTCTAGCTACATTTGTATCAAAAGATGACCTAGTCAGCCATCACTGGAAAGAGAGGCCCATTGGACAACCAAACTTTATATGCCCCAGTACAGGGCAATGCTAGAGCCAAAAAATAAATGGGAATTGGTGGGTAGGGAAGTGGGGAGGAGGGTATGGGGAACCTTTGGTGTAGCATTGGAAATGTAATTGAGGAAAACACGTAATAAAAATATTTTTTAAAAAAGAAGGACTGAAGTATCTAAAAAAAAAGGGGGGGGGAAATATCCAACAGTAAAATCAGACCCAGAACGACACAAATTGCATGTTTTCACCTATGTATGGAGTTAGCTTGTAAGGTTTATATATGTTTGTTTTTCATTTAGGGTAACAGAGATGAGCTATCTAGTAAGGAACCATAAAGAAGGAGGAGTTCTTCCAAGGAAGGGGAAGTAGAATATAGTGGTATAAAGGAATGAAGAAGACACTAAAATAGGAGGGTTAAATGTGGAGGGAAATATCAGGCCAAGCATCTGAGACTAGAAAGGTCATAAAACACTAAGTGAAAATCTGCCATCATAAATTTTGTTAAATAACCACAGCAGTAAAATGACTTCTCATGAATCCTAATGGCTCCACCCATATGTTAGTATATATGCCTCAGCCTTCATCAGAGGTGAGTTTCCTACAAAACTGGTAATAATCACAGAAAGACACAACTGGACAATGCACAGAGAGTGAGAGACTCAGAGAATTAAAGATTAACGAGGATGCCTTTATCGAGCTCTCTCCTTCAAGAATCAGGAATCTATGCAAAGAAAAGTCAGAAAAATAATCCTGACCATAAGTAGAGATAATGGATAGTATCAATGAATTGTATCATGGGTATTCCATGTTTTTTTTTTTTTTTTGCCTAATATACACTTAAGAATGAGTGCATATTATGTGTGTTCTTGTTTTTGGGTGATGTTCTATAAGTATCTGTTAAATTCATTTGGCCCATAACTTCTGTTAGTTTCACTGTGTCTCTGAGTTCGATGGTAGGAGGATAAACAGGGAGATGGATACTTTCAGGTCACATAAGATGGAAAATTTAAAGAAAATTTTCTAAGAAAACAAATAAACATGGCTATAGCCTCATCTAATGTAGACAGATCCAATTTGAGGTTCCCTCTTCCCAGGTTACTTTAGCTTCATGTCAAGAAGGCAAACACTAGCACACACAGGTTAACATAAAAGCATTTACAGCCATGTATAAAAACATCACACCAATGAACTAAGATATTATGTGGACGTTCCATGGCATAAAATTCAGAAAGACATATTTTTTTTACAGTTTATCTCAGCTTTAAAGTGTAAATCCTCAAAGGAGGGCCATGGTCCAGTGCTGTTCTCAATAGACAGCTCCTGATTTTCTAGACTCACCTCTTATATTAATCTGTGAAGTCACCTCACAATCTCACATTTCTTCTGCACAGCATTAGAGATGCCAATTAAAACTAGACTTTGGAAGTATATTAATAAGTTGGCCTTATCTTCATATTCCCTGCCCTTAATCATGGGAAACTCGCCCAGACTAGATGTCTCAGCCATTCTCACCGACAGTTTTCCTGGTAAATAGGTGGTTGAGAGAAAGAAATTATTTTAAGACCCAACCAGTTTAGTTTATCAGGATATTTGAAATGAAGCTGACATCATTTGGCACAAAAAATAAAGAGAGTCTCCTGTTTTGTGGAGAACTGAGAGAGAATTAGGGACTGGGGCCATGAGGGTAAGTGACTATCCTTAAGGAGAGTCAGTCCAGACCTAGAGGCTGGGTCTGACAGCATGCAGAGGAGTGCAGTTCAATTCCCTGCAGCTTCCTGGAAGGAGCACTGTTTCTCTTCAAATTGTGACAGGGATGGCACCCACAAGGGGGCAGAATGCAGTGGTGTTCTAGACTTCTTTTGAGCCATCATGGTACTGATTACCACTCTTTCACTTGCTATTACAGATGAGCAAACTCAATAGGGTGACAAGTATGATTTGCTGACTTCAGAATCTCTAATTGCAAAACCCTTACAGGGCATGCCATTTTCCCTCCATGCTTGGAATAAAAAGAAAGGATTGGGCTCACAGGACTAAGCATCCTCTGACTAGCTTTTAGAGAAGAGGCTGCACTGAAGTCCAAAATTGAGACTTTGGTGTTTACTGAGAGTTTAAAAGCTAAGAACCTGTAACATTTGCTCTGTGGTACTGAAAAATATTGTTCTGAAAAGTGTATGAGAACATAAAGATGAACATGTAGCTTAAGGAGCACCATTACTCTGATAGAACATCAGGCACCTGACATTCATTTAATACATTGAAATAACCACCAAATCCCAAAAAAAACCCTCCTCAAGTGTACATTACAAGTTTCTGCTCCGGCTTAAGATACAAGTCTTCAAGAAAACACAATATGGCACTAGTCAGAAAAAGAAGTCATTTATTGATCAAGTTGCCTTATTAACAAAAAATATCAGCAATGGGTTGACGTTGCTTAGCACCTACATAAATTTGGAATAAATGGAAATAAAATTTCAGTAACAGATCAGGAGTACAATAAAAACATTATAAAGTTACAGTAATATGGAGAGAAATAACTAGTGTTAAAGAATTCAAATCCCTGTCTAAGCTAGAGATGTGACTCGATGGTAGTGTTTGATTTGCATACATGTTAAACCCACCACCAGAAAAGAAAAACAAAACAGACACCAAAAAAAGAAGATACTCACAATTCAGTTTATCTGTTTGTTGTGAGTAAATCCACAGCAAATATGAATGGTTAACAACACAGGAAGGTATTATGCAAAGGAAGTCACACACACTCACCCTCATGCACACACACACACACACACAAGGAAAAAGAACACAGAAGAAAAAAGAACAGTCCAGTCAGGAAGCTATTGAAGAGAGTCCTTTAAAACTTATGATAAAGAAGATAAAGTGTATTTCTTCACAATTGGTGGTTTCTGGTGGACAGTAATTAAGGATTCATTTTTATAGTTGGTGTTTGATATTTTCTAGGATCTTCTTTTTATAACCCCTAACGCTAGATAGGACAAAAATAAGGGTATATTAGAGAGAGGAATTAGAAAATCTCTGAATTTAATTTCTTTCCTTGTTCTTCTCCTTTAATTATGGCTACTAACAAACCACAACCAACTTGTGTAACCAACCACCAACCACCAGACTAAAAGTACAAGTTTTGACAATAAATCTTGTGCAAAGTTAATGCAGCAGGAGTTCTTCACTAATGGATGTTGTGAGTATGTAAATATAGTATTCCACCAAAGACTTACTATCTCTGATTTCTATACTTCTTGCAGTCAGCTGTTTACTATTTTAATATTAGTCATACCTGTTCTATGCAGTGCCATGTGTGTTGATGAAAATAATTTTCATCTCGGGAACACAAATGAAATGCAAATATTGTGTGTAAATCTCTGTTAGTGTTGCTTCATGAACATGATTTATCCATGGAGTTACAGTACTAATGGTCTGTGCATGCAGTATACTGTGTCTGTGATGATAAAGAGTCTCACCGGCGAGAACACACACACACAGGACACACTCAGATCCTTCTGCAGCATAGCTTTAATCCATCTCAAGAGAAAGATGATTAGCTTTTGGGCGAGAAGGCTTAGAACACAGGAAACTAGGTCCTTAAATAGACCACAAGAAGTGTTAGAGACATATTTCACCCTAAGGGCTGCTCACTATCAGCCCATATGACGCCACAGAACAGGAAGGGCACAAAGAATGGAAAAATACCCCAGCACATACACAGACTATTTCTTTACCAGTTAGAACAACGGATGTCAGCGCCATCTTGTAATGGAGATTGAAAGGGCAGCTCCTCACAGTATACATTCAGTGTACATAGCTAGATATTCCTATTTAGTATTTTATGATATACTATATATAACATCCAGTGTATACTTAGAAGATGAATCCAGTACAGGATTAGGATTTTTAAAAAGTTGTGTGAGAGCTTTGTGATAATATATATATATATATATATATATATATATTAATAGACTTGGCTGAGTTTCTGGAGCCATTTATGTGTTATTTTCCAATGAATCATAATTTCCTTTTATTCTGTGACTGGGAGAGACAGACTTATTATAAGAAAGAAAACCATTAGCCTGGGATCTCTCCTATTATAAGTATTCCTTGGGTCTGGGTGGTCAATTAGACAGAAACCATGTCTTGGTATACTGGTTGTAATCTGAGAAATTTGTTGCAACCAATCACCCCATCTCTGAGGACACTTGAGTAAATGTAACTTCCTAAAAGGTCTAAAAATTAGAAAGACACACACTAGGTACATGCACACCATACATTCTGACTCTGTCTCTGATTCTGAATCTCCCTTTGACTGTCCCTGTGACTCTGCCTGTCCTTCCTTTTCTCCTTCTTCATTCTCTATCTCAGCCTGTTTCTCAACCTCTGCATCTGTGTCTGCCTGTGTTTCTTCCTTTTCCTCTTCTTTTGCTTGTGCAGCTGCCTATTCATTAGTGCTGAGATATCATGCAGAATAATGTAGTTTTAGAACTGATCTACTGTGGAATTTGTTTTACATCAACACTAGGTGCCTGTCTACCTACTACTAAAACCATTTAACTGATTTTCAATCTTCAATATAATCAGAGATGTATCCAAATTCATAGGGCAACAATTGCTATGTAAATGTCTGATGCTCATCGGTCACTCCACTGTTTTGAACAAAGAGTTTTTTAGTCAGAAGTTTAAGCACAGGCAGATAACATTATTGCAAGCATACAGTCCTGTCTTGATTTCAATGAGATAAAAATTGGGACCCAAAACTACCAAATGATGTAATGGATTCTATCTGTTTTCAACTTTCAGGTTTTAAACTGTGTTATCTATAGAAGTCTGGACAACACCTTAATCAGAGCTGGTAAGTGGAGACAGGAACTGAAGCAAAGACTATGGAAGAACTCTGGCTTATTCTCCTCCAGGTCATTGGGATGTGGGGTCCTAGGTGGTGTAAAACAGAAAAGAATGAAAAAATAAGTATCAAATATATCAAAATTTTTGACCTACATCCACATTTTGAGGTCCTCTCCTAATAGTATGTGTGATCATTTGGAAATCAAGTTTTATATGGCAATTGGTAAACTGTAGAATTTTCATTATTTCTATTTTATGAATGTTTTACCTGAAGGGGTGTGTCTGCTGCCTGTGCACTAAACTGGACCGTGTAGAGATCAGAAGTTAGATAGTATCAGATCCACTGAAACAGCACTTACCTGTGGCTGTGACAAACAAGATGGGCCCTGGTAATTGAATCCTGTAACCTGTGCACAGGGGCCAATGATCTTATACTCTAAGCCATGTACCACCTCCCCATTTTCTCATGAGCGAAAAATGGTGTAGGAACACAATCTTTCTCAAAAGGTCCAAATTCATCTAAGAGTAAATTAATTCTTATAAGTCTTTCTTAAAAAATCACCACCACTACAACAAGAAAAAAATAGATAAAGAGAGAGAAATCTGAATAGGATGTTTGTGATCTGTGGTGAATTCTAACCAAGAGTAAGCTAATACACAATATAAAGCTGTACTGAGAAGCCTTAAGAAGGCAGGTATCTCACTCTGACCAGGGCTAAGGTTGTTTCGACTGTATTGGCTTTATTCTTCTGGAGATTCTTGTCAGGAATGGCGTCCTTTTACCAGACCACAACAGGAAACCTTCCATATGTCTCCTTTGGTGTCTGGGCATAGGATATGTGAGATGCATCAAGACTGATTAAAGGTCATGTTCCCTAGATGTGAAACTGTTTCCAGGAATACGATGGTATACACAAGGTCAACTCCAGAATACATAGCATCAGGTCTTTCTTGGCCAATTCAAAATTGGAGCCAAAATCTCAAGAGACAATGTATGTGTTGACAGACTTGCTGCTATCACACAGGTCATGGCTTCAATTTCCAGCAATTACATTGTGACTGTTTCTCTTTCTCTCTATCTGTCTCTCTATCTGTCTCTCTGTCTCTCTGTCTCTCTGTCTCTCTGCCTCTCTCTCTTTCCTTCTAACTTCCCCACTCTCTGTATTGCTATCTCTCTGTATCTCAGTCTCAGTCTGTGTTTCTCTCTTTCCCTCTCACTCCCTGCCCCCCCTTTCTTTCTCATCCTCCCTGTAATTCCAGCAGCATATGCTGCTGTATCCTCTTCTGTCCTCTGATGTATTACATATAAGAAGTGTCCATGCAAACTGTAATGTTCATAAACAACCATATCTGCCTTCGCAGATTGAAAAAATAAATAAAAAAATAATGTCTAGATTAGGAGTCTCAATCATCTGTGAAAGGTAGGAGAGAGTGATCACTGTGTGTCACCTCATTTAGAAACAGAGTACCCAAGGAATAGAGCCTACTCCCCACACCCATGGAATGAACACCACATGCAAGAGGAGGGATTTTGGAAGAGGAACTCATTCCTGGTCTTTCCAAGAGGAGTGTTTTGGTGGGTGAGCACATCAACAGAACAGAGTTCTCACAGCATGTAATTGCCCCCTCCCACCAGAAACCAAAGTCACCTTGGTGGGACCAGGAGCAGTTCACCTGCCTCTTCAGGTTGCTTTTGTTTAACTGCCTTTGGAGACAGCAGTTGGAGCTGCTGCTACCTGCTGGAAAGGTGGCTTCTAATGGGACAATTCATTGGTCTGTAGAATTCAAACAATTTTGGACCCTATGAAAGTAATGGATTGTCCAAATGCTCCGGGACTGAGAATCTTGGGGAAGCTCTAGGTTTTTTCTTAATCTGCAATGTCATTTAGACATTAGAGCAAGCAGAGATGATTTGCTCCTTCTCTTAGGCAATCAGATTTTATCCTGGAAGACAAACGTTGTGAGCCTTGAGAGGGTTTGCTGGAGGAGAAGGGATATTGACAGTTCTCTACCCAACCTGCAAGGCACACAGCTAGACCTTGTTCCCTCTGATGCATAGAAGTGTCTGATGGTATTAGATGGGATTCTTGATGAGGACAGAATCTGAGGAAAGGTTCCTGGTAGAGAAATGAAGTGCAGTTATACAACCTAGAAAGTATATACCATTGATCATTGTGAGCCTGAAACAGAAAGCACCCAAGCATTGGACCTAATGTATGATTGGTGAGACAGATTGAAGAGATTTTGTTTGTTTTGAATTCTCTGTATAGGTATGGATACATTGTCTCATGGGAAGGGGGAGTGTGGATTCCCTGTGGTTACTAAAATAGAAGAAGTTGTAAACAGCCTATGGAAATGTGGCAAGTCCAAGTGTATGCTGTGCATGAGCTGCCAGTGTTCAGAAATGCTGAGCCATCACTTCAGATTCAATAAGATATTTAAAGAAGAAAACCAGAAGAAAAAACTTAAGGGGACTGTTGTGAATTTTAATGAGACATTTTTAATTATTTTTACTGATTTATATAACATATGCCAAATGGTGTGTCCAGTCTTTTAAACATGGCTTGATTGTTCCTTTCAAAGTATCTTGATTATTATTCCCAGAGACAGGATTTACAATCTGTACATTCAAATTCTTATTTGTACTTCCCAATTTCCCCTGTTTCTTTTGTTTTTCTTCTCTGGAACTGGATATTTCTGTATAGTCCTAGATTTCTGTGCTTTCCTGTGCAGATCAGCAGAGAATTCATCTCTACCTGGTTTTGATTCCCATATCCTGAGATTAAAGTCCTTTCTAAGCAGATCTCAACACCTTTTTTTTTAATTTTCTGTCTCACAGTTCTTGAAGAATAGATGGGGGAGCAGAGAAAATTTCACCCCAAAAAATTGGCAATTAGTGGCTGCAGGTGTGAGGGCCAGTTTTCTTCATAGATTTGGCTCCTCAGAGGCTGCCCATGTTCCAGTGGATGTGTTTCCCTAACCCCACATATGTAGTCAGCACTAAATTCACTCAGTGGTCTTTATTAAAATGTGCATGGAATTAAGGCTAAAAGTGATACAGGAGAAATGGAGAGCAATTCAAGGAGGAGATGGTGATGGATTTACTCAAACTCATTATGTTTATGTACAAAGTTCTTCAGCAAAACATTTAAAACTAAGTAAGTAAGTAAATAAGTAAATAAGTAAGCAATAAGCAAGCAAGCAAGTAAGTAAAAAATAAATATATGTGTAAATAGACAAATATATTTTTATGCAATCTCATGTGCAATAGGCATGAAAGTGTGTGTGTGTGTGTGTGTGTGTGTGTGTGTGTGTGTGTGTGTGTGTCTTTGTGTGTGTGTGCATACATGCATACAGGAGTGTTTGCAGGTATGTAGCAGTTTGATGATTAGAATATCCTTGGCCCATGGGAAGTGGCACTATTAGCAGATGTGGCCTTGATCATTGTGTAGGCTGGCTTTTATCTAGTGCTCAAACTCTGCCCAGTGATGAAGAGAGATGCTTTTCCTTGCTGCTTTGGCCACAAGCTTCCTCCTGTTTGCTTTCAGATTAAGATATAGAAAACTTCTTTCCTTCTACATCGCCCCTTCTACCTGGATGTTGCCATGCTTCCCACCATGATAATAATGTACTGACCTGACCCTCTAAAACTGTAAGACAACCTCTATTAAATTTTCCTTTATAAGAGTTGCCTGAGTCATGGTGTCTCTTCACAGCAATGAAACCCTATCAAACATAGGCAGAATCTTAGCCTGATTTTTAATGTTTTCAAGATGATTACAGCCAACATGCAAGCACAAAGTAAAGATGATGAAGGAGTCTTATTTTCAATTGTTTCTGATGATTGTTTCTTGAATGAAAGCTGGGGATTGGAAGAATTGGAGAGTGATGGAAAGGAGAAAGTAAGAATGCAAAGACCTGTTGGGCTCCTGCCACTTGCTTTTGCATTCAATATTTCAAATTTTAAAACAACAAACAACAACAATAACAAACAATGACAGGACGCCCATATAACAGACTCAGAGAGAAGAAACCAAAGGACATTACCTACTTGTACCTCACTTTCCAGCTAATGTCTGGTGTATTGAGCCGATGGATTTTGCTGTCAAACCCTGATGATTAATTCCTAGATTGGATCCACTAACACAATGATGAATGAAACTGTGGCCAATAGGGACAGACTATTGTTTTTTATCCTGTACAATCAAACCATTAGGGAAATAACAAGCACAACTCACATATATGTATATTTGTTTTTTCACACTTATAATTGGAATTGTTACTATATATCCCGGTTCTTTGCATTTTATCTCCATTAGTGTGTTGTTTTCACTCCTTACTTGCTACATAGAAAACTGCTTCTTTTACACTATGTTTCATTTAGGGTGCACAATGGAAGCTATAGACTAACTCCATCCATTACAAAGCAGGGCTCTCTGTCCTTTTTCCTGAATTGAAATGAAACTATTTTCAAAAAGTATTTTACACATGCCTGGTTCAGTTTCATTAAGATTGGGTGTGAAATTTTCCCACAGTCTCAGGTGTCTCAAACTAGTGGAACAGTCTAGCAAGTTTGTGGAACATTTGGGACTGTTCCCTAGCAGAAATAGGTTACTTTGGCATAATTGAGGGAGCTGGCTATTTCTGACCTAACTCTTGGCTGCTTATTCCACAAAAGTGTAAGAAGGCCCCATGCTGGCCCTCAATGAAACAGATCAACATTTTGTTTCCTGCCATGCTGTCCCAGTCATGACAGTTTGTCCCCGGTGAGTGTGTGCTCTAAATATCTCTTCTTGGACATTGATTGTATCAGGAGTTTTGACCCCTTGATATAAAAATAATTATTGTAATTGTAATCTCTGCTTGTGTGTTTTGTGACATATAGAAGGCTGTCAATTTTGCCGACATGAATTTTTAATGTGTGTTTTTTTCTTTCATATTTAAAATTGTTCTCAATTTTCATAAGAGTTTCAGCACAACCTTCACATTTAGGGACACAATCTTCCAAATGGCTACTCCTCTGGATCTCAGTAAATGGGAATGTTCCATAGCTTCATGGCCTAAGTGAGAATTGTCAATTGTTTCTATTTCCATTTTTAGATCATGGATGGTTTTGTTCTGCTCCTTCACCTGTTTGATTGTGTTTTCCTGAATCTATTTAACAGATTTTTGTGTTTCCTCTTTAAGGACTTCTACATGTTTATCTGTGTTCTCCTGCATTTTTTTAAGAGAGTTACTAATGTCCTTCTTAAAGTCCTTCATCATCACTATGAGAAGTGACTTTAGATCCATGTCTTACTTTTAGGGTGTGTTGGGTTATCCACTTGATATGGTGCAAGTGTTGGGTTCTGATTATTCCAAATAACTTTGGTTTCTCCTGCTTATTAACTTATCGTTGCCTCTCACCATCTGGATATCTCAAGTGCTACATGCCCTGGCTACATCAGACTGTCCTTCCTGTGATATTGGTTGTGTCATAACTCTTCAAAGTCTAGCTGTCTCTATGATCCTGTTATTATGGTATACTGTGATTATGAGATGCTGGGTGGGTCTGACATCCTGGGAGTCAAGCTGCCCTTGGAACCTTGAGATCCTGGTGTGACTAAGCTCCTAGGTTCCTGGGATCCTCTGACCCTGGCCATGTTAGATCTTCAGGTAGTGGAGCTTCCTCTGGGTGTTATGGGGCTGGCTGCTGAGTTTGCATCCAAGGACTGCTCAGGGCCCTGTCCCAGACAGAATGGATGCAATCCATACCACTGGTCTGGTGGAGTTCCTGCATGCCTGTGTCTTTCTGTTACCCTCTACTCAAGGTGTTGGGGAAAGATGTTGTGTCTTCCTCTTGTCTGATCATCGGATCCTATGAATGTTAGATGCCTGGCAGTGGAGTTGCCTCCGGGTGTTATAAGGCTAGCTACAGAGTTTGCATGCAAGGTCTACTCAAGGTTTTGGCTCCAGAAATAAAATATTTTTTAAATGATGTTTCTTGTAAACTTACCTGTCTCCAAAAGTACCTGAAATATTTTTACAGGGATTGATTTAATCTCATAAATTGATTAAGGAAATATGACATCTTGATGATTTTGATATATCATAACAGGAAAAAAATAATGGACATCTCCCACTAAGTAAAAAATATTTCGGAAGCCAGGTGGTGGTGGCACACACCTTTTATCTCAGTTTTTGGAAGGCAGAGGTAGGCAAATCTCAGTTTGAGGACATTCTAGTCTACAAAGGAAGTTTCAGAATTGCCATATATATTAATAATAATAAAATAAATGAAAAACAGAGTATTGAAAAGGAATGATAATTTTAAATTATGTACATATGTGCCACATGTCCCTGTGTACATATGTGAATACACTTAAGTTTTTTTTTCAATTAGATGTTTTCTTCATTTAGATTTCAAATGCTATCCCAAAATTCCCCTGTATGTTCCCCCAACCCTTCCCCTTACCCACTCACTCTCCTGTCGTAGGCCTGGCATTCCCCTGTTCGAGAGCATCAATAATAATGGGAACAGAGAGAAGCGGCAGAGCCTGGAAACCAGAGAGGGGGCTAATCATGGCACTCAGTTTGCAGTTTAGTTTGTTTCAAGAAACAAATATACTTTCTATCAATGAGGTTTGTAAATGAACAGGAAATATTTTCATCTCTCAGACTGGAAGGTGTTTATTTTATAGTGTTTATAGATATTTTGGGACTATTTTATTATAAGCAATTAAAGCCAGGTAAGTTTTTACATACCTGTAATGGTACTAGCATGGAATGCTGAACCTCAACACTCTAGACCTTCCTGGAGAATACAAAACATACTAACTGCCTATCTCAAAAATCAAATGAAATGAAATAAAATTAAACCAATGTACCTTTGGTATTTGTATATCATCCCTTTGGAAACTAATAAGATAATGAATCAAAAAAATAAACTTCAATTATTTTATTAGTCATAAACATAATTAGAAATGATAAGAAGGTTAAAAAATCAATACAGATAGGGGAAGGGAGAGACCTGGGTGGGAAATGGGACAAGAAGGAGAATAGAGGAATTTTATCAGGTACTGTGGTTGTGGGAAACAGGACTGAATTGATGAAGACCAGCGAAAAGAATGGAAACAGGCAACTTTGTGAAGGAGGAAATGAGAAAACGCTCTAGAGTAAACCAGAGACCTGGGATGTGAGAGACTCTAAGGAATTAAAAAAAAAAAAAAACACATTAGATGAAATGCCCTCCAGTGGGGAGAGTGGAATTGTAGAGTTCTCCTCCCAGCAATCCTCTCCTGTATATGTGTTGGAGGCCTCATATCAGCAGGTGCATTCTGTCTCTTTGTTGGGCCACAATTTCAGACATCTTGGGGGAACACTTTAATTGAGACAGGGATCCTACCACAGGGATGCCCTCTTCTTTAATATCTTTGACCTCATTAATTCAACAACAGGGGTCAGATGCTTCAATCCATTGATTGGGTGAAAATATCTGCATCTGAATCATAAAGCTGCTATTTGGGTCACTAGGAATATTTCTTAAACTTGTTGCAGTGGGTATAATAGCTAATAAATAAAAAAAATCTCTAAAAATATATATTGTATATTGTAACAGAAATATAATGTTGGTTCTAAGGCCCCTGTTTGCATTCAGTTCAAGATACAGGCATTAATTTGTGTTTCTCTGTATTTCTTATAATGATTGTGGGTAACCACAATAAGCTAAACCAAACCAAACCAAAAGAAACAAACGCATCTATACATTGTCTCTTCTACTGATTCACAAGTTGTTAAAGTCCATGCTCTTGGACGTAACTACAGTTTGGAATTGTCCTCCAACTACTCTGACTCAGAATAACAGTTTGTATGAGCTCAGATACCTTACTTTGTAATCTGAGTGCATGTGTGATTTAGATATTAGTTGATTGCTAAGAGAAAGCACAAACTGTGTAGGAAAGTGAATGAATGTTGCAGATGACATGCCAATATCATCTCCTTTGTAGGAGAGAATATAAGAGAATTTTTATTCATACTAAGTGTTAGAGGAATATATATATTGAGAGAGAGAGAGAGAGAGAGAGAGAGATAGAGAGAGAGAGAGAGAGAGATTTCATCACATAGAATAGAATATTGTAGAGCACTGATATCAATTTTAGTACTTATATTATATATTGCTTTTGCAGAAGACCTGCTTGCAGTACACAGCCTCTGTATGTTTCTGAATTCAGATACTTGTAATATGAATGCTAGGATGACTGTACTTATGAAGAAATAATGAGCAGGTGAAACAGTCAGATGCATATGTATGCAAACAAACAATGGACAGAATCAGCAGAACCATTGGTTTAATTTGAGAAAGACTGAAGGAGGCTGACAGGACCAGTTGTCTCAAATGCTATGGACCTAGAATTCTCCCAAATGCTAGACAACCAAACAGGCAGCATATATGAACTATCAGAAGGTCTCTAAAACATACACAGAAAAAAATCTGCTTGATCTCTATTCAATCAGAAATGATGCACCAAATTCTCAACAAACTAGAGACATCAAGGTGTTTAGAGATCCGGTAGGATGGGGACTTTCCCTTGGAGAAAGGGGATGGGCAGTAGATATGGGATGTGGAACAGTAGGAAGGTGGACAATGAATGAACTAATTAATAAAAAATAATAGTGCCACATAATCAGGTCCCCTATACTCTAATTCTGCAATCGGAATCCAAGAAAACTCACATGAACCCATAATAACATACTCAAAAAAATTAAATATATATAACTGAAATGCATGATTTTCAACTTTATTTTACAAAGAAATTCACTGGAACAAAGATTTTCTTTGGTTGAACTCATTTACATGCAATTGCTCTCCTAGTGTACCGAAAATATAGGTTATTCTCAATATAAAAGGCCAAAAATATACTAACATAGCTTTCATCTGGATACACTCCAAATTTATCTTTCATTAGAATGTAATCTGGGTTCATTTGGACATAAATTAAATTTATATTTAAAATTCATTTAGTTGGTGTAAGGTGGAGGTAAGGTAAAATATCAGGGTCATGTTGGTTTTCATTTCTCTACTGATATGATCATTGATTTCAATAAACAATACCCTGCTGGGGGCTGGGAAGATGGCTCAGTGGAGTTCATGTATTCTCAGCACCTCTGTAAAATTCCAGGCATGTCTATTCATATCTGCAACATTGTGGGGTGGAGACAGGTAGATATCCCAATAGTGTATTGGCCAGTCAAACTAGTCAAAATGGTGAGAGGGTTTCACTCTAAGAGAGCAAGTGTTGAAGATATTCTACTCATTACTGAACATATGTGTATGTGTGACATCAGACTTGGGAACAGACACTGCACTCATATACAGACACTAATCACCCTACCATACCACCCATGAAACCTTGAGTTCCGCAGATCTATAACCCATGTGTCTCTATGAAATAGGAAGTTTTATATTCTCATTGTCTTGTTAATCCTGTTTTCTGTCAAATGCTAGAAGCTAAACCAATGTATTCTCAGACTCTGGATGGTACGTCATAACTTTTGGTCTTTCTGGAATAGCAACCAACTATCAGCAGAGACACTTTTCAATTTACCCTGGCTTACAGGTTCAGAAATTCAGTCCATTATCATCAAGGTAGGAATATGGCAGGATCCTGGCAGGCATGTGCATTTGGAGCTGACAGTTCTACATCTTCATCTGAAGGGTGCTAGGAAATGATTAGCTTTCAGGCAGCTAGGCAGAGGGCATTAAAGTCCATGTTCACAAAGATAAATTTCTTTCAACAAGGCCAAACTTACTTCAACAAGGTTATTAGCTCCCAGTAGTGCCACTCCCTAGGCCAAGAATAGTCAAAATATCAAATGTGTTTTTGAATGTTTGTGTTTGTGTTAGTTTGGGTTTTTTTTGCCATGAAGAGTCTACAGGATCACAGTAACTCTTGAACACTTTGTAACTTGTTTTCAGAGGTTTACTCCATTATTATCATGACTGGAAATATGGAAGCATTCAGACAGACACAATGCTAGAGAAGGAGCTGAGAGTTTTACATCTTGATACACAGGTAGAAGATAGAGACTGTGTGTCACACTGGGGACAGCTTAAGCATAGCCGACCTCAAAGTCCACAAGCACAGTATTACATTTCCTCCAACAAAGCCACATCTACTCCAACAGGGTCACACATACTTCAACAAGGCCACACCTCCTAACAGTGCCACTCCTACTGGCACTATTTGTTCAGGACCTTTAAAAGTATTCTTAAAACTTTTCAATGGACAAAAGGTAACTTTAATGAAATAAATACAGAACGATTGAAAAAATTAACTGGAATATGGAAGTCTTGGTTACTGTTCTAATGATGTGAGACATCATGACCACACCAAATTATAAGATGAAATATTTAATTGTGGTCTTAAAGTTTCAGAAGGCGACTCCAGGACATCATGGTAAACACCATGGCAACACTCAGGCACACATGTGTAGAGCAGTAGCTGAGAGCTCACAAGCAATACTACAGACAACAAACAGAGACAGAGAAAGACAGAGAATGAAAGAGAGAGAGAGAGAGAGAGAGACAGAGATAGAGACAGAGACAGAGACAAAGAGACAGAGACAGAGAGAGAATGAGGAGAGAGTAAGAATGAGAGAGAGAGAGCCTGATGGATTTTTGATATTTCAAAGAATAGTGACAAATCTCCTTTAATAAAAATACAAATCCTAAATCTTTCTTAACATCTCACCACCTGGTAAACTAACACCTTTGAATATTTGAGTTTCTGTGGGCCACAATTTTTCAAACAACTAAAGTATGTAAAGGAAAATGAAATCTAGTAAGTGTCCATGTCACTTCGTAGTATATCTTATATCATTACTTGTCTTTTCTCAGAGGTAAGGGTTATTTGAATAACAAGAGACTAATCAGTCATCACTATCACATAAGCCAAACGCATCCTAACCCTGCCAGATTTCTACTTGAATAATCACATTGACATTACTTATTTGTACGGAAACATAGCCCTTCTCCCTGATTTAGTTAAAAGTGTGGGACCTGTTGATGTGCAATTAATTTTGTTCACAATGGGACAAAACAGAAGCCTACAGCATTGACTGTATTGTTCCTGAGAGCTGAAGATTTCACTTCCATTTAATACAATGTTATACATATGATTTTAACACAAGCCTAAAATCTCAAAAAAAGCTTTGTTTTCATATTTTCATTATTTACAGATCATTCTATGCTATATAAAGTAACATAGAGGAGGAAAGCTGTTTGGAGTTACTGACACACACACTTAACTGAGGTTTCCTTTGCACAGTAAGAAGATATACCCATCATCTATATCTTGGGAGTTTGCTCCAGGAACTATAATGATATAAAGTCCTCAGGTTTCTAGTCTAAAACAACACTGCTTTTGAACATAAGCTATGCAAAATAACCTCTTGCATATTTTAATCATATTTATGTGAGTCTGCATAGAGAACTGTACAGATAAGTTCAGAGGCTAGGGAAGGGTATAGTGTGATCTACTCTTTTCCTCCATAACTTATCCCCTTGTGACTGGGTTTCTTGCTGAGCTGGTAGTGAGCCTGGCTTTCAGGAAGCCACAATCATCTTCCTGTCTCTGCCCCTCCCAAAATCTTAAGCACTGTTGTTGTAGGTGAATGTTTGAACACACTCCTGGCATTGTCTCTGGGCCATATCCCCTGATCCTTCTTTATTTTAAATAATCTCTGGATTACTTTTGCACTTAATGTAATGTAAGTGCTATAAAATGAGTTGCTATTTAGGAGATTGAAATATAAGTGGTCTGTATATGTTCAGTACAGACATTGTATATTAAGAACTACATTAATTAATTCCTTGAGAACTTCATACAATTTTTTTGATGGAATTCACTTTCCAATTCTCTTGATAACTCCTCCCAGACTAAAACCAGACCCATTCCCACCTTAATCCTCCTCCCAAGTTCAAGTCTACTTTTCTCCCCTTTGATACAACCCAATTCAAATCAATTGTGTTGCCCATAAACTCTTGGACATGGGGCTACTAGTAGAGCATGACAAACCTATCACATACAAAAGCCTTACCTTTGATGAAAACTGATTCTCTATCCTTCATCAATAGTCCATATATTCTCAGATGGGGATGATGGATGGTGATACCATACCACTTAGGGATGCAAGGCAGACTGGCCTGATTTTGTGCAGTAGAGACATACAGTGTCTCAGTGACCTCTCTGCCTTACAAGATTTCTACCATCTCTTCCGTGAGAGTTCCTAAGACAAAGCTCCTCTACTGCTTGCCTCTTTCTGTGAGTATGTGTGTATGTACAAATATGTCTATATTATACATGTCTCATTTTACATGTAAGTCAACACATAGTGTTGTTTGCAATCAACTGCTGGCACTATTTCACACTAGGCAATATGCCTTGAGGCAGACTTGGTGGACTCCATAACAGACAGAACCTAGAGATGGCTAGAAATCATCCCAATTAGTTGTAGTATAGGTGCAATTTACACTTTTGACCTACATTTCTGTGTTCACCCTATGGTTTTAAGATGCAGAGATGGGGGACAAAGACCCTTAAATTGCATTGCAATTTCGCTCTTCTTGAACTCACATTTATAAAAGCTCCTGGAGGTGCTGATGCTGTTTAACTGAACATTTTCCTTTTGGAACTGTTTGATAGAGATACCCTTAAAGAGACAGATAGATCCTATCACTTTGTGTAGCATAAAGAATGCTGTGGTGAAATGGGTTTGAAATGTCTGTCCTGGGTCTTTGATGAAGGTTTTGGTCCGAAGTACAATGTTCATAGGTAGAACTATATACTCAATCTGAAAAGTGATTGGACACTGAGGGCTTTAATCTATGCGTTGATTGATGGGTGTGCATGGAAGGGGTGAGAAACTTGTAAAGGAACATGGTCATTGGGAACATGTCTTGGAAGGTGTTTATTGTATTTGGTCGCTTCCTGTGTTGATGTTTACTGGCTGCCAATAAGTTGGACAATTGTGCTCATTCATGCCCCTTTCATACTCTTGTGACCATGGACCTGTTTTCCTTGTTGCTAGGCATCTTGTAACAGTGATGAAAATGATTGACATGAATATGACTCATTAGTGATACTGAACTCTCTGGTCCAGAGGAACCATGGCTTAATTCTTTAAGTTTTTTTTTCTAGAAATTTCATGCTAACAGTAGACCCAAAGTTACCAAAAAGTTGTATCTGGAATATTTAGACAGTGTATCTGTTGTTTTAGAAATAAAAAACTTTGCAGCTTCCCACACTGATCCTCCCTCTGCCTTCAGTACTGTATTTTAATAGATTGCAATATCATATGAAGAAGCAGAAAATGAGGGGAAAATGGAATGGAGGTGAAAATGTGTTAGAATCATTAAATTATACACTTAAAGAAATCAATTGACTTTTTAGTATACAAAGGAAACTTCAAAAAAGCACTGAAAAGGCATGGCCAACTGTGCAGCTGCTCATGGGAGTTGGTATTTGTCATATCTCCTGTGATGTATTTATTAATAGTATTGGTTTTATTACAGATGAATAAGACATCAATATATGCATGAAGGGATAACACTGAGTTGCCCCAGGAGAAAGAAATAAGGTAAAATTCATTGGATCTATTGATGAGGAGATTTTTTTTCTCATAGCTGAGTTGGCAGGAAATTGGACAGATTGGGTTGTACCCCAGTAAGTGTAACACACAGTAGAATGTGGGGGGTTGTGTGGCTATAGGACATATTCACATCATTTCACCTATTATTGAGTATCCATGCTGATGAAAGAAGTTATCCTTCACTTATGCCATGCATGGAAGTGGGTCTATGAAGGGGCAGAGAGGAGGAAATGCTGTTCAGTAATGTTTGGGTAGGTTGTGGAGTCAGTAAAATATTCCTGTAATGGGACTTTATTTTTTCCCAATCTTGACAATCAACGGATACCTGAGAAGAGAGAGCAATTGAAGATCTGTCTCTATTCACTTGGTTATTAGGTAAGTCTATAGGATATTTTCTTGGGTAATGATTGATGTGGGAGGGCCCACCACTGTGGCTAAGCTCAACAGTAGTCATTTTAATTGGGAGCCTTTTAGACTGTACTAAAATAATAAAAGCTGATCAAGCCATAGAAAATTGGTAGTTTGAATAAGAAAGTTCTCTATAGACACATATATATGAATACTTAGTCACTGGGAAGTGGCAGTGAGTTTAAAGATTAGAAGGAATAAGAGAAGGTGAGGCTTCATTGGAGGATGTGGGTGTGTCAACAAGGATGGGTTTGAGTTTTCAAGAAGACAAAGCAATGGCAGAATCTCTCTCTTTGCTTAAGGATCAATAGTTCTCTATTGCTCCAGTGATGGGATCCCTCCCTTGGTGAATGACCAAACTTCTGAATATGTAAGCAAGCCTCTAGTTAAATGTTTTGTTTTCTAATAGTTGCCTTATCCATGGTATCTCTTCACATCAATAAAAGAGTGACTAAGACAGTGGCAAGCCAATAAGCAGTTTTTTGCTGTTACTGATACAACTTCCTGTTTATTCTTCCTCGGTGATAGACTATAACCCTTCTATTTCCAAGTTATTTTTGATTGTAGTATTCTACATAGTGAAAAAGAAGCAAACTAGAACATTTACATTTCAGGTAGGTACACGAGTATATCTTACCTTTAAATAAAAATAAAATGTCTACACACTATTATTCGTGGTTTTAAGATAAGTGGCATTGGCACTGTTAGACATTTTTCCGATGAAAGTCTTACTATGTTTATTGTTGTAAGGATCCACCATGTCCAAAGAGCAAATTCCATAGCAAAGGTTTTATTCAGCTTATACTTCCACATTGTTGTTAATTATCAAAGACGTTGGGACAGAAACTGAAACAACAAAGGATCCTGGAGCCAGGAGCTTATTCAGAGGCTATGGTGTGGTGATGCTTATTGTCTTGCTCCTCTAGTCTTGCTTAGCTTGCTTTCTTAAAGAACCCAGGACTACTAATACAAGGATGTCAACACCCACAAAGGAGTGGGTGCTCTCCCACCAATTATGAAATTTCCTAACAGCTGGATCTTGTGGAGGCATCTTCTCAACTGAGGCTCCTCCTCTTTGAAGAAGCTAGATCTTGTCAATTGCTATGAAACCAGTGTGGCATTCTAAATGTATTATGTCTATGAGGAGGTGTGGCCTTGTAGGAATAGGTCTGGCCTTGCTGGAGGAAGCATATCATTTTTTGGCTTTAAAGCTCTACCAGTGTGGAAGAGACCCTCCCTGCATACAGAATACATAGTTTTTCCTGGAAGCATTTGGATGAAGATGCATAATTCTAAACTTCCTCTCCACCACCATGTCTGCATAGACACAGCCATATTTTCTGCCTTGAGATTGTGGAGTAAATCTCTGAACGTGTAATGAAACGTAGAAAAGCCCTAATGAAATGTTGTCTCTTATGAGTGGCCTTTGACATGGTGTCTTTTCACAGCAACTAATCCCTAAGAGAATCAGTTACTGCAGAAACTCTCCCAGATATTAAAATTAATCAACAATAGAGATTATTATCAAATGTTGAAGCATACAAAATTATTCTAGAGAGGAAAATTGTAATGACTGAGTCCATGGCATTCCTGCCTCAAAAAAGAAAAAAAAAAAAAAAAACCTCTCAGAGTATAGATGGAACCCAGGCAGACCTCCATGAAGTACATGGGCTCCTCAGGAAGTGACCCACAAAGTGGGCAAACTCATAATATTTGAAACCCATGACAACTGGCGTAGAAAAGAGGTCAGCATATATGCATTGGTTACACCTTCAGTGTTTTCTGAGAATGAGGTCACATATAAGTAAAAGACTAGAATTTCCAGGCTATAGACAGGCTGAAGTTATACATAGGTATGTAGGGGGTCATGTGTTTAGAGGAGAGCTAGGTGGAACAGGCCACTGTGGGGCTTTTTATGGTTATCTGAGGATCTCATTGGAGACCTGCAAAAGATCACAGGATTCATCACAGGGAAAGAGTGCTCACGGAAGGAACTCAGGATCCATTCCAACCCAAAATTATCTCACAGCATATTCATTTTCTGTTTTACTTTACTTTTGGAACTGATTACACAAAATCAAGGTTTCTGTGATGATTTAGGGAGTCTCATAAATATAAACATTCACTAGTCTAGTTTGCCTGTGTAAAAATGGACACACACGCACACTCACAAACACACACCCCCCCACACACACACACACAAACACACCCATCTGTAATGACAGGCTGGCTATTTGTTAAGAAAACAAAGAAGCCAATGTGGATATGGCCCAAGTTTGACTATTTCCTTAAAATTTCTCTTCTTCCTGTGTCTCCAGCTTAACTTTTTGAGAACTCCAACTTAGAATTCATTTGTCTCTCAGTGTCCTCTACTCCTTGTGTGTCCCTTATTACTTTTAATGGTCACCATCAAATAGAACTTTCTTATCTTGAATCTGGTCTGTTTTATGCATGTGAATTTTGGATTTCTTAAAAAAGATATCTTTGTGGGATTAGAGAGATGAATCAATGGTAACAAGCACTTTTGCACCACAAGAAAAATGGATTTGGTTTCTTGATTTCATATCCAATGGCAAATAATCACCTTTAATGGCAGCTCCAGAGGACCTGACAACGCATGTCTCTGTGTTCACCTGTACTCAAAAGCACATGCCATATCCCCACCCACATAAGTAAAGATAATAAATCTTAAAATGTGAGACAGGTTTCTTTAAGTGTCATTATTCAAAGAAAACCTGATTTTCTCTGATTTCTGAGTCTATTTCAATCAGTTTTCTGGGTTTCACCTTGTGCAACAAGGCCACATTTCTTTTAAATCTCCCACTTTACCCAAATTTTTGTTTCTCCTTCAGTCTTCACATCAGAGGTTCTAACTATGTCCTGTCCTTCTCCCCTACTTCCTAAACATCCATCTTTTTCTGCCATCCCTGCTCCTCCAAGTTCCATCTCCAATTCCTTATTCTGCATGCAGACCAGAGAAGCTGTTCCTTTTAGCATGTATGATTTTAGGTGTATGTACTGTTCACCGCCTGAAATGAAACTTTCATCTTCATTTGATGTTCCTTCCACTGTAGGCCATCTCTTCCAGCAAATTGTTCACTTACAGCATGTCATGTCACACATTTACATTTTTAGAACAAAACACATTTTATTGGCAAAGATACTGGGATTGTCAAAGACCCTTATGTAGCTAACACAGTAAAAAAAAAAACTTTTTTTTTCTTCCAGTCCTATATGTTTACGTTTCTGTACTTTATGATTTTTCAACTTCAAGAATCTTTGGCACCATAGTATAGACATAGATATGGATGTCACCATGAAACTTGATAAAGTACATGGAAGGATTGGCTAGAAATTGGTAAACAACCTTTCCGAACTTTTTGGAACCATCTTTTCTGGTGTACTGCATCCAGTTACCTATCAACACATCACTGTCATCTCCTGATCTCTCCTCAGCCGGAGGAGTGTCTGGAATCATGTAGAGGTTACCTTCCTTGTAGTCATCCAGGAGCTGATAAGCATAGAGAGCTGGATCCTTCTTGTTGGTAATGTAAAACAAATCCTTCATGATTCACATGATCCTAAGACTCAGCTCCTCTACTTCTTGCCTCTTTCTGTGAGTATGTGTGTGTGTACAAGTCTGTCTATATTATAGATGTCTCCTTTTACATCCAAGTCAACACATAGTGGTTTTTGCAATAAACGGCTGGCATTATTTCACATTAGGCAATATGCCTTGATGTAGATGGTGGGACTAAATACCACACTGAAACTGGAGATGGCTAGAAATCATCACAGTTGTTTGTAGTATAGGTGAAATTTACACTTTTGACCTAAACTTCTGGGTCCACCCTATGGCATTAAGCTGGATGGATAGGGGATCAAGACCCTTAACTTGCATTGCATTTTCCTTCTTCTTGATCTCATATTAAAAAAAAAAAAAAGCTCATGGAGTTGATGATTCTGTTGGCCTGGACGTTCTGCTTTTGTAACTTCTAGACAGAGATACCCTTAAAGAGACAGATACATTCCATCACATTTTGTAACATAAAGAATTCTGTGGTGAAATGGGTTTGCAATGTCAGTCGTGGGTCTTTGATGAAGATTTTGTTCCGAAGTACAATGTTCAAAGGTAGAACAATATACACAATCTGAAAAGTGATTGGACCCTGAGGGCTTTAATCAATGAGTTAATTGATTGATGGGTGTGCATGGAAGGGGTGAGGCACTTGTAAAGGAACATGGTCATTGGGAACATGTCTTGGAAGGTATTTATTGTCTTTGGTCGCTTCCTGTGTTGATGCTTACTGGCTGCTAATAAGTTGGACAACTGTGCTCCTTGATGCCTCTTTCATACTCTTGTGACCATGGACCTGTTTTCCTTGCTGCTAAGGCACATTGTAACAGTAATGAAAATGATTTACATGAATGTTTTTCACTAGTGATACTGACTTGTCTGGTGCAGAGTAACCATGGTTTAATTCTTTAAGCTTTTTTCTGGAAGAATCATGCTAACATTAGACACAAAGTTACCAAGCAGTTGTACCTGGAAGATTCTGGCAGTGTATCTGTTGTCTGAGAAATAAAGAAATTTGCTGCTTCATACACTGGTCCTTTCACTGTATTCACTACTATATTTTAATAGATTGCAATATCATATGAAGTAGCAGAAAATGATGGGAAAATGGAACGGAGGTGAAAATGTGTTAAAATCATTAAATTACACACTTAAAAATAAAGGAATCAATGGATTTTTTAGTATAGAAAGGATACTTCAAAAAAGCTGCTGAAAAGGCTTGGCCAACTCATGGGAGATGGTATTTGTCATACCTCCTGTGATGTAGCTGTTAATAGTAGTGGGTTTATTACAGATGAATCAGACACTAATATAAGCATTAAGGGATAACTCTCATTTGCCTCAGGAGAAAGAAATCAGGTAAAATTCATTGGATTTCCTGATGAGGATTTTTTTTTGTCATAGCTTTGGTGGCAGGATATTGGACAGATTAGCAAGTCCCCCAATAAGTGTAACACACAGTAGAATGTGGGGGTTGTGAGGCTATAGGAAATATTCAGTTCATGGCACATATTATTGAGTATCCTTGCTGATGGAGGTAGTCACCCTTCACTTATGCCATACATGGAAAGTGTCTATGCAGGGGCAGAATGCAATAGATGGTGTTGAGTAATGTTTGTGTAGGTTATGGAGTAAGTTAAACATTACTGTGATGGAACATTATTTTTTTTCCCAATCTTGACAATCTACAGTTACCTGAGAAGAGAGAACAATTGAACATCTGTCTCCAATCACTTAGTCATTAGGTAAGTCTATGGGTTATTTTCTAGTCTAATGATTGATGTGGGAGGGCCCATCACTGTGGCTAAGCTCATAAGTAGTCCTTAATAAATGGGAGCCCTTTAGGTTATATTTGAAAAAAAATAGCTGATCGAGCCATGGGAAAAGTGGTGGTTTGAATAATAAATCCCCTATAGACACATATATATGAATATTTCATTACCAGGAAGTGGCAGTGAGTTTAAAGATTAGAAGGAATACGAGAAGGTGTGGCTTCATTGGAGGATAGGTGTGTCAACAAGGATGAGTTTGAGTTTTCAAGAAGCCAATACAATGGCTTAATCTCTCTTTTTGCCTAAGGATCAATAGTTCTCTATTGCTCCAGTGATGGGGTACCTCACGTGATGATTGACCAATCTTCTGAAAATGTAACAAAGCCTCCAATTAAATGCTTTGTTTTCTAATAGTTGCCATAACAATGGTCAGGTGATTATGTTAGCCTCTATCAGCAGACCTCGGAGACTAGTTTTCTCCTGAGTTTCAGTGTTCAGAGTACTCTCTGCAGGCAAGATCTCCTCTTGCAGAGAAGGGTCCCAGATATCTGGTGTTCGAACCTTTCTCCTGGCAGATGTTGTAATCCACTCACTAGAGGTACTAAGATCCCATGGAGAGTCCTGTGGGGACCTTTGGGGTGTCCACAGACTCTGCCCCCAAGGTGCCCGGTGCTGTAATGGATTGGAAGGGACTTGTGACCCTGGTCAGGCCGGTTTATCTGCTTCCCTAATGAATGCAGTCTCAGGTCCTGCATGATAGGATTGGAGCAGAAGTGGTTTTCCATTCACAAAGGTCTTAAGATCTCGTGGATGTTTCTGTGAGGACCTTGGCGCTGTCCTCAGACTCCGTCCAACAAGTTGCCCAGGTGCTGGCACAGACCAGAGGGACTTGTGACCATTGTCAGGCCAATTTTTCTGCTTCCCTAATTAATGCAGTCTCAGATCCTGTGAGATTGGATTGGAGCAGAGGTTGTGTTCCATTCACCAGAGGTATTATGATCCTATTGAGGGTTTTTGGGGACGTTAAGCATGTCTGCAGACTCAGAGCACAATATACCCTGGTGCTGGCTTGTCTCTCTCTCTCTTATGGTACACTTTCTCTGACTCCTTAAACAGATGTTGTAAAGATAATATTTTCGGACTCTCTAGACGCTGTAACCCTTTCCTAATGTCAGAAGGATACTGCCCAATTGAAGCCATGACACCTGTCACCTGCTGCCACGCCGAAGTAGGGTCAAAGGTAGTGTAACACCTCTATACCTTTCAGAGGTATTCTAAAAACACTGCTGGGGGCTCCTTTTTCTCTTGTAGGATCTCTCTTACCTTGGCCAAATTGGTGGGGCCCCTGCCAGCTCCTTTCAGTCCTATTATCAGAGCCCAGCAGAAAATTGTAAATTGCTCCATATGGTCAGTCCTGTCAGGACATGTCAGAGGGAAGGCTGCATCCATTTCATTTAGAAGTTTTATGGGTAGTCAATTGGCCCCCAGCATGCTCTTTCTTTCCTCTCAGAATCCTCTCCTTCTCTTCTGTGGTGAAAGAATCTGTAGCTGCTGACAGTCATCCCAAGTAGGCTGAAGAGAGAATATGAGAGATTCCATTAGATTAGGAGGCTAGAGGAGTTTTCAAAGAAGGGAGGTGTGATTTGCCTTCCAGTTATAGCGTTCAGAGGAGAAAAAGGGCCATTACTGAAGGGTCAGCAGTTGTCTGGGGCCTGCTGGAAGAGGGTCATAAGTACATAAATGCAGTGCAATGGTTGAATCTGGTCACTCTGGGCTTCGAGCTCGCTGGCCTTGGGCTTTAGCAACTGGTCCCTCCCCAAATATCTAGTGGCACCCTGTTGAGAGTTCTTGGAGGGGACCAGTAGGGAATATGGGGGTGGGGTGCTATGCCATTTTTGAGGTTCTTCTAACTCTGGATAGATCTTGGGAGAAACCGAGGGCTGCAGTTCAACCTGTGCCAGTTTTAACTTTTTTTTCACCTCTGGGTGGCAGAGGGCCAGGACTGGGGAGCCTGGATTATTCTTTTTAACCCAAGGCTTTAAACAGGATGGGAGAGGGGGGATCCTGTGCTAAATTTTTCTAGATGAGAATGTAGGGCACGTAATCTAGCTGAGACCCTGGTCCCCTCTGTAAAACAACTTTAAGAGCTGAAAACAGAACCAAACAAAGAGTGCCCTCTAGTGGCCAACTATCATCAAAGATGGCCATTCTGTAGATCAGAAAGTTCTCTAAAATCTATTTCAGACATACACAGAGAGAATGTGAGTGTTAGTCTTAATTTCAGTCGAGTGATCAAGGGTCAGTCCAAGGGGCATGTTAATAGTCGGTCCCATCATCAGAGTCACATACAGGGAAAAAAATATATACACAAAAAGATTACAATAACCAAGACCAGGCCCCAATAAGATGGCCGAGAGATCACACACTCACTTGGCACCCAGTAACAGAAACAGACAGCCGAGTGAGCACACTCTCACTTGGCACACTGATAGGAGATCTCCAGGTATCCCTGGAACTCCCTCAGAACTCCTGGGATGTCCCAAAGGGTGGCAGCCGGTTTCTCCTGACATGTCTGTCAGTAACCCTTTTCCATCTGAAAAAGGGAGTTCGTTGCTCTCACGAGCATTTACAACTGCAAACGGAGAATAGTGAATTCAAACAGAGCTGGCACAAAAAGATAGAGACAAAGATAGAGGAAAGTTATAGAAAAAGATAGAGACAAAGATACAGACAAAGATAGAATCCTACCTCCAAGCAGGGTCTCTGAGAATTGGGGTAGGCCACAAATCATGGTGGAGAAGCCCCCAAATGTAAGACCTCAGAAGCTGGGCCTCCTCTCAAGTCCTGGAATGAGCTGGCCAGCACCCCAATGACCCAAGAGAAAACCACAACTGACGCAAACTGCAAGAGTTTTTACTATTAGCTGGCTGAGGACAAAGTCACTCTGCCTAGCAGGGCAGGGGAGTTTGACACCGAGCTGTGACAGTAAGGGGCTTTTAACAGCTAGCTGAGGAATTGGGAGGAGTTGGGAGGAGAGTTGGGAGGAGTTGGGAAATGTTTGTAGGGGAGTTCCTCTCTTCCTAGTGTTCTTGTTGAAATTTACAAGGCAGGAGTGGGGCGTGAGTCCTTTCTAAATTTTTATCACCTTGTCCTTGGCACAGGAAGGCAGGCATCTCTGGTTGAAAAGTATAGAAACAAAAAGCCTTTTTGCTGGTTATAGAGAACAAAGAGCTTCTTCCTAGCTGTATTTTCAGAGATCAGGGAAAACAAGCTTGGGGAACGTCTAGGGGATTTACCTTCCTGCGAGATACACTTTAAGTTGGAGTCTCACCATAGGACATTTTTTCTACCACACACAAAACTTTACACAGAAAATTATTTTAATTATTTTAATAAATATATAATATTTGGTTTGAATCAAATGTCATATCCATATACAATACATGGTAGAATTCCAAAAAAAAAACTTCTAATATTTACTTTAAACAATTCATACATTTACACCTCACAGCACTTCTTCATAACTGTACTACCATTGCTGAGATCCTTCTTCTTCGTAAATGGTCCTTCTCTTATTTTTATAATGGTTCTCTTTTTCTTTGTGTGTATATCTGGGAACATCTCATGCAGGTTGTTGTATTGTACTAGTTGCTATATTGTCGTGATCACAAGGTCTAAAGGACCACAATCTGGTCTTGAACTACACATATAAGAGCATCTGACCCTGAATTGCTCTTTTTCCTGAATCTACTTCTCCAGTTAAGGTTTCACAAACACTACTGTTGAAGTACTCTATCAAAATGGGAAAAAATGAAAATATTACACCGTATCTTCATCTGTTTCTACCTGAGGTGGTATATTCTCATCTTTGTCAAATGATGGGCTCTGTACTATATAGACAAAAAAATGGAAACATAATATGCTATATTAGTAAAAGTTGATAAAGTATTAATGATTTGAATTTCTCAGGAAATACTGCCCAGGTGAATTTTTGAAACAGCTTTTAGAAATGACATAATTACGTACATGAAATCCGGCATAGGTATAGATGAGAAGTAAGGTTTCCAAATTATAGGCCTATTGAATATTTTTACCAATATTATAGAAAAAAAATTCCCTAACTTAAAGAAAGATATGCTCATGAATAAACAAGGAGACTACAGAACGCCAAATTATTTGGACCGGAAAAAAAATAATTTCTGCCATCATATAATAGTCAAAACACCAAATGCACAAAACAAAGAAAGAATATTAAAAGCAGTAAGGGAAAATGGTCAAGTAATATATAAAGCAAGATCTATCAGGATTACACATAACTTCTCCCCTGAGACTATGAAAGGAGAAAATCTAGGGCAGATGTCATACAGAATGTAAGAGAGCAGAAATGCCAGCCAAGACTACTATATGAAGCAAAACTCTTTTAACATAGCTTGGGAAAACAAGGTATTCTGTGACAAAACAATATTTACACAATATCTTCCAATGCATCCAGCACATCAAACGATAATAAAGGGACAATTTCAATATAAAGAGGGAAATTACACTCAAGAAAAAAGAAGAAATTAAAGTTGAAGGAAACCTAAAAGAAGATAGCTACATGAACAAAATTCCAACTCTAATAACAAAAATAACAGGAAGCAACAAGGACTTTTCTTAGTATCTCTTAATATCAGTGGACTCAGTTCACCAGTAAAAAGGCATAGAATAAAAAAATGGATGTGTAAGCAATATTCAGCATACCAAAAACAAACACCAAGGACAAAGTCAAACATTACCTCAGACTAAAAGGCTGGAAAAGAACTTTCCAAGCAAATGATCCGAAGAAATAAGGTGGAGCAGCCATTCTAATATCAAATAAAATTGACTTTCAACCAAAAGTTATTAAAATAGGCAAGGCGGGAAACGTCATATTCATTAAAGTTAATATTTACCAAGATGGACTCCCAAATCTAAACATTTATACTCCAAATGCAATGACATCCACATTCATAAAAGAAACCTTAGTAAAGCTCAAAACTCACATTGTACCACACACAATAATATTGGAAGACTTCAACACCCCTCCCTCATTAATGGACAGATCCTGGAAACTAAAACTAAAAAGATACACGGTGAAACTTGTAGAATTTATGAAGCAAATACGTTTAGTTGATATCTATAGAACATTTTATCCTAAAACAAACGAATGTCCCTTCTTCTCAAGACTTTACGATGCCTTCTCCAAAATTGACCATACACTCAGTCACACCACATGCCTCAACAGATATAAAATTATTGAAATAATTTCCTGCTTCCTATCAGATCACCACAGACTAACTACAACAATAATATAAATAATTGAAAACCCACATACACGTGGAATGTGTACAACAATCTAGTCAGTGACAAAACAGTCAAGGAAGAAATATAGAACTAAATTAAAGACTTTTCAGAGTTTAATGAAAATGTAGCTACAACATACTGCAAGTTATGGAACACAATGAAAATAGCCCTAAGAGGGACACTCATAGCTCTCTCTGAATGCCTCTAAAAAAACCGGAGAGAGGATATAGGAGTAGGTTGACATCACACCTTAACACTATAGAACAAAAGGAAGCAAATTCACCCAAAAGGAGTTGAAGTCAGGAAATAATCAAACTCAGTGCTAAAATCATCCAAGTGGAAACAAAGGAACAATACAAAAATAATCAAACAAACTGGGAGCTTGTTCTTTGAGAAAATCAACAAGATAGATAAACCATTAGACAGACTAAATACAGAACACAAGAACAGTATCCAATTTAGCAAAATCAGAAATGAAAAGGGAGAAATAACACCAGAAATTTAGTAAATTTTAAATATCATCAGATCCTACTATTCAAGGCTGTACTCAACAAAACTTGAAAATCTGGATAAAATGGACACTTATTTAGACAGATATCAGGTACCAAATTCAAATCAGGATCAGAGAAACCCTGTAATTACTTCTACCACTGTGAGGAGCCGCCCTCACGGTCACCAATACAAGATGGCACTGACAACACCATTGTCACCATTGCTCATGGTGAGTACGCTCAGGCGTCAGGGTATCTTTCCATTACCTGAGCCCTGCCTCTCCAATGGCGTCATCAGGCTGATGGTGGGCAGACAATTCCGGTGATTCACGTCTCCAACCGTATTTCTAACCATACTTTGCAACCTATATAAGGGAGGGGTTTTCTGCTCTCTGGGTCTCCTGTCTTGAAGCTATTCATCTATCTCTGGAGATGTATTAAAGCTTTACTGCAGAAAGATCTGAGTGTCCTGCATGTGTTCTTGCTGGCGAGATGGTAGCGCAGGTCAATTTGTGCCATAAACCCAGGATCAACATCGCTGGCATTGAGGAGAACCCCTGGAGATGGGGTGGATTCAAAACTGCAGGGAAAAGGTAAGTTTGGAGTGGTATGTCTCATCGTGACCCTCTTATCCCTATTGATTTCGGTCTTAATCTAGATGCACCCTAGGAAGGGGCAGTAGAAGCTCTAGTCTTGGTTGCCCTGGCCCTCATTCTGTTTCTTATTCTGTCCATCGAGGCTGGTGCTGAAAAATGAGGTGTTGTCAGTCCGACGTAGATAAGTGGCAACACTGAGGTATCTTCTAAGCCTTCCGTAGATAAGGGAGCAGAGCACTGTGTTTACTTTCGCTTTGCTTAAGGAGTACTATAAATGGGGTGTAGATCAAGAGCAGGGACTCACTCTATCATGGCCTCCTCAAAGTCAGTGATCACTGCATTACAGGCAGGTTGCCTCCAGTACGCTGCAGAACTTTGTTAAGGAAGTGGATCGCATTTCTCCCTGGTATTCTTGTTCGGGGTCTCTAACTGTAGCCTTATGTAGTAAGCTAGGAAGTGACCTTGACCTTAAGCATAAAGAGGGAGACTTACGCCTGGGCACCAAGGCATTTGCAAGCTAATATAAAACTGTCTAGAGGATGAAACCTGCCAAACAGCCAATGTGGAGGGACAGGGAATACTAGAAGAGGTTCAGGACAGTATGTCAGAAACCTAACAGAATGAGAGAATGGGAGCTTGAAAAAAGAAAGACATGTCTAAGAAAAAGGGCCCTCCCAGGGATTCAGAAGGAAGGGGAGAGAGAAAAGAGGGCAGTAAAACTGATCCCTCTACTAAGAAAAAGCCACACATGTAATTCAACATTGCCTTGAAGCTCGGGGACAAACCAAATTTCTTAGAACCGATAATGGACTGGCCTACACCTCTCAAAATTTTCAACAATTCTGTCTACAGAGGAATGTAACTTATTTAACTGGTTTGCCATACAGGGACAAGGCATTGTGGAACGTGCCCACCACACTGTTAAAACTTACCTTATCAAAAAGAAAGGGTGAGTCGATGAGGTTCTTACCCTTAACACTGAGAGTGGACATCTCCATGGTACTCTTTACTCTTAATTTTTTGAATATTGATGAGCAAGGCCACACTGCAACTGATCGTCACTGTTCAGAACCAAACAGATCTAGAGAAATTATCAAATGGAAAGTTGTCTTAACTGGAAAATGTAGAGGCCTGCATCCTATTTTAATAAGATCCAAAGGAGTTATTTGTGTCTTTCCACAGGAAGAAGACAATCCCCTTTGGGTTCCAGAATGCCTCATCTGAAGGAACTTCCCCTTCAGAAGATGTGGACAAAAGAGGGAATTCTGGAAACAACGATGGATAATGACCCTTCTACTGGAGATCATGGTTCCTAGTATATCAGGGGAATTGTGTTGGGGTATTATGTCTAACATTCTGTTCATGCCTGTCATGCACAGTGCACAAGTTTTTCCACATTTCTTTACTACTGATAGGGACCTGGGACTTGCCTTTTTACCATTAGATGGACAAATTCAGGTTCTGATGGAAAATAGAACTTCTACCTCAAAGGAAGCCTGTGCTTTGTAATGATCTCTGACTTGAAAGACCAACGCCAGTGTATATCCTTATAAAATCAATCAGTGGCCTGGTTGAAAGCAGCTGCTTGGAGAACCCACTCTGAAATAATAGCCAATGCCTTGATAATTCAAGGCTGGAGGCCTAGTCATAAATCCAGGAAAGCACTGCCCCAGCAACCCAGAACGGCACCCTTTTGTAAAGGAAGATCCTCAGAGGACTCCATGCTTCCTTGGACTGGGTGCCAGGCCAGAAAAACCTTTTGGGTGGTTGAAGGATTTTTTTTCCTTTTCCCCACATGTAAGTGTAGAGATTAATGAAATCCTTGCTGGACATGATTTTAACTTCATGGATTCTGATCGGGCAGATGCTAACCCTTTTGATCAATGGTTACTTTGTGGGGTTAATGAGAGCTGTACCGATCTTTCACCTATGGCAACGATTGGAGGTGGATATAGTGAAAAGGTCCAAATGGGTTTTGAGTGGTAGGGCACTTTGAGTGCTGGTTTGGGGTCTTTCGATTGGTCCTCCTCTAATACTAAATATAAATCATTTAAAAGGGTGAATTATACTGTCACCCCGGTTTGTGTTTGACCCCCTTTCTGTGGGTTGTAAGTAATAAAAGTTTAAATAATAATCAATTAGAATTAGATTGCTTGCTTAATGAAAGTTTCTATACCCTGTGTTGGGATGCTACTAAGTATTGCTTTGCTTTGGTTACTCATGTGCCTAGATTTTTTCCAGTTCCTGTGGAAGCCTCTAGAATTTAAGCTTATTTAGAGAAAAGAGAGATTTTGGAATCTCTGCTATTATAGTTGGCTTGGTAGCAACAGCAGCAGTAGCTGCCTCTGTCACTGTTTCGGCCCTGGCCTTGTCTGCTACGGTTCAGACAACACAAACTATAAAATGACCTTTAGGCAAGAGTGACATTGGCCCTGAACAGCCAGGCAATGGCCAACTCCCAGATACAGAGAGGCCTCATGTTGGTAAACCAACGGATCGATCTGGTCCAAGAGCAGGTGTATATTCTTTGGCAAATGCCTCAGCTGGGTTGCAAACATAAGCTGCCTAGCGTCTGTATCACCTTACTACAATTTCAGAATTTTACAAGAGCAGCTAACCTGTAAAAGGCTTTGTCTTGTTATTTGTTACAGAATTGGACCATAGAATTTTAACAGACACTCCGGGAGCTGAGGATCACCATCTTATAAGTTGATTCGACATGTCTTGACCTTTCATTGATGGAAGGATTTTCTACCTGAATTTCTGCAGCATTCTCCTACTTCAAGCAATGGGTGGGGGTGGTTTGTTTGGAGTGGCTGTGTACAGTGGAGTACTGCTCCTACTATGGATGATCTGCAAACTTAAATCCCAAACAAGGAGGGACAGGATGGTAGTAACCCAGGCACTTGTTGCTTTGGAGCAGGGTGTTTCCCCCGATATATGAATATTGATGATGCTCAAGCAATAAGGTTGCTGGACATCCAGGTCCACAAAACCCTGAGGCGAGTCTTGCTGCATGGGTTGGAGCGGGTGTGCTTTAACAACCCAGGTGAGTTTTGTGGCTAAGCACTGCACTGGAATGGCGTTGTGGTGTAATTTGAGCTTCTTTCTGGGAGATATGTCATCTTTCAAGAAGGTTGAGTGTCCTAGTGTCCTTCCCTCCAGGAAAAACGACAGGGGAGCTGACCAAGACCCCTCTGGGTGACGAGCCTGGAAGGAGGTTTTGTGTAAGGCCCCTATGCTTGCACCGTGGGAATTTGACCTCTATCTCCACTCACCATACTGTGTGGCCTATTGCTTCTAACATAAAAGAAAAGGGTGAGATGTGAGGAGCCGTCCTCACGGCCACCATTACAAGATGGTGCTCACAACACCATTGTCACTATTGCTCGTGGTGAGTGTGCACAGGCATCGGGGTATCTTTCCATTACCTGAGCCCTGTCTCTCCAATGGCGTCATCAGGCTGATGGTGGGCAGACAATTCCGGTGGTGCACGTCTCCAACCATACTTCTAACTGTACTTCACAGCCTATATAAGGGAGGGGTTTTCTGCTCTCTGGGTCTCCTGTCCTAAAGCTGATCATCTATCTCTCGAGATGCATTAAAGCTTTACTGCAGAAGGATCCGAGTGTCCTGTGGGAATTCTTTCTGGCAAGACTGTAGTGTGGGTCATAACACCCCTAAAGAATTAGAAGCAATCGTTAATAGTCTCCCAACCAAAAATAAGCCCAGGGTCTGATGGGTTTAGTTCAGAATTCTATCAGATATTCATGGAGACCTAATACCAATACTCCTCAAACTATTATGCAAAATTAAAAGAGAAGGAACACTATTTAATATGTTCTATGAAGCAAGATTACAACTATACAAAACCTAATGAAGAAAGGAAACTTTATTCCAATTTCCATTATGAATATCGATGCAAAAATACTAAATAAAATCCTTTCAAAACGAGTCCGAGAATACATCAAAAGGATAATCCATCATGACCTAGTTGGCCTCCTTCTTATGATTCAGGGAGAGTTTAATATCGAAAACCATCAATTAAATCCATTATAGAAAAAAAAAGAAAACAAAAACAAAAACAAAAAAAACTCAACTACAAAAACCACATGATTATTCGATTAGATGCATAGCAAATAGTTGGATAAATACAATGCCCATTCACAATAAGTCCAGGAAAGACCAGGAATTCAAGGCATACACCTAAAAAAAAAAAAAAGAAGAAGAAGAAGAAGAAGAAGAAGAAGAAGAAGAAGAAGAAGAAGAAGAAGAAGAAGAAGAAGAAGAAGAAAAGAAAAGAAAAGAAAAGAAAAGAAAAGAAAAGAAAAGAAAAGAAAAGAAAAGAAAAGAAAAGAAAGCCCAGGATTTAACTTTAATCTAAATGGTCAGAAACCAGAAGGAGTCCCACTAAAATCTGGGACTGGACAAGGCTGCCCACTTTCTCCCTACCTATTCAATAGAGTACTTGAAATACTAGCCAGAGCAATTACACACATTAAAAAAAAAAAAAAAAAAAAAACAAAAACCGAAAACAGATGAATACAAATTGGAAAGGAAGAAGTCAAAATTTCTCTATTTCCAGAAGATATGATAGCATGTATCTATGACCCCAAAAATTACAACAGAGAAAAGCTAATCCTGATACACATTTTCAGCTTAGGAGCTGAATTTAGAATTAATTTGAACATAACAGTGGAATTTCTCTGCAGAAAAGACAAATAGTATGAGAAAGAAATTAGGGAAAAACATGCTTCATAGTAGTCACAAATAATATAAAATTCCTTGGTGTGACTCTGAGAAAGTGAAATATATGTATGATAAACACTTCAAGTTTCTTCAAGAAAGAAGTCAAAGAAGATCTCTGAAGATGGTAAAATCTCCCATGCTAATGATTTGGCAGGATTAATATAGTAAAAATGGCTATCTTTCAAAAAGCAATCTGATATGCATTGCAATCACCATCAAAACTCCAACTCATTTCTTCACTGAGTTAGAAAGGGCAATTTGCAAATTCATCTTGAAAAAAAAACCTACTATATCCAAAACTATACTCAACAATAGAAGAATGTCTTTTGTAATCACCATGCCTGACCTCAAGCTGTACTACAGAACAATTATGATAAAAACTTCATGGTACAGGAATAGTGTTAGACAGGTAGATAAATGGAACAGAACTGAAGACAGAGAAATGAACCCAAACTCATGAGGTCACTTGATCTTTTACAAAGGAGATAAAACCACCCAGTGGAAAGAAAATGGCATTTTCAAAAAATGGTGCTCGCTCAACTGGCAGTTAGCATATTGAAGAAAGCAAATTGATTTGTTCTCATCTCATTGTACAATGCTCAAGTCTAATTGGATCAAGGAACTGCACATAAAACCAGAGACACTGAAACTTATAGAGGAGAAAGTGTGGAAGAGCCTCGAAGACAAGGTTAAATCGGGAATATTCCTGAACAAAACAGCAATGGCTGTTATTATAAGATTAAAAATAGACAAATGGGACCTCAAAAATTGCAAAACTTCTGTAAGGCAAGGGGCACTATCATTAGAACAAAACGGGGAAAAAGTCTTTATCAATGCTAAATCAGATAAGGGACTAATATTCAATATATACAAAGAAGTCAAGAAGCTGGATTCCAGAAAATCAGATAACATTATTTTAAAAAATGGGGATGGTTCTAAACAAAGAATTCCAAATTAAGAAACACTGAATGGCTGAGAAGCACCTCATAAATGTTCAAAATCCTTAATCATCAGGGAACAGAAAGTCAAAATAACCCTAAGATTCCACCTCACAGAGACAGAATGGCTAAGATCTAAAACTCAGATGACAATAGTTGCTGGTGGGTATGTGGTGAAGTAGGAACACTCCTCCATTGCTTGTGGAATTGCAAGTTGGTACTACCACTCTGGAAAGCAGATGGGGTTTCCTCAGAAAAGTGGTAATAGTTCTACTGAAGATCCAGCAATAGTCCTCCTTGGCATATATCCAGAAGATATTCCAACTTGTAATAAGGATACATGCATCACTATGTTCATAGCATCCTTATTTATAATAGCAAGAAGCTGAAAATAAACCTGATGCCCGTCTTCAGAGGAATGAATACAGAAAATATAGTACATTTACATAATGAAATACTACATTACTATTAAAATCAATGAATTCATGAAATTCTTAGACAAATGGATGGATCTGGATGATATGTTCCTAAGTGAGATAACTCAATCACAAAAGAAAGCACATGATATATACTCACTGATAAGTGGATGTTATCCTTGAAGCTCAGAAAAAAACAAGGTAAAATTTGCAAAACCCATGAAACTCAACAAGAAGGAAGACCAAAGTGTGGATATGTCGTTCCTTCTTAGAATTGGTAACAAAAGATCCATGGAAAGAGTTACAGAGAAAAAGTTTGGAACTAAGACTGAAGGAATCCAGACACTGCTTCATTCTGTGATCCATACCATAAACAACCACCAAACCCAGATTCTGTTGAAGAGCCAAACAAGAGCTTAGGGACAGGAGACTGATATAGTTGTCTCCTGACACGATCTGCCATTTCCTGACAAATACAGAAGTGGATGCTCAAAGAAATCCATTGGACTGAGCAGAGGGTCCCTAATTATGGAGCTAGAGAAAGTACACAAGGAACATTCTATGAGGAAAAACAACTAACAAGTACTCCCAGAGTTCCCTGAGATTAAATCTCCAATCAAAGTAAACATAAGTTGTGACTTATGCCTACAGCTGCATATGTAGCAGAGGATGGACTAGTATGTCATCAATGGGAGGAGAGACACTTGTTCTTGTAAAGTTCCTATGACCAAGTTTTGGGAATGCCTGGGCCAGGAATTGGGAGTAGGTGTGTTGGAAAGCAGGGATAGAGGGGAGAGGACTGGGATTTTTGGAGGGGAAAATAGAAAAGGGAATAACATTTGAAATGTAAAAAAAAAAAAAAGAAAAAAAAGAAAAGAAATAATAAAAAAGGAATGAAATAAATTATTTGTAATGTTCTTGAAATAAATTCAGGTTTTGCAAACATATTATTGGAACAATGTTCAGGTATTTTCCGGTGGCAAAATCATAACAAGTTATTTTTTATCAACATATTGTGAATACAATGTCAAGAGTAGTTATATGTGTTGCTAAAACTCGGGTATAAGAATATATAGAGATAGATAGATAGGTAAAATTTCAAATGAACTATATAAAATCTCTGAGAAAAGACTTCTTCCGTTTCAGGTGACTAGGTAAAAGTCTAGTGAACTGCACAACACACAATTAATACCCAACACTGAATATGCAGTAACCTTCAGAAAGAGACTCCTCCGAAATATTTATGTCATCTTCTTCATCATCAAAGTCCAAAAGTAATAAGTAATCTTCCTTTGGAATCACCATCATTTTCTTAAGAGCCATTCTTCTCTTAAAAACTATAATGTCTTCTTAGTTAAAAAAAATGGAAAAAAAGAGAAAAAAAAATATGATCTTCCTCCTTCATTTAACCCTCAGAAGCCGTAGGAAAAGGCAGATCGGGAGGTTTTTCCTCACATAGTGGCCTCTTGGGACTGAGATTTCTCTCCAGTCACACATCCTTTAACAGTCCAATAACCCTGATCAGAGCTGGTTTTCTCTTCCAGGTCATTCAGAAGTGAACTCCTTCACAACCGCACCTTTCCTTGCTTGTCTGCTCAATGGGAAAAACAAACAAACAAACAAACAAAACAAAGCAAAACAAAGACAAAAACAAAAAAAAGCAAAACAAAAACAAAGCAAAACAAAAACCAAAAAAAAAAACAAAAAACAAAAATAAAACAAATAAAAAACAAAACAATAACAAAAATAAAAAACAAAACAAAATCAAACAAACAAACAAACAAATAAATAAAACGTTATCAGGAGAGACCCACATGTAGTACTCTGAGGACCCTTTGTGATGCCAGATGGAGAAAACAGGTCTCATCCAGGGATTTCACCCTTTGGCTGAATATACCCTGTGTATGCTGTCATGGAGTACCAGGCACCATTGATTAGAAGGGAGGTCTCAGGAGGTGGAAATGAGCTACCATCTTTAAGACAAATGATTTCCAGTTTCTAGGTTGATAAGCATTTGCAGACTTGAAAAAACATGAACAAATGTGTAACATGAAAGTACTGGAAATGGCACTACTAATTTCAACTGTAATATTTTTTGTTATTTATTTATGTGCATAAAAATTAAAATGTGTGTACTTTTTCTGTATGTACATACCCACAACAGAACAGTCCATGCTGTCCTAATAGATCAGAAGAGAACATCCAGATTCACTACAATCCCTGGTAAACTCCCACCTCCACCTTCCTAGTACTGAGCTTGATTACAAGAGTGTGCTAGGATGTGCAGGCCCTCTCTCCCTCACTTATGTGCTTGGATGCCCAGCCCCTTTTTCTCCCTTATGTGCTAGAGTGCTCAGGAACTCTCTCTCACCTATGTGCTATGCCCTCTCTCACTTCTGTGCTAGTCTGCTCATGCCCTCTCTCTCACTTATGCCTCTATAGCCTACAGAAGCTAAAAGAGAGCAGTGATTCTCTAAAACTGTAGCTGTGCATAAATTGTAAGCCACTATGTGGGTGCATTGTGCCCGGTCCTCTTCATAGAACAGGTGCTTTTTGTTTGTTTGTTTGCTTGTTTGTTTGTTTGTTTGTTTTTTGAGAGAGGGTTTCTCTGTGTAGACCTGGCTGTCTTGGAAATCACTCTGTATACCAAGCTGGTCTCAGACTCAGACATTCTTGGCCTCTGCCAACCAAGTGATGAGAATAAAGGCATAAAGCACCACTGCCCAAACAACAGTTGCTCTTATCAGCTAATTTTCCACTTTTCAACTAATCTAGTGTGTACTTCATGTATCTTTAGGGCATTTCTCCCATTTACTTTCAAGGTGGAGGGTGTTTCCACCAGAACAGGGACCCAAAGTGGGATCCGTGGCACCATGGCATGGGTGTTTATTGTTACATGCCAACATTGAGAAATCCATCAAGAATCATTGGAACAGACTTCAAATGAATCACTTGAAAGAATATAAACGAGAAAGGGGGGTAAACACAGACTGTGGGAGATGTATAAATAATCTGGTTTACCAAAGTTTTATTGAACCCAGTGATCTCTACTCTGATATTAGTATGTCCATAAGAGTCCTGGGAGGCATCATGTATTCCCCAGTGCTGAGCAAATCTTGAGATGCCAGTAAAAGAAGCCTTTACAACTGCTCCTCCCTGGATAAAAATCAAAGGATTGAAATCTGTACAATTGCCATTGACTCCCCAAAGCACCCACTTGTGAAAGGAATGCATTCTAAAGTCCTGGATGAAAAATCACTTTTTCATAAAAAATTCATTCTTTGGGTCATCTGTCATGTTGGAAGAAAAGGAAAAAGTTTTACTCTGATCTGCCCAACAAGTGATGGAGGATCGACAATCAGACCAAGGCAGGATCAGACCTTCATCTTCCAAGACACAATGAGGGGCTATTTTTGGTTGGTGGGGACATTCTTTGTCTGAAAAGTTAGGTGGTACAAATGTACCATTAACCCAAATTGCCTCCTGCCAAAAGGTCCGATTTGTAAAGGTTATATCTACATTAGAATTATCTTGGGTTGTGGTCACCCAACCTCCTTGGTGCTCATTAAACCTCCCTAAAGCTCAGGCTGGGAGGTTGATACAATGTCCTTGTCCATTAATTTGAAAACATAAAAAACCCTGTTCTAGTAAGGAGTGATTTTCTCCTAATGATAATAACGAGTTGGATCATAGGGTAAATATGGCAAATCCACTGTTTTATTATTAGTAAAGAATTTTGGAAATTTGGAAAATTTGGAAAACTATAGTATCATGGCGAACTGACATTGGTTTAGGGAAAGTCGAGAGTATAGCACATATCTGTTCACCCATTATACTAGGAACCTGAGACAAGTTCAGCATTGTCAGGATCAGGAACAGTCCTCAGGAGGTCAGCATTTTTGCACCATTCTTGATGAATATCCTGCGGGTGAGTCAATCCGGCGGCCAAAATGGGTTGTCTTCACTCTGTGGAAAAACACAAACAGCTCCCCGGGATCTGATTAAGATAGGATCCGGGCCTTTCCAGAGACCAGTTAAAACATCCTTCCGTTTGACCATTTCTTTTGGTCTATCAGGGTCTGAACTATGTCGCTCAGCTGCAGAACGTCCCTGCTCGTCAAGATTCAAAAAATTAAGTGTAAAGAGTGACATAGATACTGCTACTCTTGGCACTGAGGGCAGAGTCTCATCAACTCCCCCTTTTTGTTTTATAAGATAAGACTTGAGTGTGTGGTGGGCACATTCCACAATGCCTTGTCCTTGAGGATTATAAGGAAGGCCAGTCAAGTGAGTGACATCCATTTGATGACAACTATGCTGAAATTTAGTAGAAGTATATGCTACCCCATTATCCGTTTTAAGAATTGTGGCCTTGCCCCAGCACTCCACACTTCTAGGCAGTGCTGTATAACATGAGAGGTTTTTTCCCCTGTTAAAGGTTTGGCAAACATTACACCATTGCAGGTGTCAAAGGAAACATGTAAGTACTGATTTCTCCCAAAGGAGGAAATATGAGTGTCATCCATTTGCCAGACTTCTAATGGCCTGATGCCTCGAGGGTTTACCCCTACATGAGGTGTAGGCAAAAATTGACAACTACCTATGCACATAAGGCAGAGGTTCACTAGGACACTGAAGCCAACAATCCCGAGGCCGAGCAGCAAGCTGGCTTTCACCAGTCGTTGTTGGACTTTTTCTGCACTGAGTAGCTTGCATTTTATCTTGCAGGTACCTTTCTCCCTTATAATGAACTGCTTCCTCCTCCAAGTCAGTTTCTTCAGAGGAGCTAAGCCCTTCATCAGATTCTGAGCTACTAAGAGCTAGCTGCTTAAACTCATCTAGTGGCACGTAGAGGCTCCTTTCCTTATGTGCCTCTCCAGCTGGATCTCCCTTCTTCTCTCCCTTTCCATCCCTTTTCTAATCTCTCCCAAGGCATTATTTTCTTTTTATATCTTTTCCTCGGGATCAAGGCCCATGAAAAGGCCTAAATGACCCTAAGCAAGCATACCATGGTGCCACATTGTCTATCTCCCTGACAAATCCCTCTAAGGTATTAGTGGCACATTTTAGGCCACAGTGCTTCAGGACCGAGTGTAAGGCCACTATTATAGAATGCGAGATTCTCATACTGCCGCTGTACAGTCCTGACTGTGACTGAAAATGGACGCTGTCCAGGCACTGTCCAGTCCTGACCGTGACTGAAACTGTTCGCTGTCCAGGCGCTATCCAGGCCTGACCGTGACTAAGAACCAGTCAGCAGTGGAAGCAGTGGAAGAAAAACGAAACTGAAAGGAAAAGTGCAATCGCTGTGCAAACAATCAAAAGGGTGTCTAACTCTGGAGAAATTTCAAAACTGTATGTACCTTACAGAGCCTTTCATCCCGCAGTTCTGATTCCGCCCCGCGAGCAAGGGATCTTCCTTGCACTGGTGTGATGGTATAAAGTTCCCGGGTTCCTCGGTGCCACTTATTGCATCCCACTCGACCGGCAAGAAAGAAGCAACAAACCGGAATCTTCTGTGGCAAAAGATTTATTGCTTACTTATCAGGAAGACCATGATCCGGGAAAATGGCGCTGCTTATATAGCCAACAGCATGACGTTTCAGCACCTGATGTGACGTGACAGCTCCTGATTCGTTGCTTGCCCATCACCCCACTATTATGCCCCGAGAATGGACAGTGACTAGGAGTGAGTTCACTCTTGCACCTGCGTACAAGGCTTGTTTACTAGTTAGGCACAGGGGAGGCCATCACCATCTTATAATGGCGAATGCTTGTGGCACGCACAGCTCTTCTCAGTGATTGCTTGCGGCATGCACGCGATTTCTCAGGGCATGGCACTACACAGCTGTCTATATAAAAATGAAAATGTAATTAAGGATAAAAGTGATACAGGAGAAATGGGTAACAATTCAAGGAGGAGAAGATAGGGATGAATTTGCTAAAACTCATTTATGTGTATGTAGAAAGTTCTTACCCAACAAATTTAAAACAAAGTAAGTAAGTAAGTAAGTAAGTAAGTAGGTAAGTAAGTAAATAAATAGACAAATATATATGTATGCACGTGCATATCCGATTGGTGTGTGTGTGTGTGTGTGTGTGTGTGTGTTCATATAAGCTTGTAGGTATGTCGCACCTGTGACTAGAGGAATGCAATCATGCAGTATCTTTCTTTATGTCCTATGACGCAGTGTGTTGATTAGAATATCTTTTGCCCATGGTATGTGGCATTATTACAAGGTGTTGGCTTGTTAGAGGAAGTGTATCATTGTGTAGGCTTGCTTATGTGTAGTGCTCAATCTCTGCTCAGAGACAAAAATCAATCCTCTTCCTTGCTACCTGTGGCCACAAGCTTCCTTCTGGTAGCCTTCAGACTAAGATATAGACCACTTAGTTCCTTCCCCAGCACCTCCTCTACCGGGGTGCTGCCATGCTTCCTACCAAGATAATAATGTACTGACCCTCTGAAACTGTAAGACAACCTCATTTAAATTTTCCTTATAAGAGTTGCCTGAGTCATGATGTCTCCTCACATCAATGAAACCCTATGGAACATAGGCAGTATGTTAGACTGATTTTTAATGCTTACAAGATAATTGCAACCAGCCTGCAAGCACAAAGTAAAGATGATGAATGAGTTGCTGTATTTTTTTTCTCCATCTACCCAAGGGACTTCAGACACTCCCAGATATGCTGGACTGCACCTGAATATTACTACATCACTAGAGGTGTCCCCATCATCTTTGAGATCTGAGCAAGGAACTGTGGGACCTTTCTCATCTAAAGCAACTAAATCTAAGGAAACAACTGTAGTGTTTTCTGCATCTGCTCAGGGTACTAGGGGGCATTCCTTATCTGCACAAGCCACAGTAGGAAAGCCAATGTCTGCAAAGCAGTCTGTGGGAACTTTGCCTCCCACTCCAGGACCTTTAGGGTCCACCCAAATCACTCGGATCTGATCAGAAGCCTCTGGGAATTTCTTCCTCTTCACCAGGAACTCTAGGCTCTTCTTCTTCCATAGAGCCTTCTGGACATTGCCTTTCTGACCAAGCGTCTTTAAATCTGTCCACAACTAGGCAAGGGAGTGTACAAACTGTGCCGTCTTCTCCAAAGACTGTGCAACATCCAACTTATTGCCAGAAATGTATGAGGTTTTCTCCGCTTTCTGAACCTTCTGGACAAAGATCCCCAGCTTCCTCAAGGGATATTGGGCCGTTACTACCTAGCCAGAAATCTCAAAAATCCATTTCATATTCACCAGCAGATGGGAATCACTCACCATCTGTACTAGGATCTCAGGAGCATCCTCTATCTAGTAAAGACTCTCAAGGATATGTGCTATCCTCTGAAAAGTGTAAGGACTTTTCCACAGCTGCAGAGGGGATTTTGCCTGTGCAAAGTTCTTTGTCATCCACACAAAGGAATCTAGAACCTTCCGTAGATTCCACAGGGATATTGCTCATGGGACAATGTAAACACACAGAGACTACCTCGGGTCCTTTGCCTCTAGTGAGGGAGAATACTGAATCTTCTAAATATGCTTTGCCTACCCTAGGACCTTTGCCACCATCACCTCGAGAACCTGGTACACATTCATATTTTACTCAAGGAGGTGCAGAAACATTCCCATCTAGTCCCGGGAACCTAGCACATTTGCAATCATCCCAGGGGCCTCTGACACATTCCATCTCAGCCCAGGCAATGACTCATATCTCTGGATCTGCTGAAGGGGCTCTACTGCATTCAGCTCCTTCCCCAGCAGTTTCAGAAACAAATGAATATTCTCCTTCTACCTGAGGGACTTCAGACACTTCCAGATGTGCTGAACTGCACCTGGATCATACTACATTATTACAGGTGTCACCATCATCTTTGAGATCTGAGCAAGGATCTCTGGGACCTTGCATACCTGAAGGGACTAAATCTAAGGAAACAACTGTAGGGTTTTATGCATCTGCTCAGGGCACTAGGGGTCATTCCTTATTGGCACAAGCCAAAACAGGAAAGTCCATGTCTGCAAGGTAGACAGTGGGAACTTTGCCTCCCACTCCAGGACCTTTAGGGTCCACCCAAATCACTCGGGTGGTCTCAGAGTCTTTTCCATCTGATCAGAAGCCTCTGGGAATTTCTTCCTCTTTACCAGGAACTCTAAGCTCTTCATCTTCCATAGAGGCTTCTGGAAATTCCCTTTCTGACCAAGGGTCTCTAAAACTGTCCACAACTAAGCAAGGGAGTGTAAAAACTGTGCCATTTTCTCCAAAGACTGTGCAACATCCAACTTATTGCCAGAAAGGTATGAGATTTTCTCCCCTTTCTGAACCTTCTAGACAAAGATCCCAACTTTCCTCAAGGGAATTTGGGCCATTACTACCTAGCCAGAAATCTCAAAAATCCATTCCATATTCACCAGCATATGTAACACATTCATCATCTGTACTAGGTTCTCAGGAGCATCCTCTATCTAGTAAAGACTCTCAAGGATATGTGCTAACCTCTCAAAAGTGTAAGGACTTTTCCACAGCTGCAGAGGGGACTTTGCCTGTGCTAAGTTCTTTGTCATCCACCCGAAGGAATCTAGAACCTTCGGCAGATTCCTCAGGAATATTGGGCTTGGGGCAATGTAATCACACAGAGACTACCTCGGGCCCTTTGCCTCTAGTGAGGGAGAATTCTGAATCTTCTACATATGCTTTGTCTACTCTAGGACCTTTGCTACCATCACCTTGAGAACCTGGTACACATTCATCTTTTACTCAAGGAGGTGCAGAAACATTCCCATCTAGTCCTGGGACCCTAGCACATTTGCAATCAGCCCAGGGGCCTCTGACACTTTCAAGCTCAGCCCAGGCAATGACCCATATTCTGGATATGCTGAAGGGGCTCTACTGCATTCAACTCCTTCCCCAACAGTTTCAGAAACAAATGAATGTTCTCCATCTACCCAAGGGACTTCAGACACTTTCAGATGTGCTGAACTGCCCCTGGATCTTACTACATCACTACAGTTGTCACCATCATCTTTGAGATCTGAGCAAGGAACTCTAGGACCTTGTTCAACTGAAGAATGCCATCTAGAAGTGACTAAATCTAAAGAAACAACTCTAGGGTCTTCCACATCTGCTCAGGGCACTGAGGGGATTTTTTTATCTACACAAGCCACAGTAGGAAAGTCCCTGTCTGCAAAGGAGACTGTGGGAGCTTTGCTTCCCACTCCAGGACATCTGGGGTCTACCCAAAATACTCAGGTGCGACCAGAATCTGTGTCATCTGAGCAGATGTCTCTGGGAATTTGTTTATCTTCACAAAAAACCCTAGGTTCTTCATCTTTCCAAGAGGCTTTCGGACATTTCTGTTTTTCCCAAGGGTATCTAAAAGCCCAATTTTAAACAGGGGAATACACAAAGTGTTTCATTTGCTCAAGATACTTTGCATCCTCCAACTTCTTGTCAGACAGAAGTAGGATTTTCTACAACTGCCCATCATTTTGCACAAAGATCCCCAGGTTTCCCAAGGGACACTCGAACTTTCCTACCTAGCCAGAAATCTCAAGAAACCTTTTATCCTACACCATCAGTACTGGGTGTTCAGGAACATCTTGTATCTACTCCAGAGGTTCTAGAAGCTTTGTCATCTTTTCAAAAGCACAAGAAATTTTCCAGGGCACAAGAGGGAACTTTGCTCATGCAAAGTTCATTTTTCCCCAAACAAAGAAATCAAGAAAATTCAACAGATGCCACAGGGATATTTGCACAATATGAAGAGTCACACAGTGCTTTAGGCCTTTTTTCACAAGTGAGGCAGGCTGTAGCATCTTCCCAGTCTACTTCAGCAAATCTAGGAACATTGCCACCATCATCGCCAACACCTGGTAGACATTCCTGTTCTGACCAAGGAGGTGCAAAGACTTTCCCATTTGGTCAAGGGTATCTAGCACCTTTGCAATCTGCCCCGGGGCCTCTGAAACTTTCTATCTCAGCCCAGGCAATGATGAATACATCACAATGCTATGAATGTTCTCATAATCCTCTGGGTCTTTCATCCTCAGAACAAAGGACTCCAGGATCTTCTGATTCTGCTCAAGGAGGTGTGAGTCCCAGTCTCTGCACAAGGGGACCATACATCTGTCCACATGTCCACAAAGGTCTACCCAACATTCTACATCTTCCAAAAGGTTTTCAAGTCCTTCTTTACATACACAAGGTATAGGAACTCACTCCACATCTACACACTACACAGTAGCAGTCTCACCATCTTTACCAGTGTGTCAGGGATATAACCACCCTGCTCAAAATACAGCAAGGATTTTGAGATCTGACCAGGGATCTCTGAGGATTTCAGCAAATACACAGGCTCTGTAGAAACATTGCTGCCTCCCCATGGGGGCTCTAGGATATTCATCATTTGCATGAGGAACACAAAAATTTTCAACAGCTACCCCAGGACATGTGATATCCAATGACTCACCTCTGGAACTTGCATTTTCTGCCCAACTTAGTTCCTCACTTTCTTCCCTAAGCCTTTTGGATCTTCCCTTTCCACAGAAGAGCCTTTTGACCTCTCTAAACCTACAGAGGGACCTTTAACTTCATTCCAGGGACCAAATGAGTCTTTGAATTCTCTACAAGGGGTTCAACAAACAGATCCATCTGCTTCAGATCCTTCAGGATCTATGCATTCTTCCAAAGGACCCATGTTAATTTCTTTATCTGATTGAGGAACACTAGGATCTATATCATCTGCCCTAGAGCCTTTGACATTGTCCCTATCTGCTCAAGGGAATCCAGGACATTTGTCATCTGTTCAAGAAGCTGGAGGCCCTTGGCTGTCTTTATAGGGGAACCTGGAAGTTTGTACCTGTACACATGGCAATCCAGGAATATCCAATGCTTCATCACGAGCTTTGGAAATTTCAGCATCTACCATAGTGAGTCTAGGACCTTCTCCATCTGTCCAATTGGATTTGAAAGAGTAACATTCTGTCTTAATGTCTTGGAGACCTTCCATGTCTGCCCAAGGTGTACTAGAAACATCAATATCTTCCCAAGGGCTTACAGAAACTTCCTTGTTACCTCAAGAGCCTCCAGGACACTGGTTGGAAAAGGAGGCTTTAGGATATTTACCATCCAATCCTGAAGATCTTGGACTTTCTGATTCTTCCCAGGACACACTAGAAATATGGGCATGTATGCAAAATAGTACAGAAATACCATCTGTCACCCAAGAGGTCATAGAATCTTTGTCAACCACACAAGATTCTCCCAAATTACCAGCTCCTTCACCACTTAGCCCAGAGACAGAAGAACCTCTGACATATACACAATCCATTTCTAAGAGTTCAGAATCTGTGCCAGGGACTCCAGAAGCTTTGGCATCTGTGTTAGGGTCTCTGTGTCTTTTGAAACCCAATGAAGGTGCTCTGGGCCCTTTAGTATCTGAACAAGGGATCCTGAGAACACCAGCATTTCCCCAGGAAAGTCTAGAACTTTCTCAACCTGCCCAGGGGCCTCTAAAACCTGTGACATCTCACCAAGAAACCGTCGATACTTCCTCTTCAACAGAGTTTCAGGGACTGTCCCTTTGTGCAGAAGGGGACATTATTCCTACCCCTCCTCGTGAAGATGGATGGAGAAATTTCTCTTATCTCAAAAAGAACCCTAGACGTTTGAAATTTAACCAAAGGATATTGAAACATGTCCCAATTCCTGAAAGGGATATCAGATACTGCCTTTCAGAACTTGTTGCCTTAAAATGTATCTCTTCTGCCGTAAGTAGCCTCACATCTTCCAAGTATGCAGAAAAGGAATCCAGTCCTACCTCTACTCCTCAAAGGAGCATCTCCTCCTTAAAATCATCTCAATTGAGTTTCAGATCTAGTATTCTTTGTAAAAAAGTTCTCAGTCATTCTCCTCTTCCAGGAGATTGCCCCACACCTTCTAAATTGAGGAAAACAAGACCAAGCCCTTCCTCTGTAGATCAAGAGGGCCTGAAATATGTGCGCTCAAAACATGCGGGCTGGAAACACTGCCATTCTTCCAAAATTTGGGTAAGAGTTTGCAAATTTAAGAAAGAGGTGTAAAGCTTAAAACTATGACTAACATAAACTTCACCACTTCTGATTCTGCTAAAGGAGCCTGCAGATGCTCACCATCTCATGAGGTGGGCCTCAGAAGTCCCCTACCAAGCCAAGGCATTCACAGACCATCTAAGTCTACTGAAACCCCATCAGAAAAAGCCCCTTCTGACCAATGGGACACCAAAGCTTCCAATTCAGAGCATGAGGTTGATAAGCCATCCTCCATCCTTACAGAAGTGTGCATGCGAACCACTCTTTCTCATGAAGACAGCCTCAGGCATCCCACCTTCCTCATGAGATTCCCAGACACGCTACTTCTACCAAGAGAAAACAGAGGAAAGCCTATGTTACCCAAGGAGCCCTGCAAGCTTCCCCTACAGATCAAGAATGCATTGAGTCATCTCCAGATGGAGACAGTCCCCATAGAGGTGTGCAACACTCATCATCACCCCAAGAGGATATCAGCCTTTCTTTTTCTACTAAGGAGGACTCAAAACATATTCCTAATGTCCAAGAGGGAGAGAAAACTTCCAGAATTGCCAAACGGGAGCCCATAGCTTTTGTGCCTATCCTATGGGCATTCATACCTCCAAAAGGGAGTACCACATTCCCTTTTGGAACATTCCCTGTTATGCGAAGATATGACAAACATACAATATCTCAAGCAGAGGATGTGGTACCTGCTCTCTCCTGTTCTTGGAGAGACCCATCATTACAATATGAATTTGGGTTCCCCCTTTGTGACCTAGGAGGCCACAAATATACACATCATTTGAAAATCAATCTCAACAGGATCGCACTGCAAAAGGGGAGTTGTAGTTCTTTCCTCTTCCCTAAAGGAGGTGTCGGACCTTCTCAATCAGACCAATGTGGACTCAGACTTTCCAGTTCTCACCAAAGGGACACTGGCTTTGTGATCCCTGTTTCAGAAAGGCTCAGAATGCTTCAGGCTGAAATAGGTGGCCCCTCAAATGCTCCATCTAAGAAACTGGGCCTCACCGGTGCTTTTTATGACAAAAGAGATATCGAAAATGCTCTAGGAGGCTTACGACTTACTCCTTGCTTCTGACTTCCTCCTTCTGCCCAGGGACACACCTGAGCTCCCCAGCCTGCCAAACGGAACCTGTAAGGCAGTCCATTTCAAGAGGGTGGCCTGGGCCCTACTCTCTCTTACTCTGGCATTTTCAGTTCTTTTTTGATACAGAAGCTGCCCTCATATTTTCCCTTTCTATGCCCCTTATGAACAACATGAATTTAGAACTTTTTCTTTTCATCAACTGTATATCAAACTTACAATTTCCACTCCTAGCTGCCTCAGATGCACATTGAAGCCTCATCTATGCCCCTGTGACTAAAAGCAGGACAAGAATCCCCTTTCTGATTAAGATTAGCTCACAATTGTATCCAGAAGAATGTGCTATATAATTTTCACCTCATGGAGAGTATTATGTGATTCTCCTGAACATTGAGGACCTAGACCTACCTACTATATCTGATCTAGTCCATGAAAAATCCACTCCCTTGATCTAAGGTGCACCAAGTGCTTCTTATTCTGATCCTCTGACCTAATTACCCCTGTCCAAGGATCAGGACCCGGGTTCCTGAAGTCTCAGAGCTTAAGAGTAGCCAGCACGTTAATGAACCCAGGACATAGACATTAAGCTGACCAGCAAAAATGAGAAAGCCTTGCCATTTTTAGAAGTAGGCAGCAGATTTATCAGGAGAACTAGCTGGGAAATGTCTCCTAGCACACTGGAGATTGATTAAGCTGTTGCATGGCCTGCATGATTTGTGTGTTCTAGCTTCCCAGGAAGTCTCAATCATGAAATATTCAGGCCTTCTCTCCTCTCCACATCGACCCTTGATCTTGTACAGATACAATAGTCTTTGGCATTTCTACTTTCCCCAACATGGTGTGAACCTTTCTGCCTCTAAAGGATGGCATCCTTTATAGATTGTTTGTGGATACATCAACTTTATCACTCTGTCAATGGGTCCTCCAAGTCCTGTTTCTGACACACAAACCTCAGAATTATCCCTTCAGCACCAAGAAGACTCACACTGTCCCCCCATGCTTGAAGTGGAGCTTAAATCACTCTCAGTGGCTCAAGGAGTCATCAGGTACACTTTGTCTAAATTAGGAATTCAAAAACACTCCAGGCATTCTTCTCTGGTAAGGTTCAGACCTACAGCTTAAGAACCACAGATCTTCTAAACTACTGTATGGACCAAGGGAACTTCTGATATGCCCATTCTGAACCAGGGATCCTCAGATCATCCCCAATAGCCTAAGTGACCTTCATCTTACCTGTCTAGAACCAATGTGCTGGGGCTGGAGAGATGGCTCAGCAGTTAAAAGCACTGACTTCTCTTCCACAGGTCCTGAGTTCAATTCTCAGCAATCACTTGTTGTACCACAACCATCTGTCATGGGACCTGATGCCACCTTATGGTGTGTCTGAAGACAATGACAGTATACCCACATACATGAAATAGAACCTATGTGACTCACAACTTACACCAATAACTCAAGGGGGATTCAGATGTAACCCCCGAAATCAAATATGTTAGAAACTCCCCAGTATTGAAGGCAGCATTATCATATGAGAACCAGAAACCTCAGAATTTCGTTAATTTCCCTCAGAATTACCACTTCAGAACAAAGGTGTCACATAGGTCCTCAATAACTGAAGATGCCCTGATACATATGACATGATAAGCAAAGGACTTATCAACAGACCCCAACAACATTTTAAGAAAGCCACAAAGTTGGCTCTTTTACTATCAGCATGCAATAGCATTGATGAAGTTACAATGGGGACTCAGATGTACCCTTCTAGACCCAGGATAATTTATACCTCCAGCATAAATATCAACTCCATCACGTCAGGCCCCCTCAGATGTAAAGTATCCCATAACTTCAAGGGGGCTGACACCCAGTTGGTTTATCTTTTGAAGAGCACCTAAACCTTGCTTCCTCTAATCATAGTATCCCCTGACATTATGTGTGTGCCAAAGGGGTCAGCTGACCTTGAGTAAAACTCTTTATTCTTCCTCCTTCTGCACTGGAAGGGTCTGAGACATGCCTCTCTGATGAAGCAAGGTATAGAACTGACCTTGTGAGTGAGAAGTTTATCTCAAATATTCAGGCTCAGCTCTAGTGTGCTTCAGGCTGAATCTTTGGTACCAAGAATACACAAGAGTTTCAGTCTTTGTTCATGGTGGAATCAGGTCTACCACTCAACTAAGAGCTTCTCCCTCAGAACTTATTGTTTAGGGAATACACTTTTGACCACCAAAAACAAACAAACAAACAAAACAAACCTCACAGAACTCCAGAGTCAAGTCCCATGGCCAATGTATAAAAACCTCAGCCTGGATTCAAGGCTCTCTTTAAGCTGGTCATCAGAAAGGTAACTGTACACTACACCCACACCTGTGTGCTTTGTTGTAAGTTTAATAGACAACAAATCCAGGGACTTTGAGCCAACTTGTCAGAAGAAACCTCAGATTGCTGTCAAATCTTCATGGAGTCCTAAGAGATAAGAATTTTTTAGAGTTCTCTGAAGATGTGGAGGCCTGGAGTGCCTGGAACAAACTCCTCTACAGAAGGTGAACAGGGCAACTCCCCTACTGTCCAACAGGGTTGAGGGACTTTCTACTTTCCAAACCTATAGTATTTTCCTTCCTGTGATGATCAAGGTCATAAAATGTACACCTTTGATGCAATGGGCAATCATAAAAATCCCTTCCGTTCAGGAACCCATGGGATATTTTACCTCTGACCAAGGAGAATTGCTCCCTCTGCTCAAAGTTCACAGAAATCAAGAGGAGGAGGCCAATTCTGGAACCTTATGCCACTTTCTTGAGTATAGTCACATGACATTGTGTGAAATCATCATTATAACTCAGTTCTGGTTGGTTGAACATAATTCTTAGGAGGCAATCATGCTGAGGATACAATCCGAAGCTTTTCATGAATCATGGTATCTATATTTGGTGCCTTGCTAATTCAGCTAAGGATATGGATACCCCAGGCTGTGAAGAACTGTCAGAAGTTGTGGCAATGCTAGGACCTCATGAGCTAAGGTAAGCAATTTAATTTTTGCTCAAAATATTATGGGGAATTTTATACTCTGATCATCTCTCCTGTTACAAGGATATCAGCAACTCCTTTCTCCCCAGGGCTACTCACTCCTTCTACCTTTACTTAAGGAGGCATCACATATTCCCACTGAAGCAAAGGGAGCCTCAGATCATACCAGTTTGTCCAAAGCAGGCTTGGACATACATTTAGGTTGAGGAATCCCACAGAGCTTGCTGATATTATGGACTGAACCTTAGATGTTTTTCCTAATGTTTCTGAGACTTTTCCTTCAGTTCAAGGTAAACTCTAGATTCAAAAAGGTTTCAATGAAGAATCTTTGACATAGATACCCTGTCAAGGAAGAATCTTTGATTTTATCTTTGAATTAGGGAAATATAGACTCACCCTTAAATTTGACCGGGGATTAATACAAATTCTGCTGCTTATGGAGCCTACAGAAAAGCCACTGACATGAAAAACTCAAGCCAATGTTCTTTTTTATTTTTTTTCCTCAAGGAAACTTTAAATCAACTTCTCTTGACTATGCTTACCTCAGAAAATCCACTTTTATCCATAGAACCATGAGGTCTATTCCTCTAGGAGGTCCTAAAGTTTCCCTTCAGACCTGGATGGCCAGGCATGCTCAAATAAAAGAAGGGATGCCAAACACTCTGAAATGATGTCCTGGGACATGACAGTAATTATATGAACCCTAATCTAATTTTTAATTTTAAGCCTGTCACTTGAAATGGATCAATTCCATTTTGGTGCCTATGCCTGGGATGCTGCTGTACAGCTTATGGAGAACATAGAGCTAGAGTTTACCAAACAATTTGAAAGAAAACTGCTCTGATTGTTGGCAAGCAAAACTCAAAGTCTCAGAACACATGGGTATTCTGGACTATGAGGACATTTGCACTTGATAAGTTATTTTTGACATCTTCCAATTCCCAAGGTAAACTTTTGTCTGAGGGATTCTGTGACCTTCCTTCTCTTCCTTATCCACCCAACACGTTCTCTTTCTCAAAAATGTCATTCAAATATATGAAGTATATATGTGAATGTATACTTCAAAGTAGTTTTATACCTAGCTGGTCAGCCATATTTCCAAAAGTGACTCCTTCTGTAAACAATGTACCCTAGACCATTCTGGTTTGAGGTCCCATAGTCCAAGTTACAAATCAGAGCAAAGTACCTGTGCCATCTGCCTTTAGGCAAGTCAATAGAAATGTAATAACTTCATTAATTCTGCCTAGACCTGGATAGATGAACAAAGTCGAAGAAGTATACTAGCCAGCAACAGTCATTGAAAGCCTTTGGAAGAAAAAAAAATATGTTGCTGCCATGTCTCTTCTGAATGAACACAAACTATGAAAATACAAACTCTGAATAAGAATTGGAAACTTATGATCATGCCTGGAAACATTCTCCACTCTATAATGTACCAGAGACCATTACTTTTGACAGAGGTGTATATGGCAGTTTCACATTCTGCCTCAAGAGGAGTCTGCCCTCCTCTTTCAGTAGGGCCTTCGAGATTTCCTCTTTTACATGGGGCCCACATTTCCCCATGGTAACTCATTTTTTTCTCACTACACTGAATAGAATGTCAGAACTCTCCTAGGGCTAACATTGCCTTAGACCCTATTGGTCAAATGTCGCCTAAAACATGTATTATGCCTTATAAGGAATATTCCTAATCCTACCAAGTAGCTTTGAATCATTTTTCCTTAAAGGGATGTCAGACCATAAGAGACTTATACCACTCATTCTACATAAAAGAGAATCTAACATTCCCTGTCTTCCCAGTAGGAATCTGGGCCTATTGTCTACTTCAATTCACCAAGTGGATTTTAGAACTTCAGTTTCTACAAAGGGGGTCCTGGGAAATCAAAGACTATTGAAAGGGCTCTCAGAACTAGCTCCTGTGTCAAAGGGGTGTTTCATACATCTACTCTCTGTACTAGGACACTTCAGGTCCATCTGTGCAATTATTGAACCACCAGAGATTCTCTTCTGGCTGTGCCTCGCAAATACCCCTATTAACTAAGTTTGCTTTTAACATATCCATACAATACATACACGACCAATGACACCTCACATTTTCTATCCTTTTAGATCATAGGACAGAAAATAGAAATCTGAAATTGGCTCTCGTATCCTGTGCTTCAAAAATGGTCATCAAAATGCACCATTCCTATCTCTTATTCACAGATGTGTGCAGCTGAACACAGCCTCGAGGAAACATCAATGCTTGCATAACTACTTATGCTGGGAGATTGTTGTGACCACTGACTGGACTCTCAAAGATGTTACACAGGGTATGCATATGGGGGAAATACTTGGAAGCTAGTGAGGCAGAGTCTGAACATTCCTCCAGTACCCAGTGAAGCCTAGAAACTTACCCTGTTGACCATGGGTGAACTGGATATTTCTGACCTGCAAAATATGACTGGGGACCTCTACTTTAGGAACTAAGACATTCACGATTTTTTCTCTGTTGAAGGTGGTCTTGGAACTTACCATTCTGAGAAGAGGTTCTCATAACTCCTATGTTCCCAGGATTCCTCTCACACTCCTTGTTTTTTGAAGTAGCCAAGAGAACTAACCTGGGTGAGGCTGAGTGAGGCTCAGTCTTTTCCTTCCCCCAAAATATGGCCTTGGATCTTGTCCATTTCTGCAAGGGAAGGGGGCATTAACCACTGTGTTTGACCAAAGGAAGGTCCCACTATTCTTTATTCCTAAAATGCTATTAGATATGCTCTTTTGAATAGTAGTGCATGATGCCTTGTATCCTCAAGCATTCACTTATGACTTTGAACTATATCAAATGTATATTCTCTAATTAAGTAAGATTCAAGCCTTTCCCTTTTATAAGGATGACAGGGGAAATATATTGTTTTTCTCTGGTTTGTGGTCCCAGGTCATTCATATATATATATAGAGAGAATTATTGAATGGATCCTATGTTATGCTTTGCAATCCAATTGAATTGTTGTTGCCTATATATGTACATATTAAGACAAACTGAAGGCGGCAACCTAGCCAGGGACAGACATCCAGGCTGCTTGAAAAGGCTTGGAATGTTCTCTGAACTCCCTCAGACTAAACACAGGATGTGAAACTTTTACCAACTAAGGAAGATTTGGAAGCTGAAGAGCAGTGGAGGGACTTCCTTTACTAATCAAGTTAAAAGGGACATTCATACATAACAGGATGTTGCATGGCACTTACCCCCTCTCCAAGGTTTTTCTAATGCATACCATTGTACCAACCAGGTCTCATTATTTTTCTTACTCCTAAGTGCCCAGTACTTCCTCTCTTCCCAAGTTACCTCAGTTCTTTGTTTTGTTTTGTTTTTCACTGAAGAGAATGTCAGACATTCCTCCTATGACTAAGCCTTCTGCAGACCTTCTCTGTTTGCCCAAGATTGTCTAAAGTACTCATTTAGTAGAAATACCCTCAAACTTTCAGTTTCGTTGAAAGTGGGACTCAGTCATATCTCTTGTGACAAAAGATGTCCCAAACCACTGCCTGCCAAATACAAAAGTGGATGCTCACAGTCATCCATTGGACAGAGCATAAGGTCCTCAATGAAGGAGCCAGAGAAATACCCAGGGACATGAAAGGGACTGAAGCCCCATAGAAGGAACATCAATATGAACTAACTAGTACCCCTCCCCCAGAGCTCCTTGGAACTATGCCACCAATCAAAGAAAACACATGGTGGAACTTGTGGCTCTAACCACAAGTGTAGCATAGGATGGCCTAGGAGGTCATCAATGGGAAGAGAGGGCCTTGGTCCTGTGAAGTCTCTATTCCCCATTATAGGCAAATGCCAGGGCCAGGAAGCAGGAGTTGGTAGGTTGGGGAGCGGGGGGAGGGAGAAGGCATAGGAGATTTTCAGAAGGCAATCTAGGAAAGTAGATAATATTTGAAATGTAATTAAAGAAAATATCTAATTAAAAAAAGATGCCCCAGACTAAGTAAGCTTTATGCCATTCCCACTGAAAAAGGTAGAATGATGTCCACTCACATGCAGTTCATTGTAGTACAAAAGGGGGCTATAATTACCTCCTTCAACCTCAAGGAACATAGACATCTAATTGCTTGCCAAGGGTGTATGTGTCATGGAGCAATGATGACAGAGACCTCAGGTTTGGATCCTATGGCCAACAGGGTTTCATTTATTATACCTGTAGTCATAGGAGTTTCAGATATACCCTCTTGGGATGCCCAAGAGTATTCTTTCCAAGGGCACCTTAAACTTGACTTAAACTCATATTACCTCAGTGCCACTCTCTATTAGAAAGATTGCAAGGCAAACACAATTGCAACTTCACAGTGGGCTCTCACATGTTTCTGAGTGTAGGGCAGAGGGCAGAACATAGAAAGAAAACTAATATGCATGTGATCTTCCTAGAGTTAGGTGTCAGAAATGGTGTGTTCCTGTCTCTCACTTATAGATAGGTACAGACAAATACAACCTCAGGTCAGACAGCCACTCTCCCTGTTGGAGAGTCTTCCCAACAGTATATACAATATATGGATAATGGAAGGTGGGGAGACTAGATGGAAGCAAACTATGCACTACCATTCTGTTCTCCCTCTACCCAAGATAAACTAGATTTTTCCCTTTTGCACAATGTGGTGACTTGACCCTGCTACTTGGTTAATCATGGCCTGAAACTAACTAACTTACTTTCTCTCTCTCTCTCTCTCTCTCTCTCTCTCTCTCTCTCTCTCTCTCTCTCTTTCTCCCTTCCTTCCTTCCTTTCTTTTTCTTTCGTTCTCTCTCTCTTTCTTACTTTCTTTCTTTCTTACTTTCTTCCCTCCCTCTTTCCTTCCTTCTTCCTTCCTTCCTTTCTTTCTTTCTTTCTTTCTTTCTTTCTTTCTTTCTTTCTTTCTTTCTTTCTTTCTTTCTTTCTTTCTTTCTTTCTTTCTTTCTTTCTTTCTTTCTTTCTCTTTCCTTCCTTCTTTCTTTCTTTTTTTTCTCTCTCTTGCTTTCTCTCTCTTGCTTTCTATCTCTCTCTCTTTCTCTCTCTCTCCCTCCTTCATTCTCTTCCTCTCCTTTCTTTCTCTTTCTTTCTTTCTTTCTCTCTTTCTTTCTTTCTTTCTTTCTTTCATTCTTTCTTTCTTCCTTCCTTCTTTCTTCCCTCCTAAATTTCTTTCTCTTCTTTCCTTCTTTCCTTCCTTCCTTCCATCCTTCCTTCATTCATTTGTTCCTTTCTTTTTTAAGTATTTAGTTATTTATTATATATACAGTGTTCTCTATGCATGTGTGCCTGCACATTAGAAGACGGCACTGGATACCATTACAGATGTTTGTGAACTCAGGAGCCCTGGGAGAGCCGTCAGTGTTCTTAACCACTGAATCATCTCTCCAGCCCCAGGTTCTTTCTTTTTAAGCAAAATTGGTCCGGAAGGTCATAGAAGTTGTAGGTATGAACACATGCTACTCAACCTGTTTTCAAGGTATCTCATACCATCACCTTTGGATGAAGGGTCATCAGAATTTCACTTGGGATAGGTGGCCTTCATGACCTACTGCTGTTACCAACAATACCCAAAACCTTCCATTTCTGCCCAAGGTCAGTTATAATTATGACTGGAGTTTACTATTGGAATCTCAGAATTTTCATTTTTCCCAAGGGTACCAAAATCCAGGTATCCTAAGAGCATCCTTACATACATATGAGCCTCAAATATAACACTCCAATCATGAGCTTTAGATCATTTCCCTCCAAGGATGGTCTCTAGGAAATTATACTTCACTTAATTCTGCCCTGCATTAACAGAGCCTGAAACTTAGGTCATCTATCCTTCGTACCATCCGTCATGAAAACACCCATATAACTGATGATAAGCTTCAAGAGTGCTTAGAGACTTACAGTCATGCCTGGTGCATAATACTTGTATTGCTGCCAGGCTTACCAAGGTGTATGTGAAGATGGGAATCTTCTAAGTTGTGAAGCAGTCCTACCTCTCCTGCTTAAGGTAGGCTAGGTCACTTCCTTAACCCTAAAGAGGTTGGGGACATTAAGCAGACTCTAATTCTGCTTTAATCTTCTACATCAATACTTAGACCACTAATTTGTGTCCATTATATATCAAATGTACCCTCTGTATACATGAGGGTCCAATATCTGTCTTGTAAGCCTGACAGGCCTGAGATCATCTCTACCTGCCCCAGGCCCCAAACTTCACTTCCAGTCCAAAAGGTCTTCAATAATTACCCTCTCTGATCAGAAAGAATTCCAAACAATTCTCTATCTGATGGAGGGCAAAAATTTCCATTTAACTGTGTCTCACATCGAACTCCTCATTTGAAAGGGGCACCAGAATGACTCTTTTTGTTCCAGTGGTTCTCAAATTCACATCCTCTGTCGAAGAGGTCTATAAATGTCATCCAGTCATACCAGGGCTTCAGTGCCTCTCCCTCTCCCTATGGGAGCCTCAGACACACCACATCTAGTCATAAATATTTCCTCTTCTCCCTGTGTCTATTGGGCAACAAAGCCTTCTCGAATGCCCATATTGGACTGAAATATTTCCTTTTTTTTTCAGTGGTGGACACATACCTACCCTCTCTTGTAAAGTGTAAATAGATCTTGTCTTATTGACTATGTGTGCCTGCTATATTACAACTGTCTAAGATTACTTCCAAACTTCTTCCTGTTACAAATATTCGGAGACATTCCTTCATTCAAGAAAAGTGGCCTTGCTCTTATGTCATCTGACTAAAAGTTTCATAGACCAAAGATAACCATCCAACCTGTTGGAATACTGAAACAATTGCTGCCTGCTTTCCACACACTACATAAAATATGTGGATATCCTAAATTCTACAAAAAAGATTTGTAAGCAGATCAAGCAATACTGGGACTCCCTCTTCTCCAGAAGGTATTTGCATTTTCACCAATGTGAAATGGTATTTCTTATTTATTGAAAATAGCCAGAGATTTTACACTTCTTACAAGTAGGTTTAGAATTTCACACTTGCAAAGTGTCACAGAAATGCTGCTTATGACCAGAATGCTTCAACTTCCTTATTCTCATGAAGTTTGCCACATTACCTCTTTGATGAAGGGCACAACCATCCTACTTCTGTGCAAAACTGCCCAAGCTCCTCCCCTATCTTACTTTAGGAATATTTAGACATTCACAACAGAGAGTGCTCCAACCTCTGTGGAGCACAGTGTGTTTGAGGAAATCCCCCAGATTCTCCATCTTCCCAGTGTATGTCCTACGTATAACTTCTAATTTCCGTGGTCTGGGAAGCACTGTTCTGACCTAAGAGATTTCTGAACACTCTGGACTGAAATCCCAAACAGAAGAGTATCAAGGTAAGGGTAAATCAGTTTACTATCTTTGTTTTGTTACCTTAGAGAGAGACATCCTGGCCTCCATGCAGAGGAATGTGTGGATGGACATATATTTAAGGAAGACACTAAACCAGAAAATACTACATTACACCCTCTTAAAAGACTTCTAAGATTGTTGTCATGCCTACCACTGACATTCAGATGATGTGTATTCTTGATTGTGATTTCATGTTTGGAGCTGATGAAGGAGTAAGTACCTGGAATGTCCTAGAATTCTCAAGGTATCAATCAGTGTTCAATTTCTGATCAATAGTGCTTCAGACATAGGAATAACAGGACAAAATTATTCTATACAATCCTATGAAGCTCCTATCACCATCCTCCTATTTTAGAGAATCTTAGATCTATCACCAATTCTGAGACGGGCAGAAACAATTCTTCTCCTGCACATAGGGATACTGCATATGTCTCTCCTTGCCCAAAGTATTCCAATTACTGTCTTTTTACTGAATTTGCTTTTAGACTATACCTGAAATATTCCACTTTTCACCAAAAGATATACCAGCCCTCCCTGTTCTAATAGAGAGCTACCGTCCACCAATATCCAAAGGGTTCTCAGACATTCTAAATATGCCCCTGTGGGAGTAAACTTACTAAGTCTATTTAATTGGGCTTCAGATCCTTCTGCTTTGACCAAAAAGATTTCAATCTACTGACTCTGAGTTACCAGGGGCCTCAGATCTCATTTTCCCCAAGTGGTCATCAAATATGCCTTTCTGACCAATAATGACCTTGCAATGTTCTCCTCTGATGGAGACACTTAGTCACCCCCTCCTCTAATTTTAACTCCCAAATGGACCTCCAGACCACCCAAGCTTAAATTACCTGAGCCGAACATTAAGAAGTACAGCCCAGAACAAAAGCTCATTTCCTCAAGGCAGAAACTAAAATGATGTACTCGTCACGATTCATACCTAGACCCAGGAGAAGAACATATGCCTGAGAAGAAGAACTAGTGTGGAATTGTCAGCCAGGTTTTTGGTGAGTGCTCAGACTGCTTCCTGATCCGGCACCACATTTACTACAGTGGACAGATGCTCTAGTCTCTGATGAGGAGTTGCTAGCTGTAAGGAAGTACCTGGAATGGGCTCCACTGCATGAGGTAGGCTGAGTCTTTGAGCTCATGTCAAGGAAAGAACATGCAAATTTAAACTCTACCCAACCAACATACTAGTTTACCTGTACAAAGGGGTTTTAGATTTCCAAATTCTCACAAAGATGCCCTCGTGTATTTCCCCTCTGACCATTGGGGTCCTATCTATTTTTCATGGCTCATAGGGTCTCATTTCTTCCCAATGTCCATTACCCACTCACCTCTGACCACTAGCCATACATCTCTGATTAGTGTTGGGGATGTTCTCGGTATGACAATAAGGCCTACAGTAGTGCCTACATGCCATTTTTGAATAATTGGATCTTAAATTCCACCTCTGTCCAAGGGTACTTCAGAAAGACCTTTCTCATTACATGGGGTCTCTATAGTAGCATCTTTATTCAACAGGCCTCTGGTTGTACCTTCTGGCCAAGCAGGTCTTACACTTCACTTAAAGAGATGCCACATTTACACAATGTAGACAAAAAGGATTTGAGCATTCTCATACTCATCAATATAACATTCCTCCCCTCAGGTTTGAAGTCTCCAGAGCAGCAAGGAGAGTGGGGAGTAGAACTCATCATCTTTAGGTCACTCATCCCCGATGGATTGTTCCCAACCTTAGTATACAGACATGGATGGTTGAACACAAACCTGTCAGGCTGACAACGCAATAGACATCTACTAAAGTCCTTGGAACCATGTTCAGAGTGCTGCACATCCTCCTAAAGATGCCACGGATGACATGGTTCCTTGTGATTGTTGTTCTCTTCTTGTTGTTGCTGTTTTCTTTTAACTTTTGAAGAGGATACATTATTAGTCTGTTGCTATGTTAGTCATCTCCTGGCATTAGAAACCAACATGCCACTGCTTAAATGTTTTACATTTCCTACTCTTTTTGGAAAACACAATGTATGCACATCATTTTTTCCTATTGTTTCAAAGACATACCACTATGTAATTCAACTTTACAATTGGAATCATTTTGACCAATATTCACATGAATATAAATTTTATGTGTAAACTTCTTCCTGTGCTGTGTTATTTTCCACCAGGTGACAGTTTCATTTCAGGTCATTTGGAAGATCGTTCCTTACTATGTGTCTTTAAAAGATATATTTTGGAGCTGAGGGGTATGACTGAATATCTTCAGCACAATAAATACCTTCTGTAACGTTACTATCTAGTGGATTATAAGTATCAGGTTGTACACGGTAGTAACTAAAATAATGGACAAGTTTGAGAAAGATTTTAGGGTGTAATCTCTCATAATATACACAAAAAAGAAAATCCTAGATATTAATCAAATCTATGCACACCAAATGAACATTGTGAGTTTTGTGGATTTGTTTTTATATGTCTTTGTAGTTCGAATGTCCAACCTTTATGTCTTAATTGAGGATTGTAAACAATGCTCAGGGTGTGTGTGTGTGAGTTAAAGGGCACCATGTCTTTAGTGTTTAGATTAATATCACATATCATTATCTGTCTATCCATCATCTATATATGTATGTATGTATGTATGTATGTATGTATGTATGTATGTATGTATGTATGTATGTATGTATGAAGTAATGATTGAATGTATTTATATAGATATGTATGCAACTATTTCTCTATCATCTACCAATCACTCTTTCTCTTTCTATTTCTCTCACCCTCTTTCTCTGTTTATCTCTTATGCAGGAATATATGTATGCATGTAGCTAGGTAGGTGTGGTAGTTTTAATGTAATTGGTTCCCATCGGCCCATAGGCTGTATTCGGATGAGTAACCTTGTTGGACTAGGTGTTTCCTTGTTGGAGGAAGGGTGTCACTGGAAGAGGTGGGTGGTCTCATACATGTTCAAGTTAGGCCCAGTAGGGTTCTGTGTGTTTGCTGTCTGTTTGCCTTTCCAAGAGTAGCTGTGATAGAGTGTTCAATGATTCAAGGAGGGGATGTTGGTTAGATGGCATATAAAGCAGGCAAGACACATTTACATACATGGTAGAAGAAGCAAGCTTTAAGAAGCACAAACAATCACACACACACACACACACACACACACACACACACACACACACACATTTGTTGGACAGTGCAAAGCTTCAACCACTTTCCATATATACTCACATTTGGTGGATAGAACAAAGCACCAACTTTATTTTCCTCACACTGCTTATATATCTCTGCACAATCTTTCAATTAGTATAAAATTTATACTGGTTACTTTCTATTTTCTTCTAGTGAATAATTATGAGAATATATAAGGAAAAGCATCTTCTCACTATACTTTTATGATGAGCTATTTATAAATTATGTTTATAAATATCCAATATTATCCCCAAGAACCAACACACATTTCTAACTAAAAAACTTGTTATAGATTAACAACTTGTAAGCAAGTAAGGTATTTTTTTCAGCCAGTTTCTCTTACTGGTAGACTGAAATTTGCTGTTATACATAAAGGATTAGTTTTTATCTATCTCAAAAATTAATCCTTCAAAAATCTTAAAAGAATCACAAAACTAAACTTTTATGTAAAAACCTATCATCCCTTTCTACTTTGAATCCTCAGGGTGCACATCTGTACATTAACCATGTTTTTCTTATATCATATCAGGAATCAGATGGAGGAAATAGGTACAAAGAAATAATAATCATCTGAACACCAGCCTGAATTTTGAAAAAAAAAAAAAAGGCATGCTTTTCGTAGTAATTCTTTCCAAGATCGTGGTTGAAGTATTAATCTTCATCAGCTGCAATCCTTGAGAAAGTTAGATCTAACTAACACTGTGGGTGGCAATGATATTGCCCAGTGAGGGGCTGGAACCCACCTTAAATTTTCATACAATCCATAGATTATGAGGGATGTGATTTGAGGGCAGCAAGTAGAGAGAAACTCTACAACAGCATGAGTGGTAACAGAGTGGTACCAGCTTTTAAGTGTTTAAGAGTGGTAAGAGCTTTTAAGTGGTTCACCTTACCAAGAATCCATGAAAGCCCAGTATTTTGGAGGTAAAATGTACATTCCTGGGAGCCCCTCTGCCATGCTTAATATTCTAGTAAAATTAAAAATAATATTAACTTCTCATTTAATAGACCCTGCTTACAGTCCCCCCAAATTTTACTCCCCACGGTTCTTTCACTACCTCCCATCCTCTCCAGTTCCTCCACCTTTTGGTCATCATTCATCAAATACTTCTCTTTCAAATATCTCTTCCTGCATTTCCTTATTCAACCCCATCTCCCTCCCCTATGCCACCTGATCTTCTCTTTCTTGTCCACCTTTGTCCACTAATAAAATCCATTCTATATCCCCATACCATGGGCATCAATGTATGCACCCAAGTCCTTCCTCTATACCTAACTTCACTGGATCTACAGATTGTAGACAGGCCATCACATATGTAATGTAGAATGTGTTAATCTTTGTATTGCTGTCACCAAAAACTATAACCCAAGCACAAGTTGGGGAGGGTAGGACTTATTTGGTTTACACTTCTTCATTGCTATTCATCATCTGAAGACAGACAGAACAGGAACTGAAATGGGCCAGGTACCTAGAGGCAGGAGCTAATACAGAGACCATGGATGGGTACTGCTGCCACGCACACCAGTCGAGTCAGCTTGACAGGCCGAGAGGCCTGGAAGCACTCATGAGGCAAAGAGTTTCACGGAAGCTCACCTTCTGGAGTTTTGGCCTTCTCATTAACCCATATACTCATCCCCTATTCCCGCGTTAGTCTGGTGTATGGATCCACATGCTCTCTTTTAGTGTTATCTTATTATAAGTTATTTTTAAGATTGAATTCTGATATAGCTAAGCTTTTGCCAGTGTTCCAATATCCTAGAAAGTCCTTGAGCTGACCATGGGCTTAGAATTCAGTAAGAATGTTGTCTATTCAGTGGCATTCAGAATTGCCTCTGGTATTATACTACCACTTTGAATAAAAGCTAAGTCACTGCCCTACACAAGAATTTATCATCATCTAGGAAGAAGGAAGTTTGAGACCTAAGGAGGAAGCAGAGTACATACTTAGAACTATAGATAGCTGAGTTCCACCCATACACACGTATTTACAATTGCCTAGGGGGAAGGTGGTCTATACAATAGACTAAAATAGGAACTATAGCAAGGGCACGAAGCCCTTGACCCTGACTTCTAAGATTATGTGGATATTTGGTGGAGCTCTTTTTGATCCCAGTTGTTAACAGTGAATTTTATCCCAGGTGTTTCCTGTGAGAACTTCTGAGTTTGTATTCCTCCGTTTTCTGTAAGAATCCAGTAACCTCTTTGTACCTTGCTTGTGTGTCACCCAACTTTCCTATTCTCTTCTGTATAAAAAGTTTGATGCTCAATTTGACACATTACATTCAGATTCTACACAACCTCTCCTCTGTGTATCTGTCTATCATTTCATCCAACGCTTTGCCCACCTGTGACTAGAAATCCGTTCCACGCAGACAAAGGGGCCCAGAGTGTCTGCAGCATTCTGCTTAGTGGTTAGTTCCCCATGGTTTCATGCTTTCTCATAGAGAACTCAGAACCACAAGCACATGGATGGCAGTATCAACAATTGGCAGAAATCCTACCCATCAATCATTAATTAAGAAACTGCCCTGCAGTCCTGCCTGCACAGACCAATCTTATGGAGACATTTTCTCAATTGAGATTCCCTACTCTCAGGGGACTTTACTTTGTGACAAGTTGACAAAAAACTATCCAGCCCAGTTAATATCAACATATAAATCAATACATAGCATATTTATCTTCCTGGGACTGGGATACGTTATTCAGGTTATGTTTTTGTTTTTAGTTTTGTTTTTTTTTTATTTTTTTCTGTTTCCATCCATTTCATAACAGCTGAGTAATGTTCCATTGTATAAATATAACATATATGTTATACATTCTTCAGTTTATGGACATGTAGGTTGTTTCCAGTTGCAGATAATTATGAATACAGCAGCAATTAATATGGTTGAGCAAGTGTGCTTCTAGGAGGAAGAAGCACTTTGCGAAACATTCTGACCTATCAGGTGTCTGTTGTTCTGTCCCCCCATTTAATATCTGATTTTGCTAATTTGGATATTATCTTTTTTATTTTAGTTAACTTGAATAATAGTTTGTTTATCTTAGTGATCTTGTCAAAGAACCAATATTTGTTTCAAAAATTTATTTGTATTTTTCTTTCTATTTTTTTTCCACCCTGAGTTTTACTATTTCCTGCCACCACATCTTTTGGGTGTCATTTCTTCTTTGTGTTTGAGATCTTTAAGATGTGCTGTTAACGTGCTAATATAAGGTTTTGCTAATATTTTTAACTCATTTTTTATTAGATATTTTTCTTCATTTACATTTCAAATGCTATCCTGAACGTTTCCTATACCTTCCCCTACCCTGCTTGCCAACTCACCCACTCCTGCTTCCTGGCCCTGGCATTCCCCTGTACTTGGGTATATAATCTTCACAAGACCAAGTGACTCTCCCCTCTTTGATGGCTGACTAGGCCATCCTCTGCCACATATGCAACTAGATACATAGTTCAGGGGGTTACTGGTTAGTCCATATTGTTGATCCTCCTTTAAGGTTGCAGACCCTTTAGCTCCTTGGGTACTTTCTCTAGATTCCACATTAAGGGCCTTGTGTACCATCCAATAGATGACTGTGAGTATCCAATTCTGTATTTGCCAGGAACTGGCATAGCCTCACAGGAGATAGCTATTCCAGTGTCCTGTCAAAAAATTTTGCTGGCATATGCAATATTGTCTGGGTTTGGTGGTTGTCTATGGGATGAATCACCAGGTGGAGCAGTTTCTGGATGGTCGTTTCTTTTTTCTCACCTCCAAAATGTCTCTGTAACTCCTTCCATGGGTATTTTGTTCCCATTATAAGAACCAATGAAGTATCCACACTTTGGTCTTCCTTCATCTCGAGTTTCATGCGTTTTGGAAATTGTATCTTGAGTAGTCTGTTTGGGGGCTAATATTGATTTATAAGTTAGTACATATCATATGTGTTCTTTTGTGATTGGATTACCATACTCAGGATGATATCCTCCAGATACATGCTTTTGCCTAAGAAATTCATAAGTTCATTGTTTTTAACTGCTGAATAGTACTCCATTGTTTAAATGTACCAGAATTTCTGTATCCATTCTGTATCATATATTCTTCTGTTGAGCAACATCTGAGTTCTTTCGAGCAAATGGCTATTATAAATAATGCTGGTGACTGCTTCCAATTCTAAGAAGGGGCAAAGTGTCCACAATTTGGTCTTCATTCTTCAGTTTCATGTGTTTTGCAAATTGTATCTTATATCTCGGGTATGCTAAGTTTCCGGGCTAATATCCACTTATCAGTGTGTAAATATCATTTGAGTTCTTTTGTGATTGTGTTACCTCACTCAGGATGATGCCGTCCACATCCATCCATTTGCCTAGGAATTTCATAAATTCATTTTTTAATAGCTAAGTAGTACTCCACTGTGTAAATGTACCACATTTTTTGTATCCATTCCAATGTTGAGGGGCATCTGAGTTCTTTCCAGCCTCTGGCTATTATAAATAAGGCTGTTATGAACATAGTGGAGCAGGTTTCCTTCTTCCTGGTTGGGACATCTTCTGGATATATGCCCAGGAGAGGTATTGTGGGATCCTCTAGCAGTACCATGTCCAATTTTCTGAGGAACCGCCAGACTGTTACAGAGACAAAGTTTGGAGCTGAGACAAAAGGATGGACCATCTAGAGACTGCCATGTCCAGAGATCCATCCCATAATTAGCCTCCAAACGATGAAACCGTTGCATAAACTAGCAAGATTTTGCTGAAAAGACCCAGATATAGCTGTCTCTTGTGAGACAAGGCTGGGGCATAGCAAATACTTAAGTAGATGCTCAAAGTCAGCTATTGGATGGAGCACAGGATTCTCAATGGAAGAGCTAGAGAAAGTATCCAAGGAGCTAAAGAGATCTGCAACGTTGTAGGTCCAATAACATTATGAACTAACCAGTACCCCGGAATTCTTGACTGCATATGTATCAAAAGATGGCCTAGTAGGCCATCACTGGAAAGAGAGGCCCGTTGGATATGCAAACTTTATATGCCACAGTACAGGGGAATGCCAGAGACAAAAAATGGAAATGCGTGGTTAGGGAAGTGGGGGGTACGGTATGGGGGACTTTCTAAATGTACATTCTAAATGTAATTGAGGAAAATACGTAATAATAAAAAATATTAACAAAATAAATAAATAAGGCTGGTATGAACATCATAGAGAATGAATCCTTATTACACATCGGAACATCTTCTGAGTATTTGCCCAGGAGAAGTGTTGCTGGATCTTCTGGTAGTACTATGTCAATTTTCTGAAGAAGCACAAGACTGGTCCAGGTCCCTGCCAAGTGTATTCTGCAAAGGCCCCAGACATCCGGCCACTTTCCGAACCAGAGTAAAGGGGTTCTGCCTGGTGCAGAAGTGCTTTGCCTGAGCATCAGCAACAGACATCTTGGTTCTAGGACCCCACCGGGTGTATTCTGCACAGGTGAGAGTACGGAATACAGAAGCCAAAAGCTTCTGGGAGAGGTGGGAGCCACAGAGCTTCTAAGAAAGCCCACTTTTCGGGCCCAGACAACTGGCAAATGTCCAGGCCAGAGGAAAGGGGTCTGACCAGTGCGGGACTGCTTTGAGTGAGCATCGGCAGCAGATATCTTGGTTCCGGGATCCAGCCGAGAGTATTCTGCACAGGCTTCAGACATCTGGCCACTTTCCCAGCCAGAGGAAAGGGGTCTGCCCAGTGCAGGAGTGCTTTGCCTGAGCATCAGCTGCAGACATCTTGGTTCCAGGACTCCACAGAGTGTATTCTGGACGTGTGAGAGTGTAGAATACAGAAGCTAACACCTTCTGGGACAGGCCAAAGCAACTCAGCTTCAGGACAGGTCCTGTTTTGGGCCTTCTTCATCGGCCAGGAGGGAGGTCTTTAGGCCATATATCTGTGCACCTTTCCCGTGAGAGGAGAGCTTGCCTGCAGAGAGTGCTCTGACAACTGAAACTCAGAGGAGAGATGTAGTCTACCAGGTCTGCTGATAGAGGCTAACACAATCACCTGAGGAACAAGCTCTAACCAGAGAAAACTATAACAACTAGCTCCAGAGATTACCAGATGGCCAAAGGCAAATGTAAGAATTGTACTTACAGAAATCAAGAACACAGCACTCCCACTCCACCTAGTCATGTGCACCCCAACAAAACCGAAAAGCTAGACCCGGATTTAAAAGCATATCTCATGAAGATGGTAGAAGACATCAAGAAGGACTTTAATAATTCACTTAAAGAAATACAGGAGAACACTGCTAAAGTGTTACAAGTCCTTAAAGAAAAACAGGAAAACACAACCAAACAGGTAGAATTCCTTAAAGAAAAACAGGAAAACACATCCAAACAGGTGATGGAAATGAACAAAACCATACTAGACCTAAAAATGGAAGTAGACACAATAAAGAAAACCCAAAGTGAGGCAACGCTGGAGATAGAAACCCTAGGAAAGATATCTGGAACCATAGATGCAAGCATCAGCAACAGAACACAAGTGATGGAAGAGAGAATGTCAGGTGTAGAAGATTCCATAGAGAACATCAGCACAACAATCAAAGAAAATGCAAAATGCAAAAGGATCCTAACTCAAAACATCCAGGAAATACAGGACACAATGAGAAGACCAAACCTACAGATAATAGGAGTTGATGAGAATGAAGATTTTCAACTTAAAGGGGCAGCAAATATCTTCAAAATAATTATAGAAGAAAACTTTTCAAACCTAAAGAAAGAGATGCCCATGAACATAAAAAAAGCCTACAGAACTCCAAATAGACTTGACCAGAAAAGAAATTCCTCCCAACACATAATAATCAGAAAAACACATTCACTAAAAAAAGATAGAACATTATAAGCAGTAAGGGAGAATGGTCAAGTAACATATAAAGGCAGGCCTATCAGAATTACACCAGACTTTTCACCAGAGACTAGGTAAGGAAGAAGAGCCTGAACAGATGTTATACAGACACTAAGAGAACTCAAATGCCAACCCAGGCTACTATACCTGGCCAAAATCTCAATAACCATACGTGGAGATATCGATGTATTCTATTTCTCATTCCCTGTGTAATTTGTTGACAACTTTCTGAAGTATTATAACTATCTATCCTAAAATTTAACATTTTTTTGTTTCATATTATTAATCAGTAGTTTGAAATATGAACTTATTATGGCACTACCCAATGCAGGTAGAAAATATTCATAATTATTATTTTTTAAACAATATTGTGTATTTATGTTTAGGTAGGCATGAAATTATTAAGACAAAGTATTCTGTCCTCGTTCTAAAAATCAGTTCTAGGTAACAGTAAAATAGTTCCTATGATCTAGAAGTAAACACAGAAAAATAGACAACAGTAATATATTACTTTAAACCTAGATGATATATATATGTACACAGTATATTTCAAATGAGTCACTAATCTTGTTGTCAGGGATCACAGATGTGTAATATTCTTGATTAATTTTTCTGCTAGTAGCATAAACAGAACATTCTGCCACTATATAACAGCAAGCCCTAAGAATTAAATTTCAAGATTGTTTATAACTTTATTTATTCATGTTCTATTACTCGAGTATGTGGTTTCTTCAGAAAGTGTTGTAGTATCAAGTTTTGGACTGTAACCAAGAGTAATGCCACTTAAATGTAATATTTTAAATAAAATTCCTACAATGTGGCATTCCGTATGGGAATAACAGACATAATCCTATACTCATGCTTACCTAAACTTGTAATCTCTAATGTTTCCTCCTCCTACTATGTTGCATGTGTTCTGTCATTCCCTCCTTCCCTAAAGGCTTCATCCTTTCTTCCATGCCATGTGCCACTTTGGGGTTCCTTATCTCCACAGATACTCCAAGTTAAACATAAAATCTAATAGTTGAAGCTAGACCAAATGTGATTACAGACACGTAGCATTTCTCTTTATAGGCCTGACTTAACGCATTTACTATATAGTATTTTCAAATTCCATATACTCTCTAGCAAATTTAGTTACAGCTGATTGCATCTCCTTTTTTGAAAACAAAATCAACAAAAATGACTGAGCAAGTATCAATAGATAACCATGCTATCTTTTCTACACTCAAGTGTGATATAGGTGAGTCACCAGTTAGTTCTATTTTTAGATATTTTTAGCAAATTCCACACTGATTTTATCCTGGATGTACCAACTTAAGCACCCACCAGCAGAACAGCTGTACTTTATTCCCACATCGCTAATGCTTCTTGACTTTTGTTTTCCTGATTGTACTCATTCTTTAAGGGATGAGCTAGAATTTAAGTTTGGAGAAAAAAAGAGCACCAGAAAATTTTTTTGTGGGAGCCATAGCTAGTGTTGAAAGATATAAGGAGTAATGTAATAAAGGGAATTGTTTCCTCGAGGTGAGTATCCACCAAGCTAATCCTGCAACTTGTGCAAAGAAATGTCCCAAGGATTGATCTGTTTATAGCAGAAAAACACCATATCAAATTTATGAAAAAATATTCAAGGAAGCAGGCAGGTTCTATCTAAAGCAGGCAAAAGAACTTGGCAACATCCACCATGTAGTTCTTTCATCAGATTAATGAAGGATACAGAAGGAAAAGAGCCATGGAGTCTTCCTACATGGTTATGGAAAGCCACTGAGGGCATCCAGGTTGCAGCGAAGTCCCTGAATAGATGTCTAGAGAGGCTTTTTGTGAAGGTATGAAAGGGAAGCCTATATTGTGATATAGCAATCAGGATGTAAGAAGGTCCACAGCTGTGCGATATCTCTCAAAGAAAGCTACACACAAAGAATGGAACCAGCCCAAGACAGAGAAATATATTGTAGTCATGAAACTAGATAGGAAGAGCTTTTTAAGCCACAATGTACATAAATTTAGGATTTGGGGTTTGTCTAGCTAGATTTGATCTTGATTTTCCCAATATTTCCTGTTTATGTTTCTTTTCCTCTTATTTTGAATGAGAATGTATTATCATGTCAGTGTACTTTGAAAGTAAACAATGCTTTGAATTTGATTTTATATGGTGTTACAATTAAGAAATTGTAATCTGTTCTAAAAGATTAAATATGATTGTAGTTGTATATGGAATTTTATCTCATGTTAAGCATGATTCTGCCCTGGAAATTCATATACTTTATTTGCAGTTGTATATTGGATATAGGATACTGTGCTAGGCATAACTATTGCTTTCCTTTGGAAATTAATATAATATAAGGAGATATGATTGTATGTCTTATTGACAAGAGGTATACTTATGAAGGCTAGTCTTGGTTGTAACCCTGATAATATTAGGAATTCACTAAAACTCTGGGAATTTGGGGCACCTGTGAGGAATTTTTTTCCTGATTTGATTATGTGAAATAGGAAGACCAACCCCAAATGTAGATCGTTTGTTCTGTTGTAGAAACAACTGTAAAATATAAATTTCATTGATGTCAGTTTTTTTAATAAAAGTGTGTAGCTAGGACTAAATTCTAGTAGTTACAATCAAGATAGTTTTTATGATCCTACACTGTTTCTGTCTTTTATTACAGTGTTTCCTGAACACTGAGGTGGAGATTTGATGGTGACCTCCCTTTTAGGACTGAATGTTAGAAGGTCCCTCAGGCTTTGCATATTATCTGGCTGGTAGATTAGAAAGGAGATGGTTAAAAGCAAAATTGGATGGATGAGCAGTTAGGCATTCCAAAGAGCAAATGGTGCTTGACTAACCTCGTAAGCTATCTCCCTCTATTCTCTGGGACTGGTTGTTGCTAGTCTATTTCTGTTTTTCCTTATATATCAGATTGATATTTCACAAGTGTTGTTCCTCCATGCCCAGAACCCTTATTTTTAGTCTTATACCTGAACAAGCTTCCTTTCATTTTCAGCTGATCTGCTCAGGTTTCAGTATTAGAGAGCATCTCAGCAGAGCTTGCAGCTCTATAACCCTGCCACTCCCACTGCTGCTGCTTTCTAACTAGCATTTCTGGACCCATCACGTGTTCACCTGTAACTTTACTCCAAGATGATTTGGCGGGAATCAGGTCCCTACCCCTGCTTCATAAATGAGTTTCAGAAATAGTAAAATTGAGCTTTGTTCAGAATTTTGCCTTAGCTACATCTTTCTCTTCTCTGCCTTGCTCCCTGTTCTCTTCCAGGTTTCCAAGATTCCTTTCCAGATTAGAAACCAGACATGTGAGCCGCTGGCCAGACACAACACATTTGAATTGGTACTTGTTTGTGACTTACACATCTACATGCTCCTGAGGCTGTCAGGAGTATACTCTGTTTCACACTCAGCAACACTGAGTCTAGGAGGCTAAAGGCAAGCTAATGGTTAACAGAAAGAAGGTATTGAAACAAAGTTGCAGAGTGTTGAGTCCTGAAACAATGAAAGGCAGAGATGACCCTGCCTTAAGTGCTTCTCTCTCTGACAGGCAAATGCCAAACAGAAGTCAATTTATTTCTTGATCTCTTGAGGTTCTATGCCCCTTCAGGGTTCTCATTCTCTAAGCTCTGCATGCATGCCCGACATGACTAGGTCATGTTATATCTTCTGCTGATCAGAGGAAAGATTTGTCCTGCTTTAGAGCCCGGCCCCAGGAAGTTAGAACCCAATAAAAGCAGACCTAATGATTTATATGAACTCAGGCTGTGTCCTTTATTATCATAGCACAAGGAATGCTAAAATATGGATAGTTATGGTGAATTTGATCCTGGCTCATTGCCACAAGACTCTAGGTGTCTGTGTAAAGGTTTCTCTTGGCTGCATGAGCTTTGCCAATTTAGATATCTGAAGCCTTATGTCATGGACCTTGGCCCACAAAAATCCTGATTTCTTTTCTCCAGTTTTTTCCAGCATGAATCCTAGATACTGCTGAAATATTACTTCTGAGTCAGACATTGAGCAAAATTTTGTGTATGAGATCTTACAAGAGAGCTTTATACAATGCCCAAGTCTGCCTTCAAGATAAACAAGCCAGTTCAGAACTACCTTTACTGGGATGCTCCATATTCTCTACCCAGAAATCACTGTATTTTCCCCAGGACCACTTTTTCTTTTCTCAACTTGAAGTCTAGATTACTTCTGCCTCTCTCTGATTTCTATGCTCCACATTCTCTCTCCCATGTAGATGCTTCAGGGATGAATCATCTCTATAGAAAGGGACTGACTGGTTTAAGAGAAGTTCAAGTTGCTACAACAGTAGTGGTATCAGAGTGGATGACCAGAATTCTCCAGGTTACAACAGACTATTCATAGAAGGGACTGCAGATATCGTGGTGAATTGTGGAGAGCCGGTACGTGCTGCAAGCAATTACGTGCGTGCCGCCAGTAATCTCTGAGAAGAGCCATGTGTGCCGTGAGCAATCACCATTATAAGATGGTGCGGGCCTCCACAGTGCCTAACTAGTAAACAAGCCTTGTACGCAGGTGCGAGAGTGAATTCACTCCTAGTCACTCCCATTCTCGGGGTGTAATAGTGGGGTGATGGGCAAGCAATGAATCAGGAGCTGTCATGCCATATCAGGTGCTGAAACGTCACACTGCTGGTTATAAAAGCAGTGCCATTTTCCCGGATTGGGATCTTCCTGAGAAGCAAGCAATAAAGCTCTTGCTGAGGAAGATTCTGGTTTGTTGCATCTTTCTTGCTGGTCGAGCTGGACGCAATAAGTGGTGCCAAAACCCAGGAACTGTCATCACACCAGCGCAAGGAAGATCCCTCATTCACGGGGCAGAATCAGAACTGTGGGACAAAAGGCTCTACAACATACGTACAATCTTGAAATTTCTCCAGAGTTAGAAGCCCTTTTGATTGTTTGCATGGCGATTACACTTTTCCTTTTGGTTTCGTTTTGTTTCCACCACTGGAACTGTTGACTGGTTCTTAGTTGCAGTCAGGCCTGGACGGCGCCTGGACAGCAACCAATTTCAGGCCCGGTCAGGCCTGGACAGCGGCAGTATGGGAATCTCCCATTCTATAGTAGTGGGCTTACGCTCAGTCCTGAAGCAGTGTGGCCTAAAAATCGCCTCTAAGACCTAAGAGGGATTTGTCAGAGAGATAGACCGTGTTGTACCATGGTATGCTTGCTCATTGTCATTAACTGTCGCCTCTTGGGACAAACTGAAAGGAGATCTAGTTAGGGAACAGCAGAAAGGCAAACTTAAAGCAGGGATTATGCTGCTATGAAATTGGTGAAATCATGTTTAACAGATGAGGATTGTCAGCAAATGGTAGAAGCAGGGCAGAAAGTTCTGGACGAAATTCAAGAAAGTCTATCAGAGGTAGATCAGGGAGAGAGAGTAAAAATAGAGAGGAAACAAAGTGCACTGAAGAATTTAGGCCTTTCCATGAGCCTTGAGACAGAGGAAAAGAGAATGTCAGGGAAAATACCTGGGGAGAGATTAGAAAAAGGGATGGAAAGGGAGAGAAGAAGGGAGATCGAGCTGGAGAGGCACATAAGGAAAGAAGCCTCTACCCACCACTAGATGAGTTTAAGCAGCTAGCTGTCAGTAGCTCAGAATCAGATAAGGAACTTAGCTCCTATGAGGAAACAGACTTAGAGAAGAAAGCGACAGGTTGTGAGGGAGAAAGATACCAGTCAGATGAAAGACGAGTTAATCAGTTACAGAATAATATGAAAGCAGCTAGAGACAAATGTCAAATCATTGCGCAGTCTTCGGATATGCAAATTCAGGGTTCTAGTGCACCTCCGCCTTATGTGCAGAGGCACCATTCTGAGCCTTATGTGCAGAGGTATCATTCAGACTCATTTATACCAAAAGAGGAACAGAGGAAGATACAACAGGCATTTCCAGTTTTTGAAAGAGCTGAGGGAGGGCGTGTTCACGCTCCAGTAGAATATATACAGATTAAGGAGCTTGCAGAAACAGTCCGTGTTATGGAGTCAGAGCTAATTTCACTGTAGCACAAGTTGAAAGGCTTGCAACTCACACTATGACTCCTGGTGATTGCCAGACTGTAGTAAAAGCTGCAGCCCCCAGTATGGGGATGTATCTTGAATGGAAAGTTTTCTGGCAGGACTCCTGTCAGACGCAGGCAAGGGCCAATGCCACCATGGAAGGAAACCAAAGGACATGGACATTTGAATTGCTTACAGGTCAGGGACAGCATGCTGCTAACCAAACAGATTATTATTGGGGAGCATACGCCCAGATCTCAGCTGCCACTGTTAAGGCATGTAAGGCACTCTCTAAGAAGGGAGAGGCAAGTGGGCATTTGACCAAGATCACTCAGGTCTACCAGGAGTCATACTCAATTTTTGTGGCTAGAATGACAGAGGCAGCAGGGAGAATATTTTGAGATACAAAAGCAGCTATGCCTTTAATTGAACAGTTGATATATGAACAGGCTACCCAGGAATGCAGGGCAGCTATTACACCTGGAAAAGGCAAGGGACTGCAGGACTGGTCGAAGGTTTGCCGTGAACTTGGTGGGCCACTCACTAATGCAGGTTTAGCAGCTGCCATTCTACAAGTGCAAAAATGCCCTGACATGGCTGAGCTCAAACTCTGCTATAATCGTGGCAAACCGGGACACTTAAAAAAGGACTGTAGAGCCCTTGTTAAAAGGAGAGCACCAGGATTGTGCACTAAGTGTGGAAAATGATATCATTGGACTAGCGCTTGTCGTTCAATCAGGGACATTCGAGGCAGGCTCCTGCAGCCAGGATTCCCTCAAGCAGTAGATAATGACACCATTTCAAAAAACCAGTACAGGGCCCTCAGGTCTTAGGGCCCGAAAACATACGGGACCACGACAGGCGAAAGGTGGACCCCACAGTCCGCAGGGCAACAGAAGGCTCAGCTGGATTGGACCTCCATACCACCACTCAATTCATGCTGATCCCTCAAATGGGAGAGCAGCCTATTCCTACTGACTATAAAGGACCTCTGCCATCTGGGAGTGTCGGCCTAATATTGGGAAGGGCTTCCCTTTCACTACAAGGTCTTATTGTTCACCCTGGAGATGTAGGTCAAGATTATGAAGGGGGACTTCAAGTTCTCTGTTCCTGTCCTCAGGGTGTCGTTTCTATTTCACAAGGAGATAGAATAGCTCAGTTAGTAATTCAGCCAAGCCTACATGGCTGTTTTCCCTCTTCTGGTGTCCCTCAAGCTACCAGAGGGATTGGTTCTACTGGAAATGATTCGGCCTATTTAATAATGCCTTTAGATTCCAGGCCTTCTTTAGAGTTAGTTATAGAAGGGAAACAATTTAAGGGGATTTTAGACACAGCAGCAGACAAAAGTATTATTTCTTCTCACTGGTGGCCGAAAACTTGGCCAGTTATTCAGTCATAACATTCTTTGCAAGGTTTCGGTTATCAGTCCTGTCCCACTATTAGTTCCCGTTCTTTGAGCTGGACAGCGCCTGAAGGTCAAATGGGATGATTCACTCCTTATGTCTTACCACTCCCAGTAAATCTCTGGGGGAAAGACATCTTACAGGCACTAGGACTGACCTTAACTAATGCATGCTCGCCAAAAGCTGTTCGAATGATTAAGAAAATATGCTATAAAGAAGGAAGGGGATTAGGAAAAGGAGAGCAGGGTAAACTTGAACCTATCCCTCAAAAAGGTAATAATGGGAGACAAGGTTTGGATTTTTTCTAGAGACAGCTGTTGAGGGTTCCATGCCCATACCATGGCTTACAGAGGAATTTGTATGGGTTCCCCAATGGCCTCTCTCCTCTGAAAAATTAGAAGCAGCCACAAAACTAATTTCTGAACAGCTACACTTGGGGCATTTAGAGCCTTCTAACTCACCCTGGAATACACCTATTTTCGTAATTAAGAAAAAATCTGGCAAATGGCGCTTATTACATGATCTTAGAGCAATTAATGCGCAAATGCATCTGCTTGGACCAGTTCAGTAAGGGCTACCATTACTTTCTGCCTTACCCAAAAATTGGGAAATTATAATCCTAGACATTAAAAATTGCTTTTTCTCTATACCTTTATGCCCTCAAGATAGGCAAAGATTTGCATTTACGATCCCAGCCATTAATTACTTAGAGCCAGATCAAAAATACCAATGGAAGGTCCTACCTCAGGGGATGGCGAATAGCCCCACCATGTGTCAACTGTATGTACAATTGGCACTTAAGTCAGTTAGAGAACATTTTCCATCATTACAGGTGATAATTTATATGGATGACATTTTGATTTGCCATAAAAATTCAGAGTTATTGCAAGATGCATACCTTATATTAATAAAAACGTTAGGGCAATGGGGATTGCAGGTGGCCACCGAAAAGGTGCAAGTTGCTCAAATGGGAGCCTTCCTAGGGTCACTTATTTATCCTGACAAAATTGTTCCTCAAAAATTAGAGATTCGCAAAGATCAACTACATACCTTGAATGATTTTCAAAAATTGTTAGGAGATATTAATTGGCTGAGACCCTTTTTGAAAATTCCATCAGCAGAATTAAAGCCCTTATTTGACATATTAGAGGGAGATACCCATATCTCCTCCCACAGAGCACTTACCCCAGCTGCATGTCAAGCTTTACAAATTGTAGAAAAGGCCCTACAAGATGCTCAATTACAACGCATTGACGAGTCAAAGTCATTTGAATTGTGCATATTAAAAACTGCACAGTTACCAACAGTGGTCTTATGGCAAAATGGGCCCTTGTTGTGGGTCCATCCTAATGCTTCCCCTGCAAAAATCATTGAGTGGTATCCTAATGCAGTTGCTCAACTTGCACTTACGGGGATAAAAGCAGCCATTACTTATTTCGGGTAAGAACCTTATATAGTAAGTGTACCTTATACTTCTGCTCAAGTTCAAACCCTGGCAGCAACAACCAACGATTGGGCAGTCTTGATTGCCTCCTATTCAGGACAAATTGATAACCATTATCCAAAACATACAATTTTACAATTTGCCTTGAGCCAAGCTATAGTGTTTCCAATAATAACAGTCAAACACCCACTTCCGGATGGGGTAGTAGTGTATACAGATGGATCCAAATCTGGTATAGGTGCATATGTAGTAAATGGCCAAGTAACATCTAAACAATATAATGATTCATCACCCCATGTTGTAGAGTGTTTGGTAGTTCTAGAAGTCCTTGAAACTTTCCTGGGACCGCTCAATATTGTATCTGATTCCTTATATGTGTTCAATGCAGTTAATATGCTTGAAGTTGCAGGCTTAATTAAACCAACTAGTAAGCTTGCTCACATTTTTCAAAAGATTCAGTCAGCCTTGTTATACAAAAGACATCTTGTCTATATTACTCATGTTTGAGGTCATTCTGGCCTTCCTGGCCTCATGTCTCATGGAAATGACTTAGCAGACAAAGCCACTAGAATCGTGGCTGCTGCTTTGTCCTCACAGGCAGAGGCTGCAAGAGAATTTCATGAATGCTTTCATGTGACACCTGAGACATTACACCACCGTTTTACTTTAACCAGGAAAGAATCTCGTGACATTGTCACCCAATGTCAAAACTGTTGTCAATTTTTACCTACTCCTCATGTAGGGGTAAATCCTCGTGGCGTCAGGACATTACAGGTCTGGCAAATGGATGTCAGTCATATTTCCTCCTTTGGGAGAAATCAATATTTACATGTTTCTAATGACACCTGCTCTGGTGTAATATTTGCCACACCTTTAACAGGTGAAAAAGCCTCTCATGTTATACAGCACTGCCTAGAAGCGTGGAGTGTGTGGGGCAAGCCCACAATTCTAAAAACGGATAATGGGCCAGCATATAATTCTACTTAATTTCAACAATTTTGTCATCAAATGGATGTCACTCATTTGACTGGCCTTCCTTATAATACTCAAGAACAAGGCATTGTGGAATGTGCCCACCGCAAACTCAAATCTTATAAAACAGAAAGGGGGAGTTGATGAGACTCTGCCCTCAGTGCCAAGAGTAGCAGTATCTATGGCACTCTTTACACTTAATTTTTTGAATCTCGACGAGCAGGGACACTCTGCAGCTGAGCGACATAGCTCAGACCCTGATAGACCAAAAGAAATGGTCAAAGGGAAGGATGTTTTAACTGGTCAGTGGAAAGGCCCGGATCCTATCTTAATCAGATCCTGGGGAGCTGTTTGTGTTTTTTCATAGAGTGAAGACAACCCATTTTGGCTGCCGGAATGACTCATCCCCAGGATATTCATCAAGGATGGTGCAGAAGATGCTGACCTCCCGAGGACTGTTCCTGATCCTGACAATGCTGAACTTGTCTCAGGTTCCTAGTATAATGGGCCAGCAGAGATGGGCTATTCTCTCAACTTTCCCTAAACCAATGCCAGTTCGCTATGATGCTATAGTTTTTCCAAAATTCTTTACTACTGATAAAACAGTGGATTTGCCATATTTACCCTATGATCCCAACCCGAGCACCATTAGGAGAAAATCGCACTTTACTAGAACAGGGTTCTTTATGTTTTCGAATTAATGGACCAGGAAATTGTATCAACCTCACAGCCCGAGCTTTGGGGAAGTTTAATGAGCATAGAGGAGGTTGCATGAGCACAACCCAAGATACTTCCAATGTAGAGATAACCTTTACAAATCGGACCTTTTGGCACGAGGTAAATTGGGTTAATGGTACATTTCTACCACCTAACTTTTCAGACAAAAAACGTCCACACCAACCAAAAATAGCCCCTCATTGTAGTTTGGAAGATGAAGGGCTGATCCTGCCTTGGTCTGATTGTCAATCCTCCATCACTCATTGGGCAGATCAGAGTAAAACCTTTTCCTTTTCTCCCAACATGATAGATAACCCAGAGAAGGAATTTGTTATGAAAAAGGGACTTTTCATACAGGACATTAGAATGCAACCCTTTCACAAGTGGGTGCTTTGTGGAGTCAATGGCAGTTGTACAGAACTCAATCCTTTGATCTTTATCCAGGGAGGAGCAGTTGGAAAGGCTTCTTTTACTGGCATCTCAAGATTTGCTCAGTATTGGGGAATACATGATGCCTCCCTGGACTCTTATGGATATAGTAATACCAGTGCAGAGATCACTGGGTTTAATAAAACTTTGGTAAACCAGATTAATTATCCATCTACCACAGTCTGTGTTTACCCCTCTTTCTTGTTTATTCTTTCAAATGATTCATTTGAAATCTGTTCCAATGATAATTGTTGGATTTCTCAATGTTGGGATGTAACAAAGAACACCCGTGCCATGGTGGCATGGATCCCACGTTGGATCCCTGTTCTGGTGGATACACCCTCCATCTTATCTATGTTTTGAAAAAAGAGAGATTTTGGCATTACTGCTGCCGTGATAATAGCAATTCCAGCCAGTGCAGCTGCTGCTACAGCTGCAGGGTATGCTATGTTTAGTGCGGTTCAATCAGGCACAAAATTAAATCAGCTTTCAGCAGATCTGGCTGATGCCATCACTGTCCAAACTTCTGCTAGTACCAAGTTAAAGGGAGGGCTGATGACTTTGAATCAGTGCCTTGACCTGGCGGAAGAACAGATAGGTGTTCTATACCAGATGGCCCAGTTGGGTTGTGAAAGAAAACTGGAAGCTCTGTGCATTACCAGTGTCCAATATGAAATTTTACTTATGCAGCTAATATGTCTAGACAGGTTTCTTTATATCTTGCAGGAAACTGGTCTGAAAGATTCGATGAGACCCTTGAGGTCCTTAGAGCGGCCGTTCTAAAGATCAACTCAACACGAGTGGACCTGTCATTGACAGAGTTCCTCTCCTCCTGGATTTCATCTGCCTTTTCTTATTTTAAGGAATGGGTGGGGGTAGGTTTATTTGGCGTTGCCACCTGCTGTGGACTTGTGGTCATGCTCTGGTTGGTTTGCAAGCTCAGAACCCAACAAACACGTGACAAGGTTTTGATAACCCAAGCACTTGCTGCCATCAAGCAAGGGGCCTTCCCTGAAATCTGGCTATCTATGCTCAAAAATTAATTGACATTGGTGGCTGTCCTCTTTTATAGAGTTCGCCCTAGTTTATTTAGTAGTTAATGTCACATAGCACTGTGGTATCCAGGGACGGGCAACTTTCCTCATGCACAGATCAACCTAAGACACGGGGCCCGGTGGCGATAGGGTTACCCTATGACAGGAAAGGCTGTGACATTGAAGGAATGACCTAAGACAGGAGCCACAGTGGATGGGCAAAGTTACACAGGCCTAGACCAGCCTCAAGTTTTAATAAAATAAAAAGGGGAAGATGTGGAGAGCAGGTACTTACTGCGAGCAATCTCGTGCATGCCACCAGTAATCTCTGAGGAGAGCCGTGTGTGCCGCGAGCAATCGCCATTATAAGATGGCGCGGGCCTCCGCTGTGGCTAACTAGTAAAGAAGCCTTGTACGAAGGTGCGAGAGTGAATTCACTCCTAGTCACTCCCATTCTCGGGGTGAAATAGTCAAGTGATGGGCAAGCAATGAATCAGGAGCTGTCATGCCATATCAGGTGCTGAAATGTCACGCTGCAGGTTATAAAAGCAGCGCCATTTTCCCGGTTCGGGATCTTCCTGATAAGCAAGCAATAAAGCTCTTGCTGTGGAAGATTCTAGTTTGTTGTATTTTTCTTGCCGGTCGAGCGGGACGCAATAGTGAATAGCTTTTACCTCCCTGCTGTTGCTCTCCTAGTACTGACCAGAAACTGAGGTGCCATTTCCAGCAGACTGTGCTAGGACATAGTCATAGAACACATCTTCCTTCAAAAGCAGCTTCTAGGCTTCATTGGAAAAAACTTAAATCTGTGAATATTGGGAACAGAGTCTGTACATAGCTCAGTTGACAGAGTGACTGCCTAGCATTTAGCATGCCTAGGACTCAGTGATTAGTGCTGTCTTTACTTTATTGCCTTTGGTGGGTCTACTTATTATATTGTAATACACTTGGGATCATAGAAAGGGATATCATGATGACCTAAGACCAAGACTGTCAATGATGTTGGTTAGAGTCTTCTCTTGTATCCTCAGGCTAAAGAGACCTGATACCAGAGTGACTCACATTACTGAGAAACTCAAGTTTCTATTTCATTTCTTTTTAAGGCCTCTTAATTCAAAGAGTCATTGCCATTACAAGGTGTAACCATCACACACTTTATCTCTTTTATCTAGGTGATTTCCCAGTGTTCTTTACTTGGTTCATCAGCTCTAGGATTCAATGCAAAATAGCAACCAATAGTATTAAAATCTTGGATAGAACAGATATATAACAGTAATTACTTTGCCTGAATATATTAGTACAAAATCTGACATAACTGAACAAATGGAAACTAGGCTTGTGTCATGGATTAGAGGGCCTAGATCTTTTTCACAGCAGGTTATGCACCCTTTAGGATCCTCTGTAGAAACAATGAGGTACAATGGTCACTGATCATTCTTAACAGAGAGGCCCTTCTCTACAGGTAACAGATTCCTAGATCCACATTAAGTTGATTCCTGCTAAGACGGTCTATAGTGTATGACCATGTTAAATTCATGCAGGAAGCTACTGAAAAACAAAGCATTGTTCCAATCAGCAACAGACAGGACACAGAGCTCTGAGTATACAGCCAAGGGGAAATTTAAGTCATAGGGCTTAGGCTAATATCCTCTGATCTAAATTGTTCTGATCATGTCTTAATAGCTATGTATCTTAGTACCTGAAAACTATTTCTCTACATTCATTTGCTTATTCATGATTGGAATATATATTGTACGCTTTCTCATTTCGTGGTATGTTAAATTTGGAACTTGGTATAAAACTGTTAATAATCCGAATGTGCAGTATTCAATTGCATTATATATGCCTTAAACACCATGAGAAGGAAGGAAATGAATATAATAAATCTTTTTTTTTTTTTGCCATGTAATACAAACTTATTCAGAAAACCTACTGAAAGACCCCCGTGGGGAGTCCCTTCTTGGGCAAGCGCGCACCCAGTAGGACACTGAGACCGAACTCACTGTAATTATACAAGGCTTTAATGGCGTACAAACACACAAACAACAAAGGTTCGCTCAAGCCAGAATGCTGAGGACGAAACTCATGCACCGCGCAGGGGGCAGGGGAGTTCAACCCCAGCCCAAACTTTTTACAGGCTTATAAAGGCAAAAACCACAAACCAAAAACAGGGGAGCCAAAAGAATTTGCGCCATTACACATAATTGGCTTATTTAAATGGCGGCAGGATGATTACAAATTAGCAGGGTAATATGTACCTGCTAAAATGGAGAAAGACACAAGGGCTTGGGACTTCTCGAGGTCAGCAGGACACCTGGTCAATGTATGATTTATGGGGTCTATAGGGAGGTGCCATCCTGCCAGATGGCCATTTGGTCCGCCCTGATAGCAGTGGCTAGTTCCTGCATTCTCTTTTTAATCTTTTATGGCCGGAAATTCTTAGCTACAGGGTGAGTATGGCTGTGCCTGGACCCGCCTGGGTCTATTCTTCAGCGCTGAATTCCTTGAACTTACATACCACAATGCTATAAGACCCAAAATTATAAGTTTTTGCTGTTCATTACCCACTTCTTTTAGTGGATAGCTCTAATCTTAGAACGACCTTTCTTCTTGTTGATATTGCTGTCTGAGGACCATGACTTGTATGGTGTTTATTTTAACAAAAGCAACCAGCTTATTTAAAATACATGGCCCAAAAAAAAGCAGGAGGAAAAAATAATCAGAGGGCCTGCCAGGGTGGAATCAGTGTCGTAAAACAGGGAGACCTGTTAAACCAATTTTCATACCATCCTTAATACGCTTCTCTTTCTTTGCTTCATTTTTCTAACCTTTCTCTGAGCTTAGCCATGGAGTCCCTGATAAGACCAGAATGGTCTACATAAAAACAACACTCTTCTTTTAGTGCAGCACAGAGTCCACCTTCTTTGAGAAAAAGTAGATCTAGCCCCCTCCTGTTCTGTAGGGAGGTCAAAGATTCTTCAAGTTTGGTGATGGACTGCTCTAGTGCTCCTAGGTCTGCATCCATAGCGGTTGTGCAATTCATGAAAATAGTTGGGGGTCTGTATCAAGGCAGTTGTGCCTGTGCCGACCCCAGCTGCTGTTCCTAGACCCAAAAGCACTGCTAAGGTCATGGTAATGGGTTCCCTTTTATACCGGGTCCAGTGGTTGAATCCATTGACAAAAAACTGTCATCATGATACAGAAGCCTAGGAACCCTCTGAACTAAACGACAATAATCTTTAGAAGTATTAAAAACAGATGTAAATACACAGGGAGTGAGTCCAGTGTTGCAAGCCCATACTGTGACTAAGGGAGGGACTAAGTACTGACCTCTATTACTGGAAGACTGGAGATGATGAGTCTGATTACAGAGTTACCCTTTGTCATGTGGGACTTGTTCCAGGCAAAGTCCATTTCCCGAGACAGCTGCTAATGTTAGTTTTCTGTTTTCTCCCCAAGGACACTGAGAATTGTCCTCAGCCTTATTGTTTGTCTTGACTTGAGCAACTCCCTCATAATATGAGGGATTGGAGGCATAACACAGCCAACAAGACTTAGTGATGTTGGGATTGGTACAATTGCGTACCAAAAAGCCCCCTGTACCAGACTAAACAGACGGTTTTCAGTATCTGGGGGAGTAGGGGCAATGTAAGTTTCAGGTCTGAGGAAGGGGTATAGACTTCTGTTGGAATAGCTGGAACAACTAGGGTAGGTCCGGGAAATGTAGGTCTGGGAAGGGGCATTGGAGGTTTTTTAACAAGAACGGGGGTAGGTCCTACTGCCTGGGTTGGGGGACACTTCATCTTTAGCCGTATCTTAAATGTGAATCCAGGGCCTGTCCCTGTCACATAAAATGTTAGGCCCCACAGTCTTCCCCTTATCCAATCTTTTTTGTCTCTTTTGCTTTTTGAGTAAAAGTGATGTTTAAGGAATCATGGCCCTTATTTCATCTGGATACTATAATAATATCAAGCTAGAGGAAGGGTCCCAATGGGTGGTACCAGTGGTTTCACATCTCCACTGACTACAGAAGATGCCCTCTATTCCCCCACACCAGCGAGCCTCTTTTTTATTTGCCCTATCCCTGGGACAGACATAAAAGGGCTCCTGACAAAGTCTCCTCTGTTGAGACCTGCTACTACAGCCTGGTATATCTGCAATGTACTTTCCTTGGGAACTTAACCCCTGGTGATATGGCTGCTTGTGATAGATTACCTCATCTTGGGGCACCGTTTCATGTGACTCTTCAGGGATATCCCAGGCATCTAATCCATCTATCAGGGCACAGATTTCAGGAAACAGAGGGGGACACCATGTATAAGGGGGGGGGGGCTTTGAAGTACTCCATAGAGTATCTCCAGCTTGAGAGATGGCCTCCCATGTCAGGGTCATAAGAGTGTGAGGATTATTACCCAAGGTTGGTGTACAGCGAAGGCACAGTTTAAGAGAATTATCAGTAGCAGCCACTGTCCAATTTTCTCTGAGGTCGTCTTCATCCTGGTTGGGTGCCTTTTTTTATGTGGGATGCGTGGATCCAGGCAGCGATCCTGTCTACCTTTGCGACCTCGGCGCTGGTCAGCAGCACTAGATAAGGTCCCTTCCACCATGGCTCATGCATGCCAGCTCGATGTTGTCAGACCAGAACTGAGTCCCCGACCTGGAACCTGTGGGGCACTGCACTGCTCCCTGGTGTGTATGCTTCTTTAATCTGGTCCCAGATCTGTGTTCTGACAACTTCTAAGGCCTTTAAATGGGTAAACAGAGAAGAGGGTGAGGAAGAGTCAGCACTGGAATACAATATCTCATCAGACTCGGTCAAGGGGGGTGGTCCCCCATGTAGAATTTCATAAGGAGTAATGCCGAAACACCCAGGTGTGTTTCGGGCCCTAAGGAGCACAAAGGGAAGGAGGGTCACCCAGTCTTTACCACTGGTCTCAAAAGCTAATTTAATTAGGGTTTCTTTTAGAGTCCTGTTCATTCCTTCTACCTCTACTGATCTCTGGGGTTTATAAGCACAATATAACTTCCAATTGTTCCCCAAATGTGTGGCTAATTCCTGACTTACCTGGGCAACAAATGCAGGCCCATTTTCCAAGCATATTACACTGGGGATCCCAAACCTAGGTAGGATCTCTTCAACGATCTTCTTGGTCACCACCTGAGCAGTTTCAGACTTGGTGGGGAAGGCTTCTACCCATCCTGAGAAAGTGTCTATGAAAACTAGTAACTATTTATTACCATATTTTCCTGGTTTGATCTCAGTGAAGTCTACTTCCCAGTAAACTCCAGGTCTATCCCCCAGTTGTCGTTTTCCTTGTTCATTAAAGGGGCGTGCAGCATTAATTAGGGAACACACTTGCAGGATTTAGTTACTTGTTCGTCTAGTAGCCTGAGCACATAATAGTTTGAGGACTGGATTAAATCACACAATTTCTTTGCTCCCTGATGTGTCAGGGGATGGATGCGTTTTACATATGCCTTTCCTTCTCTATAGGGCAAAATAATTTTTCCTTCTTTTGTTCTTGCTATCCCATGGTAGCTAAATCCTTTGGACTTCCCTTGTTCTTCAAGATCTTCAATCATCTCATAATCTTTGGAGGTGTATTCAAAACTGATCTCTGGGGTCCCTTTTGGTTCTTCTATACTCTCTACAGGCAGCGCAGGGATGCCTTGTACCACCTGTTTGGCCACCCAACCTGCCATCTGATTTCCCTGGGCTACAGCACCTTGCCCCTTTTGATGGCCAAGGCAGAGGATGATGGCCACTTTCTTGGGCATGTGTATAGCCTCTAGGAGGGCCAAGATTTCTTCTTTATTTTTGATTTCCTTGCCTGCCAAAGTAAGTAGCCCCCTTTGTCTATAGATGTCCCCATGAATGTGAGCTGTGGCAAAAGCATAGTGGCTGTCAGTGTAAATATTGATTGCCTTACCTTCTGCCAGCCGCAGAGCTTTAGTTAGCGTCAGGAGCTCAGCCTTCTGAGCCGAAGTTCCTTCTGGAAGTTAACTTGCCCAAATTACATGTTTTCTGTCAACCACTGCCTCTCCTGCTCTTTATTTTCCCTCCACCACAAAGCTGCTACCATCTGTGTACCTGTCAGGCACACCTGGCCAAGTTTGGTCAGTCAGATCCTTTCTCGATCCAGTTTCTTCATCCAGGATATCAGCACATTGGTGTACCCAGGTAGAGTCATCCGTCTTGGGGAGAAGGGTGGTAGGATTGTGGATGGCAGGTAGGTCAAAAGTCACTCGGTCATTTAGCAACAGGCTCTGGTAGTGGGTCATCCGGGCATTTGTCATCCAATGGTCAGGGGGCTGTCATACAATACTCTTTAACGCATGGGGAGTGATTACACTCACATGCTGACCTAGAGTAAGCTTGCCAGTATCTTTAACAAGTAGGGCTACTGCAGCGATGGCTTTTAGGCAGGAGGGCCATTCACTGGCAACTGGGTCCAATTTTTTAGACAGGTAGGCCACTGGCCTCTTCCAGGGCCCCAGAGTCTGAGTCAGGACTCTGCGGGCTACTCCAGCTGGCTCATCAACGTATATGGTGAAAGGCTTAGTCAAATCTGGCAGGGCCAAAGCCTGGGCTGCAAGCAGAGCAGCCTTTATGCTGTTAAAGGCTTTTTGGTGTTCCTCTGTGCAGGTGAACGGGACTTTTTCTTTAGTGAGTGGGTACAGAGGTGCCGCCAACATTGTGGACCCTGGTATTCAGAGTCTACAAAAGCCTGCCGTTCCCAGAAACTCACGTGCTTGTCACAGAGTGGTGGGGGTTGGGATCTGCATCACAGTCTTCTTTCGAGCTTCGGTGAACCACTGCTTTCCTTCTCGGAGGGAGTATCCTAGGTAGGTCAGGTCCATATGGCATAGCTGAGCTTTCTTAGTGGTACACCAATTCACTTTTTTCATTTAGAAGCTTCTTGATCCTGTCAAGGCACAGTTCCTGGGTTGAAGCTGAAAGGATTAAATCATCTCCATACTATAGGAGAGAAATTTGGAGGTTCTGTTCCCTAAAGGGCATAAGGTTGTGGTGGACCACTTCATCAAAACAAAGTGGGTGAATTTTTGAACCTCTGTGGCAGCCTAGTCAAGATTAGCTGACCCGTATATCCTCCTTCAGGGACTCGCCACTCAAAAGCACACAGAAGTTGACTGTTCAGGTGTAATCTGAGACAGAAAAAGGCATCTTTCAAATCCAGGACAGTGTACCAGGACCGTTCAGGTGGTAAGGAACTCAGCAAGTTGTGAGGGTTGGGCACAGTTGAGTGAATGTCCTGTACCCGCTTATTGACTTTTCTTAAGTCCTGGACAGGCACATAGTCATTTGTCCCAGGTTTACACACTGGCAGGAAGGGGGTATTCCAATTGGACTGGCACGGGACCAATATACCCTGTTATAGCAGTCTCTGGATATGTGGTCGAATGCCGTTTTTAGCCCCTTGACTCATGGGGTATTGCCTGACTGAAACGGGTTTGGCAGCCATTTTTAGCTCGACTATGTTGGGTGGCACTTGCCTAGCTAATTCCATCCCAGCCTGCTCTGCCCAAACCTCTAGAAAACCTGTCAATCATTCTTTTAAGGGTAAAGTCTCAGATTTCTGTTCGTGGAGGTGATATTCTTCTTCTAAATTTAAAACTAAGCATGCCACTGGATTCTTCTTCCATGATACCTCAGGTCCGTCAGAAGTAAACTGGACTTGTGCTTTCAATTTTTTCCAAAGTTCCCAGCCTAGCAGGGGTGCTGGGCACTCAGGTATCACAAGAAAAGAATGTGTCACTTTATTTTTTCCTATGTCTAAAATCCTTTTGGTTGTCCAGGGATAAAGCTTGCTACCAGTGGCTCCCATAACTAAAATCTTCTTTGATCCTAATTGTCCTAAAGGTTCAGTCAAGACTGAATATTCAGCTCCTGTGTCTATTAGAAAATTAACGGGGGTCCCCTCCACAGAGTGGGTTACCCTAGGCTTGGGGAGGGGGACCGAGCCCCGACTTCCCTTGTCTTCTTCAAGGGCAGATACTTTGGGGCCCCTCTGCTTCTTCTTTGGGCAGTCTCTGGCCCAATATTCTTTTTTCTTGCAGTATGTGCATTGGTCTTTCTCAAGTGGAGGTCTCTGTTTTCCTGGGGGTCTTCTTGTCCTGTTGCGCAGGTTCCCTGACTGACCCTTCTCTGAACTTTCTCCACCTACCACTGTAGCCAAAATCTTAGTCAAGTTCCTATCCTGCTGGCGTTCATGCCGGATTTCTCTTTCCTCTACCTCTTTCTCTTCTCTCTCTTGCTTTTCTTCCTCAGTCTCTCTCTTGTGGTATACTTTCTCAGCTTCTTTTACTAAATCTTGCAGAGTATAATCTTGGAGACCCTCTAACCTCTGTAACTTTCTCTTAATATCAGAGGCAGACTGACCAATAAAAGCTATGGCTACAGCTGCCTGCTGTCCCTCCTAAGAGGGATCAAATGGGGCTATCTCCTATAAGACTCCATTAGTCGTGCTAAGAAAACGGAGGGCAGCTCCATTGAACCCTGAAGGACTTCTCTTACCTTGGCCAAAATGGTGGGTAACCCTGCAGCCCGCTCTATCCCTGCCACTAGAGTCCATCAGTAGACTGTGAGACGCTCCCTATCTTTCACAGTATTGAACTCTCAGGCAGAACGGGCCAAGGGGAAAGCTGCATTTATAAGGTTGGGGAGATTAGTGGGGGTCCCATCTGGTCCTGGGACGTTTTTATCTGGCTTCTAGCAGGATCCTCTCTCTCTCTTCAGTTCTAAAGGGGACCTGCAAAAGTTGCTGGCAGTCATCCCAAGTGGGCTGGTAGGAGAACATTAGGAACTCAAGGAGTCCTGTTAAGCCTGAGGGATTCTATGAGAAAGAGGAGTGATTAGTTATACATATCTGTTATACATATCTGCCAACATATCTATCAATGAAAATGGCCAGTACTGCAATGGGACTAACTGCCCCGGGGCATGGGAAGGTCCTCCTACATAAGCTCTTAAAGGCAAAGCAACAGTGGATCTGGTTTAGATTCACTTCCCTCTGAACTATGGCCTTTGCAGCTAGGAGTCCCTCCCAACTGTCCTGTCACAGAGGCCACCCTGTGGTCTGCTGGGGTGGACAGTTGTGAGGGATCAGGATTAGAAGTTCTTTGGGGGTAAGGGGGTGGGAAGGAGTCAATGAAAAAGGCATCATCAATTTCAGGATAGATCCTCAGGGGGGCCGATGGAACGTGCTCTGGCAGACCCGCATGCATCATTTTCGGTTTCATGGCTACTGCCACCATCGCTGCCTCAGCTCCGGAAGTCCAGGAACCCAGTCAGGGTGGCAGATTTTGTACCAGATCCTGCCACACAATTATATAAGGTACCGGATCAGGATGCCCTCCTGCAGTCTGAAAAATAACTTGACACCTAGAATAACAGGCAGGCTAAAATTTCCCTGCGAAGGCCAGCCCACACCAAAAGCTGGCCATTTAGAGGAGCAAAAAGTTTGCCAAGGTCCCTTCTTGACATCAAAGAAAAGATTGTTGGCCCTAGTCATAACGTCTGTTCAATGGTTCTGAGTAAGTGTTAGTGGGGTCGTCACAGTCTTTCCCATGTTAAGCTCTGTCACACACATGTTAAAAACGATTACAAAGGCTACAAGACTCAAAAGCAAAACCGGTTGCCTACTCTGTGTCAACCAGAGTTCCTGAAAAGAATCAGACGGCCTAGTAACAGGTCTCAGAAACAGATCGTCAAGGAGAAAATTTATCCCTGACTTTTCCCGAGGAGGTTCACTAGGCATCCCTGGCCCTCCCCCTGACTTCCCTGAAAGTCTCCCAGGGCGAACAAATGGTGGACACCTAGACACATCTGTCCTTATCCACTTTGGTCTCCCTTCGAAGCACTGTCTCATAAGAGAGTTTGCAAAACTGAAACTGTGATCTCACAAGATTTTCAGACAGAATATAGAGACAAAAACAAGACAAGATAGAGGGCCTTACGTCCAAGTGGGTCTAGGACCCCTCGGTGGTCACGCATCTCCCAGCCAATGCACCACATGAAAGACCCCTTCAGTGAGTCCCTCTTCAGGGAGGTGCGCACCCAGTAGGACACTGAGGCGGAACTCGCTGTAACTATACAAGCTTTAATCTCACACAAACACACAAACAAAAAAGGAGCGCCCAAGCCAGCATGCTGGGGTCGAATCTCATGCACTGCGCAGGGGGCAGGGAAGTTCAACCCCGGCCCAAACTTTTTACAGGCATATAAAGGCAAAAACCACAAACCAAAAACAGGAGAGCCAAAAAAATTTGGGCCATTACACATGATAGGCTTATTTAAATGTTGGCGGGATGATTACAAATTAACAGGGTAATATGTGCATGCTAAGGTGTAGGGAGGCACAAGGGCTTGGGACTTCTCGAGGTCAGCAGGACACCTGGTCAATGTATGATTTATGGGGATCTATAGGGAGGTGCCATCCTGCCAGATGGCCATTTGGTCTGCCCTGATAGCAGTGGCTAGTTCCTGCATTCTCTTTTTAATCTTTTATAGCTGGACATTCTTAGCTACAGGGTGGGTTTGGCTGTGCCTGGACCCGCCTTGGTCTATTCTTCAGCCCTGTATTTCTTGAACTTACATACCACAATGCTATAAGACCCAAAATTATAAGTTTTTGCTCTTCACTACAACATCCAAGGTTTTACCTCTTAATCAGATCTCTAACTTTTTAGCTCCAAGTTAATTTGGGTTTTGCAATTTTCACAGGGTGTCTGACAATCTCAAACACTACAGCCTGCTGCTGTTCTTCAACAATTTTCTGACTGGCAACCAAGCTCCTGCTGTTTCTATCAAAGAATGTCCCACCCATTCCTCTTGTTCAAAAGTGCGGCTGGACAGGCACTCTCAGGCCAAGGAGACCTCAGTAAACTTTATCTGAACATTCAGGTGCTCTCAGGCACTCCTTTGTTGAGCCATGCCAAGGCTTTGAAAAAAAAAACAGCCCAGTGGATAAAAGTCATTTCATTTGTACCTGGCTGTCCACTTTGAACAAATGAGCAATAATTCTGTTTTTGTGAAATATAACAGGTAATGAATATTTTAGTTTCAGTCAGTGGAAACTAACGGCTGTTCCCATTAACTCTTTCACACCAATTAACATTTTTGCTTCACGGTTCCTTTAACATTTTCGATTTCCACAGTATTCACACCAGGATGAATACTGAGACATTACGACCAGGGACATCATTAGAGCAAAGGTAAACAAATCTCTCTCAACATATGTCCTTTCACAATGGAAACAGACCAGAGACCATGGGGATGCACAACTCTGAATAGTTTATAAAGGACCCTGTAGATATCTGTTCTTGTATATTGAGGGGTGTGTTTAAGTGGAAAAAACTTACAGCTGTCATTTGAGAATAACACATATAAACCTCAAGTGTTTTTTTTTTTAAATGAGAAATGTTGACAATTATGGTTCTTATACATAGGGAATATCTGGATTAAGAACTAGTCCTTACCCAGACTTCACACTTCCTCTGACCCTGACTCTGTACCTTCCAGGCTAAGAATAATCTTGATGGCCTGATTTCCCCAGTAACAGGCTATCCAGCAGAAAAGAACAACAAACTTCTCAAGATTCAACCAGTATACTAAGACATGGTTCATGTCTAATTGTTTACACAGACAGGCAGAATACAGTACCACTACCAAGATTTGGGAATAAGAAGCCAGTGTCTATGAAAATCAAAGAAACCTTCTGCAGCATCATGATCAGGAGCAGTGGAAACTGCAAGCTTTGTGGCTGCAGTGGTGAATAATTCTTCACCTGACAGCTCATCCCAGATTTATCACACTAACCTCACAGGCCACTGTGAAGAATACAAACACTTTGGATGTGGACAGCTTAAGACAGAATGCTACCCAACAGGATGCCTTACATAGGCTCTATATGGTAAGGTTGCTACAGAAAGTTAGAAGTATCTGAAGGCATTACTTGGGAACTGTGATGAGGACATCTTCTAAAGAAGTATTGTGAGACAGAAAATTTAAAAAAATGTTGATGTCTGCTTAGAAAGGGGTTTAATCTCAGGATTTGGTGATAAAATCCAGTAGATTTGAATTCAGGACTGAACTGCACAAGAAGGCCCAGAATTGCTAGGACTATACAGAAAAATCCATTTCCAGATAAGTTAAACAGAAAAAAAGGAGAGGAATGAAATGAAAAAGAAGAATGTCAGTGTCCTGATGTTAAATCCTGTATTTGTGAGCAATAATCAACAAACTTTGAAAGGAATAATGCAACAACGTGAAAAAAATGGACACACCATTTAAAATATCTTACATAAATCAGTAAAAAAACATTAAAAATATCTCACTAAAAATGGCAATATTTGCAGGGTGTTGGTGGTGCACAGCTTTAATCCCAGCACGTGGGAGGCAGACGTAGGCAGATTTCTGAGTACAAGGCCAGCATGGTCTACAGAGTGAGTTCCAGGACAGCCAGGGGCATATAGAGAATTCCTGTCTCGAAAAAATCCAAAAATCAGACCATACACACAAATAAGAAAACAAACAAACAAACAAACATAAACAAAAAACAAAACACACACACAACACACACAAAACAGAAATACAACAACATAAGGCAATATTCCCTTTCCGTTTTGTCTTGTGGTTTTCTTTTTTAAATGTGTTATTGCATCTCAGAGATGCTTCCTCCTTTATAAATACTGACATCACAAACACATCATAGATATGAACTTGCATCATCGCCACAGGTGTTTTACAACTCCTACTTCAGTGACACAAGGGACTCCACACACATACTCCTTCCATAGAGTAAATGTATCCAATATCATACAGATTATTCAAAACAATGGAAATATCTTCAAATTATCTCAACACTTATGCCCAGTGATCGGGTGTCTCAGCTTGAGGCTCCCAATGATCAATTGTTTATAAGTACTAGCTTGTAAAACTGTAAATGAGTTGTCTATCTGGAACCCTTTATAAGATCCTGTCCTCAGCAAGGATCCTGTTCAAAGCCATTAGCCACTTTTTTTTTAATGTGCACATTTAATGGGATAAAGTAATGAGACTTTCCCTAATTGTAGAAACGACCTAGTCTCTTTATTTCCCCCCACATTTTTTATTACATATGTTCTTCTTTTACCTTTCAAATTCTATCCCAAAAGTCCCCTATATCTCCTGCCCCCTGCTCACCTACCCACTCACTCCCACTTCTTGGCCTTGGCATTCCCCTGAACTGTGGAATATAAATTTTGCTAGACCAAGGGCCTCTCTTCCCAATGATAGCCGACTAGGTAATCTTCTGCTACATATGCAGCTAGAGGAACAAGTTCTGTGGGTACTGGTTAGTTCATATTGTTGTTCAACCTATAGGGTTGCAGACCCCTTCAGTTTTTGGGTACTTTCTTTAGCTCCTATATTGGGGGCCCTGTATTCCATCCTATAGATGACTGTGAGCACCCACTTCAGTATTTGCAAGGCACACTATTTCATACACTAGCAAGATTTTACTTAAGGGACGCTGATATAGTTGTCTCCTGTGGTGTTTTGCCCTCAGTCACTTCTATGCTTCATAAGAAAGAAAGCTCTAGTTGTGTGCCATGCAGATCGTGTAGAGGGCTGTCAATATCCCCTCTCCTCCAGCAAAGCCTCACAAACAGTCACAACGATTGTCTTCCAGGACAACTTTGAGTGCCTAAGATAAGGATCAAAGCACCTCTGCTTGCTCCAATGTCTAAATGTCACTGTAGATTAAGAAATTCCCTAGCAAGACCCTAAGATTTACAGTCCAGGACCATTTCAGCAACCCATTACTTTTCTAGGGTCCAAACTTGTTGCAATTCTACAGACCTATACATTGTACCCTTAGAGCCCTTCTCAAAAGCAGGCAGCAACTGTTCCAAATGCTTTCCCAAATGCAGCTAAACAGAAACAACCTGCAGAGACAGGTGATCTGCTCCTGGTTCGACCAAGGTGACTTTGCCTTTGTGTGGGGTGGTGGTGGGAGTTTACCTGCTGTGAGACCCTTTTCCTGTAGTTGTGCTCATCCACCAAAGCACTTGGAAAGACAAGGAAAGAGTTCCTCATTCAAAATCCCTCCTCCTGCCTGTGGTGTTTGTGTTTCTAAGGAGTGGTAAATTGGATCTATTTGGGGGGTTCTTTGTGTCTTTGTGAGACCACACACAGTGATTCCTCTCTCCTATACTACCTTTCCCAGAAAAATTAGAATCATAGTCTACACATCATTTCTTTTATTTTATAAACTTTGATGGTGGGTATGGTTGTTTGTGTACATGTCATTTTGCTTGGATACTTCATGTGTAAAATACCTGCAGAGGCAAGAAGAGTGCTGCTGGAAATGGAGGAAGTGAGAAAGAGAAAGGAAGAGGGGGACTGTTAATACATTTTAAAGCTTTCTAGTTAAATCCGCTCTTCAAGATAAACAATTGAAAGTGTAATTAGTCGCTGGCCTTGTTATATTAATACTGACTATAACAGTAAAGCATTTGAAATGTTTTGTAAACAATTTATTAATTTATCTAATACAGGGTAATGTGGAACTTTAAAAAACTCTTCTTTTTAAAAAAACAAAGGACAAGATAAATTATATCCCCATGCACATTATTTAAATCACACTTTAAGAACTTTGAAATTTGGATGTCAAAGAACTTAAAAATGCCTGATAATATCTTAAATAGGAGACATAATCATGTCTAGGTCAAATGAAAAAAATCTACTTATTGGTATATGGCTTGATCCTAAGTAGCTACTTTATAGGGAAAGGGACAAGAATAGGTTCTCTTCACAGAATGCTGCATATATATGAAGGCTAATTTTTGTGACAAACTAACAAGTGTGTTTGCTTAGTGCCCTGACTGTAGTGACAAGAAAGCTGAATTGGGTATATGTTTTTGACCTACCTTTGTTTATCATTTTCCCTGTTTGGACAAGCTAAGATGCTTTACTTCAAGGTTTTTAAGAATTATGGGATATAGAACAGTAGAGACTGTGTAATCTGATTTAGAAAGATTAGTCTCAAGATAGAGTTATAGTGATTCATCTTCTAACTTCACTGTGAACAGGTATCCTAATTCAATATTGGACTGGTCTATTAATAATTCCAGTATTAGAAGAATTAGGGAAGATAGCTAAAATCTTAATTAGCTAGCAAATTTAATTTGGAGGACAGCCTCCACTCCCAGAGAGGCTGCAGCCTTTCTGCAATTCTCAAAGCCACCTCTCCACACCAGAATCTCTAAGACTAAGCTTGATCATTGCTAATTTGTAACTGAATGGGGTACCTGGACTTCTCCAAAGAAACTTTCATACTGTTGCTTATCACTGTCCCACCTTTGTTTCTCAAGCAGGTCATCCAAGTCCTTCTGCCTTACTGTAGCAGATGTACAGCCTTGCCTCCAACAGTGAAGGTGGCAGTTATTGATCTTCATTCTAGTACATATTATGACTTTGGTCTGAATTGGGAATAAGGTGTGATAATGAGGGCTGGACATTCAATGACAGACATCCAGATCTCAGAACCATACCAATCTAAGACAGAGGTACATGCCAAAATCAATGACTGTTGATAACACAACACAGAGCCATGTTTTGTGTGATATATAACACAAACTAGTTGCACGTAGCATCCATAATGGAATTTGATGCTTCAGGAAGATCTAAGATTTCCTAAGGGAGGTGTGGCCTCCAGTCACCATAACTCCCAGGCAAGACTATAGAGCATAAATACATTTTATGCCTCAGTTTAGCACTTTTTAAAATATTATTAACTGGGGGGAGTATAACCTCCTCCAACCTATGCAGGTTCAGACCTTATGCCATTGAGGCAGGGCCACCTGCAGTGCAGCTCCTCAGCTAGTTTCCTTTGATGTGAAACTACCTGCCATCTGCCATGAGGCCAAATTGGTTCTCCAAGATTTTCTGTAGTTAACTGCAATCTGTGAATTTGGTGACTTAGTGCTAAAAGGCTGTGCTGACAACTTGGTATCAGGAAAGCAAGAAACTTGGCATGGCAGAGAATGGGTTTCCCCCTTTATAAGTGAAAACTTTTATTAAATATTTGAGCCTAGATCAGAAAATTGTCTTGGCTCCATTTTTCTCTCACCTATATAGTTCCCCTCTCTTTTCAGCCTCTGTTTGCCTCCCAGGTGAAACACAGTCAAGTTAGGTAAGGCCTGGTTTCCAACAGTTTTGGTCCTGATCTTTATCACATTGAACACAAGACAGAATTTTACACTAACACTAAAGATATCTGCCTGTGCTTAAAATTCTGATTACAAAACACTTCCTTTAGAAGAGTGGAGTGGTTGATGAACACCAGACACTTACTTAGCAATAGTTGGCCTATGAATTTTGAATAAATTTCTTATTATGTGGAAGATTCAAATTGAATTAAATAGTTTTAAACAAGCTAGGAAGGAAGTAGACATGAAGGAAAAAAAATTCTAGAGTAGATCAGTACTAAAACTGAAATAATCTGAGGGTTATCTGTGTGCTAGTGGGGAGGCTAGAGGGAGAGGGAGATGGAGAGGGAGAGGGACAGGGACAGGGACAGGGACAGGGACAGGGAGAGAGACAGGGACAGGGAGAGGGACTAGGACAGGGACAGGGATATGGACAAGGAAAGGGGGAAGAAGGAGGAGGCAGAGGTAGAGCAGAGGCGGAAATGCAGGTGGAGGTGGAGGCAGTGGCAGACTGAGGACCTAGAATTGCAAGCCACAGAAAGGAGTGTAATTGAGGCATTGTCTCCATAACAACTGAAAGCAACATAACCTAAGGGCATCTGTCAATTTCCTGGACAACTATTCACAAAGCTAATCTTTCAAATTCTAACCAAAATTTTCATAGAATGAGAAGATTGGGATTTCGAAATCAGGTGAACATATTTCTTATTATTCATTAGTATTTTTTACTTAAACTAGCAAAATATATGTATTCATTTTTTTAAATTTCTAATGTATTTCATTATTATTATTATTATTATTATTATTATTATTATTATTATTATTATCATTATTTTTGTTATTTTTATTACTAAAAATCAGTTTTTCAGTACAGTTCTTATTTTCCTCCTGGTTCAATTTGGTTAGAATAGTCTCTAATTTTCTCTCATTAATTAAATAGGTTGTAACTTCTTTTGCTTTTATGTTGTGAATATAAGTTATGATTGTTAAAAGCCTGTTAAATATACATGATATTTTCTAAAGCTAAAATTCATATATGTTAAAACTGTATTTAAAATCTATTTGTAATATTAACCATGGTAGAAGCAAAAAATAATCTCAAACAAAGTCCTGTATGAAAGGAAGAAGTGACCAGTTCCTCATTAGGCAGTGACCATTCCATCTCCACAGGAGAATATGCAGTGTAACTGTGGCTTCATAGAATGAATTGGGTAGTGTTACTTCTGTTTCTAATTTGTGGAACACTTTCATGAGAATTGGTATTAGTTCTTCTTTGATGGTCTGATAGAATTCTGCACTACAGCCATCTAGTCCCAGGGTTGTTTTGGTGGGAGATTATCATGATTGGTTCTATTTCTTAAGGTGTTAAGGTGCTGTTTAGATGGTTTATCTTATGGATTTGGTATATGTCTAGATAATTGCATATTTCACTCGTCTTTCGCAGCATTTTTTTTTAATTATTCATTACTTAACTATGAAGTTTATTCATTTCAAGTTTTTTTTTTCCAGGCTGCATTCCATGGAATATCTTTGGCTGAACTGGAATTTGCTCTATAGACGAGACTGACAAGGAATTTAGAGATTTTCCTGCCTCAGCATAATAAGTCCTGGGATTAAATGTGTGTTTGCCCCCATTCCCTGGCATCTAGGAATTAATTTTGAAGACTACTTACATACCTTCATATAGTTCAAACCTTATAATATTACAAAATGGAAGCCTATCACAGTGATTCCTGCTTTTAACCAGAGGACTATGGGTCTTATGAAATCATATCTCTTTTGACTTCTAAGAAAGTCATACATACATAGCCAATTTGAGGCCAGCCAGTGCTAATCAATAGATTTTGGCCAAAATGGAAAGAAAAAAAAAAACACAAAGTGAAAGTGCCTTTCTTATTTTAAGAATGGGCTACATTATAATAACACACACACTCAATCACATTCAGACTCACAGAAACAGACAGACACACACAGAAACACACACAGACACAATCAGACAGAAACAGAGAGTGAGACAGAGAGAGAGAGAGAGAGAGAGAGAGAGAGAGAGAGAGAGAGAGAGAGAGAGAGAGAGAGAGAGAGAGAGAGAGATCCACAGTGTTGGTGTTGGGAATCATAGCCACCTCCTATTTGGTAGCAGCAACTTTGTGTAACAGATAAGTCATCTTTTTAGATATTGGCTCTAATTTTGAATTGGCCAAGAAAAACCTGATACTATGCAGTCTGGAGCTGACATTTGGATTTCATAGGATCCCTGAAAATGGTTTCATAGCAAGAGAAAATAAAGTTTAATCTTTCCTGGTGCATTTCACATATCTTCTGCCCAGTCTCCAATTGAGACACACAGAATTTACTGTTGGAGATTTGATAAAGGGGGTTTATTTTTGACAAGAAGCCCCTGAAGGATTACACAAATACACTTGAAACAACCTTAGTACATGTCAGAGTATGGTACCTCCCTTCTTTATGCTTCTCAGTGCAGCTTCATTTAGTGTGTTCATTTAGTCCTGGTCAGAACACACAACAGAGCAGAAACAAACATTCTTTTAAATTTTTACACACTTTCTAATTTTTTCTTGTTTTTGTTGTGTATCTTGACAGACCCTTGCAAGCATTAATTTATTCTTAGATGAATTTGGACATTTTGAGTAATGTTCTCTTCCTACACCTTCCTTCTCTCTCCAGAAATGTGGAGAACTTTACATGACTCAGAGTATAAGATCATTGGCTGCTCTTGCAGAGGGTCTGGGATTCAATTCCCAGTGATCATCCTGTGTGTCACAGCCACATGTAAGTCCTGTTCCAGGGGACCTGATACAAGCTAACTTAGGACCTCCATGTAATCCAGGAATGTTCACATCCAACAAATACACTCCTTCAGGTAAAAATGTCCATCCAATAGAAATAATGAAAAGTATGCTGTTTACCAATTGTCATGTAGAACTTGATTTCCAAATGAACAAAAATATTATCAAGAGCAGACTTTAAAGTATGCATGTAGGTCAACCATTGTGATATGTTTGGTACTTATTTTTTCTTTCTTTTCTGTTTTGCATCCTCTAGGACCTCGCATACCTATGACTTGGAGGAAAGTAATCCAGAGTTCTTCCATAGTCTCTGCTTCAGTTTCTGCCTCTACTTACCACTCTGAATCAAGTTCTGTCCTGACTTTCCTAGGTCATGCAATTTACAAGCTGAGACTTGTAAACAGAAAGAAACCATTACCTCCTTTTGTAGTTTTGGGCCCCGATCTTTATCACATTGAAATCAAGACAGGCTTGCATACTTACACTTATGCTATCTGCCTGTGCTTAAACTACTGGTTACAAACAGTTTGTTCAGAACAGTGGAGTGACTGTTCAATGCCAGACAGTTACCTAGACATTGTTGCCCTATGAATTTGGGTTACATCTCTCATTATACTGAAGATTCAAATTCAATCAAATGGTTTTAGTACAAGGTAGAGAGGCAACTTAATGTTCATAGAAAACCAATTCCACAGTAGATCAATTCTAAAACTAAACTAACCTGTATGTTATCTCAGCACTAATAAGTAGCAGTGGGACAATCAAAGGCATAGGAAGGTGCAGAGGCAGAGGTTCAGATACAGGCTGAGGTAGAGAATGTAGAGGCAGAAAAAGAAGGATAGGCAGAGTCACAAGGACAGTCATAGGAAGATTCAGAATCAGAGAATGAGTCAGAATTTGTGGTGTGCATGTACCTGGTGCGTGTCTTTGTAATTATTGGACATTTTAGGAAGTTACATTAATTCAAGTCCTGAGAGGTGGGGTGATTGGTTACGACAAAGCTATCAGATTGCAACAAGTATACCAAGACATGGTTTCTGTCTAATTGGCCACCCAGACATTTATATACTTATAGGAGTACTTATAAAAGGAGAGATTCCAAGATAATGGCTTTCTTTCTACTGATAAGCCTGCCTCCCCGAGTCTCAGCATAAACGTTAATTATGATTCATTAGAAAAGAGCACACACAAGACTGCAGAATCTCAGCCAATACTATTGAGAACACTTTTTTTTTAAAATCACAAAGCCCTCACACAACATTTTAAAAATCCTTTACTGGATTCATCTTCTAAGTATACACTATATGTTATATTTAGTGTATCATAAAATACTAAAGTGGAGTATCTACTTATGCACACTGAAAGTGTACTTCAAACAGAAAGCATTAATACTGTTACTCCATAGATGAAACATGTTTATGAAGTAACACTAAGGGAGATTTACACACAATATTTGCATTTCATATGAGGTCCCCAGATGAAACTTAGTTGCATCAAAACACATGGCACAGCATGGAATAGGTATGACTAATATTAAAATAGTGAACAGCTGAATGCAGGAAGTATGGAATACAGAGTTACTAAGTTTGGTGGAATACTATATTTACATACAACATACATTAGTGAAAAACTCCTGCTGCATTAACTTTGCACAAGATTGAGTGTCAAAGCTAGTACATTTTGTCTGGTGTTTGGTGGTTGGTTAAGCAAGTTGCTTGTGGTTTTTTCATATCCATAGTTAAAGAAAAAGCACTAGGAAAAAAATTAGATTCAGAGATTTTCTAATTCCTCTCTCTACCTTTATTTCTGTCCTATCTAGTGTTTTGGAGTATAAAAAGAAGAACCTAGAAAATATCAAACACAAGCTCTAAAAATGAATCTTCCTTGCCCTCCACCAGAAATTATCAACTGTGAAGAAATACACTTCATCTTCTTTATCATAAATTTTAAAGGACTCTCTTCAATAGCTTCTTGACTGGACTGTTTCTTTTTACTTTTGTGTGTGTGTGTGTGTGTGTGTGTGTGTGTGTGTGTGTGTGTGCCTTGCTGTGCATAATTCCTTCCTGTGTTGCTATCCATTCATGTTTGTGGATTTACTCACAACAAAGCAGATACAGTGCATTGGAGTATCTTTTGCTTTTTTTGCTTGTTTGTTTGTTTGTTTGTTTTTGTTTTGTTTTGTATTGTTTTGTTTTTTTTTTTAATTTTCTGGTGGTGGGGAGTGCATCTATGCTTTTTGTTGGGAGCTATTACTGCAATGCTATTGTCCTGATCTCTGAATTGGGTCTCTCCACCTCCCCCGCCCCCATAAGAAAAGAGGGTCAAAAGCAGGCCACAGACTCACTGCTCTGAGAACAACTACAGATTGTTCCAACCCTAAGTCAGTGCTGGATGTCCTGACCTAAAGATGTACCCTGATAACGCCAAGTTCCTGCTTCCACCAGTAGTCGCCAAAAGAAAAATTTCCGCTGCCCCTTCCTTCCTGCTGAGAAGTACTTCCTCTCCCCCCCCACCCTGCTGCCCCATCCCTCCTGCTGAGGTGCATTGCTTCTGCCCCATTTCTCCTGCTGAAAGGCACTTCCCCTTTTGCTTGTGCATTTAAACCTTGGTCATGGCTAATACATTGGGGTCCTGATGTAATTCAGAACATTTCCATATCTTTGTTCGCACAATATCCTCATCTCTCTCTACACCCCATTTATTTCTTAGGAGAAAGTCCTGTCGAGACCCTCGAATAACTGGACCTGCTGGACGGGTCAGCTTTTGAAGTTACAAATCAAATACTACCATTGAGTGACAAATCTACCTTAGACAGGGTTTTGAATACTTTAACAGAAAGTGTTTCTCTCTTTATTACTAAGAAATTATAATCTTGTTTTTCTTGTACTCCTGAACTGTTACAGAACTTTTAGGTCCATTTATACCAATTTTATGCAGACACTAAGCAATGTCAACCCATTGCTGACATTTTTTTATTGATAATGCAATTTGATCAATACATGAGTTCTTGTTTCTGCCTTGTGTCTGATTGTGTTTTCTTGAAGACTTGTATCTTATGGGCTATAACAAAAACTTGTAATGCTTGTAATGTACAGTTGAGGAGGGTGGTCTGGAGACTCGGGGGGTATTTCTGTGTATAGAATGAATGCCAAGTGCCTGGTGTTAAATCAGGGAAATGTTGCTCCTTAGGCTATATGCTCACCGTTTTGTGTTCATACATTTGGGGACAATATTTTTCAGTACCACAGAGCAAACGTTACAGGTACTTATTTTTAAACTGTCAGTAATCACCAAATCTGAAATCTGGGCCTTGGACCACGCTATTCTCTCAAAGCTAGTCAGAAAATGCTTAGCCATATGAGCCCAATCCTTGCTTTTTATCCTTAGAGTGGAGGAAAACTGGTCTTTCCTGTAAGGGTTTTGCAATTAGAGATTCTGGTGTCAGCAGAGCTTACATGACCCCTATTGAGGTTGATCATTTGTAATAGCAAGGGAAATGTGGGAGGATTATTACCCTGATGGCTCAAAATAAGTCTAGAACACACTGCATTCTTCCCCCTTGTGGGTGCCATCCCTGTCACATTTTGAAGAGAAACAGTGCTCCTCCAGGAAGCTGGAGGAAATTGGCCTGTATTCCTTTGGATGCTGTTAGACCCAGCCTCTAGGTCTGGACTGACTATCATTAAGGCCCCTGTCCCTGCTGTTCTCTCAGTTCTCCACAAAACAAGAGACTCTCTTTAGCTTTTGTGCTGAGTGATGTCAGCCCTGCTTCTCATATACTGATTAACTAGGCTATTTGGGCCTTAGAAGAATGTCTTTTTCTCAACTATCTATTTACCAGGTAAACTGTCAGTGAGAATGGTGAGACATCTATTCTTGGCAAGGTTACCATAATTAAGGGCAGGGAATATGAAGATAATGCAGACTTATTGATATATTCCCAAAGTCTAGATTTAATTGACACTCTAATGACTTGCACAAGAAACATGAGATTGTGGGTTGACTTCAAAGTGTAACATATGAGGTCCATATAGAAAATCAGGAGATGACTGTTGAGAACAGCACTGGGCTTTAAAGAATTTGTTCTACCATGACTTTCCCAATATTTCACCATCTTAATAAGTATGTTGTGAAGGCAAGAGATGGTGTAAGAGTGTTCTCATCAGCATCTAGGTCCCATGGATGCTTGTACACTCTGTCACTTCAAGATATCTATGGCACAGTGGTACCTGATTAACGAAGAAGCCTTTGTAGTGCCACAGAGCAGCAAATAGTGGCCTAGAAGCAGGAAGTAGGAAGGTTGACCATGGCCCTCCTTTTAGGATTTACACTTTAAAGCTGAGACACACTGTAAAACACACATGTTTCTGACATTTAGCCCATGGAATGTACAGAGAATATCTCGGTCGATTGGTATGATGGTTTTAGACATGACTGAAAATGCGTTTATGTTAATCTGAGTGTGCTAGTAATCTTATGCCAACTTGTGAAAATCTAGAGTCACCTACGAAGAGGAAACATCAAATAGGATCTCCCTACATTAGATGGGTCTATAGGCATGCTTTTTGGATTAAAAAAAAGTATATATTAATTTAATTTTTTTCATGTAATATGGGTTGAACAAATTCTTTCCCTACTTTATATCCCTACCATTCAACTCAGAGACACTGTGAAACTTATAGAAGTGATGGACCAAATGGATTTAACAGATACATTTGGAACATCTCTCCCTAAGACAAGAACATACATGGTATGCACTCACTGCTACATGGATATTAAACAAAGAACACGGAATACCCATGATATTATACAGTAAATATCTGCACCGAAGCTGTACCCATACTGTATTCATATCATCACGAATCAGTATGCACAGTTCTCAGTACTGTGCATCTCCTAAAGGAGTATTGCCAACAGCAGATTTAGCAAGGCCTCAACAAGAATTATACCACTGGTAACATCACAATTTGTGGCTTTTAGGCTATATTAGGAGCTGGAGGTCATCCTCCTCATCTCTGTTATTCCCACAGCCTGAGGAAATTAGGGGAGCTTGCAATAACAGCAAGGATGGAGAACCAGAGACCAGCAAAGGGACTAAGACCATCTATCAGAATAAAAACCAATCTCTTCTAATATTTGAAATATCTGCCTTCCTAGCCCTTCTAATAAACCTATTTTTCAAATCAGACCTAAAGCCAAAATGCATGGTAGAATGTCTTTAGAATGAAAATAGCAGTTGCCATTTTAAGCCTTTGTTTGCAGGGATGCACTCCCCCTGCAGTCTGATTGGAGGATGTAGATTGACCTGCTTAAGAAAAAGAGACCCAGACAATGAGAAAGTAGCAATGCAAAGCTTCTTTTGGGGAAGTCCAGATACTTTATTCAGTTGCAAATTGCAAAGCTCTGAGAGTAGCAAGAAAACAGCTTTTCTGGGAGGCTGAGTCCCCAACTAAATTCTATGCAAAAGAGGAATTTTAGTTCTCAGAGTGATACTTATAAGAAGATTCAGGATCTGTGTTCAGCTAACAAATTAATCTCTTGGGCAGCCTCTGTGCTCCATCTTCACATGAAAAAACGCAAACCGAGCTCCTTCCCCAGATTTGAATCGGATCTGGACCCTTACATTCCTTAGTTAGTGTGTCCTTTCATTTTAACAATGCATAAGAATTAGAAGTAACTGGATGCCAGTGGTGATCTGCTGCAGACTGACCTTTAATATCAGTTTGCAAAAAATTTAGATCAAATAAAGTAAAGGCAAGATGCGCCTTTGGTGACCTTGGGGGATATAACTGCCACTGTTTTGTCATAAAAGGCCAATTCTTTAAGGTCTGATGAGCACATTGAACTATTCCGTTTCCATGGGCTTATAAGGAATTCAAATTTTATGTTTGATTCCAAATTCCTTACAGAATGAAATAAAATTTTTACTAGAATAGGATAGCCCATTATCTGTTTTGATATGTTTAGGCAATCCTATTGCATTAAATGCTTGTGGGCAATGATCAATTACGTTTTTAGAAACCTTTCCTTTATGGAGAGAAGCAGAAAAAAGCAAAAAGAAATCCTGAACAAGTATCGATACAAACATGTTCATATTTTAGTTTTCCAAATTCTGCATAATGGGTTATATCCATTTGCCAAATATGATTAGACATAAGGCCTCTAGAATTGACTTATAAATGTGGCACTGGAGATAATGAAATACATTTAGGACATTGCTTTACAATCATTTCGCTTGTTCATTAGTGATCTTATGTCTTGTGTGTGTGTGTGTGTGTGTGTGTGTGTGTGTGTGTGTGTGTGTGTGTGTGTTTGTGGGTATGTTATTAAAATAAAAGTTAAAAAAAAAGCTTTCAAATTTTGTAAGAAAAAAAGCTGAGAAAACTGTGCTGAGAAAGCAATCCAATAAGCAGCCTTTCTCCATGTACCCTGCCTATACTCCTACATGTGTCCTGTCTTGATTTCACTCAGTGATGGAGTGCAATATAGAAATATAATACAAACTAAGCCTTTTTTCAAAGGGAAGGGAGGAGATGGTGGATGGGTTGGGGATTTGTTGAATGGAAAATGGGAAAGGAGCTATCATTTAAAATGTAAATAAATCCCAAAATTAATGAAAGACAATATGTCCTATGCAGAAATCCAAAATGACAACATAAAACTGCTCACATACTATCTCCTAAGCTCAAATGTGTAAGGCTTGGACATGCATGACTTCCATCTGTGCCTGCAGGCCACTGAAATCCGCATCAACTATGTGGATATCTACCCTGACTTCCTGGCACAGATGCTCCCCAAAATGAAGTGGGCAGTGATTATGCAGGGAGCAGTCACCTCAATCTTGGCTGAGGTACTTAAAGATCCAACTGAAAGCTATTAACAGGACGACACGTTTTTTAGGAAGATGTACCCACATGTGGCTTGAGATTGATGTATTGGATGGTACCCTGCAGTTCTCAGAATCTGGACATCTTTTCCCTATAAGCTGCAGGATCCCCAATATGGTGTTGAATGATAAGGATACAGAGATATAAACTTGTTAGCCACCACACTGTGAGGTGGGAGTGGGTGCACAGGTGAAGGAACACCCTCATTGAAGCAGGGGGACAGAGGATGTGATAGGGGGTTTCTGGATGAGTGGGAAACTGGGAAAGAATACAACATTTGAAATGTAAGTTAAAATATATGTAATTAAAAAAAAAGACCAACCAAATAATGCAAAGTGAGGGGCCCATCGCTGCCACCGAATATGTAGCAAATGATGGACTAGATGGACACAGTGAGAGGAGGGGATCCTGGTCCTGAGAGACTCTATACCTCAGTGTAAGGGAATGGCAGGACAGGGAAGCAGGAGTGCTTAGGTTGGTCAGTAGGAGGAGGAGGGACATGTTATTGGGTTTTTAGAGGGGAAAACTTGAAATGGGATAACATTTAAAATGTCAATATAGAAAATATCTAATAAAATAAAATAATAAAATAAACAACATTGGGAACAATAAGTTAATAGCAGAATAAAAAAAAATCAAAGAAGCTGGGTGTGGTGTTGCAAGCCTTTATTCCCTGGACTTGGTAGGAAGAGGCAGGCAAATTTATGAGTTCAAGGCCAGCCAGGTTTTCAGAATGAGTTCTACAACAGCCAGGCCTACACAGAGAAAACCTGCCTCAAAAAAAAATAAAATAAAATAAGAAAGAAAGAAAGAAAGAAAGAAAGAAAGAAAGAAAGAAAGAAAGAAAGAAAGAAAGAAAGAAAGAAAGAGCAAAGCACCAAAGCACTCATGTGCATGCACTGGTTCCAAAGACAGCCCTTTCCAAATGATACAACAGCACATGTTTTCACAAAAGGGATTCTGAACATGTCCTCAGATTTGTCCTTTGACTATACTATCTAGGTTATTCCCCTCATGGTGACAAGAAACAAAAGGAAACAAGATATTAGTCTGAAGCAGATATCAGACTGATGCCAAGACCAGCCTATGACTCCATTATGCTTTCTGTTTTCAAGCATCCAGAGAGTGGTTCTCAACCTTTCTAATGCTACAGTTCCTTCATATATATTCTTCCTCATGCTTGGTGAGCCCTTACATAGAATTATTTTTTTCCTACTTCATAACTATAATTTCCTACTGTTATAAATCCTAACATAAATACCTGACATAAAGATAGTCCTAGACAACTCCCATGAAAGTGTCACAAGGACTTAGAACTTATAGGTTGCCATTCACAGTGCCAGGAAATACTAGTAAGACTAGCCAGCTCCTTGATTTTTACACTTTCTGCCTTCCAGAACTGTACTAGGATAGATGTGATCTATTTTAGTTGTCTAATCATGTGATCATCTGGAGTTGTCTAAGACTATCTTTATGTCAGGTATGTATGTTAGGATTTATAACAGTAGGAAATTATAGTTATGAAGTAGGAAAAAATAATTTAATGTAGGGGTTCACCAAGCATAAGGAAGAATATATATGAAGGAACTTGGAAACACACATTCCCAAAAGGATGATGGAGTCTATTTTTCCTGTCCTGGAATCTTAGCAGGGATGAGTCAGCTCTAATGAAATAGATGAGAAAGGTTACTGGATGAATTCCTACTCAAAGTCATTGGAGACAACAGCAAATCTGTTTTGTCCGAATGGAGAATGGATGAGGATTTGTGCTCCATTAAAAAGGTCAATAAATTGACTAATTTGATTCCTGCCTGTATATTTGTGTGTGCTTTGTACTTTTTTCTGCTTTGTGTTGTGCTCTGTGTTCTTGATTATTAACTCTAGGGTCCTTACCATACTTGCAAAATGAAATATTTCTCAGTTGGAAAAGCTCTCATTTTTTTCCTCTGTATACAATATGATTCTTTAAAAAATAAGTTTTTGATTCCTTTGTACTAATAGTAAGATCAAAATTTCTGGGAAGACACTTTTCATTGAAAATACAGTTTTTCATTCAATAGATTCAGATTACTGTCCCCCCAAATCCTTCTACAACCTCTCCACTTCTCGACCCACCCAAATTCACACTTTTTCTTTCTCCCTTTATTAAAATACAAACAGGCATCTAAATAATAATGATACTATTAATGATACTAATAACAATAATAATGAAGATTAAGATACAAAATAAACAAATGAACCAGAACAGAACAAAGCAAACATAATAAAAAAGAGGCAAAGAAAAAGCACAAGAAATATACATGTAGACACAGAGACATATATGTTCACAAACACTCAGAAATCCCATAAAAACAATAAAAAAAACTGCAAACCATAATATATAAACAAATGACCCTTAAGGTATTCTTTAAAGAACCCTGCCAATACCTTATTATATAAAGGACCTCCAAGATTATTATCCAGTTTGATTTTCATTTGCCAGGCAATGCTGAACTAGAGACTTAGATTTAAGCATGGTTTGCATACCCAGTGATACCCTAGTGGAAATTTGAATGTTTTCCTTTCCAAGCTACAAACTAGAAATAACTTCTGAGATAAAGATAGTGGCATGCACGCCCTTCCCTCTCATTGCTTGGGCTCTTTCTATCTCAGACCTTGCAGGCGCTGTGCATACAGATACTGCTACAGACACTTTTAGTTCAATGCAACTGATAGTAGAAGGCTTTGGGTGAGAGTTTTAACCACTTCGACCTATGGGAGTGATAGGATGATAAGAAATATCAATGGCTCATTTATACTTGGTTGCTTCATTTTCTATACTCATGCTGGTTTGCAGCATGACCAACTTCATAGTCTCTGTGGGTTTTGACATGATGAATGAACAGGCAATCTTCAGAGGATGTAAAGAATTAAAGCTCAAGGAATGTATGAGGTGGCCCACTAGCCACTCAAGTAAGGTTACTAGCCACTCAAGACCGCGTACCTGAACTTCATCTCTGAAATAATATACATGGTAGAAGAAAAGGATTGTCTCTTCCACAATGTCCTGCAATCTCTACACATGTGCAGTGGTTTGTGCACAGTTACACACATATGTACTTAATCAAACACATGTACCCATAATGTAAGTACATTAAAATGTATAAAATCATATAAAAACAAATAGACCTTCTACTGGAAGTTTCAGAGAGACTACATTTATAGGATTTGGAGCTTGTTTGTTTCCTACAAACCTCCCATGCAGAAGGGAGGTTTTACATCTACTTTCGCTCGACTAAGACTTCGCTTGAAGCACTTGCCTGGGATTCCTGTAGATTTGGTTTTTCTCGCCACATATGAAGAAATCTCTGTGTATTCTGAGTGCCCTAGATGCTGCTGAACTGAAAAATGCACATGCAACACAGACTTCCCACAATTGCTGAAGGCAGGCCCTCCTTTCTTTCTTTTACTGTAGAAGTAACTTTTCCATTTTCTAAACAACAGACAGTAGTAGTTTCCTTCCTAACACAAATGTCTCTGGTTTAGTTAAATAGATTTATTAGCTTCAAATCAGACAATACCATGCAAGTTCATTTTCAGAAGGGTTAAGTAGAATTGAATTTGTGTTGTGTATTACTAACTGAGAGGCCAATTTATAACCACAGAGCACTTTGAGTTGAGTGGAAATAATATTTTTACAATTATAAAATGCATAAAATTCCGTACCAAATTTTTATCAAACTTGCTTTATATGTAAGATAAATCAAAAATTAACAGACAACTACCAAACAGTTAAAGCATACAACATGGCAATAAATTAAACGAAAATGCTAATTTAGAAGTGGGAGAAGATAAGCTTTTATGGAATCTGTTTAATTGTATAAGAAAGAGAAACATCACTTTTCTTCACATGCTCAGAATTTAAGAGGGGGAAAAGATCCATGTGATAATCCAGTTCTATGTACACAAAATTAAGCAAGATCCTCATAATTAATGTGTGAGTACACAATGCCTGACTCAAATTCTATCATAGACGCTCAAGTCCTATCACTGCAGGCTCATCAGTCTCACTGTATTATTGTTATTATTATTATTATTATTATTATTATTATTATTATTATTTATTAATTTCTGTTGTTTTTCTTTTTGTTATAATTACATAATTTAAATTTAAAATTTATTAAATTTCAGTAGATGATATTCAAGAAATGTTTAAAACTTTTAATATTGACCAGGGACAAATGACTCTGCACTAAAAAACTAGATCTCATTCCCCATATTATTATCTGTTAACAGTGTGCACAAGAAGATCTGAGACCTAACAAAGTTGTCCTTTAGTTCCTCATTTTGCTCACATCAGCATCTGTAAACCATTGCCAAGGTCAGAGGCTAAGAATCTGCATAGTATCTTTCACAGACCAAGTCCTCATCGATGACAGAAACTGTGGCTGTGTACTGTGTTTATACTTTATTCCTCATGATGAAGGAACAGCTGAAAGCAAGAAACTGATGCTCTAAAGGGCTTACCAAGAAACTTCCCTGGACAATATTGGTATGAATTAGTACAATTTGACTAAAAGAGCACTTTGTCCACCAGGCTTGGAAGATGTAGAAAATGTAAAAATATTAAAAAGAAAAATGTAAAGCTGTACTTGTAATATAGTTAAAACATCCATGGAAGGAGTTACAGAGACAAAATTTGGAGCTGTAACGAAAAGATGGAGCATCTAGTGATTGCCATATCCAGGGATACATCCCATAATCACCTTCCAAACGCTGACACCATTGCATACACTAGCAAGATTTTGCTGAAAGGATCCAGATATAGCTGTCTCTTGTGAGACTATGCTGAGGCCTAGCAAACACAGAAGTGGATGCTCACAGTTACCTATTGGAATGGGTCAAACGGCCCCCAATGCAGGAGCTAGAGAAAGTACCCAAGGGGCTAAAGGGAACTGCAACCCTATAGGTGGAACAACAATATGAACTAATCAGTACCCCAGAGCTCTTGTCTCTAGCTGCATATGTATCAAAAGATGGCCTAGTGAGCCATCACAGGAAAGAGAGGCCCTTTGGACTTGCAAACTTTATATGCTCCAGTACAGGGGGACGCCAGGGCCAAAAAGGGGGAGTGGGTGGGTAGGGGAGTGGGGGGATGGGTATGGGCAACTTTTGGGATAGCATTGGAAATGTAAACGAGGAAAATACCTAATTAATTAAAAGAGAAATAAAAAAGAGTTTATGGTTAATGAGGGTAAATTTTTGTTAAGATTTGTTCACATAGCCTGTCTTCCACTTTGCTCTATTTCCATAGCCAATGGAATGAAATTCTGCCAGGCCTTGTCTATCATCAATATGAGTGGATGTGCAACTACAATAGCCAAAACTAGAAGTTATCATGGAAGATCTCTTTTCTGAAGAAAAATTGAGGAAGAGTGGATTGGGGTAGCAGAAGTGGAGGAGAAGTCAGGGAGCAGAGAAGAGAAGGAATACTAGGTTTGGGATGTTGATTGATTAACTAATTTAAAAAAATCAGCTCCAGGACAGTTTATTTTCTGGTGTTAGAGAAAACTCATCTCAACAATTATTATTAAGGAGAATTTTATTATCTGAGATCCTACAGTGAATTTGTATTGGTGTTTGTGTCTGTGTCTGTGTGTCTTGGTGTGTGAACCTACTATGTTGCTTAAAGTAGCTAGCAAAATATAATTTGTCTTTCATGAACTCACAAGCCAGGATTCACTTCTCTGACTACATGGCCATCTTAAGAAGTATCCTCCTGACCAAGCAGTTGTTATTTCTACATAAACCTGGGATTCAATCTATCCTGCTTCTAATTGGGACCAAATGTATAAGCCACATGTCTTTCTCTGCCAGACTACTAGTGGATGAGACCCTCGAGTATCAGATGCATACCATGTTGGAGAGGGTACAGAAGCTCCCATGCACTGACCTTATCAATAAATTAATGCTCAAACTTTTCTATAGAGAAAACTGCTATACTCATTTAAAATTAAGAAATCACAAATTGTACATCCCTTTAGGCACAGGAGTGGTATGCAATCATTTAAAAATTCCAGTGTGTGTAATAAAAGCCAAAATAATCAAAGTCACTTTACTGCTCTCTTTTACTTCCACAGAGATGGATAACTAGTATGGACAGTGAGATCTGTAAGTGGACTTCAAATGCTTACAAGTTTCTTAGGTTTGTGTTGGCTTTCAGGTCTTCTTGTGTTCCCCAAGCTTCCATGAAAATAGACAATGTCAAGGGAGAGACTGAAGTGACAACTACCATGGTAACACTGAAGGAAGACACAGTCTTGTGTTCTTGTTCATAAATTTACCTGAATCTTTGTTTTGGTATTGTATGACAGTCAACATTATAGCCACTGAATCTATGCCATGAATATTAATTCTTTCTGACTTCAAGGGCCCTAATAGCATTTTACATCTCTTCTGAGAAAAGTGAAGAATTAAATCATAGTCCATGGTACCTGAAACCAGAGGATAGTGTCTAAGAAAACATTGCTATGGACACAGATGTCAAACAAAAACATAGGTTGGATACAAATGTCAAACAAATACTCATTTCTTTTATTCCTAATACAAAAAAAATTGTGTGGATAACACAGATAATGAAAGACAGTGGGAAGCAACTTATTATTCTATTTTATCTTTTTTTTTTTATATGAAACATAACTCTGCCAAATTTTCTAGATTTTAAACATTCTTTACATTCTGTCCCTGCAATATGCTAATTTTCCTTAGCTTGGCAATTCTGTCTGAGTTTTTTGACTAAGTGAGGGTGCATGTGTGTGTGTGTGTGTGTGTGTGTGTGTGTGTGTGTGTGTGTGTGTGTGTGTGTGTGTGTGATATGTATTCAGGGTCCAACGAGACCAGAAGACCTAGAGATACAAGTAAGTTTTTATTCTTGTTTTCTGACACGTTCTGGTGTCTTAGAAGCCTTGATTGTCTGTTAAACATTTTCTCACACAGGTTACATGTTTAGGGATGGTCAGCAATGTGGGTCAGCTGGTGCTTAATGAGGTGACATTTCTGAAGGAATGGCCTCCCACATTCAATACAGTTAAACAGGATTCTCTCCTGTATAAAATCATTGATGTTCAACTAAATTTGTATTATGATTAAAGGTTTCTGGCACCAGGAACACTGATGTAGTTTTATTTCTTAGTGAGTCAGATAATGTATTTTAAAATCTGAACGGTGTTTTTCTGCGTGTGAGGGTGCATGTGTGTGTGTGTGTGTGTGTGTGTGTGTGTGTGTGTGTGTGTGTGTGTGTGTGTGTGTGTGTGTGATATGTATTCAGGGTCTAAAGAGACCGGAAGACCTAGAGATACAAGTAAGTTTTTATTCTTGTTTTTTTGATCTTTTTTTTTTGTTTTGTTTTGTTTTCTAGACAAAGTTTGTTTGTTTACCCCTGGCTTTCCCAAAACTCACTCTGTAGATCATGGTGGCCTCAAACTCAGAAATTCGCCTGCCTATGCCCCCAACCCCCAAATGCTGAGATTGAAGACCTGTTCCCTCACTGCCTGGCATTAGACAGTTTTTTTGTTAAACTATATTTGGTGCTATAAACAGAACGGGAAGTTTAACATGTACTGTTCAAGAATTGAGCCATCTCTTTCTTCACAATGCAAAGAATAACAAGAATGAATAAAGTAGAAAAAATATTGTGTAATAGATATGAGGGCTTATCTATAATTGTTTAAGAGTTAAATAATAACAACAAAAAGTCAAACAGCTCAGTCTGTACATATGTATACAAATTGCAAAGTAACTTTCAACAAAATACACAAGCAATTCAATGAAGGAAGGCTATAAATGTCAATAAATTATGGGGAGCCAATTGGACAATGTGATGAGTGTTCTTGGTTTTGAACTTTACTGCATCAAGAATTAATTAAAATCCAACTGACTGAGCAAGACGTTAAAGGATTTTTTTTCTTAATACTTTGAAATGGCAAGCTCCATTTTGAATCTGAATCTTTCAAGTGGGAAAAGTCACCTTAAACCTGGCACACACTTATATAAATGTTCTGCAACCTATATGAAAGACGTGGAAGAAGAAAGTTTGTTTTCTTTGCCTGTTTGCCCTCATTGGGAAGCCCATTCCTTCACTGTCAATACAGGCCATTTTCAGTATTCCATAATACACTGGAGACTACCTGAGACAATCCACCTCATTGACTGAATAACTATTATGTTCTTAGAATATCAGTTGGTAGACAGCTATTGTTGGATCACACCCTGTAATTCACTTTAAAGTCTATTTAAACTACATTTAAAGTATATTATATAACAAACTATTATAAATGATAAAATATATTACATATAAAATAAATTATATATAATATATACACCATAGTTTTATAACATTATGCATATATGTAATTTGTGCTGTATGTTTTGTTTCACCCGAGAGCAGTGACACATAATAGGTAAAAGAGTAAGCCTCACACTCAATCTCAACTTCATACTGTATGTAAAATAATTCACAAGGGCATGGACTTAATGTAAGAACAAAATAAAAGATTTAGGAAAATTGGAGTATATGTATGATTAATAGAGTTAAGAGTTCTAGATTTCATGGAAGAAATATTCATTCTAAGAGAAATAATTGATCCTCACTAAAATTAAGAACTTTCACACTGAGCTGGATGATGGTGGTGCATGTTTTAAACCCAGAACTTGGGAGACAAAGGCAGGTGAGTTTGTGGTAAACCTGCTGTACAGATTGATCTTGAAGACAGCCAGGGTTATGCAGAGAAATTGTATCTTTAAAAAACAAAGAAAACAAATAACCAAAAAAAAATAACATAGAATTTTTTTTTCTGTAGCAGTTCCTGCTTCAACAGTGAAGAAGCAATCTAAATCAATTATAACCCAAAAGGTAATATCTTCAGGGTGTATTTTTCACCATTACAGTCCAGGTTACACAATGTATACACAAAGGAAATGAGTTATAGTTAATCAGTTAACCTAGACAGGTGGTTAGCTTGTAGATGACCAGCATTACAACACTGTAGAGTGTCTTTTTCGATGGGTTAGCATAGCCCATTCTTTCTCAGATAAATGCATTTGTATATCGTCAAATATTAACATTCCTGAAGAAGAGAAAGGACTTGAATTTAATACTGAGGCAGAAGCAGTTGTTGTACCTGTCTGTGAATCATGGCAGGCTGCATGCTGAGGAAATTATCAGTAAGGAATTTAGGTAGAGAAACTGAGGTGACCAGCGGTAGGCAAGTGGCCCAGATAATTGGTTGTAAAATATCCAGTTTCCACTCTGACCCTGACAAGTCTAGTCGCCTGGAGATCAGTAAGGTTGAATGTACCAGAGAACACTAGTGGTCTTAGCAGCAGGAAAAATCTAAAATGAGACTGGCTGAATTCAAAAGGGAAATGTTAAAATAAAATAAAACAATAACAAAAAGCAATCTGACTTTCTCCAGCCCCTCTATGGTCCAGTAGCCTCCTTGGCTATTTAACACCAACAAACCACTAGTAAACACTAGTGTTGGGCAGATTTGTGTGTTGCTGTAAAGCTGCCTTGATCATTTGCTTTCTTGGGTGTTATCCTTCATGAAGTTATTTCTCTCTTTTCCTTCTCTGTAAAATATATAAGACTAAGCTTAAAAGCATTTTCTGAAGTGATACATGAGTCCCACCCTCTCTATATAAGATCTGGTTACCATGAGTCAGCCAAAATAAACTCTGCCTGACATTCTTAGGTATGATTCTGAAAGAGGTGTTTTCTGTTGTCACTGGGGTGTCACTTAGTTCCCCATTCACTAGCAGCACCTAGAACATGGCACTAGGGTACAAAGGCCAGTGGAAGTCCTCCTCTCTCAACTCATGGATGTATTTTCATAAAAAGATATTAATACCAGCATCTATTCCACCTCTAGAGAACATGAATGCTAGCCTAGGCTCCTATACCTAACAAAACTCTCAATCACCATAGACGGAGAAAACAATATATTCCACGACAAAGCCAATTTTACACATAATCTTTCCTTAAATCCACCCCTACAAAGAATAATAGGTGAAAAACAACAACACAAGGAGTGAAACTACACCATAGAAGAAACAAGAAAGTAATCTTACAACAAATCCACAAACACATGCTTCCACCTCTAAGAATAAAACTAATAGAAAGTAACAATCACTTTACCTTAATAAAAAAAAAACTAAAACAATAAAGCAAAACCTAAAACCCTAAAAAACCAAAAAATTATTAAACAAACACTAAATGACCCAAAAAGCTATTTTTTTAATTCTTAATAAATATTTTTAAAACCATAAAATTCTATAAATAAGAAAACACAAGAACTCTAAAAAGACCTTAAAAATTATAAAACTGTTTCTTTCTGCACAAAATCAGGCCATTCTGTCTTCCATCACTGAATGGGGAGGGCTCACTATCCCTCATCACTATCTAATAAGGTATAGACAGTTGATGAGGGATGAACAGTCAGTTTTCATCAAAGGTATTGCCTTTGAAGGTGATAAATTGGCCATGCTCTAGTGGAAGCCAGATGTCCAAGAGTTTATGGGAAACACAAATGATTTTGAATGGGTTGTAACAAAAGAGAGAAGATAAGATATGAAGTTGGCAGGAGGAGTTAGGTGGTAATGGGCCGTATTTTGTTCTGGGAGGAGTTACTAAAAGGATTGGAAAGTAAAATACATCAAAATATTTGTATGCAATTCTCAAGGTATTAAGGAAAGTAGTTCTTAATATACCATGTGTGTACTGAACACATACAGACCACTTATATTGCCATCTTCTAAATAACAACTTCTTATACAGCAGTTTCATTACATTGAGAGCAAAAGTAATCCATAGGTTATTTAAAATAAAGAAGAATCTGGGGAGATGGCCCAGGGTTAAAGCCAAGTGTTTGGTCAAACTTTCACCTGCAACACTGGTGCTTAGGAATGGGAGTGGAAGAGACAGAAGGATGACTGTATGTCAGCCTCACTCCTAGTTCAGCAAGAAACCCTATCACGAGGGGAAAATTAGGGACTGAAGTAACAGAAAACAGTATACCCTTCCCAATCCTCTGCACTTACCTGTATATTTCGGTATGCATACACACATCAATATGATTACTGTATAAAAGAGGTTACTTTGCATAAATATAGGCAAAAGCAATGTTGTTTTAGCCTAGATACTTGAAGACTTTTATATCATTAGGGTCCTAGAGAAACTCTCCAGATATAGAGGATGGGTATATCTTCTTCCTGTGCAAAGGAAACCTCAGTTAAGTGTTTGTGTCAGTGACTCTAAACATCTTTCCTCCTCTAGATTTCTATTTATAACACACAATGTTCTGTAAATGATGAAAATATGAAAATAAGACTTTTGATTTGCATTTCCCTGATGATTAAAGATGTTGAACATTTTTTCAGGTGCTTCTTTGCCATTCGGTATTCCTCGGGGGAGAAATCTTTGTTCAGTTCTGAGGCCTATATTTTAATGGGGTTATTTGATTTTATGGAGTCTACCTTCTTGAGTTCTTTATATATATTGGATATTAGTCCCCTGTCCGATTTGGGATAGGTAAAGATCCTTTCCCAATCTGTTGGTGGTCTTTTTGTCTTATTGACTTAGAGCCACTATTCAAATAAACTACACACTATAAAATCAAATTTGCTTGGAAAACAATTTTCCAAGCAAATAGTCTGAAGAAACAAGCTGGAGTAGCCATTCTAATATCAGATAAAATCGACTTCCAACCCAAACTTATCAAAAAAGACAAGGAGGGAGACTTCATACTCATCAAAGGTAAAAATCCTCCAAGAGGAACTCTCAATTCTGAATATCTACGCTCCAAATTCAAGGGCAGCCACATTCATTAAAAACACTTTAGTAAAGCTCAAAGCACACATTGCACCTCACACAATAATAGTGGGAGACTTCAACACACCACTTTCATCAATGGACAGATCGTGGAAACAGAAACTAAACAGGGACACAGTGAAACTAACAGAAGTTATGGAACAAGTAGACCTGACAGATATCTACAGAACATTTTATCCTAAAACAAAAGGATATACCTTCTTCTCAGCACCTCATGGTATCTTCTCCAAATTTGACCACATAATTAGTCACAAAACAAGCCTCAACACATACAAAAATATTGAAATTGTCCCATGCATCCTATCAGACTACCAAGGACTAAGGCTGATCTTCAATAACAAAATAAATTATAGAAAGCCAACATTCACGTGGAAACTGAACAACATTCTTCTCAATGATATCTTGGTCAAGGAAGGAATAAAGAAAGAAATTAAAGACTGTTTAGAGTTTAATGAAAATGAAGCCACAACGTACCCAAACCTATGGGACAAAATGAAAGCATTTCTAAGAGGGAAACACATAGCTCTGAGTGCCTCCAAGAAGAAACGGGAGAGAGCACATACGAGCAGGTTGACAACACATCTAAAAGCTCTAGAAAAAAAGGAAGCAAATTCACCCAAGAGGAGTAGATGGCAGGAAATAATCAAACTCAGGGGTGAAATCAACCAAGTGGAATCAAGAAGAACTATTCAAAGAATTAACCAAACGAGGAGTTGGTTCTTTGAGAAAATCAACAAGATAGATAAACCTTTTCTAGACTCACTAGAGGGCACAGGAACAAAATCCTAATTAACAAAATCAGAAATGAAAAGGGAGACATAACAACAGATCCTGAAGAAATCCAAAACACCATCAGATCCTTCTACAAAAGGCTATACTCAAAAAAACTGGTAAACCTGGACGAAATGGACAAATTTCTGGACAGATACCAGGTACCAAAGTTGAATCAGGATCATGTTGACCATCTAAACAGTCCCATATCCCCTAAAGAAATAGAAGCAGTTATTAATAGTCTCCCAGCCAAAAAAAGCCCAGGACCAGATGGGTTTAGTGCAGAGTTCTATCAGACCTTCAAAGAAGATCTAATTCCAGTTCTGCACAAACTATTTCACAAAATAGAAGTAGAAGTTACTCTACCCAACTCATTTTATGAAGCCACTATTACTCTGATACCTAAACCACAGAAAGATCCAACAAAGATAGAGAACTTCAGACCAATTTCTCTTATGAATATCGATGCAAAAATCCTCAATAAAATTCTCGCTAACCGAATCCAAGAACACATTAAAGCACTCATCCATCCTGACCAAGTAGGTTTTATTCCAGGGATGCACGGATGGTTTAATATACGAAAATCCATCAATGTAATCCATTATATAAACAAACTCAAAGACAAAAACCACATGATCATCTCATTAGATGCAGAAAAAGCATTTGGCAATATCCAACACCCATTCATGATAAAAGTCTTGGAAAAATCAGGAATTCAAGGCCCATACCTAAACATGATAAAAGCAATCTACAGCAAACCAGTAGCCAACATCAAAGTAAATGGAGAGAAGCTGGAAGCAATCCCACTAAAATCAGGGACTAGACAAGGCTGCCCACTTTCTCCCTACCTTTTCAACATAGTACTTGAAGTATTAGGCAGAACAATTCGACAACAAAAGGAGATCAAGGGGATACAAATTGGAAAAGAGGAAGTCAAAATATCACTTTTTCCAGATGATATTATAGTATATATAAGTGACACTAAAAATTCCACCAGAGAACACCTAAACCTGATAAACAGCTTCGGTGAAGTAGCTGGATATAAAATTAACTCAATCCAGTCAATGGCCTTTCTCTACACAAAGAATAAATAGGCTGAGAAAGAAGTTAGGGAAACAACACCCTTCTCTATAGTCACAAATAATATAAAATATCTCGGCGTGACTCTAACTAAGAAAGTGAATGATCTGTATGATAAAAACTTCAAGTCTCTGAAGAAAGAAATAAAAGAAGATCTCAGAAGATGGAAAGATCTCCCATGCTCATGGAGTGGCAGGATCAACATTGTAAAAATGGCTATCTTGCCAAAAGCAATCTACAGATTCAATGCAATCCCCATCAAAATTCCAACTCAATTCTTCAATGGATTAGAAGGAGTAATTTGCAAATTCATCTGGAATAACAAAAAATCCTAGGATTGTAAAAACTCTTCTCAAGGATAACAGAACATCTGGTGGAATCACCATGCCTAACCTAAGCTTTACTACAGAGCAATTGTGATAAAAACTGCATGGTACTGGTATAGAGACAGACACGTAGACCAATGGAACAGAATTGAAGACCCAGAAATGAACCCACACACCTATGGTCACTTGATATTCGACAAGGGAGCTAAAACCTTGCAGTGGAAGAAAGACAGCATTTTCAACAATTGGTGCTGGCACAACTAGTTGTAATCATGTAGAAGAATGTGAATCGATCCATGCTTATCTCCTTGTAATATGGTCAAATCTAAGTGGATCAAGGAACTTCACATAAAACCAGAGGCACTGAAATTTATAGAGGAGAAAGGGGGGAAAAGCCTTGAAGATATGGGCACAGGGGAAAAATTCCTGAACAGAACAGAAATGGCTTGTGCTGTAAGATCGAGAATTGACAAATGGGACCTAATGAAACTCCAAAGTTTCTGCAAGGCAAAAGACACCATCAATAAAACAAAAAGACCACCAACAGATTGGGAAAGGATCTTTACCTATCCTAAATCAGATAGGGTACTAATATGCAACATATATAAAGAACTCAAGGTGAACTTCAGAAAATCAAATAACCCCCATACAAAAATGTGGCTCAGAACTGAACAAAGAATTCTCACCTGAGGAATACCGAATGACAGAGAAGCACCTGAAAAAAAAATGTCCAACATCCTTAATCATCAGAGAATTGCAAATCAAAACAACCCTGAGATTCCACCTCACACCAGTCAGAATGGCTAAGATCAAAAATTCAGGTGACAGCAGATGCTGGCATGGATGTGGAGAAAGAGGAACACTCCTCCATTGTTGGTGGGATGGCAGGCTTATACAACCACTCTGGAAATCAGTCTGGCAGTTCATCAGAAAATTGTACATAGTAATACCGGAGGATCCAGCAATACATCTCCTGGGCATATATCCAGAAGATACCCCAACTGGTAAGAAGGACACATGCTCCACTATGTTCATAGCATCCTTATTTATAATAGCCAGGGCTGGAAAGAACCCAGATGCCCCTCAACAGAGCAATGGATACAGAAAATATGGTACATCTACACAATGGAGTACTACTCAGCTATTAAAAAGAATGAATTTATGAAATTCCTAGCCAAATGGATGGACCTGGAGGGCATCATCCTGAGTGAGGTAACACATTCACAAAGTAACTCACACAATATGTACTCACTGATAAGTGGATATTAACCCAAAACCTAGGATACCTAAGATATAAGATACAATTTTCTAAACACATGAAGCTCAAGAAAAATGAGGACTGAAGTGTGGACACTATGCCCCTCCTTAGAAGTGGGAACAAAACTCCCTTGGAAGGAGTTACAGAAACAAAGTTTAGAGCTGAGATAAAAGGATGGACCATGTAGAGACTGCCATATCCAGGGATCCACCCCATAATCAGCATCCAAACTTTGACACCATTGCGTACACTAGCAAGATTTTATTGAAAGGACCCAGATGTACCTGTGACTTGTGAGACTATGCCGGGGCCTAGCAAACACTGAAGAGGATGCCCACAGTCAGCTAATGGATGGATCACTGGGCTCCCAATGTAGGAGCTAGAGAAAGGACCCAAGGAGCTAAAGGGATCTGCAACCCTATAGGTGGAACAACATTATGAACTCAACAGTTCCCCGGAGCTCTTGACTCTATCTGCATATGTATCAAAAGATGGCCTAGTCGGCCATCACTGGAAAGAGAGGCTCATTGGACATGCAAACTTTATATGCCCCAGTACAGGGAAACGCCAGTGCCAAAAAGGGGGAGTGGGTGTATAAGGGATTGGGGGTGGGTGGCTATGGGGGACTTTTGGTATAGCATTGGAAATGTAAATGAGCTAAATTTATAATAAAAATGAAAAAGAAAAAAAAAAAAAAGAAGAGATGTATATGGCAAACAGTTACCGGGGACAGACTGTCATGATAAGGACAGCATTGGAGGAAACAACAAGTTGATCTGTGGCATTGAGAGCCTGAATGGGCCCTTCTCACATTTGGTTGGATTTAGAAGCCAAGATTTAGTTCAGAACCACCCAGCTCCCTCCATCTTGTCCCAGTGATCTACTTCTGCTAGGGCACAGTCACAAAGATTCCACAACATTTCTAGACAGTTTTCCCAGTTTGAGACAACTGAGAATGTGGGAGATATAACCCCCCCCAATCTTAATTAAACTAAGCCACACAAGTGCAAAATATTTTTGAAAACTATTTAATTGCAATTTTGTAAAGAGAACAGAGAGATCTACTTGAAATGGACTGAATTAGTCTTTAGGTTCCATTGTGCACCCTAAATAAAATATAGTGTAAAAGAATCCATTTTCTATGTAGCAAGTGAGGGCTGAAAACAACACAGTAATGGAGATAAAATGCAAAAAAAAAAAAAACTGGGATATATAGTAACAATTCAAACTGACAGTGTGAAAAACGATGTATTTATACATGTTAACTGTCCTTTTGACCACAGTGTCATTCATCATTGTGTTAGGGGATCCAATCTAGTGATTAATCATCAGGGTTTGACAGTAAAATCTTTAGGCTCAATACCCAGACATTAGCTGGAAAATGATTTACAAGAATGTAATGCCCTTTGGTGTCTTCTCTGTGAATCTGTTGTATGGATGCCTTGTCATTGGTTGTTTTAGTTGTTGGTGTTGTTTTAAAATAGAAATATTGAATGCAAAAGCAAGTGGCAGGAGCCCAAAAGGTCTTTGCATCCTCTCTTTCTCCTTCCCATAACTTTCTAATTTTCCCAATCCCCACATTCATTCAAAAATTCAGAAGTTCAAAAAATACAGAGACTCATTCATCATCTTTACTTTGTGCTTCCATGCTGGTTGCAATTATCTTGTAAGCATTAAAATTCAGGCTAACATACTGCCCATGTTCAATAGGGTTTCATTGATGTGAAGAGATATCATGACTCAGGAAACTCTTATAGAGTCAGTACATTATTATATTGGTAGGAAGCATGGCAGCATCCAGGTAGAGGAGGTACTGAGGAAGGAACTAATTGGTCTATATCTTAGACTGAAGGCAACCAGGAGGAAGCTTGTGGCCACAGGTAGCAAGGAAGAGGATCGATTTTCGTCACTGGGCAGACATTGTGCACTACATAAAAGCAAACCTACACAATGATACACTTCCTCAAACAAGCCATCACCTTGCAATAGTGCCACATCCCATGGGCAAAAGATATTCTAATAAACACACTGCATCATAGGAAAATGGCAGAGAGACATAAAGAAAGATACTGCATGATTGCATTCCTCTGGTCACAAGTGCTACATACCTACATGCTTATATGCACACACAAACACACACATACATACACAAACACACACACACATGCCTATCTGATATGCATAATAATAATGTGCAGTCTAGGGTCCTGCGCGATTGGATTGGACCAGGCGCTGTGTTCCACTCACCAGAGGGCTTAGGATCCCATGGAGTATTCTGTATGGGTCCTTGCGGGTGTCCGAAGAATCCCCCGGGCCAGGGACCATGGTGTCCCTTGATCTACTTCTGTTGTCCAATTGCTCTGGCTAGGATTTCAAGTGCTATATTGAATAGATAGGAAGAAAGTGGGCAGCCTTGTCTAGTCCCTGATTTTAGTGGGATTGGTTTTAGTTTCTCTCCATTTAGTTTGATGTTGACTACTGTTTTGCTATATACTGCTTTTATTATGTTTAAGTATGGGCCTTGAATTCCTGGTCTTTCCATGACTTTTATCATGAATGGGTGTTGGATTTCCTTAAATGATTTCTCAGCATCTAAGGAGATGATCATGTGGTTTTTGTTTTGAGTTTGCTTATATATAGTGGATTATGTTGATGTGTTTCCTTATATTAAAGCATCCCTGCATCCCTGGGATGAAGCCTACTTGATCATTATTGATGATCTTTGTGATATGTTCTTGGATTCAGTTTGCATGGACTTTATTGAATATTTTTTGCATCGGTATTCAGAAGGGAAATTGGTCTGAAGTCCTCTATTTTGTTGGGACTTTATATGGTTTAGTTATCAGAGTAATTGTGGCTTCTATAGAATGAATTGAATACAGTACGTTCTGTTTCTATTTTGTGAAATAGTCTGAGAACAGTTGGAATTAGTTCTTTTTTGAAGGTCTGATAGAACTCTACACTAAACCCATGTGGGTGTTCCTGGCCATTATTTGGTTGGGAGAGTATTAGTGACTGCTTCTAATTCTTTAGGGGATATGGGGCTGTTTAGATCTTTATTCTGATCTGTATTTAACTTTGGTACTTGATTTCTGTCTAGAAAATTGTCCATTTTGTCCAAGTTTTCCAGTTTTGTTTAGTATAGCCTTTTGTAGTAGGATGTGATGATGCCTAGGATTTCCTCAGGTTCTGGTCTTATGTCTCCCTTTTCATTTATGATTTTGTTAATTAGCATACTATCCCTGTGCACTCCAGTTCATCATTCTAAGGGTTTATCTATCTTGATACTATTTTCAAAGAACAGGCTCCTGGATTGTTTGATACTTTGAATAGTTCTTTTTGTGCCCACTTGTTTGATTCAAGCCCTGAGTTTGATGATTTTCTGCTATCTACTCACCCTTGTAAATTTGCCTCCTTTTGCTCTAGAGCTTTTAGGTGTGCTGTCAAGCTCTTAGTGTGTGCTCTCTCTGGTTTCTTTTTGGTCGCACTCAGAGCTTTTGGTTTTCTTTGTGGGACTACATTCATTGTGTCCCATAAGTTTGGGTATATTGTCCCTTCATTTTCATTAAACTCTAAAAAGTGTTTAATTTCTTCTTTATTTCTTCCTTGACCAAGTTATCATTGAGTAGAGGGTTGTTCAGCTTTCACGTGAATGTTGGCTTTCTCTTATTTATTTTGTTATTGAAGATCAGCCTTCGTCCATGGTGATGTGATAGGGTGTATGGGATACTTTCAATATTTTTGTTGAGTCCTGTTTTATGACTGATTGTGGTCTATTGTGGAGAAGGGACCATGAGGTGCTAAGAGGAAGTTATAACCTTTTGTTTTAGGGTAAAATGTTCTGTAGATATCTATCAAATCCATTTGTTTCATAAATTCTGTTATCTTCAATGTGTCTCTGTTTAGTTTCTATTTCCAGGATCTTTCTATTGATAAGAGGGGGTTGTTGAAGTCTCCCACTATTATGGTGTGCAGTGCAATGAGTGATTTGAGTTTTACTAAAGTTTCTTTAATGAATGTGGATGCCTGTGCATTTGGAGCATAGATATTCAGAATTGAGGGTTCATCTTGGAAGAGTTTACCTTTCATGAGCCTTAACTCTCCCTTCTTGTCTTTTTTGATAACTTTGGGTTGGAAATTGATTTTATTCTATATTAGAATGGCTACTCCAGCTTATTTCTTCAGACCATTTGCTTGGAAATTTTTTTTCCAGCCTTTTACTATGAGGTAGTATCTGGTTTTGTCCCTGAGGTGGGTTTCTTTTATGCAGCAAAATATTGTGTATTGTTTATATAGTCAGTCTGTTAGTCTATTTGTTTTTAATGGTGAATTGATTCCAGATTAAGGCAACTTCAGACCAACTTCTCTTATGTATATCAATGCAAAAATACTCAATAAAATTCTCCCCAAACTAAAAGGGCTATTAGGTCATTTTCTGATAGTCAAAACTACAATGAGAACTGCCAGTTTTCCAAGTGTCACTGGATAATTGCTCTTAGATAGTAACCAGACTTTCTCCTACTCAGAGCACATTCCAAGAGGTTGTATAACAATTAACCAAAGGTCATCAGAAGGGAACTAAAGATTTATTATAGGTTCTAGGGTAAAAGATAAAATATTGATTGGGTTTACCTATACAAAACTTCACTAATATCTTAGTTATTGTTTGATACCTTCAGTGAACTTGTTGATCTGAGACAGTTGATGAACTTTGTAGCATGTGGTCATGTATTCTGAAATATGTATAAGTGCTGAGGACAAAGAGACGAGGAAAATCAAGAGAGAAGTTTTTGTTTTTTCTTTTCTCCACTTAGACTTTTTTTTTTATTTTTTTTTTCCTTTTTCCCACTTAGAAGAATTTTTCCCTTTCCGCACTTAGGATCTTTCTGCTTTTGCCCTTATATAACTTTCATAGGAAATTTTTTATAACTTAGTAATAACTTCTATAATGACTTCTCTAAATTCCTTCTCTTCCAGTGACATCTGGCTAGTAAGCTCAAAATTAGAGCCCAGTAATTCCTGCTGAGCTAGAAAAAAGTCTGCTTTCCTTAATCCTCCTCTGTTAGGCTACAGGTGTTAATCACCTAAGCCAGCCTACCCTCAGAAAGACAAAGTACATTTTAGAAGTTATCATCAGCATTTCAGTACAATGAGAGAGCTAGAAAGCCCTGGGACACTTAGATTTTAAAGCCATTGCCAGGGTTCTACTCTGTGACTCCACTGTTATCCTGCCTCAGAGCAATCCTGGCCCTCAAACTCTACTATAGAGCAAAAGTGATTAAAACAAAACAAAACAAAAAAACAAAACAAAACAAAACAAAACAAAACAAAACAAAACAAAAACTACATGGTATTGATACAGAGACTGACAGATGGATCAGTGGACTAGAACAGAATAACCAGAAAGAAAACCACACATTTATGGATACTTGATATTTGACAAAGAAGCAAAATATATATGTATATATATACGATGGAATAAAGAAAGGATTTTCAATAAATTGTGCATTTCTAATTTGCAGTCTGTATGTTGAAAAAAATCCATATTGATCACCTTGCACAAAGCTCAGTTTCAAGTTGAACATGATTATCAACATAAAATAAGATACACTGAATCTAATAGAAGATGAACTCATTGACACAGAGAGGGAAATGTCCTAAAAACCTCTCCCGTGATTCATGCTCTAAGATCAACAATTCATAAATGTGACCTCATGAAACTGGAAAGCTTCTGTAAGCAAAGCATATAGGCAATGAGACTAATCATCAACCTACAGACTGGAGAAAAAAATCTTAACTAACCTCACATCCAATAAACGGCTAATATCCAAAATATATAAAGAACTCAAGAAACGAAATAAACCAATCAAATATGGGGTATATATCTAAATAGAGATGTCAAGTCAGAAGAGTCTAAAATGGCTAAGGAGCACTTAAAGATAATAATAGTGCCACTTAAAGATCATAAAAGTGCCACATCCCATGGTCAAAAGATATTCTAATCAACACACTGCATCATAGAACATAAAGAAAGATAATGCATGATTGCATTCCTCTAGTCACAGGTGCTACATACCTACACCCTTATATGCACATACACACACACACACACACACACACACACACACACACACACACACACACACACGCCTATCGGATATGCATGTGCATACAAATATATTTTTTTATTTATTTGCTTACATACTTACTTACTTTGTTTTAAATTTGTTGGGTAAAAACATTCTGCATACATATAAATGAGTTTTAGCAAATCCATCCCTATCTTCTCCTCCTTGAATTGTTCCCCATTTCTCCTGTATCACTTTTATCCTTAATTACATTTTCATTTTTATATAGACACCTGTGTAGTGCCATGTCCCAAGCAATCGCGTGCGTGCCACAAGCAATTTCTGAGAAGAGCTTGCCTTCCACGTGCAATCGCCATTATAAATCAGTATTTACATATTTCCATTGACACCTGCAATGGTGTAATGTTTGCCATACCTTTAACAGGGGAAAAAGCCTCTCATGTTATACAGCACTGCCTAGAAGAGTGGAGTGCTTTGGGCAAGCCCACAATTCTTAAAACGGATAACGGGGCAGCATATACTTCTACTAAATTTCAACAATTTTGTCATCAAATGGATGTCAGTCACTTGACTGGCCTTCCTTATAAACCTCAAGGACAAGGCATTGTGGAATGTGACCACCACACACTCAAGTCTTATCTTATAAAACAAAAAGGGAGAGTTGATGAGACTCTGCCCTCAGTGCCAAGAGTATTGGTATCTATGTCACTCTTTACACTTAATTTTTTGAATCACGACGAGCAGGGATGTTCTGCAGCTGAGCGACATAACTCAGACCCTGATAGACCAAAAGAAATGGTCAAACAGAAGGATGTTTTAACTGGTCTGTGGAAAGGCCCAGATCCTATCTTAATCAGATCCTGGGGAGCTGTTTGTGTTTTTTCCACAGAGTGAAGACAACCCATTTTGGCTGCTGGAACGACTCACCCGCAGGATATTCATCAAGGATGGTGCAGAAGATGCTGACCTCCCCAGGACTGTTCCTGATCCTGACAATGCTGAACTTGTATCAGTTTTCTAGTATAACAGAGATGGGCTATTCTCTTGACTTTCCCTAAACCAATGTCAGTTCGTCATGATGCTATAGTTTTTCCAAAATTCTTTACTACTAATAAAACAGTGGATTTGCCATATTTAACCTATGATCCCACTCGAGCACCATTAGGAGAAAATCACTCCTTACTAGAACAGGGGTCTTTATGTTTTCAAATTAATGGACCAGAAATTGTATCAACCTCCCAGCCCGAGCTTTAGGGAAGTTTAATGAGCACCGAGGAGGTTGGGTGAGCACAACCCAAGATACTTCCAATGTAGATATAACCTTTATAAATCGGACCTTTTGGCAAGAGGCAATTTGGGTTAATGGTACAATTCTACAACCTAACTTTTCAGAAAAAGAACATCCCCACCAAACAAAAATAGCCCCTCATTGTATCTTGGAAGATGAAAGGCTGATCCTGTCTTGATCTGATTGTCGATCCTCCATCATTTGTTGGGCAGATCAGAGTAAAACTTTTTCCTTTTCTTCCAACATAACAGATGACCCAGAGAAGGAATTTGTTATGAAAAAGAGATTTGTCATACAGGACTTTAGAATGCATCCCTTTCACAAGTGGTTGCTTTGTGGAGTCAATGGCAGTTGTACAGAACTAAATCCTTTGAATTTTATCCAGGGAGGAACAGTTGTAAAGGCTTCTTTTACTGGCATCTCAAGATTTGCTCAGCATTGGGGAATATATGATGCCTCCCAGGACTCTTATGGACATACTAATATCAGTGTAGAGATCACTGGGTTCAATAAAACTTTGGTAAACCAGATTAATTATACATCTCCCCCAGTCTGTGTTTACCCCCCTTTCTTGTTTATATTCTTTCAAGTGATTCATTTGAAGTCTGTTCCAATGATTCTTGTTGGATTTCTCAATGTTGGGATGTAACAAAGAACACCCATGCCATGGTGGCTCGGATCCCACTTTGGATCCCTGTTCCGGTGGAAACACCCTCCACCTTGAAAGTAAATGGGAGAAATGCAGTAAAGATACATGAAGTACACACTAGATTAGTTGAAAAATGGAAAAATTAGCTGATAAGAGCAACTGCTGTTTGGGCAGTGGTGGTTTATGCCTTTAATCCCATCACTTGGGTGGCAGAGGCCAAGAATTTGGGAGTCCGAGACCAGCTTGGTATACAGAGTGAGTTCCAGGACAGCCAGGTCTACACAGAGTAACCCTCTCTCAAAAAATAATAAAACAAACAAACAAACAAACAAACAAACAAACAAAAAGCACGTTTTCTATGAAGAGGACCGGGCACAATGCTCCCACATAGTGGCTTACAATTTATGCACAGCCAAAGTTTTAGAGAATCACTGCTCTCTTTCAGCCTCTGTAGGCCATAGAGGCATAAGTGAGAGAATAGGCATGAGCACTCTAGCACATAAGGGAGAAAAAGGGGCTGGGCAGCCTAGCACATAATTGAGGGAGAGAGGGCCTGCACATCCTAGCACACTATTGTAAACAAGCTCAGTACTAGGAAGGTGGAGGTGGGAGTTTACCAGGGATTGTAGTGAATCTGGATGTTCTCTTCTGATCTATTAGGACAGCATGGACTCTTCTGTTGTGGGAATGTACATACAGAAAAAGTGCACACATTTTAATTTTTATGCACATAAATAAATAACAAAAAATATTACAGTTGAAATTAGTAGTGCCATTTCCAGTGCTTTCATATGTTACACATTTGTACATGTTTTTCAAGTCTGCAAATGCTTTTCAACCTAGAAATTCGAAATCATTTGTCTTAAAGATGGTAGCTCTTTTCCACCTCCTGAGAACTCCCTTCCAATCAATGGTGCCTGGTACTCCATGACAGCATACACAGGGTATATTCAGCCAAACAGTGAAATCCCTGGATGAGACCTGTTTTCTCCATCTGGCATCACAAAGGCTCCTCAGAGTACTCCATCTGGGTCTCTCCTGATAACGTTTTGTTTGTTTGTTTGTTTGATTGTTTGTTTCTTTTTGTTTTCTTTTTCTTTTTCTTTTTGTTTTGTTTTTGTTTTTCTTTTTGTTTTTGTTTTGTTTTTATCTGTTTTGATTTTGATTTTTTTTGTTTTGTTTTGTTTTTTGTTTTCGTTTTTGTTTTGTTTTTTGCTTAGTTTTTTTGTTTGTTTGTTTGTTTTGTTTTGCTTTGTTTTTTGTTGTTGTTGTTGTTGTTTTTGTTTTTTGTTTTTTGTTTTTTTTTTTCATTGAGCAGCCAAGCAAGGAAGGGTTCAGTTGTGAAGGTGTTCACTTTTGAATGACCTGCTACTGATAACCAGCTCTGATCAGGGTAATTGGACTATTAACAGATGTGTGACTGGTGGGAAATCTCAGTCTCAGGAGGCCACTCTGTGAGGAAAAGCCTCCGGATCGGCATTTCCTATGGCTTCTGAGGGTAAAATGAAGGAGGAGGATCATATTCATTGCACAGGATTGAACAGGACAGGGGCTTAGAGGATTGAAAACCCTTGGAGGACACAAGCTTGGGGCCTAGGGAGAGGATCAGAGAGCCGGCTGCAGGACTGGGGGTCAGGGGATCAGGGTGCCATTGGTGAGGAGTCTTGGCGATTGTCCTATGTGCTGAAAGAGACCTTAGGGTTGAAATTGGCACTTGTCCTGTGTGTAGTCCAAAATCTATTAGAGACACACTGAGCATTCCTCTACCCTCACTGTCTTCTCTAGTGTGTATTTCTTTGGTAGAGACTGTATGTATACTACAGAAAGGGGAGTGGCATAGGAAGAATAAATGAAAAGAATAAGAGCAGACAATGCAGAAGATTCATAAGTCTTCTAAGATGGATTCTGACCACAGATCCTCCCCTCTCATTCCCCAAGTATTTCTATTAAAGACTTGCACCACGGAGATCAGCCTTTTCTCTCCGTTTTCCTTCTGTAGGATGGGTTCTTCGTTTGTAGCTCAGGCTGTCTTGGTTTGGGCTGGCCTTGGACTTACAATATCCAGATATTTGAAAACCAAGTCTTCCCCAAATCCCTGCTTTCTCCAATAGAAGGTCTTTCTGTGTGGGTGCTGGTGCTGTTGGGTGTTTATTGTAGAGGGAGCTTTGGGTCTTCTCAAATGAATATACAGTTACCATATTCATTATCTATCTTGATAGCAGTGTGAGTTTATTTAAAGACAGAGACACACTGATAAACAAAATTGCTAATGTTTTGTTTAAAAAGAATCTGTGGGAAATAGGAACAAGAATCAGATGACTCAGAAATTAAATGCAAATACATTTTCCTCATCGTCTTTGGGTAGTTAAGAAGTCTCACATATTCAAGGCTGGCCTTTTTCCCCTTATTTAAACTGGGATCTGACATATTGTTAACTCTGGTTCTAAAGGAGTTTTTTATAGAAGTAAGTTAAAGAAGATTTTAAAACAATGTTGTGAGGGAGAGGGACATAATAAATGGGACACATGGAGGAACTGGAAAGAGGAAGTGCATATAATTATTTCATTTTTGATATTTTTAACTACTTAAATGATACCTTTGGATTCAGATTACTAAGATTTTTTTCCTTGTTTTCCATTTTTTTTAACTAAGAAGACATTACAGTTTTTAAGAGAAGAATGGCTGTTAAGAAAATGATGGTGATTCCAAAGGAGATTACTTATTACTTTTGGACTTTGATGATGAAGAAGATGACATAAATATTTCGGAGGAGTCTCTTTCTGAAGGTTATTGCATATTCAGGGTTGGGTATTAATTGCGTGTCCTGCAGTTCACTAGACTTTTACCTAGTCAGCTGAATTGGAAGAAGTCTTTTCTAAGAGATTTTGTATAATTCATTTGAAATTTTACCTATATCTATATATTCCTATACCAGAGTTTTAGCAACTAATATATAACTATTCTTGGCACTGTAGTCACAATATGTTGATAAAAAATAACTTGTTATTATTTTGCCAACGGAAAATACCTGAACATTGTTCCAATGATATGTTTGTAAAACTTGAATTTATTTCAAGAATACTATGAATAATTTATTTCATTCTTTTTTTTATTATTTATTTTCTTTTTTCTTTTTTTTTTACATTTCAAATGTTATTCCCTTTACTATTTTCCCCTCCAAAAATCCCAGTCCTCTCCCCTCTCGCCCTGCTCTCCTACACACCCACTCCCAATTCCTGGCCCAGGCATTCCCAAAACTTGGTCATAGGAACTTTACAAGAACAAGTGTCTCTCCTGCTATTGATGACTTACTAGTCCATCCTCTGCTACATATGCAACTTTTGAGGGAAAAGTTCTGTTTTCCATCAGAGCCTGAATTTGCCCATCTAATGGTAAAAAGGCAAGTTGAAGCTCCCTATCAGTAGTAAAGAAATGTGGAAACACTTGTGCACTGTGCATGACAGGCATGGGCAGAGGAAAGGTGGACATAATACCCCAACACAATTTCCCCTATATACTAGGAACCAGGATCTCCAGTAGAAGGGTCAGTAGCCTTCTTTGTTTCAGTATTCCCTCTTTTGTCCACATCTTCTGAAGGGGAGATCCTTTAGATGAGGCATCCCGGAACGCAAAGAGGATTGTCTTCTTCCTGTGGAAAGACACAAATAACTACCCTGGATCTTATTAAAATAGGATCCGGGCCTCTCCATTTTCCGGTTAAGATATCTTTCCATTTGATCATTTCTCTAGATCTGTTTGGTTCTGAACAGTGATGATCAGCCGCAGTGTGGCCTTGTTCATCAATATTCAAAAAATTAAGAGTAAAGAGTATCATGGAGATGGCCACTCTCAGTGTTAAGGGCAGGCCCTCATCGACTCACCCTTTTAGTTTGATAAGGTAGGTTATAAGAGTGTGGTGGGCATGTTCCACAATGCCTTGTCCCTGTATGGCAAACCAGTTAAATAAGATACATTCATCTGGAGACAGAACTGTTGAAATTTTTGAGAGGTGTAGGCCAGTCCATTATCTGTTCTAAGAAATTTGGGTTGTCCCCAAGCACTCCAAGCTTCAAGGTAATGTTGAATTACATGTGAGGCTTTTTCTTAGTAGAGGGATCAGTTTTACTGCCCTCTTTTCTCCATCCCTTCTTTCTGAATCCTGGGGAGGGCCCTTTTTTGTGATGTGTCTTTCTTTTTTCGAGCTCCCTTTCTCTCATTCTGTTAGGTTTCTGACATACTGTCCTGAACCTCTTCTAGTATTCCCTGTCCCTCCACATTGGCTGGTCGGCAGGTTTCATCCTCTATTCAGTTTTTTATCAGCTTCCAAATTGCCTTGGTGCCCAGGCATAAGTCTTCCTCTTCATGCTTATGGTCAAGGTCCCTTCCTAGCTTATTCTATAAGGCTACAGTTAGAGACCCCGAATAGGCATACCAGGGAGAAATGTGATCCACCTCCTTAACAAAGTTCTGCAGCATACGGGAGGCAACCTGCAGGTCACGTTGCTTTAGCACTGACTGTAATGTGGTGATCACTGACTGTGAGGAGCCCATGATAGAGTGAGTGCCTGCGGCTGATCTACACCCGACTTATAGTATTCCTTTTGCAAAGTGAAAGTAAACACAGCACTTTGCTCCCTTATCTATGGAAAGCTAAGAAGATACCTCAGTGCTGCCACTTATCTACATTGGACTGACAACACCTCATTTTTCAGCACCAGCCGCGATTTACCTCAAATTTCAGCACCAGCCTCGATGGACAGAATAAGAAACAGAATGAGGGCCAGGGCAACCAAAACAAGAGCTTCTACTGCCCCTTCCTAAGTTGCATCTAGATTAAGACCGAAATCAAAAGGGATAAGAGGTTCATGATCAGACATACTTCTCCGAACTTACCTTTTCCATGCAGTTCTGAATCCATCCCTTCTTCAGGGGTTCCCCTCAATGCCAGCAATGTTGATCCTGGGTTTCTGGCACCAGATGACCCACGCTACCATCTTGCCAGCAAGAACGCATCTAGGACACTCGGATCTTTCTGTAGTAAAGCTGTAATACATCTCGAGATATAGATGAACAGCTTCAGGACAGGAGACTTAGAAAGCAGAAAACTCCTCCCTTATATTGGCTGCGAAGTATGGTTAGAAGTAAGGTTGGGGATGTGCACCATGGGATTGGCTGCCCACTATCAGCCTGATGACGCCATGGGAGAGGCAGGGCTCAGGTAATGGAAAGATATTCTGACACCCGCGCGCACTCACCATGAGCAATGATGACAATGGTGTTGTCAGCACCATATTGTAATGGCGACCATGAGGGCGGCTTTTCACAGTGGTAGAAGTAATTACAGGGTTTATCTGATCCTGATTTGAATTTGGTACCTGATATCTGTCTAGATAAGTGTCAATTTTATCCAGAATTTTCAGTTTTGTTGAGTACAGCCTTGTATAGTAGGATCTGATGATATTTCAAATTTACTAAATTTCTGTTGTTATTTCTCCCTTTTGATTTCTGGTTTTACTAAATTGGATACTGTTCTTGTGTTCTGTATTCATTCTGTCTAATGGTTTGTCTATCTTGTTGATTGTCTCAAAGAACAAGCTCCCAGTTTGTTTGATTATTTTTGTATTGTTCCTTTGTTTCCACTTGGTTGATTTTAGCACTGAATTTGATTACTTCCTGATTTCAACTCCTTTTGGGTGAATTTGCTTCCTTTTGTTTTATAGTGTTAAAGTGTGATATCAACCTACTCCTATATCCTCTCTCCAGTTTCTTTTTTAGAGGCATTCAGAGAGAGCTATGAGAGTCCATCTTAGGGCTATTTTCATTGTGTCCCATAACTTGCAGTATGTTGTAGCTACATTTTCATTAAACTCTAAAAAGTCTTTAATTTAGTTCTAGATTACTTCCTTGACTGTTTTGTCACTGACTAGATTTTTATACACATTCCACGTGTATGTGGGTTTTCAATTATTCATATTATTGTTGAAGATCAGCCTTAGTCTGTGGTGATCTGTTAGGAAGCATGACATTATTTCAATAATTTTATATCTGTTGAGGCATGTTTTGTGACTGAGTGTATGGTCAATTTTGGAGAAGGCATTGTGAGGTGATGAGAAGAAGGGACATTCGTTTGTTTTAGGATAAAATGTTCTATAGATATGAACTAAATGTATTTGTTTCATAAATTCTGTGAGTTTCACCATGTATCTTTTTAGTTTTAGTTTCCAGGATCTGTCCATTAATGAAGGAGGGGTGTTGAAGTCTTCCAATATTATTGTGTGTGGTACAATGTGTGTTTTGAGTTTACTAAAGTTTCTTTTATCAATGTGGATGTCATTGCATTTGGAGTATAAATGTTTAGATTTGGGAGTCCATTTTGGTAAATATTAACTTTAATGAATATGAAGTTTCCTTCCTTGACTTTTTTTTATAACTTTGGGTTGAAAGTCAATTTTATTTGATATTAGAATGGCTGCTCCACCTTATTTCTTCGGATCATTTGCTTGGAAAGTTCTTTTCCAGCCTTTTAGTCTGAGGTAATGTCTGACTTTGTCCTTGGTGTTTGTTTCTGGTGTGCTGAATATTGCTTACACATCCATTTTGTTATTCTATGCCTTTTTACTGGTGAACTGAGTCCACTGATATTAAGAGATACTAAGGAAAAATTCTTGTTGCTTCCTGTTATTTTTGTTATTAGAGTTGGAATTTTGTTCATGTAGCTATCTTCTTTTAGGTTTCCTTCAAGTTTAATTTCTTGCTTTTTCTTGAGTGTAATTTCCCTCGTTATATTGGAATTGTCTCTTTATTATCGTTTGAAGTGCTGGATGCATTGGAAGATATTTTGTAAATATGGTTTTGTCACAGAATACCTTGTTGTCTCAAGCTATGTTAAAAGAATTTTGCTTCATATAGTAGTCTTGGCTGGCATTTCTGCTCTCTTACATTCTGTATGACATCTGCCCTAGATTTTCTGGCTTTCTTAGTCTAAGGGAAAAGTTATGTGTAATCCTGATAGATCTTGCTTTATATATTACTTGACCATTTTCCCTTACTGCTTTTAATATTCTTTCTTTGTTTTGTGCATTTGGTGTTTTGACTATTATATGATGGCAAGATTTTTTTTTCTGGTTCAAATAATTTGGCGTTCTGTAGGCTTCTTGTATATTCATGAGCATATCTTTATTTAAGTTAGGGAGGTTTTTTTTTTCTATAATATTGGTAAAGATATTCAATGGCCCTATAATTTGGAAAACTTACTTCTCATCTATACCTATACTGAATATCATGTATGTAATTACGTCATTTCTCAAAGCTGTTTAAAAAATTCACATGGGCAGTATTTCCTGAGAAATTCAAATCATTAAAACTTTATTCCCTTTTACTAATATAGCATATTATGTTTCCATTTTCTGTTGTCCATATAGTACAGAGCCCAGCATTTGACAAAGATGAGAATATATCACCTCAGGTAGAAACAGATGAAGATACAGTACAATATTTTCAATTTTTTCCCATTTCAATAGAGTACTTCAAAAGTGGTGTTTGTGATCCCTTGACTGGAGAAGTCGATTCAGGAAAAAGAGCAATTCAGGGTCAGATGCTCTTATATGTGTAGTTGAAGACCAGATTGTGGTCCTTTAGACCTTGTGATCACAAAAAAATAGCAACGAGTACAATACAACCACCTTCATGAGATGTTTCCATATATACACACAAAGAAAAGGAGAACCATTATAAAAATAAGAGAGGGACCATTTGGGAAGAAGAAGGATCTCAGCAAGGGTAGTACAGTTATGAAGAAGTGCTGTGGGGTGTAAATGTATAAATTGTTTAAAGTAAATATTACAAGTTTTTTGGAATACTGCCATGTATTTTATATGGATTTAACATTTGGTTCAAACCAAATATTATATATTTATTATAAATAATTGAAATAATTTTCTGTGTAAAGTTTTGTGTGTTGTAGAAAAAATATCCTACTGGGAGATTCTAACTTAAAGTATATCTCCCAGTAAGGTAAAGCCCCTAGACATTCCCCAAGCTTGTTTTCCCTGATCTATTTAAATACAGCTAGGAAGAAGCACTTTGTTCTCTATAGCCAGCAATAAAGCATTTTTTTTTATACTTTACAACCAGAGATGCCTGCCTTCCTTTGCCAAGGACAAGGAGATAAAAATTCAGAAAGAAGTCACTCCCCAGTTCTGAGGAAGTTCCAGGGATACCTGGAGATCTCCTATCAGGGTGCCAAGTGAGAGTGTGCTCACTCGGCTGTCTGTTTCTGTTACTGGGTGCCAAGTGAGTGTGTGCTCTCTCGCCATCTTATTGGGGCCTGTTCTTGGTTATTGTAATCTTTTTGTGTGTATATATTGGTTTTTCCCCTGTATGTAACTCTGATGATGGGACCGACTATTAGCATGCCCCTTGGACTGACCCTAGTGCACAGTACTGAAATTAAGACTAAGACTCACATTTTCTCGGTGGATGTCTGAAATAGATTTTAGAGAACTTTGTGCTCTACGGAATGGCCAGCTTTGATGTTAGTTGGCCACTAGAGGGCACCCTTGGTTTGGTTCTGTTTTCAGCTCTTAAAGTTGTTTTACAGAGGGGACCAGGGTCTCAGCCAGATTGAGTGCCCTACATTCTCATCTAGAAAAAATTAGCACAGGATCCCCCCTCTCCTATCGTGTTTAAAGCCTTGGGTTCAAAAGAATAGTCCAGGCTCCCCAGTCCTGGCCCTCTGCCATCCAGAGAGGGAAAATAAAAAGGTAAATCTGGCACCGGTTAAACTGCAGCCATCGGTTTCTCCCAAGATCTATCCAGAGTTAGAAGAACCTCCAAAATGGCACTGCACCCCACCCGCATTGTCCCAACTGGTCCCCCCAAGAACTCTCAACAGGGTGCCACTAGATATTTGGGGAGGGACCAGTTGCTAAAGCCCAAGACCAGCGAGCTCAAAGCCCAGAGGGACCAGACTCAACCATCGCACTGCCTTTGTGTACTTATGACCCTCATCCAGCGGACCCCAGACAACTGCAGCCCCTTCAGTAATGGCCTTTTTCCTCCTCTGATCTCTATAACTGGAAGGCAAATCACAATCCCCTTCGTTGAAAACCCCTCTAGCCTTGCTAATCTAAAGGAATCTCTCATATTCTCTCTTCAGCCTATTTGGGATGACTGTCAGCAGATTTTACAGGTTCTTTCACCACAGAGGAGAAGGAGAGGATTCTGAGAGGAAAGAAAGAGCATACTGGGGGCCAATTGACTACTAATAAAACTTCTGAATGAAATAGATGCAGCCTTCCCTCTGACATGTCCTGATAGGACTGACCATATGGAGCAATTGACAATTTTCTGCTGGGCTCTGATAATAGGACTGAAAGGGGCTGGCAGGTGCCCCACCAATTTGACCAAGGTAAGAGAGATCCTACAAGAGAAAAAGGAGCCCCCAGCAGTGTTTTTAGAGTACCTCTTAAAGGTATAGAAGTGTTACACTACCTTTGACCCTACTTCAGTGTGCCAGCAGGTGACAGGTGTCATGGCTTCTATAGGGCAGTCCTCTTCTGAAATTAGGAAAAGGTTACTGGGTCTAGAGAGTCTGAAAACATTATCTTTACAACATCTGTTTAAGGAGGCAGAGAAAGTGTACCATAAGAGAGAGACTGACAAGCCAGCACAAGAGCACATTGGGCTCGGAGTCTGCAGACACCCCTAAGGTCCCCACAAGACCCTCAATAGGATCATAAGACCTCTGTTGAATGTAACACAACCTCTGCTCCAATCCAATCTCACAGGATCTGAGACTGCATTAATTAGGGAAGCAGAAAAACTGGCCTGACAATGGTCTCAAGTCCCTCTGATCTGTGCCAGCACCTGGGCAACATATTGGGCAGAGTCTGAGGACAGCCCCAAGGTCCTCACAGAAACATCCATGAGATCTTAAGACCTTTGGTGAGTGGAAAACAACTTCCGCTCCAATCCTATCATGCAGGACTTGTGACTGCATTCATTAGGGAAGCAGAGAAACCGGTATGATCAGGGTCACAAGTCCCTTCCAGTCCATGACAGCATCGGGCACCTTGTGGGCAGAGTCTGTGGACACCCCAAAGGTCCCCACAGGACTCTCCACGGGAACTTAGTACCTCTAGTGAGTGGATCACAACATCTGCCAGGAGGAAGGTTCGAACACCAGATATCTGGGTCCCTTCTCTGCAAGTGGAGATCTTGCCTGCATAGAGTACTCTGAACACTGAAACTCAGGAGAAAACTAGTCTCCCAGGTCTACTGATAGAGGATTACATAATCATCTGAGGAACAAGATATAACCAGAGACAATTATAACAACTAACTCCAGAGATTACCAGATGATGAAAGGCAAACATAAGAATCTTACTAACAGAAACCAAGACCACTCACCATCATAAGAATTACAGCACTCCCACCTCATCCAGTCCTGGAAACGCAAAAACACCCGAAAAGGTAGTCCCATATTTAAAAGCATATCTCAGGTTGAAGGTAAAGGACATCAAGAAGGACTTTAAAAACTCACTTAAAGAAATACAGGAGAACACTGCTAAATAGGTAGAACCTTAAGAGGAAGCACACACACAAAAAAAAAAAACTTAAAGAATTGAAGGAAAACACGACCAAACAGGTGATGGAATTGAGTAAAACCATCCAAGACCTAAAATGTGAAGTAGACACAATAAAGAAAACCCAAAGTAAGGCAACACTGGAGATAGAATACCTAGGCAAGAAATCTGGAACCATAGATGCGAGCATCAGCACCAGAATACAAGACATGGAAGAGAGAATGACAGATGCAGAAGATTCCATAGAGAATATTGGAACAACAATCAAATAAAATACAAAATGCAAAAGATGTTATCTCAAATATCCAGGAAATCCAGGACACAATGTGAAGTCCAAACCTACTGGTAATAGGAGTAGATGAGAATGAAGATTTTCAAGTTAAAGGGCCAGCACATATCTTCAAAAAATTATAGAAGAAAACTTTTCAAACCTAAAGAAACACATGCCCATGAATATAAAAAAAGCCTACAGAATTCCATATAGACTGGACCAGAAAAGAAATTCCTCCTGACACATAATAATCAGAAGAAGAAATGCACTAAATAGAGATATACTGTTAAAAGTAGTAAGGGAAAAATGTCAGGTAACATATAAAGGCAGGCCTATCAGAATTACACCAGACTTTTCACCAGAGACTATGAAAGACAGAATATCCTGGACAGATGTTATACAGATACTAAGAGAACACAAATGCCAGCCCAGGCTATTAAACCCAGCCAAACTCTCAATTACCACAGATGGAGAAACCAAAGTATTTCACGATAAAAAACAAATTCACACATTAACTTTCCATGAATCCAGCCTTTCAAAGAATAATAACAGAAAAAAAAAAACAATACAAGGACAGGAACAACGCCCTAGAAAAAGCAAGAAAGTAATCCCTCAACAAACCAAAAAGAAGACAGCCACAAGAACAGAATGCAAACTCTAACAACAAAAATAATCGAGGCAACAATTACATTTCCTTAATATCTCTTCATATCAATGGATTCAGTTCCCCAATAAAAAGATATAGACTGGCTATAAAAACAGGACCCAATAGTCTGCTGCTTACAGGAAACCCATCTCAGGGAAAAAGACAGACACTGTCTCAGAGTGAAAGGCTAGAAAATAATTTTCCAAGCAAATGGTCTGAAGAAATCAGCTGGAGTAACCATTCAAATATCGATTAAAATTGATTTCCAACCTAAAGTTATCAAAAAAGACAAAGAAGGACACATACTCATCAAAGTTAAAATCTTCCAAGAGGAACTCTCAATTCTGAATATCTATGCTCCAAATGAAAAGGCAGTCCCATTCATTAAAGAAAGCTCAAAGCACACATTGCAGCTCACACAATAATAGTGGGAGACTTAAAAAAACACTTTTATCAATGGACATACCTTGGAAACAGAAACTAAACAGGGACACAGTGAAACTAAAAGAAGTTATTAAACAAATTGTCTTAATAGATATCTACAGAACGTTTTATCCTGAAACAAAAGGATATAACTTTTTTTCAGCACATCATGGTACCTTCTCCAAAATTGACCATATAATTGATCATAAAACAGACCTCAACTGATAAAAAATATTGCAATTGTCCAAAACATCCTATCAGACCACCAAAGACTAAGGATGATTGATCTTCAATAACAACATAAATAATGGAAAGCCAATGTTTACGTTGATAATGAACAATAGTCTTATCAGTGATACCTTGGTCAAGGAGGAATAAAGAAGAAAATTAAAGACATATTAGAGTTTAATGAAAATAAAGCCAGAACATGCCCTAACTTATGAGACTCAATGAAATCATTACTAAAAGGGAAACTCACAGATTTGAGTGCCTCAAAAAGAAACCAGAGAGAGCACATACAAGCAGCTTGAAAACACATAAAAAATCTCCAGAATTAAGGAAGCAAATTCACTCAAGAGGAGAAGATGTAAGGAAATAATAAAACTCAGTGGTGAAATTAACCAAGTGGAAACAAGAACTACTTAAAGAATCAACCAAATAGGAGCTGGTTCTTTGAGAAAATCAACAAGATAGATAAACCCTTAGCTAGCATCCCTTAAGGCACAGAGACAGCATCCTAATTAACAAAATCAGAATTGAAAAGAGAGACATAAAAACAGATCCTGACGAAATCCAAAACACCATCAGATCCTTCTACCACAGGCTATACTCAACAGAACAGGATAACATGGACAAAATGGACAAATTTCTAGACAGATACCAGGTAACAAAGTTAAAACAGGATCAAGTTAACGATATATACAGTCCCATATACCCTAAAGAAATAGAAGGAGGAATTAATAGTCTCCCAATCAAAAAAAAAAAAAAAACAAAAAAAAAAGCCCAGGAACAGATGGGTTTAATGCAGAGTTCTGTCAGACCTTCAAAGAATATTTAATTCCAGTTCTGCATGAACAATTCCACAAAATAGCAGTAGAAGATGCACTACCCAACTCATTCTATGAAACCACATTACTCTGATACCTAAACCACAGAAAGATCCAACAAAGATAAAGAACTTCAGAACAATGGCCCTTATGAATATCGAAACAAAAATACTCAGTAAAATTAACCCTAATCATATCCAAGAACACATTAAAAATTTCATTCATCCTTACCAAGTAGGTTTTATACCAGGGATACAGGGATGGTTTAATATATGGCAATCTATCAACATAATCCATTATATAAACAACCTCAAAGACAAAACCACATGATCATCTCATTAGATGCAAATAAATCATTTAAATATATCCAAAACCCGTTCATGATAAAAGTCATGGAATGATCAGGAATACAAGGTCCATACATAAACAGGATAAAAGCAATTTACAGTAAACCAGTACCCAACATCAAATGAAATGGTATGAAGCTGGAAGCAATCCCACTAAAATCAGTGACTAGACAAGGCTGCCCACTTTCTCCCTACCTATTCAACATTGTTCTTGAAGTCCTAGGCAGAGCAATTTGACAACGAAAGGAGTCCAAGGGGATACAAATTGGAAAAGAAGAAATCAAAATATCACTTTTTTGCAGATGATATGATAGTATATATAAATGAACCTAAACATTCCACCACAGAACTCCTAAACTTGAAAAACAACGTCAGTGAAATAGCTGGATATAAAATTAATCAAACATATCAATGACCTTTCTCTACACAAAGAATAAACAGGCTGAAAATGAAATAAGAGAAGCATCACCCTTCTCAATAGTCACAAATAATATAAAATAATTTGGAGTGACTTTAACTAAGGAAGGGAAAGATCTCTATGATAAGAACTTCAAGTCTCTAAAGAAAGAAATTAGAGAATATCTCAGAAGATGGAAAGATCGTCCATTATCATGGATTGGCAGTATCAACATTGTAAAAATGGCCATCTTGCAAAAAGAAATCTACAGATTCAATAAAATCTCCATTAAAATTCCAACTCAATTCTTCAATGAATTAGAAAGGGCAATCTGCAAATACATTGGGAATAAACAAAACCTAGGATAGCAAAAACTCTTCTCATGGATAAAAGAACCTCTGGTGCAATCACCATACCTGACCCAAACCTATACTACAAAGCAATTGTGATAAAAACTGCATGGTACTGATATAGTGACAGACAAGTAGACCAATGAAATATGATTGAAAACCCAGAAATGATCCAACACACCTATTGTCAATTGATCATCTACACGGGAGCTAAAACCATCTAGTGGAAAAAAGACTGCATTTTCAACAAATGGTGCTGGTACAATTGGTGGTTATCATGTAGAAGAATGTGAATCAATCCATTCCTATCTCCTTGTACTAAGGTCAAATGTAAGTGGATCAAGGAGCTCCAGATAAAATCATACTGAAACTTGTAGAGGAGAAAATGAGGAAAAGCCTCAAAGATATGGGAACAGGGGAAAAATTCCTGAATAAAAGACAAATGGCTTGTATTGTAAGATTTAGAATTGACAAATGGGACCTCATAAACCTGCAAATCTTTTGTAAGGCAAAAGACACCTTCAATAAGACAAAAAGGTCACCAACAGATTGTGAAAGGATCTTTCACTATCCTAAATTAGATAGGGGAGTAATATCAAATATATATAAAGAACTCAGAAGGTGGTCTCCAGAAAATCAAATAACTCCATTTAAAAATGGGGCACAGAGCTAAAGAAAGAATTCTCACCTGAGGAATACCAAATGGCTAAGAAGCACCTGAAACAATGTTCACCATCCTTAATCAGCAGTGAAATGTAAATCAAAACAACCCTGAGATTCCATCTCACACCAGACAGAATGGCTAAGATCAAATATTCAGATGACAGCAGATGCTGGCAAGGATGTGGAGAAAGCAGAAAACTCCTCCATTGTTGTTGGAATTGCAAGTTTTAAATCATCTCTGGAAATGAGAAAATTGGAAATTGTACTACCATAGGCTCACACAATACCTGTCCTGGGCATATATCCAGAAGCTGTTCCAACTAGTAAGACACATGCTCCACTATGTTCAGAGCAGCCTTATTTATAGTAGCCAGAAGCTGGAAAGAATCCAGATGCCTGTCAACAGAAAATGTTTACAAAATTGTGGTACATTTACACAATGGAGTACTACTACTAATAGTACAGCTATTGAAAAGAATGAGTTTATGAAATTTATAGGCAAATGGTTGGACCTGGAGAGCATCATCCTGAGTGAGGTAACTCAATCACAAAAGAATGCTAATGATATGTACTCACTAATAAGTGGATATTAGCCCTGAAACCTAGAATAACCCCAAGGTATAAGACACAATTTGCCAAATACATGAAACTCAAGAAGAACGAAAACCAAAGTGTGGACACTTGCCCCTTCTTAGAATTGGAAACAAAACACCCATGGGAGTAGTTACAGAGACAAAGTTTGGAGCATAGACAAAAGGATGGACCTTCTAGAGATTGCCATATGCAGGGATCCATCCACTAATCAGTCTCCAAACACTGACACCACTCCATACACTTGCAAGGTTTTGCTGAGTGGACCCTGATATAGCTGTCTCTTGTGAGATTATACCGGGGCCTAGCAAAGAAGTGGATGCTCACAGTAATCTATTGGATGGATCACATGGCCCCAATGGAGGAGCTAGAGAAAATATCCAAGCAGCTAAAGGGATCTGCAATCCTCTAGGTAAAAAAACATTATGAACTAACCAGTACCCCAAAGCTCTTGACTGTAGCTGCATATGTATCAAAAGATTGCCTAGTAGGCCATCCCTGGAAAGAGAGCCCGATTGGGCATGCACACTAATTATGCCCCAGTATAGGGGAACGCCAGTGTCAAAAAGTGGTAGTGAGTGGGTAAGGGAGTGGGGGAGGGGGAGGGTATGCGAGACTTTTGGGATAGTGTTGGAAATTTAGATGAAAAAAATACCTAATAAAATATATTAAAAAGAGATTGAGACTGAAAAAGAAAAAAGACAAATAAAAAAGAGAGAGGCTGAGGAAAGAGAAAATTGACGAGATAGAAGCCTTGAAAAAAATGTAACTAGGTTTGCGGCTGTATTCACAGGTGATAAAGAAGTTTATAGAAAAGGTAGATATCCTTGGTCTGTCTGATCTTCTGGGAGTCAAGTTGCCTTTGGGACCATGAAATCCTGGTGGGACCAAGATCCTGGGATCCTGAGATCCTCTGCACCTGGCCATGTTAGAACTCTGGGTGTTATGGGGCTGGCTGCTGAGTTTTCTTCCAAGGACTGTTCAGGGCCTTGGCCAAGACAGAATAGAAATAACCCATGCCACTTGTCCGGCACAGTTCCTGCATGCCTGGATCCTTCTGATTCCAGCTACTCCATGTGTTGATGACAGATGTTCTTCCTCCTGTCTGATTATCTGATCCTTAGAATGTTGGAGTACCTTGGATTGAAGCAGCCTCTCGGTGTTGTGGGGCTGCCTTCAGAGTTTGCATGCATGGCCTGCTCAAGGCACTGGCTCCAGAAGTATTTTTAAATGATGCTTCTTGCAAACTTGCCTGTCTCCAAAAATATCTGACATATTTTTATAGGAATGGATTTAATCTTATAAATATATTAAGGAAAAATGACATCTTGATGATTTTAAAATATCCTAACAAGAAAAAATAATGGACCTTCTCCACTAAGTCTAAAATAATTTTGAAGCCACGTGGTGGGGGCACACACATATTTCGAAGTTTTTGAAAGGAGAAGTAGGCAGATCTCAAATTGAGACCAGTCTAGTTTACAAAGTAATTTCCAGGACTAATAGATATACAAAAAAAAAAAATACTTATAATAAAAAACAAACAATACAAAACAAACAAACAAAACAAAAAACAAACAATCAAACAAAAAAGACAGTCCTGGAAAGGAATGATAATTTTATATTATGTGGTTGTTAGCCACATATCCCTGTGCACATATGTAAATACACTTATGTTTTTTAAAATTTTTTTTAATTTTAGTAGTTATTTTCTCCATTTACATTTCAAATGCTATCATAACAGTCACCTTTAGCCTTTCCCCTCCCTTCCCCCTGCCCTGATCCCCTACCCACTCACTCCCATTTCTTTGTCCTGGAATTCCACTGTACTGGAGCATCAAGTACAATGGGAACAGAGAGTAGGGGCTGGTCCTGGGAAAGAGAAAGGGGCCAATCAGTCATTTTATCCTTCCTCTCAGGTAGCAGTTTATTTTGGTTCAAGAAACAAATATACTTTCTTTCAATGAATTTTATAAGTGAACAGGAAATATTTCCATCTCTCAGAACTGCCTGTGGAAATTTTATTGTGGTTATAGGAGTTTTTTTGGGTCTATTTTCCGAAGAAAAATTAAAGCCAGGTATGTTTAAACATACCTGTATTAGCACCAACACGGAATGCTGAACCGCAACACTCTATCACTTCCTAGAGAATACATAACATACTAAGTGCCTACCTCAACACTAAAATGAAGTGAAATAAAATCAAACAAATGTACCTTCGATAATTGTATCTAGTGCATTGGGAAGTTTATAAGATAATGAATCAAAAAATTCAATTATCTTTATGATAAAAATAATTAGAAATGTTAAGAAGGTTAAACAATTACTACAAGAAGGGGGAGGGAGAGACCTGGGTGAGAAACCACACACGGAGGGGAAGAGATGAACTTGATCAAGTACTGTGGGGGGTTGTGAAACAGGAGTGCATTGATGAAGATCAGCAAAAAGAATGGAAACAGGCAACTTTGTGAGGTAGGAGGTGAGAAAACCCTCTAGAATGTACCAGAGACCTGGGAGCTGAGAGACTCCCAGGACTCAAAGGGAGTGACCTTAGATGAAATGCCCTCCAGTTGGGAAAGGGGACTTGTAGAGTTCTACCAGCAGTCCTCTTCTGTATGTGTATTGGAGGCCTCATATGAGCAGGTGAATTCTGTATCTTTGAAGGGTCAGAGTTTCAGACTTCATGGTTGAACAGTTTAAATGAGACTGTGGGTCTTCCTAGAGGGATACCCTTGTTTTTAACATTTTTTAAACTTTGTTAATTCAACAACAAGCGTCAGATGCTCCAGTCCATTAGTTTGTTGCAAATATCTGCAGCTGAATCCTTCACCTGCTAGTTCCTAATGAGGTACATGTCTTAAACTTGTTGTAGTGTATGTACTAGATAATGAATCAAAATAATATCAAAAATATATTGCATATTGTAACTGAGAAATATAACGTTGGTTCTAAGGGACCTATTCACATTCAGTTCAAGATATCGGTAATAAACAGTGTTTCTCAATGTTTCTTAAAATGACTGTGGGTAACCTAAAGAAACAAAGCTAAACCAAACTAAACCAAAAGAAACACCCTCTTCTATACATTGTCTCATCTTCTTCCAATTGACCAGTTCTTAAAAGCCATGCTCTTGAGTGAAACTACACATTGGAAGTGCCCTTCCCCTACTCTGATTCAGAATATCACTTTACATGAGCTCAGATATCTTATTTTGTAATCTGAGTGAATGTGTGACTTTGATATTAGTTGATTGTTAATAGAAAGCACAAATTGTGTAGGAATGTGAATGAATGTTACAGATGCCATTCCAATATCATTCCCATTGGAGGGAATAAGATAAAAGAATCATAATTCATAATAAGTATTAGAGAAGTAGAAATTGAGAGAGAGAGAGAGACAAACAGACAGACAGACATAGAGATAGAGACAGAGACACAGAGACACAGAGACAGAGAGAAAGAGAAATTTCATCACCTAGAATATAATATTGTAGAGCACTGATAGATATTTCAGTACTTTTATCATCTATTGCTTTTGCAGAATACCTTCTTGCAGTAAGCAACCTCTGCAGTTTTCTGAATTCACACATTTGTAATATTAATACTACCATGACTGTACTTCTTAAGAACTAACAAGTTAGTGAAACAATCAGATGAAGTTGTATGCAACCAACCAACGGACAGAATATGTTGAACCATTGGTTTAATTGGAGAAAAACTGAAGGAGACTGAGGAGGAGATCAACCTGTAGGAGGACTAGATGTCTCCATTAATATGGACCCAGAATTCTCCCAAATGCTAGACAACCAAAATGGCAGCTTACACCAACTATAGTTAGAAGGTCCCCAAAACATACACAGAAAAAAAAAATCTTGGTCTCTGTTCAATCAGAAATGATGCAATGATTCTCAAGAACCTAGAGACCCCAGGGTGTTTAGAAATCAGATGGAATGGGTACATGCTCTTGGAGACAGGGGATGGCCAGTCGATATGGCATGTGGAACAGTAGGAGGGTGGACAGGGTTCAATGAATGAATGAATTAATAAATAAAAAAGAATACTGCCAAGTAACCACGCCCCATATACTCTAATTCTTTAATCATAATCCAAGAAAACTCACATGTTCACATAACAGCACACTCAAAAATATAACTAAAAAATACACACACACATATAACTGAAATTCCATGATTTTGAAGTTCATTTTACAAAGAAATACAGTGGAACAGAGTTTTTCTTTTGTTCCATTAATTTACATACATTTGTTCTCCTAATCTACCCAAAATATGGATTGTTCTCCATATAAAAGGCCAAAATCTCCTAACATAGTTTTTATCTGGGAAAATCTCCCAACATAATTTTATCTAGATCCACACCAATTATACCTTTCATTAGAATATAATCTGGATTCAGTTAGATATACATTAAATTTATATTTAAATTTCAGTTATTTGTTGTAACATGGATGTAAAGTAGAATATCAGGGTAATGTCTTTTTCATCTCTCTACTGATATGGGCATTGGTTTAAAAGAACAATAACCTGCTGGGCACTGGAAAGAAGGCTCCATGTAGAGAATATATTCTTGGCACCTCTGTAAAATTCCAGGCATTTCTATTCATGTCTGCAACACTGTGGGTGGGAACAGGTAGATATCCCAATAGTGTACTGGCTATTCAAACTCGTCAAAATGGTGGGTGTAATACACTCTGAGAGACCAAACGGTGAGGACATTCTACTCATATCTGAACATATGTGTATGTTCATGGTGTGACCTCACAATTGGGAACAGACACTCCACTCATATGAAGCCAGGAAACCCTCTTGCATACCACACATGAAACCTTGAGTTCAGCAGTTCCATAACCTATGTGTCTCTAAGTATGAAATGGGAAGATTTATATTCTCATTGTCTTGTTAATCCTGTTTTCTCTTAAATTCCAGAAATTAAACCAATGTATTCTCAGATTCAGGATGGTAGAACACAACATTTTGTCTTTCTGGAATAGCATCCAACTATCATCAGAAAGACTTTTCAACTTACCCTCAGGACAATAAGTATCCATTTAGAGGGTTTTAACAGGATAACAAATGTATTTAGTTTTCTATTTGAGAAATAGACTGTCTAGAATGTACAACAATGTACAGGTTAAAATGAACTTACCTTGGAGCCTGGCAACAGTGAACTGAAAATAATTGTCAGTGGTGTTCTCTGTATATGGAATATGTCAAGGGAATAGATCTTAGAGTGACAGAGACAGAGTGGATATGGACAGAGACAGAGACATAGAGAAATAGAATGGGGTGATGAGATGATGGATGGTCTTGATTTTAAAACGTAAATGAAGAAAATATCTAATGTAATATTGAAAGAAAGAAAAAAAGAATCATTTTTACAATATTTCTTTTCTTCAGAACCCCATGCCTCATACACCAAATTCATACAGTTTCCGTTTGTGAAGCACGCTTGATACATCTAAAAAGAAAATGTGACAAAGAGTTGCAACAGAGAGTTTTGGAAGGGGCTAGACTGAAAGCCTAGCAGTTAATCACTTGCTCCCTACAAAACTAACATAAATGCCCTGTGGATGTAGAAATCATCTATTAGAGGATCACAGAATGCAGGGGAAGGATGCCCAGAGAAACCTGTCTAGAAAGATGACCCATACCAAGAAGCTTTTCCTCTAATTGAGAGACCTTGCCTCAGTGAAAAGATAGACAACACATTAGGGTCATTTCCTGAATCCACTTTGGGCTTCAACAAGTGTCTGCATGCACATGTAGAGGAAAAACCTTCATATATACTGTTCTTTCTCTTATAATTGCCAACACGCATGGTATCTCTTAAACACACACACACACACACACACACACACACACACACACACACACACACACACACATAAACACATGCAGAAAAGAAAAAAAGTTCTGGAATAGGGAAGACTAGACAGAATGGCTAAAATAAGAAATAACAAAAGCCAATGCCACTGTTGCAGATTCTTGAAGCCACAACCAAAGCTTAGGTACTGCTTTTAATGGATGGCCTGCTGCAGACTGGCCTCAATCAGCCCTCCTCAATCTCTGGGAGAAATCGTTGTCCTGGTATAGGTGGGCAGGAAGCTTACATTTAAGTGTCAATCAGATACAAACACAGAGGGGGTGCTGTATCTGAATGTAATTTCTCAAAGAAATCATCAGATTATTAATATAGAAACAAATAGGGAAGTTGGTTTTCAAATCAGCCAGGTAAATGAGGTTACTGAATTCTTAAAGACTCATGTCCAAAATAGAGCAATAAAAACATAATGACTGGCAGGGACTGAGCAATAAAATAACTGAAATGAATTCTTCTCTAAAGTCAGCTATATTCTTTGAAGCTAGGTTTGAACACTTTATGATCACACCATGCAAATGGATTTCACACTCAAGCCATGGTTCTAATTAGGGAGTTTCTTTCTAGCTAATCTTCTCATGAATAATTCAAAACTGTTGTTCCCCCTCAAACCACAGCACAAGTTATTTCCTAAACCATTGTAAATTCCTGTATATGAGAGGGATTGTATGGGGGAATCTTTCTACTAACAACTAATGTAGCCTGCCATGCATAAGTATAACAAATATTCTAAACATACTTTCCTAAAGTTGTCCTGAGATTTCTAACTCTATGTAGTATATAGCAATGGCTGTCACAATCTCTCTTATAATACTAGAGGTAACTCTGGTTGTTACAGGTAACATTCTTACTGAATTCCAAGCCCAGGATCCGCTCAAGGACTACCTAGAATATTGGTGAAGGACAGGGAACAAAGTTGGATATTGCTTAGATATTTGCCAAGTCATTACTTGGAGGCACTTATAATAAAACAACATTGAAAGAAGTCACAAAGATTCAATCACTTACTAATGTAAGGACAAGTTTGATGCATTTTTTCCAGGATGGTTCCTGAAGACTTAGTTTCCATGAACTTTTTGACTAGGGACTGTGTCTAAATATTTAGAACTGTCACGGGAGTCACTACTGGGGTTTGTGTTCCAATGGCTGGTGTGCGTTTGTGTGTGTGTGTGTGTGGGTGTGTGAGTGCGTGTGTGTTTGTGTGAGTGTTGTGTGTGTTTATGTGTGTGTGTGTGTTTGTGTGTGTTTATGTATGTGTGAGTGTGGGTGAATATGACAACAAGCTAATGTTCATCTCTTAGTGATACTGTGAGCACTCTGCTGCCTATCTTAAATCATCACAGCTGTCAGTGTCTAAAGCTAACTGAATCCAGAAAGCAATTTAGTAGATTTGATTAATGTCTCCTTACATCACATAGATATTTTCTACAGTGCATATAAGCACATATATTTTAGAATATACTGAAACTTAAAAATGTAAATTAAAAAAAAAACAAAAACCTCTACCAACTTCAAATTAAAAAAACACATTTATTTTAGAATTCTCTAGGATACTCGCAATTTCCTGTATTCCCTACTCATGATGTCCATATGTTAGCATCTTACAAATTTGTATGACAATAATGAGGAGAAAATAAAATTTGTAAGGAAAAAAAAAGACAGTTTTGTCTTAGACTACTTATTAACAAATGCCTGGGCCACAAACTGTGGCTTATTCCCAGAATAACGTATTTAACACATTCAAAATATTTTATGTTTTGTACATTTTAGTTACCCCTTTATCTATTTACTTAGCATCTTCCTAAATATCTCCCTTAGCATATGTGCCAGCATCGGTCCCTGAATCTGTTTATTCTCCTAATATTTCATAGAATACTCTCTTTTTGAAAAGTCTCACCTCATATTTTCTTCCTCAGCTCATTTGTCATACACATTATTTAATTGACAGATGATGTTTATAAGAGAGTCTCAAAATTTGGGGCACTAATAACAACTAAATATCTCATTTAAAATATATAAAGTAGGTTTTGTGTATGCCACATGGCTGCAGTACCTGGAATGGCCAGAAGAAGAAGTCAGATCTCCCAGACTTAGAGACAGATGGGAGGGTGCAAAGGGTTCTGAGCCATCTCTCCAGCCCCTCAATAACAAAGTTTTGTCACAGAAAAGATAAAAACGGACATTGCCATTTCTAAATTCTTTCACACTGTAGATATCAGTCCACACTCCTTTTAGTAGTCAAGAGACCTGGAGTATATTATCGTTTTCTTACTCCCACTTTTGAGGGTACTTACACCTGAATTTTCCCTAGTATAAGATTGTGAAGGAATGAATGGCAGATTTTCCAGGCTATTTGCTAACGGTATACCTGTTTTGGTCTACAGAGCTTCCATACACTATCCTGCATGCCCTTAATCTCTGACAACCCCCTTACCTTGTGGATTCTTACCTTTGGACACTGATTTACACTTTTTTTTGTGCAGCCATCAGTGTTTTGGCACTAACGGATTTTGTTCAGTAGGTGCTATTTAACACATAAAGATCCACCGAATTTTAAAATATTCATTGTTATAATCTAATTTTATACAGATAGTATTAAGATCTCGTATGGAATTCAAATGTTTCAACAAAAATGAATTGAATTTTGGACGTTGTGTAAACTTTTAAACAATCCTCTGGTTTTAAAATTTGGTGTGTATGTGTGTGTGTGTGTGTGTGTGTGTGTGTGTGTGTGTGTGTGTGTTTGTGTGTTACTCACCGTGGCTAAGTTTCCATCAACAAAATTTTCACAGACAAATCCAAGAATAGATTGGGGAGACTCAGAAACTTTCACCCCCAACAAAGGAGTTATTGGAAATTAATGGCTTCAGGTGAGAGGGCCAGTTTTCTTCATGGATTTGGCTAGTGAAAGGTTGCCCGTGTTCCAGTATATATTTGTCCCTAACCACACATATGTAGTCAGGACTAAATGGACTCAGCTATCTATATAAAAATGCACATGGACTTAAGGATAAGAGTGATACAGGAGAAGTGGGGAACATTTCAAGGAGGAGAAGATAGTGATGGATTTGCTCAAACTCATTTACATGTATGTAGAAAGTTCTTCACAAACAAATTTAAAACAAAGTAAATAAGTAAGTAATTAAATAAATAGACAAATAAATTTGGATGGACATACATATCAGATAGGATATGTGTGTGTGTGTGTGTGTGCACATGTGTGTGCATATAAGCATGTAGATATGTAGCACCTGTGACTAGAGGAATGCAATCATGCAGTATCTTTCTTTATGTCTCTCTGCCACTTTCCTATGATGCAGTGTGTTGATTAGAATATCTTTTGCCCATGGGATGTGGCACTATTACAAGGTGTTGGCTTGTTTTAGGAAGTGCATCATTGTGTAGGCTTGCTTTTATGTAGTGCACAATCTCTACCCAGTGACAAAAATCGATCCTCTTCTTTGCTACCTATGGCCACAAGATTCCACCTGGTTGTCTTCAGACTAAGATATAGAGCAATCAGTTCCTTCCCCAGCACCTCCTCTACCTGGATGCTGCCATGCTTCCTACCAAGATCAAAATGTACTGACCCTCTGAAACTGTAAGACAACCTCAATTAAATTTTCCCTATAAGAGTTTCTTTCCTGAGTCATGATGTCTCTTCACATCAATGAAACCCTGTAGAACATACGCAGTATGTTAGCCTGATTTTAATGCTTACAAGATGATTGCAACCAGCATGCAAAGACAAAGTAAAGATGACAAATGAGTTTCTGTATTTTTTGAACTTCTGAATTTTTGAATGAATATGGGGATTGGGAAAATTAAAAAGTTATGGGAAGGAGAAAGAGAGGATGCAAAGACCTATTGGGCACCTGTCACTTGCTTTTGCAATCAATATTTTTATTTTAAAACAACACCAACAACTAAAACAACCAACAACAGGGCATCCATACAACAGATTCACAGAGAAGACACCAAAGGGCATTACATTCTTGTAAATCATTTTCCAGCTAATGTCTGGTGTATTGAGCCTAAGGATTTTACTGTCAAACCCTGATGATTAATCACTAGATTGTATCCCCTAACACAATGATGAATGACACTGTGGTCAACAGGACAGTTAAGTAAATAGATTGTTTTTTACACTGTCAGTTTGAATTGTTACTATATATCCCAGTTTTTTTTTGCATTTTATCTCCATAAGTGTGTTCTTTTCAGCCCCATTTGCTACATAGAAAACGGAATCTTTTACATTGTATTTCATTTAGTGTGCACAATGGAACCTAAAGACTAATTTAATCCATTTCAAAGTAGAGCTCTCTGTTCTCTTTTCAAAATTGAAATTAAACTGTTTTCAAAATGTTTTGCACTTGCCTGGCTTAGTTTAATTAAGATTGTGGGGTGGGAGGGATTTCTCCCACATTCTCAGTTGTCTCAAACTGGAAAAACTCTCTAGAAAGGTTGTGGAACCTTTGTGACTGTGCCCTAGCAGAAGGAGGTCACTGGCGCAAGAAGGAGGGAACTGGCTAGTTCTGACATAAATCTTGGCTTCTAAATCCAACCAAATGTGAGAAGGGCCCATTCAGGCTCTTAATGCCACAGATGAACTTGTTGTTTCCTACTATGCTGTCCTTATCATGCCAGTCTTTCCCTGGTGAGTTTTTGCCATATACATCTCTTCCTGTACATTCATTGTGTCAGGAGTTTTGACAACTTAACTTAAAAATAATTATTGTAAGTGTACATCTGTCTCTCCACCTCTTCCCCTACCCATACCCCTCTCCCCTCCTTCCTTCCTTCCTTCCTTCCCTCCTTCCCTTCCTCTCTCTCTCTCTCTCTCTCTCTCTCTCTCTCTCTCTCTCTCTCTCTCTCTCTGTCTCTCTCTGTGTGTGTGTGTGGGTGTGTGTGTGTGTGGGTGTGTGTGTGTGTGGGTGTGTGGGTGGGTGTTGTGTCAAATAGATTGCTGTCAATTTTGCCTACATGTATTTTTTTAATGTGTGTGTGTGGAATGATTTTCACGTTTAAAATTATTCTCACATTTCATAAATTTCAGTGCAATCTTTACTTTTATGGAGATAAGCTTCCAAATGGCTTTTTTTCTGGAACTCAAGAAATTGGAATGCTCCATAGTTTTATGACCTGAGTGAGAATTGTCAATAGGTTCCCAGTGATGCTGTGGGGCCATACTTAAGATCTGTGTAGCAGCTAGAGGAGCCTCTGTGTTCTTTGAGCCCTGCATTTAGAGAATAACTACGAATTGTTTGTACAGTTGGCTCTAGCATAGAGACTCTTTTTTTAAATTGTTTTCTCTTTGTCACTAGATGCCATGCTTTGGAAAGTCCTTCCACATGGAAACTACTGACCATATTGAATGGTGGAGAAAGGAGATTCACAGTAAATTATAAATTATAAATGAAGAAAACAAAAGTTACAGCCCTATAACTGATACTCCCACAGCTTAAGCTGTGTGGAAGCATGGAGAATGTTGGAGGACTTGCAAAATTTATTTTGGTTCTCATTCCTCCTCATTGCTCACATAATTTAGTACTTAATATCCTCGTGATTTCATAGACATAGTTTTCTAAATACTTCTTAATTAAGTTGTGTGAATGTGTGTAACTCTGTGAATGTCTCTGTGCATGTCTCTCTTTATATGTATATTTTTCTCTGTCTCTGTGCCTACTTGTGTGTCTCTGTGTGAATGTTTATGTGCATGTCTCACTCTGTATGTCTAAGTTTCTCTGTCTTTCTGTCTCTGTCTGTCTATCTATGCCTCTCATCTTTTCTCATTTCTTCTCCTTGTTTACCTTCTTCTTCTATTGTTTCTCCTTCTTTGCCTTATCCTTCTCCTCCTTATTCTTTTCTCCTTCTGCTTCTCCTTTTCCTTCGCCTTCTCCTCCTACTCCTGTTTCTTCTTCTTCTTCTTCTTCTTCTTCTTCTTCTTCTTCTTCTTCTTCTTCTTCTTCTTCTTCTTCTTCTTCTTCTTCTTCTTCTTCTTCTATGCCTTTGACTTCTCCTTCTCTTCCTCCTTCTCTTATTCTCCTTCTCTCCTTCTCTCCTCCTTATTTAACCTTCTCCTTTTCTACTTCTCCAAGTCCTCCTCCTTCTTTTTGCTCTTCCTCTTCTTTTGTTCTTCTTCCTTCTCCTTCTCCTTGTCGTTCTGCTCCACCTATTCCTCTTCTTTTCCTTCTTCTCTCTTCCTCTCCATATTCTTCTCCTTCACTTTCTTTTTCTTCTTCTACATTTTTCTCTATCTCACCCTCCCTCACTCCCTCCTACCCTTACCCTACCCTCCCTGATGCATTCACAGACTCTCCTCCAGTACTACTGGTCATTTGAATTTTGTCTTGCCAAGCTATGAAAACAAGGATGGTCTCCTGAGGCATCCCCTGTTACTGGTCTTTTCCATATGTCTTTTCAATTGTCCTTTCACTGTTTTACAGATTTCTTCTAAGATCATTTTACCCCACCCCACCTCCATGCCTTGATTTCTTATGGTGGGAGTGTCCAGAGTTTCAAACTCACATCCTCTTTCCTGGTGTTCTGCCTGAGAAACCACAAAATCTAGGGGCTAGAGTTAAATTTGATCATTGAGCTTGGGGCATTGTGCTATGTACAAAATGCCTGGTCTCCAGTCATGCTGAAGTCCTTAAACCTGATGAAGCCTAATGGGTCGTAATTTTCACCTACATGGGAAGGAAGGCATTTACTCAGTGTTTCTGAAACCCTGGCTCCTGGTAAAGTTACCAAACCCACAAGCACTCCCGCCCAGCAGTGGCTAATGGCTAGCAGTCACATACAAAATGACCAAAGGTTCTGATCTTCGGGTTAGATAACTTCTAGTTACCTAGCAACAGCAAGATAACAAGCCCAATATATGAGAGGCTACTTAGCCCTACATCAGTCTCTCCCTCTCTCTCTCTCTCTCTCTCTCTCTCTCTCTCTCTCTCTCTCTCTCTCTCTCTCTCTCTCTCTCTCTCTCTCTAACTTTTACAATCCTTACTCTGTAAACTTTTACCTCTTTCTCTAAGTGTTCACCTTTCTTACTCTCTAACTTGCTTTCTGTCCTTCCTTCTATGTCTTTCCCCATCTCTCCTTTTGGCCATGGCAAGTCTAACAATCTTTTTACCCTTTGTTTTTCTCACTGCTGTCTAAAATAAAGCTCTAAAACATTAGACTGTCTATGTTTTTTTAAGGCCCTATATGGGATGCCAGAGACTAAGAATCTGGTACCATTGTCTTCCCCTAGTTCACCCCCATCCGTGTAGTGTCAGTGGATTTACACAACCAGATGCACAACCAGGGATGCATGGTAATTATCCTTCACTCCTCCCATGTCAGCCTTCACAGAGCACAGAACCTTCTGCTGGCCATATTCTCTCTCACTTCATCAACTTCCCCTAAACCCACAGTTTCACACTGGACACTTAACATTACTACGAATTATTAAAATGTAACTGCATTTAAATTTAAAAATCATCTCCTCATTTGTGTTGGTAACAATCCAATGCTTAACAGATATTTGTTAGTAGTGCTTACCTGTTGACATTGATACCATGAACTTCTTATTACTTCTGGTGCTTTGTGATTTTTTTTTTCCAAGCAAGATGAGGACTTGAACAATTTATGAAGTCATGTCTTTGGACTCACAGCACTTACATGATGTAGTTCTAGTTTCCCAGAGACTTCCAATATCTGAGATGAGCCATAAACTTGGGACATCTGCAGCATGACCCAGAGTTTCATTGTGCTGAGCAGAGAGATCCCAAGATTTGATTGCTTTCTCTGTCCAAAGTATATATATGCGATTAAATTACAATTGCATAGTGGTTTTTATTACTCTGTGTTATTATCATTTCAAATCCTCTTATTTCTTGGCTGAGTTGCTAAATGATACCTTGTTCTGTGTACCAGCTGCCACTTTTGTTCTAAAGCGATTGGATGAATCTTTTCAGCTTTCCTAGTTCCATTTACTGAGAAAGGTAGCTTCCCTCTGAGGTTATGGTCTCAGAAGTTGTTGGATGTTTCAAACCCTTCCCTGGAATGTCTGGGACTCTGCAGAAAAGGAACGAAGACTTTTGAAACAAAAGCGAGAAACTACTTGGTGACTTCTTCTTGTCTTGTGAAAATTCTGAGATCCATTCTTGAATCTGGAAATATTCAAACACATTAAAATTATTCTACAATGAGAAAATCCACTGCATTATAATTCTGATACTTACTGACACATGAGTTATAAGGATGTTCTTTATTAAAAAAATCAATTAGTTCTTACACTCTTTATTTCGTTCTAGAACACATTTTCCCCCTTTTAACAGCTAAAAAAATCTATTTTAATTCAATTTCATTTTTAAAAATCCATATTATTTTAAAAACTTTAGTGGTAATTGTAATAAGTATCTATAAAGTGTTGCAGATGGATTATGCCCCCTCTTTCTGAGGCTAATGGAAGGTTATTAAAAAAAATTCTTTCTAATGAACATCTATTATTGTTGTTTTTGTTGTTGTTGTTATTGATGTTGTTAGAGGTTATTACTTGACTTCAGGAATGTTAAATGCTAATGAGGGTCTTATTGTTCTCCAGATGTCTCCTTTCACCCCCCCAATATATATATATATTTGTAAAAATGTGGTGAGTCCCTGAATGCACAATATCAAATGTTTCTGATTCAACTTGTGCACAATGCAATCTAGATTCTGTCTTTTTACATTGGTTTTCCTTTGCAGGGAAATGAAATACCAAAGCCTATCTGAAATTAAGGATTTTTCAAAAGTCTCATTTCCTTGGGAATTCTAAATAAAAGTTTATATTCATTATGGAGAATGTATTATGAGCTTGTCAAGGGCATTTTAATATGAATTTCTTTCCTGTTATGTTTATTTTTCCTTGGTGATTTGAAGTCGAAGCTACTCAAATGAAAAAAAAAAAGAGGTATCTAAAACTACTTCTCATTATCTCACTTTCTTTAAATTGAGATTTCTGATGTTGAGGAGGAATGAAGTGAGTGTGCAGATATTGTCCACATAATTCCTAAAAGAAAGAGCAATAGTCATGTTCCACAAACACCTGTATTCGACACCCCAATTAAATTGCATGGGTACTGGCTGAATCTAAAGTCCCTGTAAATGAATGTGTTTGTGTGTGTGTGTGTGTGTGTGTGTGTGTGTGTGTGTGTGTGTGTGTGAATATTTCCATGTGTGTGTGTCTGTGACTCAGTATATCTAGGTGAATATGTACATGTGTGTGTTAGGATTTTATTGCTGTAAACAGACACACTTATAAATGCATGTTTTATTAGAAAACCATTTAATTGGGGCTGGCTTACAGGTTCAGAATTTCAGTCCATTATCATCAAGTTAAGAATATGTCAGGATCCAGGCAGGCATGGTTCATTTGGAGCTGAGAGTTCTACATCTTCATCTGATAGCTGCTTGGAAATGAATAGCTTCCTGGCAGTAGGCAGAGGGCATTAAAGTCTGTTCCCACTCAACATCAAATGTGTTTTTGAGTGTTTATGTGAGTATTAGTATGGGTTCTATTGACATGAAGTGTCACCAGGATCATAGTAAATTTTGAACACTTTGTAACTTCTTTTCAGATGTTTACTCCATTATTTTCATGGCTGGAAACATGGTTGCCTTCAGACAGACACAGTGTTGGAGAAGGAGATGAGTTTTAGGTCTTGATATACAGGAAGCAGATGGAGACTGTGTCAAACTGGAGATTGCTTAAGGACAGCAGACATCCAAGCCTACCACCAAATTGTTGCATTTCTTCCAACAAGATCACACCAACTCAACAAAGACACATCTCCATCAGTGTCCCAACTACTCCACCAATGTCACACCTCATGAAACTATTCCACACCTCCTGAGAGTGCCACACCTATTGGCACTATTTATATGGGCCCATTAACATTATTCTTAAAACTGTTCAATGGACCTTTCATTAAAGGTAACTTTAATGAAAGAAATAAAGAATGTTTCAAAAAATAAACAGGAGTATGTATGTCTTGGTTACTGTTCTCTTGCTGTGAGAGACATCATGACCAAACCAACTTATAAGAGGAAACATTTAATTGTGGTCTTAGAGTTCCAGAGGGCAAGTCCAGGATATCATGGTAGACATCATGGCAACACAGAGGCAAAACATGTAGAGCAGTAGTTGAGAGCCAACAACTTATGATGGAGATGGCAGAGAGTAATGAAAGAGGGAGAGAGAGAGAGAGAGAGAGAGAGAGAGAGAGAGAGAGAGAGAGAGAGAGAAAGAGAGAGAGAGAGAGAGAGAGAGAGAGAGAGAGAGAGAGAGAGAGAGAGAGAGAGAGAGAGCCTGATGGGTTTTTGATATTTCAAGGCTCTGTGACAAGTCTCCTTTAATAATAAAACAAATTCTAATTCATTCTAAACAGCCCATCACCTGGAAAACTAACACATTTGAACGTGTGATCATCTGTGGCACACATTTATTCAAAAGAATAAAGGAATGAAAAAGAAAATGAAATCAACTAATAAGTGGCCATGACACTTGGTAGTATAGTTTATATCATTTCTTTTCATTTCTCACAGTTTAGGGTTATTTGCATAACATATTTCTGATCAGCCATCATTCTCAAATAATCCAAAGGCATCCTAACCCCACCCCACACCCACACACACATTTCTACTTGATTAACCATATTGGCATTACTTATTTTCATGGAAACATATCCCTTATTCCTGATTTAGTTCAAATCGTGAGAAATGTTGATGTATAATTAATTCCTATTCATAATGGGATAAAACAGAAGTCAACAGGATTGAATCCATTGTTCCTTGGAGCAGAAGATTTCCCATCGATTTAGTAAAATATTATAAATATGATTTTAAAAGAAGGCAACACCCTGAAAAAGTCTTATTTTCATATTTTCATTATTTACAGACCATTCTGTGGTATAAATAGGAATCTAGAGGAAGAAAGGTGTTTAAAGTCACTGACACACACACTTAACTGAGGTTTCCTTAGCACAGGAAGAAGATATATCAATCCTCTATATCTGGAGAGTTTCTCCAGGCCCCTAATGATATAAAAGTCTTCAGGTCTCTAGGTTAAAACAACATTGCTTTTGCCTATAATTTATGCAAAGTAACCTCTTTTATAAAGTAATCATATTGATGTGTGTATGCATACAGAAATATACAGGTAAGTGCAGAGGATAGGGAAGGGTATACTGTTTTCTGCTACTTCACTCCCTATTTTTCCCCTTGTGACAGGGTTTCTTGCTGAGCTAGGAGTGAGGCTGACATTCAGGAAGCCACAGTCATCCTTCTGTCTCTGCCACTCCAATTCCTAAGCACTGGTGTTGTAGGTGAATGTTTGACCAAACACTTGGCTTTACCCCTGGGACATCTCCCCAGATTCTTCTTTATTTTAAATAACCTCTGGATTACTTTTGCCCTCAATGTAATGAAACTGCTGTATAAGAATTTGTTATTTAGAAGATGGACATATAAGTGGTCTGTGTGTGTTCAGTACAGACATGGTATATTAAGAACTACTTTCCTTAATTCCTTGAGAATTTCATACACTATATTTTGATGGAATTTACTTTCCAATTCTTTTAGTAACTCCTCCCAGAACAAAACCTGGCCCATTCCCACCTATCTCCTCCTGCCAACTTCATATCTCGTCTTCTCCCCTTTGTTACAACCCATTCAAATCATTTGTGTTTCCCATAAACTCTTGGACATCTGGCTTCCAGTAGAGAATGAACAATCTATCACCTTCAAAGTCAATACCTTTGATGAAAACTGACTATTCATCCTTCATCAACTGTCTATACCTTATCAGATAGTGATAAGTGATAGTGAGCCTTCCCGTTCAGTGATGGAAGAAAGAATGGCCTGATTTTGTGCAGAAAGACACAGTTTTTCTCTTACCTCTGTGCCTTACAAGATTTTCATTCTCTTCCTTGAGGATTTCTAAGATTCAGCTCCTCTACTTCTTGCCTCTTTCTGTGAGTATTTGTGAATATGCATGTGTGTCTATATTACAGATGTCTGAGTTTACATACAACTCAACTCAGAGTGGGATTTTGCAATTAACTGCTGGCACTATCTCACACTAGACTATATTCCTTAATGCAGACTTGGTGTGGGTAAGTACCAGAAAGGAACTGGAGATTGCTAGATATCTTCAGAGTTAGTTGTAGTATAGGTGAAGTTTAGACTTCTGACCTTACATTCTGGCTAGAACCTATGGGTTTAAGATGCATGGATAGGTGATCAATATCCTGAACTTGCATTGCATTTTTGTTCTTTTTGAACAAAACGGAGATATCCTTGAAGAGATAGATGGATCCTATCACTTTGTTTCAAATAAAGAATTCTGTGGTTAAATTGTTTTGAAATGTCAGTCATGGGTCTTTGATGAAGGCTTTGGTCCACAGTACAATGTTCATAGGTAGTACAATATGCTCTCTGAAAAGTGATTGGAACCTGAGGGCTTTAATCAATGAGTTAATCAATCAATGAATGTGCATGGAATGGGTAAAAAACTTGTAAATGAACGTGGTCATTTGGACATGTCTTCAAAGCTGTTTATTGTCTTTGTCCCTTCTTGTGTTAATGCTGACTAGCTGCCAATAAGTTGAACAGTTGTGCTGCTTCATGCCCCTTTCATATTCATGTGATCATGGATCCTTCTTTCATTTGTGATAGTAACATGTCAGGTTCAGAGGAAACATGGCTTAATTCTTTAATTTTTTTTTCTAGAAACGGCATGCTAAGTGTAGAACCAATGTTACCTAGTTGTTGTAGTTGGAATATTCAGCCACGGTATCTGTTGTCTTTGAGACTCAAGAACTTTGCTGCTACCCACACCACTGGTCTTTTTTCTGAATTCACTATTGTATTATAGTAGATTTCAATATCATATGAAGTACCAGAAAAATGAGTGAAAAATGACAGTGGTGAGATGTGTTTAGAATCATTAAATTACACACTTAAAAATAAATAAATCAATGGATTTATATAGTACATAAATAAAACTCCAATAAAACTTCTGAAAAGGCTTAACTAAATGTGATGCTTCTCATGTGAGTTGTTATTTGTCATAGCACCTGTGATTTAGCTGTTAATAGTAGTGGGTTTTATTACTTATGAATCAGACACCAATACATCCATGAAGGGGTTACACTCCATTCCCTCAGGAGAAATAAATCAATTAAAAGTCATTGGATTAATTGATGAGAATTTTTTCTGGTTAAAGCTGACTTGGCAGGAAGTTGGACAGATTGGAGTGTCTCCCAGAAAGTGTAACACACATTAGAATGTAGGTGTTGTGAGGCTATAAGACATATTCACTACTTGTCACCTATTATTGAGTATTCTTGCTGTTGGAGGTACTTACCCTTCACTTCTGCCATGGAGGGAAGTGGGTCTATACCTAGTCAGAAGGAGGAGATTGGGATGAATAATGTTTGTGTGGGTTATGGAGCAGGATAAACCTTAATGTGCTGGGATTTTTTTTTATCTCCAACTTGACAATCTAGCGTCACCTTAGGAGAGAGAACAATTGAAGAATTGTCTCTATTCACTTGGTTTTTGGGTAAGTCTATGGGACATTTTCTTCCTTGATGGTCGATGTGTGAGGGTAGGCAACTGTGGGTAAGCTCATCAGTAGTCATTTATAAAAGGGAGGCTTTTACTCTGTATTTAAATAAAATATTTGATCAAGCCACATGATTTTTGGTGGTTTGAATAAGAATATCCCCTATAGATTCATATATATGGATATTTAGTCACCAGGGATTGGCAGTGTGTTTAAGGATTAGAAGGAATGAGAGAAGATGTGGCTTCATTGGAGGAAGTGGTAGTGTCAATAAGGGTGGTCTTTGAGTTTTCAAGAAACCAATGTAATGGCAGAATATCTGTCTCTGTCTAAGGATCAATAGTTCTATTGCTCCAGTGCTGCGGTCACTAACTTGATGTTGGACTAAACTTCTGTAAGTGTATTCAAGCCCCCAGTTAATGCTTTGTTTCATAATAGTTGTTTTATCCATGATGTCTCTTCACAGCAATAGAACAATGACTAAGATAGGGTCAAGCAATAAGCACTCTTTCCTGGTAATGCTTCAAGTTCCTGTTTTGCCTTCCTTGGTAATAGTCTGTAACATGTAAGCTAATAACCCTTATATTCCCAAGTTATGTTTGATGTTAGTATTCATCAGTGTGAGAAAGATGCAAACTAGAACAATTGCATGTCATTATATACATGAGAATATCTTACCTTTAAATTAAAATAAAACACCTACACATTATTTGTCCTTATAGGATAAGTGACAGTGGTACTATTAGATATTTTGTTTCTCTAAGAAATTGTCTTACTTAAAATTTCTATTGTTGTAAGGACATACCATGTCCAAAGAGCTATTTCCATAGCAAAAGTTTTATTCAGCTTATATTCCACATTGCTGTTCATCATCAAAGTAGTTGGGAAAGAAACTGAAACAACACAGGTTCTTGGATCCAGAAGCTCATGCATAGGCCATGGAGTGGTGATGCTTATTGACATGCTCCTTAAGTCTTGCTTCCATGAGGAGCACAAGACTACCACCACAAGGGTGTCACCACCCACAATGAACTGGGTCCTCTCCCACCAATTAAGAAAATTCCTTACAGCTTGATCTTAAAGAGGCATTTTCTCAACTGAGGCTCCTCCTCTTTCAAGACTCTAGATCTTGTCAAGTTTCTATGAAACCAGTATGGCACTCTGAATGTAGTTGGACTACGAGGAGGTGTGGCCTTATAGGAGTAGGTGTAGCCTCTTTGGAGGAAGCATATAACTGTGAGGCTTTAAAGCTCTGCTCAGTGTGGAAGACACCATCCCTGCATGCAGAAGACTCTAAGCTTCCTCTCCACCACCACATATTCCCAGCCACTTGCATGTTTACTTCCTTGATGATAGTGGACTGAACCTTTGAAACTGCAATGAAATGTTGAAAAGCCCTAATGAAATGTTTCTAATGAGTTGCCTTAGTCATAGTGATTTTTCACAGCATTGGAACCCTAATTAAGACATCCAGCTAGCAAAAAAACTCTCTTAAATACCAAAATTAATCAACAATAGAGAGTATTTTCAAGTCATTTGGCATTTAAACTTATTCTAGAGAAAAAACACAAATGATTGAGTCCATGACAAGCCTGACTAAAAACAAAACAAAAAAAAAATACAAAAACAAAAACAAAAAAAAAACCAAAGAAAACAAAAACAAAAACAAAACTACAACAACAATAAAACCAAACAAACAAAAGAAACACTCAGAGTGCTTATGGGACCCAGTAAGACCCCCATGAAGCACAGGGGCTACTCAGGAGTAGTGACCAACATATTGGGCAACCTCATAGAGTTTGAAACCCATGAGAACTGGCATAGAAAAGAGGTCAGCACATATGCATTGAGTACACCTTCACTGTTTTATGAGAATGAGGTCACACATAAATTTAAGACTGGAATTTCCAGGGAATAGACAGGCTGAAATGGTACATAGGTATGTTGGGAGTCAGATGTTTGGAGGAGAGCCAGGGGAAAAGGCCATGGGGAACATTTTGATGGTCATCTGGGGCACTCCACAGAGACATCCAAAAGATCACAGGATTCATCCCAGGCAAAGAGTGCTCAGGGAAAGCATTCAGGATCCATGCCCCACCATATATTATCTCACCGTATACTCATTTTCTCTTTTAAATTACTATTTGACCCGATCGGCTGGCTATTTGTTAAGAAACCAAAGAACCTAATGTGGATATGTCCAATTTTAACTACTTGCAGAAAATTTCTATTCTTCCTGGGTCTCCTGCTTCACATTTTGAGAACTTCATCTTAGAATATTTTTGTTCCTCAGTGTCCTTTACTCCTTTGTGTGTCCTTTATTGTTTTTAAAGGTTACCATCAATTTAATCTTTCTTAACTTCTACCTGGTCTCTTTTCTGCATGTTAATATTGGATTTCTTAAAAAGATATCTTAATGGGAATAGAGAGATGACCATGTTGTCAAGAGTACTTTTGTACCGCAAAAAAACTGGATTTGTTTTCTTGAATTCATATCCAATGGTTAACAATCAGCTTTAATGCCAGCTCCATGGGATCTGACAACTCATGTCTCTGTGGTCACCTATACTCTCAAGCTACTACCCACCCATATAAATAAAGATAATAAATCTTAAAATGAGAGACAAGTTTCATTTGGTTTCATTATTCAAATGAAACCTGATTTTGTCTGATTTCTGAGTCTCTTTGGATCAGTTTTCTGGGTTGCACTTTGTGTAACAAGGCCACATTCCTTTTATCTATCACTCTTTCCCCCAACTTGTTGTTTCTCCCTCAGACTTCATTCCAGAGATTCTATCTATGTCCTGTCTTTCTCCCCTTCTTCCTAAAAATCCATCTTTTGCTGCCATCCCTGCTCCTCTAAGTCATATCTCCAATTCCTTGCTCACTATGCAGACCACAGAATCTAAGTCCTGTCCATTTTAGCCTGTGCAATATTAGATGTATGCACTGTTCACAGCCTGCGATGCAACTTTCATCTTGCTTTGATGTTCTTTCCACCATAGTCCATCTCTTCCAACAATGTGTTCACTAAAAGCATGTCATGTCACACGTATTAATTTTTAGAACAAAACAAATTTTATTGACAAAGATACTGAGGTTGTCAAAGACCCATAGGTACCCAACACAGGAAAATAAACATTTTTTTCAATCCTATAAGTTTACTTTTCTGTACTTTGTGATTTTTTTTTAATTTAAGTGATATTTGACACCAGAGTATAGACATAGATATGTAGGTCACCGAGAAATTTGATAAAGTACACAGTAGAATTGGCTAGAACTTTGTAAACAACCTTTCCGAACTTTTTGGATCCATCATCTCTGGTGTACTGCACCCAGGAACCTATTAAGAAGTCATTGTCATCACCTGATCTCGCCTCAGCCAGAGGGGTCTCTGGAATGATGTGGAGGTTACCTTCCTTGTAGTCATCCAGGAGCTGATAGACGTAGAGGACCGGATCCTTCTTGTAGGAAATGTAAAAATAGTCCTGTAAGAATGGCACCTGGGCTAGCACCATCCCACTCCAGTTGTCCTCAGAGCCATCTTTCCCCTCAAATTTGTGTTGTACCTCTCTGCAAACCAGGGCGCTGGCGAGGTGGACATCCCTCACCTGAAGAAAAACTACTTTGTGAGGCAAGACCTTAAGATTTAAAATCCTCTCATCGCTGTGGAGCTCCTGTCCGTAGACACTGTCAATTCCGTCATACTTCACCAAATAAAGAGAAGGGTTTGTTGGCAGTTGACCTAGAATGATGGCCTTCCAATGGGTGACAGGCTCATTACCTTCCTTCCACCCGTGAGAAATTCTGCAGCCAACAATATTCCCCAGGGCCTGGGAAGAAGGCTTCCTCCTACTCTTCTTCTTGAGTGATGTCATGCTCAGACTCTTCAGAGGTATTGTCTTCTACCTGGCTGTAGACCTGTTGTGCTAGATCACACTGTCTAAGTGGCTTCCATTCTCTTCAAATATCATACTTGCCCATTGCCTGGGACTGAAGATCTTGCCCGTTTACGCCAGACACAATGCTGTTGCCTCTGTCATATATATGAATTCCTGATGGGCAATGGTTATGGGTTGGGAGTGAATGCTGGACCAAGACTCTTCTCTACGAGAACTTCTGAGCATGTGAAGAAGACTATGCTAAACAGATTTGAGCTCCTAAAATTAATTTTATAAAAATAAGAAGTTAATAAGTCAGCCATGGTGGTACACGCATTTAATCCCAGAACTCAGAAGGCAAGGACAGGCAGATTTCTAAATTAGAGACCAGCCTGGTCTACAAAGTGAGTTCCAGGGAAGCCAGTGCTATAGAGAGGAACCCTGTCTCAACAACAACAACAACAACAACAACAACAAGTAAAAGAAAACAGAAGAAAATCAAACGAAAAACAAACAAAAGAGAAATTCAAACAAAAAATAACAAAACAAACAATCAAATGGAGAAGTTAATAGGAAGTGGTGGTGACCCATAACTTTAATCATAGTACTCAAGAGGCAGAGTGAGGCAGACCTTAGTGAGAGAAAGACTAGTCTGGTCTACACAGTGAGTTTCCTGACAGCCAAATCTAAACATACAGAAACTCAAATAAAATTAACCAAGCAGGCAAACAAACAAACAAACAAAGAAACAAAGAAACAAAAAAACAAGGACATAAAAATAGTGTAATTAACAAGTAATTCTCTAGAGCTCAGAAGAATATACTCAGATCAACATTTATTTCTTCAGCCCTGAGTTAATTTGTCTCTGATGAGGATCATCTCCTTGAAATTCTATGTCAATTTAGGTTGTGCTATGACTATTACACCCAATGATCAAGAAGAAGAGAAAAATAAAATAAAAGGGCCAGAAGGGTCACCATGACTCTCTTGTACGTGTAAGGACTGAGCTAAGTGCCTGCATTCACAAATATCTTCCCAGGGACACAGCACACCACTGTCCTTCTTTATTGTTTCTCCTGACCCAGCTTCAAAATTATTTGATGAAGCCATTGCATCAGTGAACTCAAGAACAACTCAACAATTTGAGGCAATATCAGCCATTTAGAACTAATATCTTCTAACATGCACTTGGACAAAGAGGAATTTGGCATTTTAGTGGAATTGTGATCTAGATATTGTTAGCAAGGATAATAAATTCAGGAGATAAACTAACCTAGACCATTCATCTCCCTAGCTAATAAACATGGAGAAAGTAAATTGTACAGTAACTCTCTGTAGGAGAGAAAATTTTTAGCTTTCTGTAGCTATGAGGGTCCTAATTACTACATAAATATACTTACCCATAGAAAAATATACTAGTTGTCAAGATTCTGTCTCCTGATACAGACCAGGCACCAAAAGCCTGTGGGAAAAAATGACCTGGCTTTGACACACCACTGTGAAGATAGTGAACTCACCTTCAATGGATTCTAGTGCCTCCAAGTGGAATAGATGCGCAACCTCCAGCCAGTGCTCTGTGACATCACCCTAGTTCAGCTTACATCATAGAACCCCTCTCAGGCTGGTTCCTTCCCTAGTTACACTCAGAAACGTTCAGCATCTCGAATTTACCTTTTCATATGGCCTCCTAGAAATAATAAATGAAATCCCAACTGAAAGGCCTGATGATCTGAGTAATATTCTGCCAAAGAATTTCACCCTTGCATTGTTTTTATTGTTTGGTTGTTGGATTTTTATTTATTTGTTTGGTTTGTGTTTTGTTTTGTTTCATTTTTGTTTTTATTTTCGTTCTGAGAAAGTCTTCGGTTTCTGACTTGACAACATCCATGGTGGTTATTTTTCATGTTCCAACCTTTCCCTTGGTTATCTTTAAGCTGTGCTTCTTATCATAAATATTGCCAGACTCTTTGAGGCAGCACACTGGATAGCACACCTATTTTCACTTTATGAAAACCCACAGTTAGAGGAGAACTATTTTTATGCAAAAAAACCTGGAATTTGACAGGGTTAAATGACATATATTGAAACCAATGGCAATCATGAATTATGGATTCTTTGGAAAGTAAGAGGAAAACATAGATCTTGGGCATGCTTACAAAGTTGTGATAAAATTAAAACAAACCTGATATCTCCCAGTCATATTTTAAAGGTTTTTAAAATTTACCAGCACTTCTGATTACAAGGAATTTCAGAGATTAAATGCAGTAAAACAGGATGAAATAGATGAGGTAATTTTAGTTTTGAAATATGTGTAGACAGAATACTGGACACAGGTATGTATAAAATTTACTTACAAATTAGAGGACACTTTAATTGTTCATGGCACATAGATCTTCAGTTCTTCAAAAAAAATCGTTTTCAGTACATTCCACGGTCCCCACCACACCCTGTACATCATCTTCATAGAATATGACACTATCCATAGAGAGCTAGATCCTTCAACAACAGTCATAAAAAAAAATCATTCCTTAAGTTGTGGCCACAGGCCAATGTGATGGAGGATCTTTATCTGAGATTCTATCTTCCCAGGTTGATTTAAGTTCAAAAAAAAAAAAATCTAAGAAGGACAACTACATATCCATATCATCAATATTGATTGCCTCACTGTATGAAACATACATGCTATGGAGTGATTTTAGATGTCAACTACTGGATGAATGCCTTAAAAAGGAGAGACAGAGGGAAAGAGAGAGAGAGACAGAGAGAGAGAGAGAGAGAGAGAGAGAGAGAGAGAGAGAGAGAGAGAGAGAGAGAGAGAGAGAAATATATTTCTCATCTACGTGTATTAGTGCAGGGCTTTGTTTTCAAAAAAATGGATGGAACGTTAAAATACTATATATTAGGTTAGACAAGTAAAACTCAAAATGACAATTGTGAAAATATAAATTTAATAAGAGGCATTAAAAAATAGGAGGTATTTTGGAAGAGTAAGCGCAGCAGCAGGGGGAGATTTGATACCAATGGAGGATAGTGGGGAGGATGAAGATGGTAAAAGGACACTATAAACCTGTGCAAAGGGTCACAGAAAAGGCCTGCGACTTGTACACTTAAAAAACACTGGTATAAAGTAACAGAGTCCAAATAATATTTTGATTAATTTGGGGATTTTAGCTTCAAGACACTATAAAATATATTTGTATTTTTCAACTCAGGTGTGGTTCTTGCTATGTTGTACATGATATGGGTGACAGGATATGGTAAGGTGCTTCAATGTTTGTGTATCATTTATCATCAAATGCACATGTCACTCAGTGAGCTGCAAGGCTATCACTGGGAAGGAGGTATCTAAAGATCTTAAGTGTACATGACGTAGGGAGAATAATGCCCCCACACTACTATAGATGTTGAAATAATCACATGTGTTTCCCAAGAATAATTTTCTGAAGATTAATCCCCAGGTGTGAATATATTTGGAAGAAATTGAATGGGTCAGGAGGGATATGACTTACATATAAAAATAATTTAATAATGCTGTTATAGAAAAGGTTTAATTATGAAAGGGAGTTTGGCTCTCTCTTTTCTCTTTCTAGCCCATTGGTTCCCTCTGTGATGACATCATCTCACAAGAATTCACTCATTTGCTGATGGTGTGTTCATCATTGAATATACAGACTCCTGAAAAGAGTCATACAAAATATGCTTCATTATATACTAGACAATTAGTGTCATTTTGTTTGGCAATACAACATGTATGATTATGCCTCAGAATCATGAGCAACTGGGCCATATGGGAAATATAATTAGTATATTTCTGCTGACTGAAGATCAGATGTGTTGAGTGTTATCATGTGTGCTGTTCATGAGAGGAAGCTGCATAGATGGTGAGTATAGATCAGAGAGGAACATCCAAGGAGGACACTATGTAAGGAACCCTAGGAAGAGCACCATCACTGCTTTTAGCTAGTACACATATTTTTAGAATCCCCACTTTCTAGGGTGGAAAAGAAAACTGTATTACTCTAATTTACTAAGTATGGTCATTTGATACATCAGTGATCATCATCAAGGTGAACAGGTGTTGACAGAAGTTTGGGGACTCAGAAGAAGCCTGTTCTGGGAAAACCCATTGCCTTCAAAGAACGGAGATTTCTGACCAGCAACACTGGATAAACAGTCTACATTGGCAGCAGTAGCCCCATTGTGTCCAAATTAGTGGTTTTCAATCCACTAATCCATCCATAAGCAGCCTCCAAACACTGACACCATTGCATACACTGGCAAGATTTTGCTGGAAGGACCCAGATTTAGCTGTCTCTTGTGAGGCTTTGCCATGGCCTAGCAAACACAGAAGTGGATGCTCACAGTCAGCTATTGGATGAATCACAGGGACCGAAATGGAGGAGGTAGAGAAGGTACCCAAGGAGCTAAAGGGGTCTGCAATCCCATAAGTGGAACAACAATATGAACTAAAGAAACCCCCCAGAGCTCATTTTTCTAGCAGCATATCAGAGCTCATGTTTCTAGCTGCAATTGTATCAGAAGATGGACTAGTTGGTTATCATTGGAAAGAGAGCCCCATCAGTCTTGCAAACTTTATATGCCTTAATTCAGGGGTATGCCAGGGACAAGATGTAGTGGTGGTGGTGGGGGTGTGGTTGAGGTGGGTATGTGGGGACTTTTGAGATGGTATTGGAAATGTAAATGAAAAAATACCTAATTTTTAAAAAAATGAGGAAACCATTGTCAGAATCACCAGCAAGAATTTTAAATAACTGCCCTAAAATCTGGATTTAGGATTCCTTGAGAATCTTCCAAAACAAAAGGAAATGCAGAATCTTGGTGCTGTAATTGGAGAAGCAAGAGAAAAGCAAATAAGAATTCATCACAGAAAAAAAGACAGAAGAAGTAAGAATTAAAGACATATTTGGGCAAGATGAATAGTGAAGTAGAGATTAGAGCAAGCAGAAAGGACTGAGGAGATAGCTCACTGCTTAGGCCCACTGATTGCTTTTGCACAGGACCAGGGTTCAATTTCTAACACCCACATGGTTGTTCACAACCACCTGCAATTCTAGTTCTAGACGATCTGATGACCTCTTTGGACAACACACACACACACAGACACACACACACACAGACACACACACACACACACACACACACACACACACACACACATATACTCACCCACAGAGAAAAAAAATCTTTTAGAAAACAATTATACAAACAAAAAGGAGTCAAGTATAGTTTTATTCCCCTTTAATACCAGCACTCAGATGCAGGCTAAAATATGTAAGTTGAATGACTGCCTAGCTGATAGGTGTGTTTTCAGAATTTTCTTTTTCTTTTTCTTTTCTTTTTCTTTTCTTTTCTTTTCTTTTTTTTTTTTTTTTTTTTTTTTGATTTTAGGACTATTTCAGTATTTGTTTAAAGATTCTAGATTTTTTTTCTATTTACTTCTAATGTTTTAGGCTTTTTTTTCGGGCTTTTTAGTATTTTACAGTTTTCGGGTTTTTTTTTTTTTTGGGGGGGGTGCAGGAGGGTAAAGCCCTTTGGGTTATTTAGAGTTTTAGGGTTTTAATGGTTTTAAATTTGGGAGGTTGTTTTGTCCTTACAAGTTTTTTGTTTGTTTGTTTGTTTGTTTGTTTGTTTTTGGTAGGGTTGAGGTTTGTTTGTTTATTTATGTATTTATTTATGTGTTTATTTATGTATGTATTTATTTATTTTAGATCTTGATTTCTCCTAGAAATTTAAGGTATTTCAGGGTTTTAGGGCTTTTTAGGGTTTATGAATAATTTTAGGATAATTGTAGTTTTTTGTGTGTTTTTGATCTTCTTGTTGTTTTGTTTTGTTTTGTTTTTGTTTCTTTTTATACTTTTAGTGTTTTATAGGGTTTTAGAATTTTGTAAAGGTTTTTTGTTTTCTTGTGTGTGTGTTTGCTTTTTTTTTATGGGTTTAGGATTATTTTTGTATCTTAGGATTTTAGTTAATGTTTCAGGGTTTTGTAAGCCTTTTGGGGGGGGTAGGGTTGTTTTTATAGTCTCAGGATTTTAGTTAGTGTTTCAGGGTATTGTAGGTGTTTTGTTGTTGTTTTTTGTTTGTTTATTTGTTTGTTTTTGTTGTTTTGCTTTTTTAAGCGGGTTTTCAAGTTTTTTTTTTTTTGAGTTTCAGAGTTTTGATGTGTTTTTAGAACTTTTTAAAAAAACTTTTTTTAGGGTTTTACAGTTCTTTTGGGTCTTTTTACTGTTGTTGAGATTGTTTTAGAATTTTAGGGTTTTTCTTTATTTTTTAGTTTTGTTTTGTTTTTTAATTTAATTAAGGAATTTTTAAAAATTGTTTTAAGCATTTTTTTAATAAGGTTTGTAAAATGATTTTCTTTTCCAGTGTTTTTGGCGATTTTTTAAGGCAGAAGAATTTGTAGTTGTTGGGGTGGTGGTTTTGTATCTTTTCATTATCTTTTTTTTTTTTTAATTTTTTTTTTTTATTGTCTCATTAGGGATCTAGACTTGTAGAGTTTTGGATTTTTTCTTAGGGTTTTATAATTTTTTTAGGGTCTTTTTAGAGTTCTTGTGTTTTCTTATTTATAGAATTGTAGGGTTTTAAAAATGTTTATTAAGATTAAAAAAATAGCTTTTTTCGGTCATTTAGTGTTTGTTTAATAATTTTAGCGTTTTTAGGGTTTTAGGTTTTGCTTTATTGTTTTAGGGTTTTTTTTTTACGTTTTTTTAAATGATTTTAGGGTTGTTCTCAGTGTATTTGGCGAGATTTTTTTTTTTTAAGGCTTAGTGTGGTTATTGTTCTTTCCTTGTTTGTTTGTTTGTTTGTGGTAATGATTTTTTTGTTTTTTTGGGTCTTTGTAGAGATCTAGATTTTTGTTTGTTTGTTTGTTTGTTTGTTTGTTTGTTTGTTTGTTTAGGGTTTTAGGTTCTTTTAGTTTTATTTTTTCAAAAAAAATTATGTTTTTTTTAATTGTTTGTTTGTTTGTTTGTTTTTAGGGTTTTTGTTGTTTATTTAAAGCTTCAAGTTTATTTTCTTTTCTCTTCTTTTTTCTTTTTTATTTTTTAGATTTTTTAGGGTCTTTAAGGTTCTATCTCTAAGAACATAGAAACTGAACCTATTGCTTTTAGATTATTTATAAAATGTATTCCATTCTGAAAACAAGAAACACTATAAAGTCATGTTTGTTCATTTGCGTGTATGTCCCCAGGAGCTATAGATTATGTGTGCCTAATGCAGAGCTCTACAATATGTCCTGATCATACAGATTTAATTGTCACATCATGAAAGTTCAAGAACTATAATATAAAGTTATATCTATGTATCCTAGTTCATTCATCTTTCAAACAAATATAGTAGAAATGTCACAGAGGGCAGAATTTATTGATCATGATTTCGAAAAAGGACCTCAAAAGTCATTAAATCAAGTATCTTATACTAGCCAAACTCTACCCATCTATCCAGTTCACTCCTGTAAGAATAATTGCACCTGGGTTTTGGTTAATTCTTATTAAATTCTCCAGTTAAAAAAGGTCTTTATTAGCCCCCTTCCAGCTTAGTGAAAACTCCATTCACTCTCCTTCTGAAAGCAAAAGCATTTTTCTTTCACAGACTATGTTAATTTTACAACATTTGCCCCTGGATGGTTTCCATTTCCACAGTTTTGTTTGCCATGACTCAATATTTCATCTCTATTCAGACAACTCCTCTCATATATCACAGGTTAATACACAATGCTCATTTGTGAGTCATGCCAAGAAAGCGGAATGAACTTGGGGGATACAGAAGAGGGAAAGACACAAGAGCAACAGAAGTATCATTAAGCTGGATACTACTCTAGAATACTGCATGCTATTCATGTATCCTGGGGATCCAGAAATTCATCTAGACTGGACCCTAGTTATCCATTGGAAGGATGTAGTCTGAAGCTTAGCCTATTAACTGGCAGCTCCCATAGCTTTGAACCGATCCAATGATTTTTATCTTCCACACACCAACCAGTAGTTTCCAAGCTACATTCCCTCTCACAGGCAAAAGCCCGGAAAAAGAATAGAAAGCACTGTACTGTGTGCTAGGGTAGTGCTCATAGAAGGTATTGGCAATCTGCACTGAATCTATTAGCACAACTGCAAAGGTATGTGGCACAGGCAATCCAAGGATCACCATGCTTCCCATTTTATCTCTCCAGTCTATATATCCACTCCCAACTCTACACACTATGCTCCTAATCCTAGGGATCATTTAGAGGTCTCATAAATACCACCATGTATAACCCCAGAAGATGAGAGATGTTTGAAGCACATCGATAGATTTTAAGTTTGACAATTGTTGATGTCATCAAAACAATTTTCTGAGCTGTGTTGTGCTTTTGTCAAACGATGGGGCTAGAATGGCCCTGCCAAGATCTAAAGCAGAAATAATAGTTTTTTATTTGTTTGTTTGTTTGTTTTTCTATTATTATATTGGAACATGTCATCATCAATTGAACTTCCTCAGTCTAAAAAAACAGGTGATACTTACAGTTATTTGCTGCCATCTCTAAAGTCTGGGCAAGGCAACTCCTGTGATTCTCCAAGCCTTGCTTCTTACCAGTTCTGGGCTATATGCTGTCAGGATAATGTTCTAAACAGGGAACTCTATGGATATCCAGATTTCAATAGTTTTCCCTTCAAAAATATAGTAAAAAAATTGCAATTGTACATTTATTTTAGTATTTCTGGTCAACATTTTCCTACTGAAGTGACAGAAATATTTACTTTTTTATATCTTTATACTAACATTAGATTTCTGTTTGATTTGTAGGGGACAGGTTTATTTGAGACAGTCCTACATTACTCATGCTGACCTCAAACTCCCTATGTAGCTATGGACAGTCAAAGGCCTTGATCCTCCTTCATTCAACTGCCAAATGCTGGGATTACAGATTACAGTACCATAGCTATTAAAATATTTTCTATGACTGATAAAAGTGGTGAGGATTTGACTTTAGGATTTGGGTATTTTTCTAATTGTAGTCATAGTTTACATTGAATAGAATCATTATGTGAAAGGTAACAGAGATTCTGGTCTTTCAGATTTCTACTCATTAGTAGATCAGTTAATACATTTAAATATCTGCTAAAAATGTCATGGCATAAGTGGGAACATTAGTTTAAGATCTTGCCTAGGGAGGTTTCTGATTTTTAAAAGATTCAATAAATAGGAGTAGATTTATGAGTTTAACATGAATGAGCATGTCTTATCTTATTTGCCAATGTTATACATAATAATACAAAACATAAATTTTAAGTTTTTAGAATTATTTTCCTAAAAACATATATATTTATGACCAAATGAGCTAGAATTACTCATAACAAATATTTATTATTATAAAAAGCCTAAATTTTTGTTGAAAGAAAATGAAACTTATTCTGTTGAATTTATTATAGTCTTTTATTTTGATAAGTATTTCTGAGGTTTTTAAAGATCTAAAGACAAACTATTCAGTGTATTTTTTTATGATAATTTCCAAGTATGTTAGTATACTGAGACTAGGCTGCTAAGCCCAATGCCCACACTACAAAGAGGTTCTAGCTTTTGGTCTGTAAATGACTAAAGTGTTTTTTTGCCATTCTATGAAAGGTTTAAAAATTGCCTTCATTTGGAGTATTTATTTATTTATTATCTGTAGTAGCTATCTGTTTCCTGAACTGACTCCCTCCACGTTGTTCGCAGGCAGGAAATGATCTCCTGTTCATTTCAAATTGAATACCCCCCAAACAATTAACCAACCAAATTAAAAAAAAAAATGGTTAATATGGTAATTGCCTCAAATCTTACATGGAAACCATTTGATGACTACAGTGATTGTTACATTAATGGGGAGATGATCTAAAATAGTTTATTATTTTACATTTATGAATTGTTGATCTTAGAGCATGAACCATGGGATATGTGTTTAGGACATTTCCCTCTCTGTGTCAATGAGTTTATCTTCTATTAGATTCAGTGTATCATATTTTATGTTGATAATCGTGTTCAATTTGAAACTGAGCTTTGTGTAAGGTGATAAGTATGGATTTATTTTTATTTTTCAACATACAGACTGCAAATTAGAACATCACCATTTATTGAAAATCCTTTCTTTTTTCCATCGTTTTTTTTTTTTTTTTTTTTTGGTTCTTTGTCAAAAATCTAGGGTCCATAAATATTTGGTTTTCTTTCTGGATCTTCAGTTCTAGTCCACTGATTCATCTGTCAGTCTCTGTATCAATACCATGTAGTTTTTTTTTTTTAAATCACTTCTTCTCTATAGTAGAGTTTGAGGTCCAGGATTGCTCTGAGCCAGGATAGCAGTGGAGTCACAGAGTAGGACCCTGGCAATGCCTTTAAAATCTAAGTGTCCCAGGGCTTTCTAGCTCTCTCATTGTACTGAAATGCTGATGATAACTTCTAAAAAGTACTGGGTCTTTCTGAGGGTAGGCTGGCTTAGGTGATTAACACCTGTAGCCTAAGAGGAGGATTAAGCAATGCAGCCTTTTTTCTAGCTCAGCAGGAATTGCTGGGCTCTAATTTTGAGCCTACTAACCAGATGTCACTGGAAGAGAAGGAATTTAGAGAAGTGATTATAGAAGTTATTACTAAGTTATAAAAAATTTCCTATGAAAGTTATATAAGGGGAAAAGCAGAAAGATCCTAAGTGGGGAAAGGGAAAAATTCTTCTAAGTGGGCAAAAGGAAAAAAAAAATAGTCTAAGTGGAGAAAGGCAAAAAAAAAAAATCTTTTCTCTAGATGTTCCTCGTCTCTTTGTCCTCAGCACTTATACATATTTCAGAATACATGACCACATGCTACAAAGTTCAACAACTGTCTCAGATCAACAGGTTCACTGAAGGTATCAAACCATAACTAAGATGTTAGTGAAGTTTTGTGTAGGTAAACCCAATCAATATTTTATCTTTTACCCTAGAACCTATAATAAATCATTAGTTCCCTTCTGATGACCTTTGGTTAATTGTTATACAACCTCTTGTAATGTGCTCTGAGTAGGAGAAAGCCTAGTTACTATCAAAGAGCAATTAGTCAGAGACATTTGGAAAACTGGAAGTTCTCATTGCAGTTTTGACTCTCAGTAAAGAACCTAATAGCCCTTTTAGTTTGGGGAGAATTTTATTGAGTATTTTTGCATTGATATACATAAGAGAAGTTGGTCTGAAGTTGCCTTAATGTGGAATCAATTCACCAATAAAAACAAATAGACAAACAGACTGGCTATATAAACAATACACAACATTTTGCTGCATAAAAGAAACCCACCTCAGGTAAAAAACCAGATTCTACCTCATAGTAAAAGGCTGGAAAACAATTTTCCAAGCAAATGGTCTGAAGAAATAAGATGGAGTAGCCATTCTAATATAGAATAAAATCAATTTCCAACCCAAAGATATCAAAAAAGACAAGAGGGACAATTAATGCTCATGAAAGGTAAAATCTTCCAAGATGAACCCTCTATTCTGAATATCTATGCTCCAAATGCAAAGGCATCCACATTCATTAAAGAAACTTTAGTAAAGCTCAAATCACTCATTGCACTGCCCACCATAATAGTGGGAAACTTCAATAACCCACTCTTATCAATAGAAAGATCCTGGAAATAGACTCTAAACAGAGATACATTGAAGATAATAGAAGTTATGAAACAAATGGATTTAATAGATATCTACAGAACATTTACCCTAAAACAAAAGGATATAACTTCTTCTCAAAACACCATGGTATCTTCTCCACAATAGAACATATAATCAGTCACAAAACAGGACTCAAAAAATATTGAAAGTATCCCATACACCCTATCACATCACCATGGACGAAGGCTGATCTTCAATAACAACATAAATAATAGAAAGCCAACATTCACGTGAAAACTGAACAACACTCTACTCAATGATAACTTGGTCAAGGAAGAAATAAAGAAGAACTTAAACACTTTTTAGAGTTTAATGAAAATGAAGGGACAATATACACAAACTTATGGGACACAATGAATGTAGTCCCACAAAGAAAACCAAGAGCTCTGAATGCCACCACAAAAAAAACCAGACAGAGCACACACTAAGAGCTTGACAGCACACCTAAAAGCTCTAGAACAAAAGGAGGCAAATTTACAAGGGGGAGTAGATAGCAGAAAATAATCAAACTCGGGGCTGGAATCAACCAGTGGGAACAAAAAGAACTATTCAAAGTATCAACCAAACCAGGAGCCTGTTCTTTGAAAATAGTATCAAGATAGATAAACTCTTAGCAAGACGAACTACAGGGCACAGGGATAGTATCCTAAATAACAAGATTAGAAATGAAAAGGGAGACATAAGACCAGAACTTGTGGAAAACCTAGGCATCATCAGATACTACTACAAAAGGCTATACTAAACAAAACTGGAAAACTTGAACAAAATGGACAATTTTCTAGACAGAAATCAGATACCAAAGTTAAATCCAGATCAGAATAAAGATCTAAACTGCCCCATACCCCCTAAAGAAATAGAAGCAGTCACTAATAATCTCCCAACCAAATAATGCCCAGGACAGCCCACATGGGTTTAGTGCAGAGTTCTATCAGACCTTCAAAAAAGAACTAATTCCAACTGTCCCGAAACTATTCCATAAAATAGAAACTGAAGGTACTCTATTCAATTAATTCTATAGAAGCCAAAATTACTTTGATAACTAAACCACATAAATTCCCAACAAAATAGAAGACTTCAGACCAATTTCCCTTATGAATATCGATGCAAAAATATTTAATAAAGTCCATGCAAACTGAATCCAAGAACATATCACAAAAATCATCAATAATGATCAAGTAGGCTTCATCCTAGGGATTTAGGGATGGTTTAATATAAGGAAACACATCAACGTAATCCACTACATAAGAAACTCAAAAACAAAAACCACATAATCATCTCGTTATATGCTGAGAAATCATTTAAACAAATCCAACACCCATTCATGATAAAAATCAAGGAAAGATCAGGAATTCAAGGCCCATACTTAAACATAATAAAAGCAATATATAGCAAACCAGTAGTCAACATCAAACTAAATGGAGAGAAACTAAAACCAATCTGACTAAAATCAGGGACTAGACAAGACTGTCCACTTTCTTCCTATCTGTTCAATATAGCACTTGAAATCCTAGCCAGAGCAATTGGACAACAGAAGTACATCAAGGGAACACCGTGGTCCCTTGCCAGGGGTGTCTCTGGACACCCCCAAGGACACACACAGGATCCACCACGGGATCCTAAGACCTCTGGTGAGTGGAACACAGCACCTGGTCCAATCCAATCGCACAGGACCCGAGACTGCACATTATTATTATGCATATCAGATAGGCATGTGTGTGTGTGTGTGTGTGTGTGTTTATGTGTGTGTGTGTGTGTGTGTTTATGTGTGTGTGTGTGTGTGTGTGTGTGTGTGTGTGTGTGTGTGTGTGCATATTAACGTGTAGGTATGTAGCACTTGTGACTAGAGGAATGCAATCATGCAGTATCTTTCTTTATGTCTCTCTACCATTTTCCTATGATGCAGTGTGTTGATTAGAATATCTTTTGCCCATGGGATGTGGCACTATTACAAGGTGTTGGCTTGTTTGAGGAAGTGTATCATTGTGTAGGCTTGCTTTTATGTAGTGCACAATCTCTGCTCAGTGACAAAAATCGATCCTCTTCCTTGCTACCTATGGCCACAAACTTCCTCCTGGTTGCCTTCAGACTAAGATATAGACGAATTAGTTCCTTCCCCAGCACCGACTCTTCCTGGATGCTGCCATTCTTCCTATCAAGATAATAATATACTGACCCTCTGAAACTGTAAGACAACATCAATTAAATTTTCCCTATAAGTGTTTCTTGAGTCATGATGTGGCTTCACATCAATGAAACCCTATTGAACATAGGCAGTATGTTAGCCTGATTTTTAATGCTTACAAGATAATTGCAACCAGCATGCAAGCACAAAGTAAAGATGATGAATGAGTTTCTTTATTTTTTGAAATTCTGTATTTTGAATGAATGTGGGGATTGGGAAAATTAGAAAGTTATGGGAAGGAGAAAGAGAGGATGCAAAGACATTTTGGACTCCTGCAACTTGCTTTTGCATTCAATATTTCTATTTTAAAACAACACTAACAACTAAAACAACCAACGACAGGGCATCCATACAACAGATTCACAGAGAAGACACCAAAGGTCATTACATTCTTGTAAATCATTTTCCAGCTAATGTCTGGTGTATTGAGCCTAAAGATTTTACTGTCAAACCCTGATGATTAATCACTAGATTGGATCCCCTAACACAATGATGAATGACACTGTGGTCAATAGGACAGTTAACATGTATAAATACATCGTTTTTCACAGTGTCATTTTGAATTGTTACTGTATATCCCAGTTTTTTGCATTTTATCTCCATTAGTGTGTTGTTTTCAGCCCTCACTTGCTACATAGAAAACAGAATCTTTTACACTATATTTAATTTAGGGTGCACAATGGAACCTAAAGACTAATTCAGTCCATATCATTATAGAGCTCTCTGTTCTCTTTCCAAAATTGAAATTAAACTGTTTTCAAAAATATTTTGCATTTGCGTGGCTTAGTTTAATTAAGATGGGGGGGGGGTTATATCTCCCACAGTCCCAGTTGTCTAAAACTGGGAAAACTGTCTAGAAATGTTGTGGAACCTTTGTGACTGTGCCCCAGCAAAAGTAGATCACTGGGACAAGGAGGGAGCTGGCTGGTTCTGAACTAAATCTTGGATTCTAAATCCAACCAAATGTAGAAGGGCCCATTCAGGCTCTCAATGCCACAGATCAACTTGTTGTTTCCTCCTATGCTTTCCTTATCATGACAGTCTGTCCCCAGTGTTTGCCATATACATCTCTTCCTGTACATTGATTGTGTCAGTTTTGACAACTTGACTAAAAAAAAAAAAGTATTGTAAGTATACATATGTCTCTCCACCTCTCCCCCTGCCCCTTCCCCTCTCGTGTATGTGGGTATTGTGTCATATAGATTGCTGTCAATTTTGTCTACATGTATTATTTTAATGTGTGTGTGTGTGGAATGTTTTTTCATATTTAAAATTATTCTCACTTTTCATAATTTTCAGCGCAATCTTCACTTTTAGAGAGATAAGCTTCCAAATGGCTTTTTCTCTGAAACTCAATACATTGGAATGTTCCATAGCTTTATGACCTGAGTGAGAATTGTCAATAGGTTCTCAGTGATGCTGGGGGACCAAACTTAAGATCTGTGTAAAAGCTAGAGGAGCCTCTGAGTTCTTTGAGCCCTGCATTTGGAGAATAACTACAAATTGTTTGTACAGTTGGCTCCAGCATAGAGACTCTTTTTTTTTTAATTGTTTTCTCTTTCTCACTAGATGCCATGCATTGGAAAGTCATTCGACATGGAAACTACTGACCATATTGAATGGTGGAGAAAGGAGATTCACAGTAAATTATAAATGAAAAAAACAAAAGTTACAGCCCTATAACTGATACTCCCACAGCTAAAGCTGTGTGGAAGCATGCAGAATGTTGCAGGACTTGCAAAATTTGTTTGGATCTCATTCCTCCTCAATGCTCACATAATTTAGTACTTAATATCCTTGTAATTTCATAGATATATTTTTGTAAATACTTCTTAATTAAGTTGTGTAAATGTGTGTATCTCTGTGAATGTCTCTGTGCATGTCTCTCTTTATATGTATATTTTTCTCTGTCTCTGTGCCTACTTGTGTGTCTCTGTGTGAATGTTTATGTGCACGACTCTCTCTGTGTGTCTGTGTTTCTCTGTCTGTGTCTGCCTAACTATACCTCTCATCTCTTCTCATTTCTTCTCCATGTTCTCCTTCTCCTCCTTCTACTTCTTCTCCTTCTTTGCCTTCTCCTTCTCTTTTCTCCTCCTCTTCCTCCTCCTCCTCCTCCTCTTTCTTCTTTTTTTCTTCTACTTTTCTTTCTTCTTTCTTCTCCTTCTTTCTTCTTCCTTCTCAATCTTTTTCTCCTCTCCCTCTTTCTTCTTTTAGTTCTTCTTCCACATCTTCTTCTACTTCTTCTCCTTCCCCATCTCTTCCTCCTCTCTCCTTCTTCTTCTCTCCTTCTCTCCTCCTTATTTCACCTTCTCCTTTTCTCCTTCTCCTCCCCTCCTGCTCCTTCTTTTTCATTTTCCTCTTCTTTTTTTTGTTCTTCTTCCATCTCTTTCTCCTTGTCATCCTGCTCCACCCCTTCCTCTTCCCTTCCTTCTTCTGATCTCCCTCTCCATATTCTTCTCCTTCTACTTTCCCTTCTCGTTCTCTTTCTTTTTCTCCTTCTACTTTTTTCTCTATCTCACCCTCCCTCCTAACACTTACTCTCCCCTCCCTGATGCATTCACAGACTCTCCTCCAGTACTATTGGTCATTTGAATTTTGTCTTGAGAAGCTATGAATACAAGGATGGTCTCCTGAGGCATTCCCTGTTGCTGATCTTTTCCATATGAGTCTTTTCAATTGTCCTTTCACTGTTTTACAGATTTCTTCTAGATCATTTTACCAAACCCAACCTCCATGCCTTGATTTCATATGGTGGAAGTCTCCAGAGTTTCAAACTCACATCGTCTGTGCTGTTGTTTTGCTGAGAAACCACAAACTCTGGATGCTAGAGTTAAATTTGATCATTGAGCTTGGGGCATTGGGCTATGTACCAAATGCCTGGTCTCCAGTCATGCTGAAGTCCTTAAACCTGTTGAAACCTAATGGGTCGTAATTTTCACCTACATGGGAAGGAAGGCATTTCCTCAGTACTTCTGGAACACTGGCCCCTGGTGAATTTACCCAACCCACAGGCACCCCTGCTCAGGATAGGGTAATGGCTAGAAGTTATATACAAAATGACCAAAGCTTCTGATCTTCAGGTTAGATTCCTTCCAGTTACCTAGCAACAGCAAGATAGCAAGCCCAATATATGAGAGGCTACTTGGCCCTACCTCAGTGTCTCCCTCTTTCTCTCTTTCTCTCTTTCTCTCTATCTCTATTTTCTCTCTCTCTCTCCCTCCCTCCCTCCCTCTCTCCCTCCCTCCCTCCCTCTGTCTCTGTCTCTGTCTCTGTCTCTGTCTCTCTCTCTCTCTCTCTCAACTTTTACAATCCTTACTCTCTCTAAGCTTTCACCTCTTTCTCTAAGCTTTAACCTTTCTTACTCTCTAACTTGCTTCCTGTCCTTCCTTCTATGTCTTTCCACATTTCTCATCAGCTACTCATGTCACTCATGTTCCATTTTCTCATGCTCCTTTTTCTTCATTGGTCTTCCTAACAGAAAAAATGTAGCCTTACAACAAATCACTTTTGGAATTGTATTCATGGTGTCTGTTTCCACATTGCTTGCCAAAACAATCATTGTAGTTTGGCTTTCATAATCACAGAACCTGGAAGAGGTTTAAGGAACCTCCTTTTATCAGGTTCAATGAAATACATCCTTCTGATATGTTCCATATCAATGTATTCTGTGGGTAATCTGGCTCTCAGTTTCTCCTCCTTTTGTTGATATTGATATTTGTTGATATTGATGATAATGATAATCATTTTGTGCAACAAGGGTTCAGTTACTGCATTCTACTGAATTTTGGGATACTTGACCTGCCTTGCCCTTGGAAGCTTCACTGTGGATTTCGTGGCAAAGAATTTTCCTGAAACATTTAATGAAGCCAAGTTCCTGACCTTTGTCGTGCTAGGATTCTGCAGTGTTTATGTCACCTTCCTCCATGACTCACATAGGACTAAGGGCATGGTCATGGCTGCTGTAGAGGTCTTCTCAATCTTGGCATCCAGTACAGTGATGCTTGGATGCATCTTTACACCCAAGATCTACATCATTGAAATAAGACCAGACTTGAATTCTATCCAAGGTGTCAGATAGAAGTCAGATATCTGAACACATAGCTCAGGAATACTGTCAAATATTAATTTGGTACATCTCTTTAAATTATTGACTTACACTGCATTTATCTTGTTTTGGAATAATTCACATTTATTCATCCAGTGATGTCTAGAAATATTTATCCACCAATCTAATGTACATTCTCCATAAAATCTTTACTCATTTACTTTCGTTTTTCCTTTGGAAGAAATAAAGTTCTCAAATTTTTATTTCAATGTTATTCATCATTTTTTTTCATGAAGATTTCTGTCCTGCTATTTTCCAATTAAATTGGATTTGGCAATTGAATCTATGACCTTGCATAGAAAATAAGTCCCAGGTCAAATAGGGCTATAAATAAAAGTATCAGAGAAAAAAATCAACCTAAAGAATCAACAAATATGAAATAAGAACACTTTTTCTTATTTCCAGTAGGAACATATTCATGAGAGAATACTCTCTGTTTTTTTCAGTGTTCTCCAAAATATGGCTCTGTATTCTAAGGTGAAATCATTCTTTTTTTTTTTTCTGCTTTCAAATATACACATATCTTATCCAACAATTGACAGAATTTGGGGAACCCTGTTTTTGAAATAAGGAGCTAGTTGGAAGAAGCTGAGGAGTGTGACCAATAGAATGACTAACATCACTGTCAGCTACTCTGGACAACTAAGATCTCTTAGATAATATGCCACTAACTAGGCAGCATACACCAGCGGATATGAGACCCTGACACATATACAGAAAGGATTGCCTGACCTGGCCTCAATGGAAGAAGATACACCTAAACACCAGAGAAAGTTGAGGTCCTAGGCATTGGGAATATGTGGGGGTTGGGATGTGTGTATATCCTATTGCTGATGAGGGCAGAGGTATGTGATGAGGAAGTCAGGGTGCAGGCTGAGACTGGGATAACTACTCCACTGTAAAAATATGATAAAGGAATGTAAACAAAAACAGAATAAAATAAAGAAAGTTTGTAAATATGTCAACAAGCAATCATCATTTTGTTAGGAAAGAAAATGTTAAAACTGATATTATCGTGTATTCAATTTTTATGATAATCTGGCCTCATTTTCCGGATCAGATTGAGGTCCTGGACTCCGAAAATTCTAAATAGATGAAAATGGAGGCAACATTTTGATTTTACTACATCCTAGAAAATAACATTTCCAAAAAGATAAGTGTATGTTTGCAGCTACACTAAATCCTTCACATTCATCCATCAACAGCATGAGAATTTGGTCTAAAATGCATCATCATTTAAAAAAAATGTCTCTTCATGTTAGTCTCCACAGAAACATCCCTTTAAGGAATACATCCTGCATTAAAATCCACATTTTACTCATTGAAACTGGATTGAAAATGTCATGTTTGCAAAGAACGTCTTGATACTCAAACTGCAGTTTAAGGGACACAAAAACAGTTATGAAATAGCAGACGACGATAGAGGAACAGAACTCAGATATTCAGCATTGGCAGAACATTCTCTGAACAGTTTCCAAAATAGTCCTGGATCCTTAAAAATCTTAATACTTGCTTTCCATGAATGCATTTTTATAGAGAAAATGAAATAAAACCCTTGAACACACCACTCTCCACTAATATTCCACAATTCAGTGCAATTGCAATAACTTTTGTCTTTTTTTTCTTTCTTTATAATTATTTCTATTTACAGTCCAGATTTTATTCCCCACCCTATCTACCCTCCAATTGTTCCACATCCCATACCTCCTTCACACCTCATACTCTCCACAAAAATGTCTCCACACCTCACCTCTAAACTACCAGAAATCTAACCCCCCTGGAACTTCCATTCTCTTGAAAATTAGGTGCATCTATTCAGATGGAACACACACCCAGCAATCCTCTTCTGTATGTGTGCTTGAGGCCTCATATCAGCAGGCATATTTTGTCTCCTTGGTTGTCCAGAGTTTTAGACATCTTGGGGGAGCAAGTTAATTGAGACTGTTGGTCCTTCTACAGGGCTGCCCTCCTCTTCACCATCTTTTAAACTTAGTTAATTCAACAATAGTGTTCAACTGCTTCAAGACATTGGTTGGGTGCAAGTGTTTGCATCTGACTCTTTCAGCTGCTAGTTGGGTCAGGAACATTTCTTAAACTTGTTGCAATGGGCATAATACCTAGTGAATGGGGTAAACTTGCTGAACATATACAATCTGTTGGACCAATCCTGCTTGATTGTAGTTAGTTTTTCTTGACATGATCATTTACCAATATCAAATTTACTATACAACAGTAAAGTTTACATCTCACAGAGATAGCATTTGTGAATGAGAAAGTAGATAACTGATCCTAAGTCCAGTAAAATCAGGCGGTAGGATTTTCTAGTATAGAAATGGAGTGGGTGAATTGATGGGACAGCACAGGTTCGGAGGCAGGTGAGGTGGTCAGATGAGGGATTTCCAGGGGGAAATCTAAAACAGGAGATAACATGGGATATGAAATTAAACAATATAACCAAGACAAAAATGAAGAGAAAATGGAACAAACCTTTCTATATTCAGCAATAGGATTACTGATATTTATTAAAATGTATCAAGAGTTTCTAATATATGAAGAGTGATATAAATTAGATTGAAGTAGACAAAAAAGTCAGATTCATTTGATTATATGTAAAGGTGATCATCATTATGAAACTGAAATCTTGCTGTGCACAAATATCATATATCATATTTGTTTAACAGATGGATATGTGTATATATGTATTATATGTATATGCTTATAAGTGTTATATTATATATAATATATATGTATGTGTGTGTGTATCATTGTGTATTTATTATATCTATCTATCTATCTATCTATCTATCTATCTATCTATCTATCTATCTATCTAATCTATAGATAAATAGATAGATATATCTATATCCTTTATGCAATTAGGCTGCAAATTTTCGTTCTCTTTGTTGTTATTGATGTACACTTAGAACAGGCCCATATCCTAGAGTGCACCAATGTTACTGCCATTTACTGTCTCTTGCAATACCAGGTCTACCTTGTGTTAGAGATATACACAGTGACATTTTGGTTAGAAATCTCCCTGGCATATTCAAGTAAGCCATTTTCTTGACTTTCAGCATATTTTTTTTCCAAGATGGTACATAGGGTAAGGACATGGAGGCTAATAAGGTCTTCAACATATTGTCATTCCATGCACACCTGAGAGTGTGCACCTTTATCCCCCATGTACTTTGCAGTTTTGTTAAGATCAGAGAAAAATTCTGTTCAAGGTTTAATGAAAAAAATATCTCTAATAATATATATTATATATTGTAACTGAGAAATATAATTTTGGTTCTGAGGTACCTATTTTCCTTCAGGAAATTTGCATTAGGCAGTATTTCACAGAGTTTCTTCTAATGATTGCGTGTAACAGAAATAAACAAAGCTAAACCAAACCAAAGCAAAAGAAGCAACCTCTTCTATACATTGTCTCATCTTCTACTGATTCACCAGGTTTTAAAAGCCATGCTCTTGGGTGTAACAACAGATTTAAAGTGTCCTTTCCCTACTCGATTCAGAATAACAATTTGCAGATGACATTAAAATATCATCCCCTTTGTAGAAGAGAAGATAAGAGAATCATTAGTCATACTGAGTGTTAGAGGAATAGATATTGAGAGAGACAGACAGAGAGAGAGAGAGAAAGAGAGAGAGAGAGAGAGAGAGAGAGAGAGAGAGAGAGAGAGAGAGACAGAGACAGAGACAGAGACAGAGACAGAGACAGAGACAGAGACAGAGACAGAGACAGAGACAGAGACAGATACAGAGAGACAGAGAGAGAGACAAAGAGACAGAGAGAGACAGAGACAGAGAGGGACAGAGACAGAGACAGAGATAGAGAAAGAGAGTGGAATATTGCATCACGTAGAACACAATATTGAAGAGCACTGCCAGAAAATTCAGGTAATTATATCATGCATTGCTTTTTCAGAAGACCTGCTTGCAGTCCACGAACTCTGCTGGCTTCTGAATTCACATAATTGTAATGTGAATACTAGCATGAATGCACTTCTGAAGACCTAATGAGCAGTTGAAACAATCAGATGCATATGTCTGCAACCAACCAATGGACAGAATCTGCTGAACCATTGGGGAATTGGAGAAAGACTGAAGGAGGCTGAAGAGGAGAGTATCCCTTTAGGAGGACCTGCTGTCTCAATTATTCTGGACCAGAATTCTCCCAAATGATAGACCACCAAACAGGAAGCATATACCAACTATTAGATTATCCCCAAAATATACACTGAAAAAAAATTGATCTCTGTTCAATCAGAGATGATGCACTGAGGTCTCAAGAGGCTAGAGGCCCCTGGGTGTTTAGAGATCAGGTGGCTTGGGGACATGCTCTTGGATACAGTGGATGGTCAGTAGATATGGGATGTGTAATAATAAGAAGGTGGACAGGGTTGAGTGAATGAATGAATGAATTAAAATAGAATAATGCCAAGTAATCACATCCCCTATACTCCAAATCTGGAATCCGAATGAAGGAAACTCACATTCTCTTTAATAGTTGTGTAGTACTCCATTGTGTAAATGTAACACATTTTCTGTATCCATTCCTCTGTTGAGGGGCATCTGGGTTCTTTCCAGCTTCTGGCTATTATAAATAGGGCTGCTATGAACATAGTGGAGCATATGTCCTTTTTACCGGTTGGGACATCTTCTGGATATATGCCCAGAAGAGGTATTGCTGGATCTTCTGTTGGTAATATGTCTAATTTTCTGAGGAACCGCCAGACTGATTTCCAGAGTGGTTGTACAAGCTTGCAATCCCACCAACAATGTAGGAGTGTTCCTCTTTCTCCACATCCTCACCAGCATCTGCTGTCACCTGAATTATTCATCTTAGCCATTCTGACTGGTGTGAAGGTGGAATCTCAGCGTTGTTTTGATTTGCATTTCCCTAATGATTAAGGATGTTGAACATTTTTTCAGGTGCTTCTCTGCCATTCGGTATTCCTCTGGTGAGAACTTTTTTTTTTTTTTTTTAAGTTTTAACTATTTTTATTCAACATGAAACATAACAACAGTTGTTCAGACAACAAAACAAAAACAGACACGAATTGACACATGGAAAGACTGGTGCATCAAACACAGACAATACAGAGAGGGTAGAGAACTTGATGTAACCAGAATTATGGATGTCTCCTGTATGGGGCAAAGAGAAACAGTACATCTCCAAATTTCCTTCTGTTCCTGGGAGAGCTCCAAAATCCTTTTTTCGTCTCTCTTGGTCTCTCTTTCTCATGTCATTTGTATATCTAGCATCTCCCACTCACCACCCACTTTTGTATTTTACACTTTTTATTTGATTTTATTATTTTAAGCTTTTAAAAGAATGTATTTTTTGTTTGAGTTGCCTTATTCTGTGCTCTAGTTCACATTCATGTCTGCCTTTGATTTTATTACTTCTTACTATAACTTTTGTTTTTATTTTTTTTCAAGGACTTAAAGAGCAACCTTAGGTTATATATTTCAGAATTTTATGATATATATATTTTCTTTTTTTTTTCTTTTCCATTTTTATTAGGTATTTAGCTCATTTACATTTCCAATGCTATACCAAAAGTCCCCCATAGCCACCAACCCCAACTCCCCTGCCCACCCACTCCCCCTTTTTGGCCCTGGCGTTCCCCTGTACTGGGGCATATTCTTTGTTTAGTTCTGAGCCCCATTTTTAGTGGGGTTATTTGAATATATGGAGTCTACCTTCTTGAGTTCTTTATATGTATTGGATATTAGTCCCCTTACCGATTTGGGATAGGTAAAGATCCTTTCCCAATCTGTTTGTGGTCTTTTTGTCATATTGAAGGCATCTTTTGCCTTGCAGAAGCTTTGCAATTTTATGAGGTCCCATTTATCGATTCTCCATCTTACAGCACAAGCCATTGCTGTTCTATTCAGGAATTTTTCCCCTGTACCCATATCTTCGAGGCTTTTCCCTTCTTTCCCCTCTATTAGTATCAATGTCTCTGGTTTTATGTGGAGTTCTTTAATCCAATTAGATTTGACCTTAGTACAAGGAGATAGAAATGGATCAATTCGCAATCGTCAGCATGATAACAGCCAGTTGTGCCAGTACCATTTGTTGAAAATGCTGTCTTTTTTCCACTGGATGGTTTTAGATTGCTTGTCAAAGATCAAGTGACCATAGGTGTGTGGGTTTTTCTTTGGGTCTTCAATTCTGTTCCATTGGTCTACTTGTCTGTCACTATACCAGTTCCATGCAGTTTTTATCACAATTGCTCTGTAGTACAGCTTTAGGTTGGGCATGGTGATTCCACTAGATGTTCTTTTATCCTTGAGAAGAGTTTTTGCTATCCTAGGATTTTTGTTATTCCAGATGAATCTGCTGATTGCTCTTTCTAATTTGTTGACGAATTGAGTTGGAATTTTGATGGGGATTGCATTGAATCTGTAGATTGTTTTGGCAAGATAGCCATTTTTACTATATTGATCCTGCCAATCCATGAGCATGGGAGATCTTTCCATCTTCTGAGATCTTCTTTAATTTCTTTCTTCAGAGGCATGAAGTTCTTGTCATACAGATCTTTTACTTCCTAAGAGTCATGCCTAGGTATTTTATATTATTTGTGGCTATTGAGAAGGGTGTTGTTTCCCTAATTTCTTCCTCAGCATGTTTGTCCTTTGTGAAGAGAAAGGCCATTGACTGGATTGAGTTAATTTTATATCCAGCTACATCACTGAAGCTGTTTATCAGGCTTAGGAGTTCTCTGGTGGAATTTTTGGGTCACGTATACATATTATCATATCATCTGCAAAAAGTGATATTTTGACTTCATCCTTTCCAATTTGTATCACCTTGATCTCCTTTTGTTGTCTAAATGCTCTGGCTAGGATTTCAAGTACAATGTTGAATAGGTAGGAAGAGAGTGGACAGCCTTGTCTAGTCCCTGATTTTAGTGGGATTGCTTCAAGCTTTTCACCATTTACATTGATGCTGGCTACTGGTTTGCTGTAGATTGTTTTTATCATGTTTAGGTATGGGCCTTGAATTCCTGATCTTTCCAAGACTTTTATCATGAATGGGTGTTGGATTTTGTCAAATGTGTTCACAGCTTCTAATGAGATGATCATGTGGTTTTTGTTTTTGAGTTTGTTATATACTGGATTACATTGATGGATTTCCGTATATTGAACCATCCCTGCGTCCCTGGGATGAAACCTACTTGGTCAGGATGGATGATTGTTTTGATGTGTTCTTGGATTTGGTTAGCAAGAACTTTATTGAGGATTTTTGCATCAATATTTATAAGTGATATTGGTCTGAAGTTCTTTATCTTTGTGGGGTCTTTTTGTGGTTTAGGTATCAGAGTAATTGTGGCTTCATAGAATGAGTTGGGTAGAGTACCTTCTGTTTCTATTTTGTGGAACAGTTTGTGCAGAACTAGGAGTAGATCTTCTTTGAAGGTCTAATAGAACTCTGCACGAAACCCATCTCGTCCTGGGCTTTTTTTTTTTTTTTTTGGTTGGGAGATTATTAAGGTTTGCTTTTATTTCTTTGGGGGATATCGGGCTGTTTAGATCATTAACCTGATCTTGATTCAACTTTGGTACCTGGTATCTGTCTAGACACTTCTTCATTTCATCCAGGTTCTCCAGTTTTGTTGAGTATAGCCTTTTGTAGAAGGAACTGAGGGTTTTTTGGATTTCTTCAGGATCTGTTGTTATGTCTCCCTTTTCATTTCAGATTTTATTAATTAGAATGCTTTCCCTGTGCCCTTTAGTGAGTCTGGCTAAGGGTTTGTCTATCTTGTTGATTTTCTCAAAGAACCAGCTCTTCGATTGGTTGATTCTCTAAATAGTTCTTCTTGTTTCCACTTGGTTGATTTTGCCCCTGAGTTTCATTATTTCCTGCCATCTACTCCTCTTGGGTGAATTTGCTTTCTTTTGTTCTAGAGCTTTTAGGTGTGTTGTCAAGCTGCTAATGTGTGCTCTCTCTAGTTTCCTTTTGGAGGCACTCAGATCTATGAGTTTTCCTCTTAGAAATGCTTTCATTGTGTCCCATAAGTTTGGGTATGAGGTGGCTTCATTTTCATTCAACTCTAAGAAGTCCGTCATTTCTTTCTTTATTCCTTCCTTGAACAAGATATCATTGAGAAGAGTGTTGTTCAGTTTCCACGTGAATGTTGGCTTTCTATTATTTATTTTGTTATTGAAGATCAGCCTTAGTGCATGGTGATCTGATAGGATACATGGGACAATTTCAATATGTTTGTATCTGTTGAGGCCTGTTTTGTGATCTATTATGTGGTCAATTTTGGAGAAGGTACCATGAGGTGCTGAGAAGAAGGTATATCCTTTAGTTTTAGGATAAAATGTTCTGTAGATATCTGTCAGATCCATTTGTTTCATAACTTCTGTTAGTTTCACTGTGTCCCTGTTTACTTTATGTTTCCTTGATCTGTCCATTGGTGAAAGTAGTGTGTTGAAGTCTCCCACAATTATTGTGTGAGGTGCAATGTGTGCTTTGAGCTTTACTAAAGTTTCTTTAATGAATGTGGCTGCCCGTGTATTTGGAGCATAGATATTCAGAATTGATAGTTCCTCTTGGAGGATTTTACCTTTGATGAGAATGAAGTGCCCCTCCTTGTCTTTTTTGATGACTTTGGGTTGTAAGTCAATCTTATCAGATATTATGATGGCTACTCCTGCTTGTTTCTTCATACCATTTGCTTGGGAAATTGTTTTTCAGCCTTTCATTCTGAGGTAGTGTCTATCTTTTTCTCTGAGATGAGTTTCTGTAAGCAGCAAAATGCTGGGTCTTGTTTGTGTAGCCAGTTTGTTAGTCTATATCTTTTTATTGGGGAGTTGAGACCATTGAAATTAAGAGATATTAAGGAAAAGTAATTGTTGGTTCCTCTTATTTTTGTTGTTAAAGTAGGCATTCTGTTTTTGTGGCTGTTTTATTTTAGGTTTGTTGAGGGATAGCCTTCTTGTTTTTTCTAGGGCAAGGTTCCCTTCCTAGTTTTTTTTTTCTGTTATTATCTTTTGAAGGCCTGGATTTGTGGAAAGGTAATATGTGAATTTGTTTTTGTCGTGGAATACTTTTGTTTCTCCATCTATGTTAATGGAGAGTTTAGCTGGGGATGGTAGCTGTGGCTGGAATTTGTGTTCTCTTAGTGTCTGTATAACATCTGTCCAGGCTCTTCTGGCTTTCATAGTCTCTGGTGAAAAAGTTGGTGTAATTCTGATTGACTTGCCTTTATAAGTTACTTGACCTTTTTCCCTTACTGCTTTTAGTATTCTCTCTTTATTTAGTGCATTTGTTGTTCTGATTATTATGTGTCGGGAGGAATTTCTTTTCTGGTCCAGTCTATTGGGAGTTCTGTAGGCTTCTTGTATGTTCATGGGCATCTCTTTCTTTAGATTTGGGAAGTTTTTTTCAATAATTTTGTTGAAGATATTTGCTGGTCCTTTGAGTTGAAAATCTTCATTCTGATCCACCCCTATTATCCGTAGGTTTGGTCTTCTCATTGTGTCCTCGATTTCCTGGATATTTTGAGTTAGGATCTTTTTGCATGTTCCATTTTCTTTGATTGTTGATCCGATGTTCTCTATGGGATCTTCTGCACCTGAGATTCTCTCTTCCATATCTTGTATTCTGTTGCTGATGTTCAAATCTATGGTTCCTGATTTCTTTCCTAGGATTTCTATCTCCAGTGTTGCCTCACTTTGAGTTTTCTATATTGTGTCAACTTCTCTTTTTAGGTCTAGTATGGTTTTGTTCATTTCCTTCACCTGTTTGGATGTGTTTTCCTCTTTTTTCTGTAAGGACTTCTACCTGTTTGATTGTGTTTTCCTGTTTTTCTTTAAGGACTTGTAACTCTTTAGCAGTGTTCTCCTGTATTTCTTTAAGTGAGTTATTAAAGTCATTCTTGATGTCCTTTACCATCATTATGAGATATGCTTTTAAATCTGGGTCTAGGTTTTCGGGTGTGTTGAGGTGCCCTGGACTAGGCGAAGTGGGAGTGCTGGGTTCTGATGATGGTGAGTGGTCTTGGTTCCTGTTAGTAAGATTCCTACATTTACCTTTCACCATTTGGTAATCTCTGGAGTTAGTTGTTATAGTTGACTCTGTTTAGAGATTGTTCTTCTGGTGATTCTGTTACCGTCTATCAGCAGACCTGGGAGACAGACTCTCTCCTCTGAGTTTCAGTGCTCAGAGATCTCTCTGCTGGCAAGCTCTCCTCTTACAGGGAAGGTTCACAGATTATCTTGTGTTTGGACCTCCTCCTGGCTGAAGAAGTGGGCCAAAAACAGGACCTTTTCCAGAAGCTGTGTTGCTTGGCAGGTCCCAGAAGTGCACACTCTCACCTGTGCAGACTAAGTTCCTAAGTTCGGTGGCGTCCCAGAACCAAAGTGGCATCTGCTGCTCCTGAGGCTGAGGCCTTCCTAACCAGGCAGATACCTGTCCTTTGGTTGGGAGGGTGGCTGGCTTTCTATTGCCTGAAAAGCGTGCTGCCTCAGTGGTTCTGTGGCTCCGCCTGTCCCAGAAGCTGTCCAGTTCTGTGGTGCACTCTCTTTCCTGTTCAGATTAATTTCCTAAGTTCGGCATAGTCCCTGAACCCCCGCTATTATAATTAAGGCTGCTGTAAACACTGAAGGTTTACTCATGATATGGTAGAGCATTTTGGGGTATATGCCCAGAAGTTGTATATATGAATATTCAGATAGACTTATTTCCAATTTTGTGAAGAAATGCCAGAATATTTTCCAGATTATGGAATCTGGAAAACACTTTGCAATCCCACTAGCAAAGATAAAGTGTTCTTTTTTATCTACATTTGCTCTAGCAGCTATTTTCACCTGACATTTTGGTCTCAACCATTCTGATTGGTTTAGGATGGAATCTCAGCGTGGTTTTGATTTTTATTTCACAATAAATGAGGATGTTGAACATTTCTTTAGGTGCTTCTCAGGCTTTTGAGATTCCTAAATTGAGAATTTTGTTTAGCTCTAGAGCTCATTTTTTCATTAGGTTGTTTTTTGTTTTTTGTTTTATGTTTTTGTTTTTTTTTTTTTTTTTTTTGGAGTCTAGCTTCTTGAATTCTTTGTATATTTTGAATATTAGCCTTCGATCAGATGTAGGGTTAGTAAAGAACTTTTCTCCATTACTAGGTTGCCATTTTGTCCTATTGACAGTGTCCTTTGCCTTACAGAACCTTTTCAGTTTCAGAAGGTACCATTTGTTAATTGACCAAGATATGCTTTCAGACATGAACATGGCATGACTGTCCTAAAAGAGGCTATGCCATCAACTGACTGAGACAGATGCAGATATTTACAGCCAATCATTGGTCTAAACCCAGGAACCCCTATGGAAGAGTTTGATCAAAGACTGAAGGAACTGAAGGGAATTACAACCCTATTGGAAGAACAACACCATGAAAAAACTAGATTTCTCAGAATTCTCAGGTACTAAGCCACCAACCAAAAAGCATACATGTACTAGTACATAACCCCTACTATACATATGTAGCAGAGGATTGCATTGTCTGGCCTCAGTGCGATGAGGGTGTGTGCTTGTCCTGTGGAAGCTTTATGTCCCCAGAAAAGTTGAATTCTAGAGAGGTGGGTGGGAGAGTAACATTTTAGAGAATGGAGGGAAGTGTGGTAGGGGCCTCATGGAGGGAGTATGCTGAAGGGGATCACATTTGAAATATAAATAAATAAAATAATTAGTAAAATTGATAGTATGATATAGTTTAGAATATCTTCAAAACAGGAGCATGAAAGTAATTGGATATAGGAAGATAAATTTAATTTTAGAGATTTTAGGTATGGTAGTCAAAATTCTTTAAAGAAAAAACTGGAATAATTATGTGTGTGTGTGTGTGTGTGTGTGTGTGTGTGTGTGTGTGTGTGTGTGTGTGTGTATGTGTTTGTAGAGGGATTTATACACTGTGGTCCAGCCCAGGTATTTAAAAATAGATGTCTATGGTCAGATAGTAAAGGAATCCAATAGATCTTCTGTCCACAAGACTGAGTTTCCCAGATGTTCTTCAGTATATGTTGGGCTCTCAAAGAAATATACTCTAAAACCTTCAAAAGAACAAGCATACCTGTGAGAATGAAGACAAAAAGGCAAAAACCAAAGGGGTCTTCTATGTGCTTTACATAGGCTAGCACAAGAATATGTGTCCCAGAGTTAGGATAGGTTTTTAGACCTCAAATGAGGTAATGAACCGAAAATCACTTATATCCAGTGCTTTTCACTTTCAGTTAATTCAATATTCAGTAAAGTTAATAACTAAGACTAGCAATCAAAAAGGTAGAAGTCATAGAAGTAATATGCCTGGCAACCTATCTCCTATATAACAACCAAATAGACAAGTAATAAAGTTCAGACAAGTAAGCTTTATTCAATAATAAAATATTGGGAAGACAAACAAGGGAATAGGTGTTGCAAATTCTGTCTTACAGTTTAAACACAGTGTACACGTTTAAACAGGAGGTGGTATATTTATGCCCACCACTGACATGTTAACTCAGTGCCTGTTCTATGGTCACAGTTGTCCATTTAGTGTGAAAATTTTACTCAGAAGCAATTTACGCCTCTAGCTGTCACCATAGCTTCAGTCTTATTATGATTTGAATATATAATATTTTGAGTAGGCTAATATATTTAAACAGTTGGTCTCCAGGTAGAGACAGTGTTTGGGAAGGTTATGGAACATTTAGGAATGTTTTTTATGAACATTTCACATATTGTTCTATAATGAATATTAGCAAAAAATCCAATATATCTAGAAAAGAAAGAAAAAGTAGTTCAAGTCTAAGTGGATCCCTGATGCAGGAACACAAAGTCTAACCCTTGTATGTTCTGTTCAACTATCTCAGCCAGGGAATCTACATTTCACTCTAGGTGTGCAATGGATTTTTCTAAGCATTGGCTGTCTTGATCTGTATCTAATATAAGGCTGTATATTTATTCTCTTACAATGTTAGAGCTGCTATCCCAGTGCCTGCACTAGGTAGCCCTGCTCCCAAAATTATAGCCAACGTTAGGGAAATATTTTCTCTCTTCTGTCTTTTGAGGTCTCCCCCAACATGCCCTATTAGGTTCTTCAGCACTATTTCCTCTGAATAATAGGTTATGGATGGCACCAATTGGACTAGAATAGAGAACTCCTTTGCAGTAGGGGAATTAAGAACCTCTCCATGCACACACAGAGTCAACCCTGTTGAACAGGCCCACCATGCCTGTTCAGGGGGAAATAACCCATTTGGAATGCACCATGAGGGTATTTTGGTTACAAATATGTTGATGTGACAAGGGAACTTTTCCCAGGCAGGTCCCCTGTCCTGATATGGTCTGTATGGTTAAGGTTCTTCTCTTGGGACCATATGCATGCAGTGTCTCTCTCGGACTCATTATATTTAGACATAAAACCAACATCTTCATAAAAAGGGTTTCTGGCATAATAACACAGCCAGCAGAAGATGGTTAGCTCTGGTTGGGAACTGGTCAAAATCTGAAAGGTTTTTAGCATCCTTGACCAGAGCAGATCTACGGGGGCGCAGAGCCTGCTGGGGAAGGACTGGGAGGTCAACAAACACTGGTTTGAGAATAGACTTTGGCATAGGTTTTTCAGGGCAAGACCTCTTGGTATAGGTTTAGTGTTTGCCAAAATTCGGTTTGGTCCTACAGTCACATTCAGGGGGTTTACTATTGGTTTTATCAGGAGCCTAATTGTGAAAATGAGTTTGAGGTTTTTCCCCCCAATAATATAAAATCGGAGGCCCCAAGGTTTCCCAGTTTCCCAGCCCTTTTCCTGCTTTCCTAGGCTGGTGAACTTTAGTTGAACTTCAGATTCCCTCCCCTGTCAGGTGACTGCAATAAAATTTTCCATTGATGCCTTCTATCCCGATGTTTCACAATCCCAAAAAGCATAATAGAATTGTTCTGGTTCCCCATATGCCACAGTTCTCTTTTCCCCAGACATATACAAAATTCTCCCTAAGTCTACTTCGTGTATGAATGTTGTAAAGTCTGTTGGGAGTCAGGCCATGAGTTATCAGCAAGCCTGCACAGATCAAACGTTAAATATGGAAATCATGACATCCCAAGTGGTTTTTCTTTATTAGCCAGTTGGGCCCAATAACCCATTTCAGTATTCTCAATTGTCCTAGTCAAGTCATAAGGCTGCTGCTGGTTTTTGATCTCTGAATGGAGACATGGACTGGGAACAGCAGCACATGCAGTCAGTAAAAACAGCAATCTTAGGACCTAGTTAATTTTAACATGGAGGGATGAATAGGACTCCAGCTCTTTTAATAGTATGAAAAGTGATCATTGCAGAAAACAAGGATGAACCAGTTTTGTGATACCTTAGTTCTAGGATTGTCATAGACTTCATAAAAAATGAAAATTTAGCACCAAATATGTGGAAACTAATGAGGGCAGGGGAAGGAAGGGTAGGAAGGATAGCCCACATCTGGCCAGAGTTCCTCCTATGCTCTGGGCAGGCAGACTTGGGAGAGCTGCTAACCCTCATGGCCTCTCTCCTGCCTTCCCATACCTGAATGTGTTCATTTTTTTCCTCCCCCTCCCATCTCCCACCTAGTTCTCCCTCCCTCTCTCTCTCTCCCTCTCCCTCTCTCTCTCTCTCTCTCTCTCTCTCTCTCTCTCTCTCTCTCTCTCTCTCTCTCTCTCTCTCTCTCTCTGCCTCGTGTGATTTCTTTCTTCTCCCTTACAAGTATGATTGAAGCATTCTCACTTGGACCCTTCTTGTTGTTAAGTTTGTTGAGTTCTGTGGATTGTATCTTAGGAAATCTGTACGTCTTTGGCTAATATCCTCTTATTACAGTTCATTTTTCTTTGAGATTTTATTTGTATTTGAAACAAGAACAGTGTTACATTTATGATAAAAATGATAAAATGTTGAATAGATTCAAAAAAAGAAATCTTAGTAATTTACTGTTTATTTACTATTACCTGGACGTTTTAATCATTATCATAGAGTATAAAATAAAATGTGAATGTGGGAAAGAAATTTAGAGAATGAATTGGAGGGTAAGGATGGAAGGTGTCGAAATTTCAGTTTTGTTGTTATGAAGAGACACTATGACCACAGTAATTCCTATAAAGCAAAGAACGTTGCTGGGGCTGCCTTACAGTTTCAGAGGTTAATTTCATTATTGTCTTGCCAAGAATCATGGTAGTTTTCAGGAAGATTTTTGTTAGAGCCGGAGATGAAGCCAAGAGCTATAAATTTTCATCCACAGGCAGCAAAAAGAGGCTGTCTACACACTGGCCAGACATGAGCATATATGATCTCAAAACCTGCCTCTAGTGACAGCCTTCCTTGATTGAGCAGCAGAGTAGAGCTGGCCCTAGATTTGGGGCTTTCTGATGAGCTGCCTGGTGGGCATGGGCATGGGTACCTGGTCCTGACTCTTGTTTGATGTGCAGTGGTTTGGACAAAGGAGAGACCCTTTCCATCCCTTCTGCCCTCACCACCCTTGGCAAGAGAGCTGTCCCTGATGGGGCCATGAGCCCAATCACCTCTTGCAGCACTTGGGAGATTAGGCCATGCACCTCATCTGAGCAGCAGGGAGGGAGTTGGCCCTGGTTTGGGGGGTTACTGGTGAGCATGCTCAGAGGGAGTGAGAATTAGAGACCTGGCTCCATCCCTTACCTGCTGTAGCACTGTAGAGTATGACCCCTCTACCATGTCTGGGAAGCACAGTAAAGCTGGCTTTGATGGCAGGGGCACAAATGAGAGAGCACTGAGGGTATGGTAGCATGAAAGTTGTTTCTGCCCCTTTTTGGCTGCAACTTTGGAAAGGGAAGCTTGGGAAGGGCAGGAAATCTCTCCCAGATGGTGGTAGTGTGGCAGAGCTGGTGGTCTGATTAGTCAGATCTCTCTCAGGCCCAGATCCTGGGGTTTGAATTGCCCCACCACAACATTGACCCCCATTGGTGAACTGCTGAAGTAGATTAAAATGGCCACCCTACAGATCCCATACTACAGGATCTCCATAAAAAAGGGCAACAACAGGATATCTGAGAGGAGTTACAGTTATGCATTAGTACTGATAGTATAGTAGAAGGCAGAGAGCTCTTAAGACTCATTAAAATGAACAACTTGGAAACAAAGAAGTGTAGATAAAAGTGCACACTGTGGGATATACACTGTGACATTATAAATTCCAGGATGAGATTCTTATTCTGGTGGGGTGGTTGCAATGATGGAAGCGGAATACAAGGTGATGAGGAGATAAGTGGGACTGGGTGCATGATTTAAAACTCAGGAAGATCAAACAAAAAGTTTGAAAAAGAGTACCAAATTTTCAAACCATTATTCATTTCTATGTTAAAGGGAAAAAGTAAAATATACACAGGGGTATACAACTATCTTCATAATATAAAAATAAAAAAATACTAACTTTTCTGACATCTAGGTTTCTACCCTAAAAATTGAACTAATATCATGTAAACATGACATTTTGTGAGTTAACATATTTTATTTTGAAGAGTTATAGTAAGCTATAGGTTTAGAAATAAGTTAGATACGTGCACAAGTGTGTGCATGTGCATGTGTGTGCGGACACACACACACAAATACACATAAGCTTATGCACATAATCCTGGATATATGGTATATAAATCATGATATTTTTTTTTTCTGTTCAGGAAATGTGCAACAAAACTGAATTTTTTAACATATTCTATTTTATTAATATTTTATTCTTCTTTTTCTTACAAAATCTACGGTGCAGATACCTATATCCCAGCTAATAGTTTTCTTGTAAATATCTAAAACAATTCTTGCTGGTATGGTAGTTAATACTCATAGCTACAGCCATAATTGGAAGACCTTTGAGTTAAAAAAAAAAGCCTAAGGTAATTGTTGAGATTCTCTTTCAAGACAGTAAAATATGCACAAATACTTCATTACTCAATATTTTAAATGTTAGCAAGATAAATATCTATGTTACTATTTTAATTTTTTTACATATGTGTGGTTCATAATAAGAATGTCAGTGTTCAAATACAATTTTCTTTACTGATTTTTATTTTGGGCGTTTTAGTTTGCATAAACATTTTCAGAGTAGCAGAAGCCTTATGAAACAAAGGCTTGAAACATCTGTTATTCCTCCTAAATTATACGTCCCTACTGAATATTCATAAAAGGAAAGTATATCTCAAGCTTAATTATTTAATCTTCAATTTTTGTTTTAGATTATTTTTATATATGCAGAAACATTGTCAGGATAAAGTTTTCATATACCATTTATCTCTTTTTTCTTTAATAGTAATACTTTAAATAACCATAGTACATTTCTGAAAGTAACATCACTACTATACTACTTGCTAAAGTATAAAGTATAAAGAAATATGAAGAATGTCTTTATGCCAGGATACACCAAGAAAGTAAATCCATAGTCAGCTAAACTATACATAGACTAAACAAAACTAGATATAGACCTTTATGTTATGGGCAGTAGAGATGGCTCAACTGGTAAAGTGTTTCCTGCCAACCCTGACAGCCTGAGTTTGACTCTTATGTCCTATATTGTAGAGAAATAAAAGTGACATCTGATGTCATCTGAGCTATACATGCACACCATGGCATTTCTTCACAGGCATGTGTGTGTTCACATGCAAACACACACACACACACACACACACACACACACACACACACACACACACACACACACACACACACACACACACAATCTCCACCACCACAACCACCACCATACCAAACCACACAACCGAGGGGGAGGGATGGAGGGAGAGATGAAGGAAAGGAGAGGGAGAGACAGAGACAGAGACAGAGACAGACAGACAGAAACAGAGAAAGAGTGAGAGAATACTTCATTATCTCTCTTTAAATAATATATTTAGTCTCGACAGGTTTTCCCGTCCCCTTTGTGGGAGTATTTTAGCTAATGCCATCCTTCTGGAGTCCTGGGAAGCTCTTGCTTTCTTAGCATCTGGGACTTTCTGTTTTTTACCACCAGTTCCTCATCCCCCAGTTGCTATACACCCCTGTTCAATGTCCTTACCCTCTGAACAACTCTCCTGTCTTCTCCCATTCCTGATTCTTCCCCTCTTTTTTGCCCCCCCTCTTCTCTTCTTCACAATTCCCTCCCATCATCTACGTCCCTTGAGTATTTTGTTCCCCGTTTAATTAGGATGGAAGCATCCACTCTTTGGTCTTACTTCCTCCTGAAGTTCATGTAGTTCATGAGTTGTATCGTGGTTATTCCACACTCTATGCCTAATGCTAGAGCGGTGAGGTAGGAGTGGGTTGGAGGTTGGAGGATCACCCTCATAAAATCAGGGAAAGGGGAGATGGGATATAGGGGTTGTAGATGGAAAACATGGAATGGAGATAACATTTGAAATGCAAATAAGTAAAGTGTCCAATTAAAAAGAAAGTATTTAGAAACAGTGTGAATAAGGATGGCCCCCATAAGGTTCATATATTTGAATAAGTACTGAGTAACATAATTGAAAGAGTAAGCAGGTATGGCCTTGTTGGAATAAGTATGACCTTGTTGAAATGGGTATAACATTTTTGGAAGTATTGACACTGGGTATTATTTTGATATTTCAAAATGTACATTACAAGACCAGAGTTTCTCTCTTCTTTCTACCTGAAGATTCTCTCGCTACTGTTCAATTAACATGTCTGTCTACATGCTACTGCACTTCCACCACAGTAAGAATGAACTAAATCTCTGAAACTGTAAGCAAGTCATGATTAAATGGTTTCAGTTTACAATATTTTCCTGGTGATGGTATCTTGTATTAATAGAACACTTATTAAGCCATAGGATCTCACTACATAGCTCAAATTTCCTTGGAAAGTATGATTTTGCTGCATTAGCCTACTGAATACTGGAAATAAAAATTATGTCTTACCAATACCAGTTACTTTCCCCTATTGGAACAGACTAGCCTAAAGATCTAGTGTAGAAAATTATTTTCTCCACAAAAATTTCGTTTTTTAACAACTTCACTAACAATTACTATCTCTCATTTTAAATTCCATTTTAAAAATAATTTTGTAAATTAATTAGTAATGTCAAAACTATCTTCCATTCACTTTCCTATTCTGTTTATTTTCTTATTCTGTGTAATGCTTAAGACAAATATTCATGTATATTCTGATATGGTATAATTCAACATGTGAAGCATTAACCAAAGTGGAAAATGGTCCATGATCAAGCACTTACCTTTGCCAAACCTCTAATCATTAATAGGTCCTTATGATATCTTGTTGAAATTCATAGCTATCATAAAGCTCTAAAACTAGAAGAATTTTATTATTTGTCTGTGTTCACAAAAGAGTATTTAAAGAGATGTCTTAGTAGTTAACTGAGATTGCTATTGAATGACAAGGGCAGAGTTTGAATTTACAGCATCCATATTGTTCATACAGCAACAATTTGGGCAATGGGTGTAGGGATATGATTCAAATTTAGAAGGGGATATTAGCAATACTATTGTTAGAGTTTGCTGGCTTCAAATATAGCCAAATCCTGGGGTGTATAACTCCAGAGGAGACACCCCAACCTAACCTTCCTGGACTGCTTGGTTCATAACGCTTTCTCTTCGCACCCTCACAAAGTTCAAATACACTCACAGAAAGACACACACATACAATGCATACATACATATATACATACATACACATAATACACCCTATTTCAGATAATAAAGGACACAAGTTTAGGGCTTTTCAATGATCTCTCTGTTAAAATATAGTTCACTGCTAAAACATTTTATCACATAAGGTATCTTATGGATATCTTCATTGTGAGAATAATCATATGTTATATTTTGCATTAATTTTAAATGCATCAATTCACACAATAAAATCAGACTTCTTTTTTATTTTTTTTAATTTTTATTTTATTTATTTATTTATTTATTTATTTATTTATTTATTTATTTATTTATTTATTTATTTATTTATTTATTTATTTATTTATTTATTTATTATGGTTTTGTGAGACAGAGTTTCACTCTATAGCTCTGGCTGTCCTGGAACTCACTTTGTAGACCAGGCTGGCCTTGAACTCAGAAATCCACCTGCCTCTGCCTCCCATGTGCTGGGAATAAAGGCGTGCACAACCATGCACAGCATAACATCAGACTATTTATTTAGTCTACAATAACCTGCATGAAAAATGAAATGAAAAATAGTTATTAATGTTGTTTAGTGACAGTTAACATTTTAAATTAATCTAGTATTTAAGGTACAGATGGGAAACATATTCTCAGACAATTAGCATCATGTTACAAAAGATTTTATCTATAATTTCCAATATAAGAACTTCAAGAAAAGACATCTTGTCTTAAAGAAATAATATTCTTGAATTGGAGAGATTGCTCAGTGGTTAGGAGTGATAGCCAGTACTCTTCCAGAGAAAACATTTGTTTCTCTACACATTCTTTGTAAGTTGAAATCATCCATGATTCCAGTTTCAGGGGGTCTGATCCATGTACCAGACGTGTAATCTGGTGGTGGGGAGCTCTTAGGAACTCTAGAAAGTCCCAGAGAGCTGGGATGTGAGAGGCTCCCGGAACTGGGTGGTGATCTTAGCCGAAATGCCCAACAGTGCGGAGATGGAACCTGGAAAGACCACCTCCAGTTAATAGACAGGGCCCCTAGTGTCTCTAAAAACAACTGACTGAGACACATGCAGATAATTATAGTTAATCATTGGACGCATACAGAAGAGTTAGAGAAAAGTTTGAAAGAACTGAAGAAGATGACAACCCCATAGGATTACCAAGAGTGTCAATTAACCCAAACTCCCAGGAAGATCTGAGAGACTAAGCCACCAGACAAAGAGCATACTTGGGCTAGTCCATGGCCCCTGGCACATATGTAGCAGAGTATTGCTTTTTCCAGCCCAGTGGGAAAGGATAGACTGAATCCTGGAGAGACTTGATGCATCAGGGATGCTGGTGTGGGATATGTTGAGGTGAGATGGGGTGGGTGTCTTGTGGAACACCCTCTCAGAGGAAATGGGGAAGATGAATGGGTTGAAGAACTGTAGGAAGTGGGATAAGGAGGTGGGATATTTGGAATGTAAATAAATTAAAATAAAATACAAACTTACTGCAGCATCAATAGCTAGTCAAGTCATTGCTTTCTTCATACTTGTCAGCAGTGTTGATGTTATGAAAATTTTAGAGAGAATATGATTTCATTAAATGCATCCGTGTCTCAAAAGAAGGCATTCCAATTTTGGCATACTATTAATAACTCCAAAGATAAGCTAACGTTTTAGTGTGGGCTTTAGTCTGCTCATTGCCACATGCTTTCAAATAGTTTTTTATTAATAAATATTTCACTAAGTTTTGAAATTACACTTTTATTTAGCAAATGCTGTCTATTTTAATGTTTTGTGTGACTTTGAATCTTATGTTGACTTCTATCCCATTGTCACTATTTTTTCTACAGTCTCATGCAACATTAAACAAATGAGAAATTAAAATTTTCACATCCCTAATTTTAAAAAGGTTTTTTGTTTCATAGCTCTTTTGACCTTAATGTTGAAACTTTGCTGGTTTTCTCAATATTAGTATCTGGTTTTGCCAATAAAGCATATTAATTAGGTTTACTTACCCAATAGTTAACTTAATTTTAATTTGTCTTGTTGTATTTATCTTCTAGCCATTCTAATCCAAAAGTTGTTAATCCAATCAAGACATGTTCATGCTTGCATCTCATGCAAACAAATATTATTTTTAATTTCCAGGTGCAGTATTTATAGTCAATTGTTGGGAATGACTGTGGGTGAAGTTAACTGCCTTGTCAGCCAGAAGTCCTTACTAACAAAGTTTTGGCCTTAGTGGAAAAGTCCTATCTTAGTTGAGATTTCTGTGGGAAAAGTTGAGGCCTGTATAGGAAAGTACTAGTCCCAGTTAAGAACAAATAGCTATAGATCTTGTGGACAGGTACTTAGCAACCCACTCTGTTTTGTTCCTCCTGCTGAACTTTTTTTACCTAGTCAATATCCTGCTTTGGGGAATAGGTGCTTTCCCCCAGAAACAAAGTGATTTCGCATCATTTTCACTCCCCATTTCCTGTTTCTATTGGTATAAAACCTGCCTGGGAAAAACAAAATTTGTCAGCTTGATCAGGTTTTTTGTTGTTGTTTTTTTTTTTTTTTTTTTTTTTTTTTTTTGTCTTGCTGTCCATTCTTTGTGTTTCTTGTTCCCCATTCTCTCCTTAGGTGGTTTCTCAGACCCTGTTCGATTGTTTCATGGGTCAGGACTGTTGAGATTCAAGAATGCTCATGGTAAAAAGAAATTCTAAATGTTACTGAAGGACTCACCCATCTCTAAGCTCAAAGAAAAAAATTACCCTAATTCCTTCCAGGGCTGTGTCTAATGAACATTAAGATATTTTTCTAAAAGATGCAGAATATAAAAATCCCTTCAACATATTAAAAACATTGTAGTTATTTGGTGAGTATATTGATGATTTTAATATTCTTACACATCATTGTCATTCACAAAGAACAATTTAACAAATTAAGAATCTGTTGAATAATGCCTTGCTATGTAGTATAAGAGGTAGCATAAGATTTTAAAATTTGAAAAAAAGTGATTCAAAAAGCTTTAGTGTAGTAACCAATTGATTTAATATTAGTATTATAAAAACACAATAAGTATAAAAATCAAATCCAGTTTCCTCCCAGTCATCTAACATCTCTAGTTATTATTTCAGGCACTGAAATTCAGCATGTCATCTAATCCCAGATGCATAAAATGAAGACTATAATATCTTAAAATAGTATTGATGAATATGAGATACAATCTATATTAAGTAAAATTGTTACTTCACTTATGTTAATTTTATTAAGGCAATATTTTCTGATAGCAATCATACTTATTTTTATACCTTAGTAATTTTAATAAACAGGTATTTAATTTTCAAATTGGTAATGTCAGTTTTGAATTGATTTACCAAATCAGTTGAATTGTAAATATTTACCAATATTGGAAGATAACTAAAAGTTTACATTATTATATTAGTTATTTCGTACTTGGAATGAACACATGTCTGTAATGAGATGGTCTCTTTGAAAAGAGAGATGTTATAACTCTAACAACAAATTTGTTCTTATTCTTAAGTGGAGAAAACTTATTTATTAAGTTTCATAAAAATATGGTTTCCTCTTCATTCTCTTCCAGACAAAATGGTGTTGAACATAAGAATTCACAAGACTGTGGTAGCACAAATGAAACCTGTACAAGTTCAAGATAGATGAGATCCCAACACTTAGATGGGGAAATGTACATAGACTCTGTTCTAAATTGAGACCCTCAGGCATATGAAAGAACTCTTTTTTTCTGATGGAATATTGCTGTGCATGTCAACCAAATTCCAGAGTTGACTAATACCTACAGAGAGTTGACCAACACATGTTATTTTTGTGGACTTCTTTGATGTTGTTTGGTTTGGCTTTCTCTCTCTCTCTCTCTCTCTCTCTCTCTCTCTCTCTCTCTCTCTCTCTCTCTCTCTCTCTGTGTGTGTGTATATGTGTGTGTGTTTTGTGTGTGTGTGTGTGTGATTTTCTGAGGCTTTTTGATTTCATGATTTTTTGTTGTTGTTGATTCAGGCTTTTTTGTTTTTTTCATTTAGAGAGAGAAAGAAAAAGAGAGAGAAAGAAAGAGAAAGAACATTAAATTGGGTATGATGGTTGGAAAAAATCTGGGAGGTATTCAGGGATGGGACACATGCTCAAAATATATTGTATGAAAAATTGTTAATAATAATAATAATACAAATTACTTTATCCTAATCTCTCTCTCTCTCACACAAACACAAATACACATGTAGTTATGTATACCTTTTAAATTCCCACAAATCATCATTGCAAAAAAACCTCTTAAGTTCTTAGAGCAGCAACAAGGCAGTTCATCTCATTTTTTGACTCACCATGTTAACCCTCCAAAACTAGAGTACTTTCTGTTATTGAAACTCTTTGTTCAAATTAATGAGCTTTATTTTCTGTCAGACATAATTATCTCTATAAACTGGGCTTAGAAAAAAATAGCATAATATATGTAACAGGATAGGGTGTTGTCTTAGTCAGGGTTTTTATTCCTGGACAGAACATCATGACCACGAAGCAATTTGGGGAGGAAGGAGAGATTTATTGGCTTACATCACTAAGGAGGTCAGGTCTGGAACTCAAACAGGTCAGGAAGCAGAAGGTGACGCAGAGGCCATGGAGGGATGTTCTTTACTGTCTTGCTTCCCCTGGCTTGCTCAGCCTGCTCTCTTATAGAACCCAAGACTACCAGCCCACAGATGGTCCCACCCACAAACGGCCTTTTCACCTTGTTCATTAATTGAGAACATGTCTTAGAGTTGGATCTCATGGAGGCATTTCCTCAACTGAAGCTCCTTTCTCTGTGATAACCCCAGCTGTGTGAAGTTGACATAAAACTAGCCAGTACAGGTCTATATACTATAAAATCTGCAAGACAATATGTTTTTTCAAGGGTTGCAGATTTCTAAAGATATTTTGGTTACTTTGGATTTGTAGGAACTTGACTGAATATTATAAAATTACTTACCAGAACTTCTCAGGGTACCCTTAAATGTGAGTCAAACTCTATAAAGTAGAGAGCATATCAAATACTCGAAATAGTTTAAAGCACAGCACGATCAACTTGAGTTTTCCATCAAACAGAAATGCATTCTTTTAAACTGAATTGGCTTTTATTTTATTTTATTTTATTGAATTTGGAAAAAAATATTTTCAGAAAGAAGGTGTTTATCATTAATCCCCTTGAGTTAAGGCAACATTAAATGGAGAATGGAGGCTAGAAAATGTAAGACATATTGAGAGAATTTGGATGTCTGTGGACAAAACATTTCATTGTACATACATTTTATGTTTTTTTTTAACATCTTATGTTCATATTTTTAATCACAAAGTCACAAGTCCTTGAAATGGAACTTTGTACAATGAAGTTCATACCAAAAATATATATGTTGAATTTGTTTAAAAATAAATTAACATACCTTAGAATTGGGAATGATTAAAAAGCTTTGGGAACTCTGTATGTTTTACATTCGCCAATGATACTAGTGTTGATGAAACATGGTCAAACGTTTCAGATACATTAACTGAGATATGATGTTACAGCTATGGTCCAATGAAACTAGGTTACCTCTTGGGCCAGTCATGAAATTTGGTGGCAATGTCTACATTTTTCTAAATTTAATATATGAAAGATGCAATACTAAGACAGTCTTTAAGAAGAGCTGAGGCCAGAACTGTGTGACAGAGTTTGAATCCTGGCAAAGAAGCCCCAAGAGGCTGTTGCATGAAGTTATGAAGGTAAAGTTTAAGCTACTGTAGAGATTCCAGAGTATTAGAAAGGCCAGGATGATGGGACATGATCTAATATCTGGACAAGGACATCTGAAGGTGAGAAATGGAATCAGTTTAAATGCTGAGAAATTCTGTGTGTGCTGAAGATAGCATATGTAGAGGAATTGGGACACCAAAGCTGATTTCTCCATGGAAAGCCCCAGAAATGGAGGATTTCCTTTCTCTGCTTGATTTTGGCTTTTTGTATAATCATCACTTTCTATTCCTAATACTTATTTTTATTTTGTGATAATAATTTTTACATTATTCTATTACGCATAGCAATAACATAATTTTTTACAAGATATCACAATACATTTTTTGATGTGGTAAAAATTTTAAAGACTATGAGGACTTTTAAAGTTGAACTGTATTTTGCATTATTAAACACACAGAGAACTTTGGAAATAAGGGTTGGTAGTTCATGTCTAAAACATAATGTGATGTGTCTATGTGACCGGTTAACAATGAATGAAGCTGTGATGGTTAATGTTATATACATAAAACAATATAGAATTGCCTGGGAGGGAAATCAGAATGAAGGATTGTCTATACTACTTAGTCTGTGAGCATGGTTGTGTGCCTGCATCTTGATTACTTTTAATTTATATGGGAAGAACTTCCCTTGTTGTGGCACCATTATTTACGATGGGGATTCTGGAGTGTATGAGAATAAAGAAAGCAAATTAAGTTCTAGTAACCATACACGCATCAATTCCTTGATCTATACTCTTGACTTGTGTCAAGTTTCTGCTACTTCCTGTTGCACTGATGCCCCAACAGTGATGGACTATAGTCTGAATTTGTGTGTAAAATAAACTTTCATGTATCTTGTTTTGGGCAGGATACCTACAGAAAGTTATAAGGTGCTAACATTCTTAATGCAGTTCATGCTTGCCTCAAACTTTCAATACTACTCCAATTTCTCTTCCTCAGTGCTAGTTTTTTTATAAGCCTAATATAATATGACTGAATAAATTTTCTTTTCATTTTTAAACACATTTATTATTATTATTCTTATTATTATTATTATTATTATTATTATTATTATTATTATTACTACTACTACTACTATTATTATTATGTGGTAGCATATGTGATCTATAGCACATGTGGAAGTCAGAGCATCACTTTGCTGAATGCAGTTCCCTCTTTACATTCATGTATGTTCTGAGAATGGAATGAAGGCCATCACAATTGCTTAGCAAGTGCTTTATTTGTTTAGCATCTCATTAACCTCCCGTTTTGTGTTTTTTTTGTTTTGTTTTGTTTTTGATATTGTTTTTGTTTTTGTTTTGTTTTGTTTTGGACTCAGAACCTCCCTATGTAGCTCAGCATTGCATTGAACTTACACTCATCCTCCTGTCTTTCACGTACATAGATATTAGGTATGCATTATCATGACCAGTGAAGTTCATTATTTCTATGCTCTATCTGGACCACCGTGAACATTCAGTACTTGGTATTCCATATGAGCTACATTGGCATACTAACTTGCCTTAGTAAGGGATTGTATTTAGGTGATAAGACATTATGAACAACATCAACTGGGAGAGAAAATGTTTTGGTTCATAGTTCAGTTTGTAATTCATCATACATGAAAGTCACACCAGAAACCCTAGACTAGAATTTGGAGCAGGTAAGACCTGAAGTAGAGGACATGTAGAAAAATTGCATACTGGCATATTCCCCATGTTTTGATCATCCTACTTTTTTTTTTTATAGCATCCAGTACCATCAGTCCAGAGCTGATACTGCCAACTGGGATATCCTTCTATAGAAATCATTAATTAATAAAATTCAACAAAGCCTTTTCCAGGCAAAAGTTTGGTGGGGTTATTTTCTCAATTGAAATTCAATATTCTCAAATGGTTCTGGCTTGTGTGAAGTTGATATTGATTTAGACAGAAGAGGACATTAATGATTATAGCCATAGGCATGATGTGTTAAGGGTAAGAAATGTTGTCTTGGACTTATCATTAACAGGAAGGCTTGCAGCTGCCGAAGTAGATTTGGTAGAGTACTTTATTCTCATGCATGAAGCCTTGGGTTTTATCTCTAAAACTGTATCAAGTAGAGCATGCTGGTACCTCTCTTTAATACTAGCTGTTCTGGAAAATGAAAGCAGGAGGATCAGTGGTTCATAGTCATATTGAGCTATTAAGTGAGATAAAGGACAGTCTGAACTATATGGAATATATCTCGAAAGCAAGTAAGGATTATAATACTATATAATACCAACACACAAACAAAAGCCAGCTTATATCACATGAGACTGTGACTCTCTCAGTTTTATTTAAGCCTCCCCTTACATAATCCAATAGCTCTACCATTGATCTCTATCCACAGTTTACCAGTGGACCTCATGGCTGCACATGTCTAGGGTGTAATTTATTTTTTTCCATTTTTTATTAGGTATTTAGCTCATTTACATTTCCAATGTTATACCAAAGTACCCCATACCCACCCACCCCCACTCCCCTACCCACCTACTCCCCCTTTTTAGCCCTGGCGTTCCCCTGTACTGGGGCATATAAAGTGTACAAGTCCAATAGGCCTCTCTTTGCAGTGATGGCCTACTAGACCATCTTTTGATACATATGCAGCTTGAGACAGGAGCTCCGTGTTACTGCTTAGTTCACATTGTTGTTACACCTATAGGGTTGCAGTTCCCTTAGTTCGTGGGATGCTTTCTCTAGTTCCTCCATTGGGGGCCCTGTGATCCATTCAATAGCTGACTGTGAGCATCCAGTTCTGTGATTGCTAGGCGCTGACATATTCTCACAAGACACAGCTATATCTGGGTCCTTTCAGCAAAATCTTGCTAGTGTATGCCATAGCGTCAGCATTTGGAAGCTGATCAGGGGATGGTTCTCTGGATATGGCAGTCTCTACATGGTCCATCCTTTCATCTCAGCTCCAAACTTTGTCTCTGTAACTCCTTCCATGGGTGTTTTGTTTCCTATTCTGAGAAGGGGCAAAGTGTCCACACTTTGGTCTTCGTTCTCTTGAGTTTAATGTTTTTAGCAAATTATATCTTGTATCGGGTATCCTAAGGTTCTGGGCTAATATCCAATTATCACTGAGTACATATTGTGAGAGATTCTTTGTGTTTGGGTTACCTCACTCAGGATGATGCCCTCAAGGTCCATCCATTTGGTTAGGAATTTCATAAATTCATGCTTTTTAATAGCTGAGTAGTACTCCATTGTGTAAATGTACCACATTTCCTGTATCCGTTCCTCTGTTGAGGGGCATCTGGGTTCTTTCCAGCTTCTGGCTATTATAAATAAGGCTGCTATGAACATAGTGGAGCATGTGTCCTTCTTACCGGTTGGGGCATCTTCTGGATATATGCCCAGAAGAGGTATTGCTGAATCTTCTGGTAGTACTATGTCCAATTTTCTAAGGAACCGCCAGACTGATTTCCAGAGTGGTTGTACAAGCTTACAATCCCACCAACAACGGAGGAGTGTTCCTCTTTCTCAACATCTGCGCCAGCATCTGCTGTCACCTGAATTTTTGATCTTAGCTATTCTGACTTGTGTGAGGTGGAAGCTCAGGGATGTTTTGATTTGCATTTCCCTGATGATTAAGATGTTAAACATTTTTTCAGGTGCTTCTCTGCCATTCGGTATTCCTCGGGTGAGAAATCATTGTTCTGTTCTGAGCCCCATTTTTAAATGGGGTTATTTGATTTTATAGGGTGTAATTTATTTGAGAAGTGGCTCTGAGTCACCTAATTTGTGGAAGACTAGCAGATTTCATACTTTGGTTATGAGGCACCTCTTTTAAGTACATTCAACTCAAACTTCCTTTAAACTGATAGATAAAGCAAAGTACTTTTCCCTATTATTTAAATGTGTGTGTGTGTGTGTGTGTGTGTGTGTGTGTGTGTGTGTGTGTGTGTGTTCGTACGTACATATGTATGTAAGGAAATGCACATGCCCACAGTTGCCAGAGGCCTCCTGAACCTCAAGGTAAAGGTGACTGTGAGCTAACCAATGTGAGTCCTGTGTAAGAGCAATACTCACTCCTCATTACTGACCACTCTAAACTCAAAGTGCTTTTATTCCCTGGCAACATAATCATGCCCCTAAAAATAACTCTTAAATTATTTTTGTTTGGGGAAATTCTTTTTATACTTTCTGGTACTGATAGACCTTGTACTTCTGATATTGCTCATGATTCAGTATCCAAAGTAGAGGATTCATAAAGATAAACTACTGGTTCCAGTAATTTCATATTTTCAGACAGGATGTCATATAGCCTAGGCTGGCCCCAACTTAGAATGTAACCAAGGATAGCTTCGAACTTCTAATCCTTCCAATACTAACTTGTTCCATGCAAACCATTCTATTTTTGAAAGCACCCATAGAGTAAATATTATTTTTTGTCAAATTTCTATTTATAAAAGGTCAATTCAACTAAAGACTATGTCATTTATATTCGACCTCTTTTGTAATCTTGTAAAGAATTCTTTGACAAACTATATAAATCTGTTCCTGTGACAGTTAGGACCTCTATTCTATATCATGAAAGAAATATCTGTGCAGAGGGGTTTTACTTCACCAAAGTGGACAAATATAAATTTTATTAACTATCTTTTCAGAGTTATTTATTATCAGCTATCTTTGTCTGGGCATCTCTAAGGGATAAAGTTTGATGTCTTGCTTTATCTATATATTATTCAGTAATTATGTTAGGGATATTATATACTTATTATAACTGACATACATTGTTCTGATAAATTAGAATAGAGCCTGGATAGCTATCTCAATATATTTCAAAAGCCCAAGTACACATATTTCAGGGATTCATATCTAGGGGCTAAACAAATTAAGTACAGGACTGAAAAATATTATTTATGATAATTAAATCAATGGAAAACATATTCTCACAAAAATATACTTACATATTTTTACTATATTTGTTTTTAATCGTTGATAGCTAAAAGCAGGTGTTTTATCTGGGAAATGACCAAAGCACTGGTGTGTCTAGTGCATAGATTATTTCTCAGCAAATAAAAAACAATGAGAACTCCCACCTTATCCTCTCTTTCTCCATTTATTGTTCTCCCTCTGATACACAGACGCAAAATTTTCAATTAATAGGAACTCCTCTGTAAGTATCAGGAAAGTGCTACACACTACAAAACAAGCATTGGGAAATTTCCAGGACAATACTCTCATTTTAATTTTGTAGGAAAAAAAAAACTCCCTTAGATACCTTAAAGAGGCAGAGACTCACCCCTTCTAAACATAGGTAGAATAATAGGTGACTGTTGATAAATATTCTGGAGCAAAGCAGCAAGTGAGAAATAGGAAGAGAAGGAAGAGGAGAAAGGAGAGAGAAAGAGAGAGAGAGAGAGAGAGAGAGAGAGAGAGAGAGAGAGAGAGAGAGAGAGAGAGAGAGAGAGAGAGAGAGAATGTACTCAAAAGAAAGAAACCTTTAAAAGCCAGTGTTCATTAAGAATTTATTTATTTATTTATTTATTTATTTATTTATTTATTTATTTATCTTTTTTGATTTATTTAATCTTTTCTTCATACTCCAGGTGTTATACCCCTCTAGGTCCCCCCTCTGATTGTTCCACATTCCATACCACCGCCCACCAATTCCACAAAATTGTCTTCAACCCCCACCTCACCAGAACTACCCAAGAGACTGTCTGTGGCCTCCAGTCTCTTGAGGGTTTGGTGCATCTTCTCTGACTAAACCTAGACCTGGCAGTCCTCTGCTGTATGTGTGTTTGGGGCATCATGTCAGCTTGTATATTTTGCCTGATTGGTGGCTCAGTGTCAGAGAGGTCTTGGAGATCCAGGTTAAATGAGACTGCTTGTCCTCATACAGGGTTGCCCTCCTCCTCAGCTTCTTCCAGCTTTTCCCTCATTGAACCAGAGGGATCAGCAGCTTCTGTCCATTGGCTGGGTGTAAATATCTGCACCTGACTCTTCCAGTTGCTTTTTGGGTCATTCGGGTACAGTCATAATAGGCCCCCTTTTGTGAGCACTTCATAGCCTCAGTAGTAGTGTAAGGCCTTGGGGCCTTTCCCCAAGCTGGGCCCCACCTTAATCCATTCACTGGACCTCATTTCCATCAGGCTCTTCTCTGTTTTTGTTCTTGAAGTTCTTTTTGACAGGAATAGTTCTGGGTCAGAGCTTTTGACGTGGGATGGAAACCCCATCACTCACTTCATGCCTTCCTTATCTTTCTACTGGATGTGGATTCTACAAGTTCCTGCTTCCCATCTACAAGTTCCTACTCCCCACTGTAGGGCATTTCATCTAAGATACCTCCATTTGAGTCCTGAGAGTCTCTCACCTCCCAGGGCTCTGGTACATTCTGGGAGGTCCCCAACGCCATACTTCCATAGGTTGCCTGTTTTCATTCTTTCTGCTGTACCTCAGGGCTTCAGTTTTTTTTTTTTTCTAACCAATACCTGATCATGTTCTTCTCTAGTACTCCTGGTCCCCATCCCCACTTGAGACCCTCCCACCACCCCCACTCGCTCTGTGATTTCTTTTTCTCCCTTCCAAGTGGGATTGAGGTGTCCTCACTTGGGACTTGTGGCTTGATAACTTTTTTAAGTTTTGCGGAATGAATACAGGGTGTTCTGCACTTTTTTGGTTAATATCCACTTATTAATGAGGATATACCATGCATGTCCTTTTGGTTCTGAGCTGCCTTACTCAGAATGATATTTCCGAGTTACATCCATTTGCCTGAAAAACTCAGGATGTCTTCGTTTCTTAATAGCTGAGTAGTATTTCATTGTGTAAATGAGCCACATTTTCTGTATCCATTCTTCTGTTTTGGGACATCTGGGTTATTTGCAGCTTCTAGCTATAATAAACAAGGCTGTTATGAACATAGAAAAACATGTGCCTTGGGGCATGGTGGGACATCTTTTTGGTATATGCCCAAGAGTGGTACATCTGGGTCTTCAGGTAGACCTATTTCCAATGTTCTGAGGAATCTCCACACTGAATTCCAGAGAAGTTGTACCTGCTTCCGTCCCACCAGCAGTGGAGGAGTGTTCCTTTTTCTCCACATTTTCACGAACATGTGCTGTCATCTGAGGTTTTGATCTTAGCCAATTTGATTGGTGTAAAGTACAATCTCAGGGTTGTTTTGATTTGAATTAACCTGAGCACTAAGGACTTTAAACATATCTTTAAGTGTTCCTTAGCCATTTTAGACTCTTCTGTCTTGACATCTCTATTTAGATATATACCCCATATTTGATTGGTTTATTTCGTTTCTTGAGTTCTTTATATATTTTGGATATTAGCCCTTTATCTGATGTGAGGTTAGTTGAGATTTTTTTCTCCAGTCTGTAGGTTGATGATTAGTACCATTGCCTATATGGTTTGCTTACAGAAGCTTTCCAGTTTCATGAGGTCACATTTATGAATTGATGATCTTAGAGCATGAGCCATGGGAGTAGTTTTTAGGACATTTCCCTCTCTGTGTCAATGAGTTTATCTTCTATTAGATTCAGTGGATCTTATTTTATGTTGATAATCTTGATCAATTTGAAAATGAGCTTTGTGCAAGGTGATAAGCATGGATTTATTTTTATTTTTCAACATACAGACTGCAAATTAGAACAGCACCATTTATTGAAAATCCTTTCTTTTTTCCATCATATATATATATATATATATATATATATATATATATATATATATATATATATATATATATATATATATATATATATATATATATATCTTCTTTCCAAATATCAAGTGTCTATAAATGTGTGGTTTTCTTTCTGGTTCTTCAGTTCTAGTCCACTGATCCATCTGTCAATCTCTGTATCAATACCATGTAGGTTTTTTTTTTTTTTATCACTACTGCTCTATACTAGAGTTTGAGGTCCAGGATTGCTCTGAGCCAGGATAGCAGTGGAGTCACAGAGTAGGACCCTGGCAATGCCTTTAAAATGGAAATGTCTCAGGGCTTTCTAGCTCTCAAATTGTACTGAAATGCTGATGATAACTTCTAAAAAGTACTTGGTTTTTCTGAGGGTAGGCTGGCTTAGGTGATTAACACCTGTAGCCTAACAGAGGAGGATTAAGCAATGCAGCCTTTTTTCTAGCTCAGCAGGAATTGCTGGGCTCTAACTTTGAGCCAACAAGCCAGGTGTCACTGGAAGAGAAGGAATTTAGAGAAGTGATTATAGAAGTTATTACTAAGTTATAAAAATATTTTTATGAAATTTATATAAGGGCAAAGCAGAAAGATCCTAAGTGCGGAAAGGGAAAAATTCTTCTAAGTGAGTAAAAGGAAAAAAAAAATAGTCTAAGTGGAGAAAGGCAAAAAAAAAATTTTTTTTTCTCTCTCGATTTTCCTTGTCTCTTTGTCCTCAGCACTTATAAATATTTCAGAATACATGACCTCATGTTACAAAGTTCATCAACTGTCTCAGATCAACAGGTTCACTGAAGTTATCAAACCATAACTATGATATTAGTGAAGTTTTGTATAGGTAAACCCAATCAATATTTTATCTTTTACCCTAGAACCTATAATAAATCATTAGTTCCCTTCTGATGACCTTTGGTTAATTGTTATACAACCTCTTGGAATGTGCTCTGAATAGGAGAAAGCCTAGTTACTATCTAATAGCAATTAGCCAGTGACACTAGGAAAACTGGCAGTTCTCATTGCAGTTTTGACTATCAGAAAAAGGACCTAATAGCCCTTTTAGTTTGGGGAGAATTTTATTGAGTATTTTGCATTGATATGCATAAAAGAAGTTGGTCTGAAGTTGCCTTAATCTGGAATCAATTCACCAATAAAAACAAATAGACTAACAGACTGGCTATATAAACAATACAGAACATTTTGCTGCATAAAAGAAACCCACCTCGCCCTTCCGCTCGGCTCAAGACTCGAGCCCCGGGATACCTTGCCAGCAGAGTCTTGCCCAACACCCACAAGGGCCCACACGGGACTCCCCACGGGACCCTAAGACCTCAGGTGAGTGGAACACAGCGCCTGCTCCAATCCAATCGCGCGGAACTTGAGACTGCGGTACATAGGGAAGTAGGCTACCCGGGCTTGATCTGGGGCACAAACCCCTTCCACTCCACTCGAGCCCCGGGCTACCTTGCCAGCTGAGTCGCCTGACACCCGCAAGGGCCCACACAGGATTCCACACGTGATCCTAAGACCTCTAGTGAATGGAACACAACTTCTGCCAGGAGTCTGGTTCGAACACCAGATATCTGGGTACCTGCCTTGCAAGAAGAGAGCTTGCCTGCAGAGAATACTCTGCCCACTGAAACTAAGGAGAGTGCTACCCTCCAGGTCTGCTCATAGAGGCTAACAGAGTCACCTGAAGAACAAGCTCTTAACAGTGACAACTAAAACAGCTAGCTTCAGAGATTACCAGATGGCGAAAGGCAAACGTAAGAATCCTACTAACAGAAATCAAGACCACTCACCATCATCAGAACGCAGCACTCCCACCCCACCTAGTCCTGGGCACCCCAACACAACCGAAAATCTAGACCCAGATTTAAAAACATTTCTCATGATGATGATAGAGGACATCAAGAAGGACTTTCATAAGTCACTTAAAGAATTACAGGAGAGCACTGCTAAAGAGTTACAGGCCCTTAAAGAAAACCAGGAAAACACAGCCAAACAGGTAGAAATCATTAAAGAAAAACAGGAAAACACATCCAAACAGGTGATGGAAATGAACAAAACCATACTAGAACTAAAAGGGGAAGTAGACACAATAAAGAAAACCCAAAGCAAGGCAACGCTGGAGATAGAAACCCTAGGAAAGAGATCTGGAACCATAGAGGCGAGCATCAGCAACAGAATACAAGAAATGGAAGAGAGAATCTCAGGTGCAGAAGATTCCATAGAGAACATCGACACAACAGTCAAAGAAAATACAAAATGCAAAAGGATCCTAACTCAAAACATCCAGGTAATCCAGGACACAATGAGAAGACCAAACCTACGGATAATAGGAATTGATGAGAATGAAGATTTTCAACGTAAAGGGCCAGCTAATATCTTCAACAAAATAATAGAAGAAAACTTCCCAAACATAAAAAAAGAGATGCCCATGATCATACAAGAAGCCTACAGAACTCCAAATAGACTGGACCAGAAAAGAAATTCCTCCCGACACATAATAATCAGAACAACAAATGCACTAAATAAAGATAGAATATTAAAAGCAGTAAGGGAGAAAGGTCAAGTAACATATAAAGGAAGGCCTATCAGAATTACACCAGACTTTTCACTAGAGACTATGAAAGCCAGAAGAGCCTGGACAGATGTTATACAGACACTAAGAGAACACAAATGCTAGCCCAGGCTACTATACCCGGCCAAACTCTCAATTACCATAGATGGAGAAACCAAAGTATTCCACGACAAAACCAAATTCACACAATATCTTTCCACGAATCCAGCCCTTCAAAGGATAATAACAGAAAAGAAGCAATACAAGGACGGAAATCACGCCCTAGAACAACCAAGAAAGTAATCATTCAACAAACCAAAAAGAAGACAGCCACAAGAACAGAATGCCAACTCTAACAACAAAAATAAAAGGGAGAAACAATTACTTTTCCTTAATATCTCTTAATATCAATGGACTCAATTCCCCAATAAAAAGACATAGACTAACAGACTGGCTACACAAACAGGACCCAACATTCTGCTGCTTACAGGAAACCCATCTCAGGGAAAAAGACAGACATTACCTCAGAGTGAAAGGCTGGAAAACAATTTTCCAAGCAAATGGACTGAAGAAACAAGCTGGAGTAGCCATTTTAATATCGGATAAAATCGACTTCCAACCCAAAGTTATCAAAAAAGACAAGGAGGGACACTTCATACTCATCAAAGGTAAAATCCTCCAAGAGGAACTCTCAATTCTGAATATCTACGCACCAAATGCAAGGGCAGCCACATTCATTAGAGACACTTTAGTAAAGCTCAAAGCATACATTGCACCTCACACAATAATAGTGGGAGACTTCAACACACCACTTTCTTCAAAGGACAGATCGTGGAAACAGAAACTAAACAGGGACACAGTGAAACTAACAGAAGTTATGAAACAAATGGACCTGACAGATAACTACAGAACATTTTATCCTAAAAAAAAAAGGATATACCTTCTTCTCAGCACCTCAAGGGACCTTCTCCAAAATTGACCATATAATTGGTCACAAAACAGGCCTCAATAGATACAAAAATATTGAAATTGTCCCATGTATCCTATCAGACCACCATGGCCTAAGACTGATCTTCAATAACAATATAAATAATGGAAAGCCAACATTCACGTGGAAACTGAATAACACTCTTCTCAATGATACCTTGTTCAAGGAAGGAATAAAGAAAGAAATTAAAGACTTTTTAGAGTTTAATGAAAATGAAGCCACAACGTACCCAAACCTATGGGACACAATGAAAGCATTTCTAAGAGGGAAACTCATAGCTCTGAGTGCCTCCAAGAAGAAACGGGAGAGAGCACATACTAGCAGCTTGACAACACATCTAAAAGCTCTAGAAAAAAAGGAAGCAAATTCACCCAAGAGGAGTAGACGGCAGGAAATAATCAAACTCAGGGGTGAAATCAACCAAGTGGAAACAAGAAGAACTATTCAAAGAATTAACCAAACGAGGAGTTGGTTCTTTGAGAAAATCAACAAGATAGATAAACCCTTAGCTAGACTTACTAAAGGGCACAGGGACAAAATCCTAATTAACAAAATCAGAACTGAAAAGGGAGACATATCAACAGATCCTGAAGAAATCCAAAACACCATCAGATCCTTCTACAAAAGGCTATACTCAACAAAACTGGAAAACCTGGACGAAATGGACAAATTTCTGGACAGATACCAGGTACCAAAGTTGAATCAGGATCAAGTTGACCATCTAAACAGTCCCATATCACCTAAAGAAATAGAAGCAGTTATTAATAGTCTCCCAACCAAAAAAAGCCCAGGACCAGATGGGTTTAGTGCAGAGTTCTATCAGACCTTCAAAGAAGATCTAATTCCAATTCTGCACAAACTATTTCACAAAATAGAAGTAGAAGGTACTCTACCCAACTCATTTTATGAAGCCACTATTACTCTGATACCTAAACCACAGAAATATCCAACAAAGATAGAGAACTTCAGACCAATTTCTCTTATGAATATCGATGCAAAAATCCTCAATAAAATTCTCGCTAACCGAATCCAAGAACACATTAAAGCAATCATCCATCCTGACCAAGTAGGTTTTATTCCAGGGATGCAGGGATGGTTTAATATACGAAAATCCATCAATGTAATACATTATATAAACAAACTCAAAGACAAAAACCACATGATCATCTCGTTAGATGCAGAAAAAGCATTTGACAAGATCCAACACCCATTCATGATAAAAGTTCTGGAAAGATCAGGAATTCAAGGCCCATACCTAAACATGATAAAAGCAATCTACAGCAAACCAGTAGCCAACATCAAAGTAAATGGAGAGAAGCTGGAAGCAATCCCACTAAAATCAGGGACTAGACAAGGCTGCCCACTTTCTCCCTACCTTTTCAACATAGTACTTGAAGTATTAGCCAGAGCAATTCGACAACAAAAGGAGATCAAGGGGATACAAATTGGAAAAGAGGAAGTCAAAATATCACTTTTTGCAGGTGATATGATAGTATATATAAGTGACCCTAAAAATTCTACCAGAGAACTCCTAAACCTGATAAACAGCTTCGGTGAAGTAGCTGGATATAAAATAAACTCAAACAAGTCAATGGCCTTTCTCTATACAAAGAATAAACAGGCTGAGAAAGAAATTAGGGAAACAACACCCTTCTCAATAGTCACAAATAATATAAAATATCCTGGCGTGACTCTAACTAAGGAAGTGAAAGATCTGTATGATAAAAACTTCAAATCTCTGAAGAAAGAAATTAAGGAAGATCTCAGAAGATGGAAAGATCTCCCATGCTCATGGATTGGCAGGATCAACATTGTAAAAATGGCTATCTTGCCAAAAGCAATCTACAGATTCAATGCAATCCCCATCAAAATTCCAACTCAATTCTTCAACGAATTGGAAGGAGCAATTTGCAAATTTGTCTGGAATAACAAAAAACCTAGGATAGCAAAAAGTCTTCTCAAGGATAAAAGAACTTCTGGCGGAATCACCATGCCAGACCTAAAGCTTTACTACAGAGCAATTGAGATAAAAACTGCATGGTACTGGTATAGAGACAGACAAGTAGACCAATGGAATAGAATTGAAGACCCAGAAATGAACCCACACACCTATGGTCACTTGATCTTCGACAAGGGAGCTAAAACCATCCAGTGGAAGAAAGACAGCATTTTCAACAATTGGTGCTGGCACAACTGGTTGTTATCCTGTAGAAGAATGCGAATCGATCCATACTTATCTCCTTGTACTAAGGTCAAATCTAAGTGGATCAAGGAACTTCACATAAAACCAGAGACACTGAAACTTATAGAGGAGAAAGTGGGGAAAAGCCTTGAAGATATGGGCACAGGGGGAAAATTCCTGAACAGAACAGCAATGGCTTGTGCTGTAAGATCGAGAATTGACAAATGGGACCTCATGAAACTCCAAAGTTTCTGCAAGGCAAAAGACACCGTCAATAAGACAAAAAGACCACCAACAGATTGGGAAAGGATCTTTACCTATCCTAAATCAGATAGGGGACTAATATCCAACATATATAAAGAACTCAAGAAGGTGGACTTCAGAAAATCAAATAACCCCATTAAAAAATGGGGCTCAGAACTGAACAAAGATTTCTCACCTGAGGAATACCGAATGGCAGAGAAGCACTTGAAAAAATGTTCAACATCCTTAATCATCAGGGAAATGCAAATCAAAACAACCCTGAGATTCCACCTCACACCAGTCAGAATGGCTAAGATCAAAAATTCAGGTGACAGCAGATGCTGGCGTTGATGTGGAGAAAGAGGAACACTCCTCCATTGTTGGTGGGAGTGCAGGCTTGTACAACCACTCTGGAAATCAGTCTGGCGGTTCCTCAGAAAACTGGACATAGTACTACCGGAGGATCCAGCAATACCTCTCCTGGGCATATATCCAGAAGATGCCCCAACTGGTAAGAAGGACACATGCTCCACTATGTTCATAGCAGCCTTATTTATAATAGCCAGAAGCTGGAAAGAACCTAGATGCCCCTCAACAGAGGAATGGATACAGAAAATGTGGTACATCTACACAATGGAGTACTACTCAGCTATTAAAAAGAATGAATTTATGAAATTCCTAGCCAAATGGATGGACCTGGAGGGCATCATCCTGAGTGAGGTAACACATTCACAAAGAAACTCACACAATATGTACTCACTGATAAGTGGATATTAGCCCCAAACCTAGGATACCCAAGATATAAGATATAATTTGCTAAACACATGAAACTCAAGAAGAATAAAGACTGAAGTGTGGACACTATGCCCCTCCTTAGATTTGGGAACAAAACACCCATGGAAGGAGTTACAGAGACAAAGTTTGGAGCTGAGATGAAAGGATGGACCATGTAGAGACTGCCATATCCAGGGATCCACCCCATAATCAGCATCCAAACGCTGACACCATTGCATACACTAGCAAGATTTTATTGAAAGGACCCAGATGTAGCTGTCTCTTGTGAGACTATGCCGGGGCCTAGCAAACACAGAAGTGGATGCTCACAGTCAGCTAATGGATGGATCATAGGGCTCCCAATGGAGGAGCTAGAGAAAGTAGCCAAGGAGCTAAAGGGATCTGCAACCCTATAGGTGGAACAACATTATGAACTAACCAGTACCCCGGAGCTCTTGACTCTAGCTGCATATATATCAAAAGATGGCCTAGTCGGCCATCACTGGAAAGAGAGGCCCATTGGACTTGCAAACTTTATATGCCCCAGTACAGGGGAACACCAGGGCCAAAAAGGGGGAGTGGGTGGGCAGGGGAGTGGGGGTGGGTGGATATGGGGGACTTTTGGTATAGCATTGGAAATGTAAATGAGAAAAAATAAAAAATAATAAAAATGGAAAAAAAAAGAAAAAAAAAAAAAAGAAACCCACCTTAGGGACAAAACCAGACACTACCTCAGAGTAAAAGGCTGGAAAACAATTTTCCTAGCAAATGGTCTGAAGAAATAAGCTGGAGTAGCCATTCTAATATAGAATAAAATCAATTTCCAACCCAAAGTTATCAAAAAAGACAAGAAGGGACAGTTAATGATCATGAAAGGCAAAATCTTCCAAGATGAACCCTCAATTCTGAATATCTATGCTCCAAATGCAATGGCATCCACATTCATTAAAGAAACTTTAGTAAACCTCAAATCATTCATTGCACTGCACACCATAATAGAGGGAGACTTCACAACCCACTCTTATCTATAGAAAGATCGGGGAAATAGAAACTAAACAGAGACACATTGAAGATAAAAGAATTTATGAAACAAATGGATTTAATAGATATCTACAGAACATTTTACCCTAAAACAAAAGCATATAACTTCTTCTCAGCACCTCATGGTACCGTCTCCACAATAGACCATATAATCAGTCACAAAACAGGACTCAACAAAAATATTGAAAGTATCCCATACACTCTATCACATCACCATGGAGGAAGGCTGATCTTCAATAACAACATAAATAATAGGAAGCCAACATTCATGTGAAAGCTGAACAACACTCTACTCAATGATAACTTGGTCAAGGAAGAAATAAAGAAGAACTTAAACACTTTTTAGAGTTTAATGAAAATGAAGGGACAATATACCCAAACTTATGGGACACAATGAATGTAGTCCCACAAAGAAAACCAACAGCTCTGAGTGCCACCAAAAAGAAACAAGAGAGAGCACACACTAAGAGCTTGACAGCACACCTAAAAGCTCTAGAACAAAAGGAGGCAAATTTACAAGGGGGAGTAGATAGCAGAAAATAATCAAACTCAGTGCTGGAATCAACCAAGTGGGCACAAAAAGAACTATTCAAAGTATCAACCAAACCAGGAGCCTGTTCTTTGAAAGTAGTATCAAGATAGATACACCCTTAGCAAGATGAACTTGAGGGCACAGGGATAGTATCCTAATTAACAAAATCATAAATGAAAAGGGAGACATAAGACCAGAACCTGAGGAAATCCTAGGCATCATCACATCCTACTACAAAAGGCTATACTAAAAAAACTGGAAAACTTGGACAAAATGGACAATTTTGTAGACAGAAATCAGGTACCAAAGTTAAATCCAGATAAGAATAAAGATCTAAACAGCCCCATATCCCCTAAAGAAATAGAAGCAGTCACTAATAGTCTCCTAACCAAATAATGCCCAGGACCACCCACATGGGTTTAGTGCAGAGTTCTATCAGACCTTCAAAAAAGAACTAATTCCAACTGTTCTCAAACTATTTCATAAAATAGAAACAGAACGTACCCTATTCAATTCATTCTATAGATACCACAATTACTCTGATAACTAAACCATATAAAGTCCCAACAAAATAGAAGACTTCAGACCAATTTCCCTTATGAATATTGATGCAAAAAATATTCAATAAAGTCCATGCAAACTGAATCTCAGAACATATCACAAAGATCATCAATAATGATCAAGTACGCTTCATCCCAGGGATGCAGGGATGGATTAATATAAGGAAACACATCAACGTAATCCACTATATAAGCAAACTGAAAAACAAAAACTGCATGATCATCTCCTTACATGCTGAGAAATCATTTAACGAAATCCAACACCCATTCATGATAAAAGTCATGGAAAGATCAGGAATTCAAGGCCCATACTTGAACATAATAAAAGCAGTATATAGCAAAACAGTAGTCAACATCAAACTAAATGGAGAGAAACTAAACCCAATCCCACTAAAATCAGGGACTAGACAAGGCTGCCACTTTCTTCCTATCTATTCAATATATCACTTGAAATCCTAGCCAGAGCAATTGGACAACAGAAGTAGATCAAGGGAGCACCATGGTCCCTGGACCGGGGGATTCTGTGGACACCCACAAGGACCCACACAGGATCCTCCACGGGATCCTAAGACCTCTGGTGGGTGGAACACAGCGCCTGGTCCAATCAAATTGCCCAGGACCCTAGAATACACATTATTATTATGCACATCCGATAGGCATGTGTGTGTGTGTGTGTGTGTGTGTGTGTGTGTTTGTGTGTGCATATAAGCGTGTAGGTATGTAGCACTTGTGACCAGAGGAATGCAATCATGCAGTGTCTTTCTTTATTTCTCTCTGCCATTTTCCTATGATGCAGTGTGTTGATTAGAATATCTTTTGCCCATGGGATGTGGCAATATTACAAGGTGTTGGCTTGTTTGAGGAAGTGTATCATTGTGTAGGCTTGCTTTTATGTAGTGCACAATCTCTGCCCAGTGACAAAAATTGATCCTCTTCCTTGCTAACTGTGGCCACAAGCTTCCACATTGTTGCCTTCAGACTAAGATATAGAACAATTACTTCCTTCCCCAGCACCTCCTCTTCCTGGATGCTGCCATGCTTCCTACCAAGATAATAATGTACTGACACTCTGAATCTGTAAGACAACCTCAATTAAGTTTTCCCTATAAGAGTTTCCTGTGTCATGATGTCTCTTCACATCAATGAAACCCTGTTGAACATAGGCAGTATGTTAGCCTAATTTTTAATGCTTACAAGATAATTGCAACCAGCATGCAAGCACAAAGTAAAGATGATGAATGAGTTTCTGTATTTTTTGAACTTCTGAATTTTTGAATGAATGAGGGGATTGGGAAAATTAGAAAGTTTTGGGAAGGAGATAGAGAGAGGACCTTTTGGGCTCCTGCAACTTGCTTTTGCATTCAATATATCTATTTTAAAACAACACCAACAACTAAAACAACCAACGACAGGGCATCCATACAACAGATTCACAGAGAAGACACCAAAGGGCAATACATTCTTGTAAATCATTTTTCAGCTAATGTCTGGTGTATTGAGCCTAAGGATTTTACTGTCAAACCCTGATGATTAATCACTAGATTGTATCCCCTAATACAATGATGAATGACACTGTGGTCAATAGGACAGTTAACGTGTATAAATACATCGTTTTTCACACAGTCAGTTTGAATTGTTACTATATTTCCCAGTTTTTTTTTTTTTTTTTTTTTTTTTTTTTTTTTTTTTTTTTTTTTTTGCATTTTATCTCCATTAGTGTGTTGTTTTCAGCCCTCACTTGCTACATAGAAAACGGAATCTTTTACAATATATTTCATTTAGGGTGCACAATGGAACCTAAAGACTATTTCAGTCCATTTCAAAGTAGAGCTCTCTGTTCTCTTTCCAAAATTGAATTTAAACTGTTTTCAAATATATTTTGCAGTTGTGTGGCTTAGTTTAATTAAGATTGGGGGGGGGTTTATTTCTCCCACAGTCCCAGTTGTCTAAAACTGGGAAAACTGTCTAGAAATGTTGTGGAACCTTTGTGACTGTGCCCTAGGAGAAGTAGATCCGTGGGGCAAGAAGGAGAGAGCTGGGTGGTTCTGAACTAAATCTTGGATTCTAAATCTAACCAAATGTGAGAAGGGCCCATTCAGGCTCTCAATGCCACAGATGAACTTGTTGTTTCCTCCTATGTTCTCTTTATCATGACAGTCTGTTCCTCGTGAGTGTTTGCCATATACATCTCTTCCTGAACATTGATTGTGTCAGGAGTTTTGACAACTTGACTTAAAAATAAGTATTGTAAGTGTACATCTGTCTCTCCACCTCTTCCTCTTCCCCCTCCCTCCCTCCCTCCCTCCCTCCCTCCCTCCCTCCCTCCCTCCCTCCCTCCCTCCCTCTCTCCCTCTCTCTTTCTCTCTCTCTCTCTCTTTCTCTCTCTCTCTCTCTCTCTCTCTCTCTCTCTCTCTCTCTCTCTCTCTCTCTCTCTGTGTGGGTGTGTGTAGGTGTGTGTGGGTGGGTGTTGTGTCAAATATATTGCTGTCAATTTTGCCTTCATGTATTTTTTTAATGTGTGTGTGTGGAATGATTTTTCACATTAAAAATTATTCTCACTTTTCATAAATTTCAGTGTAATCTTCAATTTTAGGGAGATAAGCTTCCAAATGGCTTTTTTTCTGGAACTCAAGAAATTGGAATGCTCCATAGTTTTATGACCTGAGTGAGAATTGTCAATAGGTTCCCAGTGATGCTGTGGGGCCATACTTAAGATCTGTGTAGCAGCTAGAGGAGCCTCTGTGTTCTTTGAGCCCTGCATTTGGAGAATAACTACGAATTGTTTGTACAGTTGGCTCTAGCATAGAGACTCTTCTTTAAAATTGTTTTCTCTTTCTCACTAGATGCCATGCATTGGAAAGTCCTTCCACATGGAAACTACTGACCATATTGAATGGTGGAGAAAGGAGATTCACAGTAAATTATAAATGAAGAAAACAAAAGTTACAGCCCTATAACTGATACTCCCACAGCTAAAGCTGTGTGGAAGCATGGAGAATGTTGGAGGACTTGCAAAATTTGTTTGGATCTCATTCCTCCTCATTGCTCACATAATTTAGTACTTAATATCCTCGTGATTTCATAGACATAGTTTTCTAAATACTTCTTAATTAAGTTGTGTGAATGTGTGTAACTCTGTGAATGTCTCTGTGCATATCTCTCTTTCTATGTATATTTTTCTCTGTCTCTGTGCCTACTTGTGTGTCTCTGTGTGAATGTTTATGTGCATGTCTCACTCTGTATGTCTAAGTTTCTCTGTCTTTCTGTCTCTGTCTGTTTATCTATGCCTCACATCTAAACTCATTTCTTCTCTTTGCTTACCTTCTTCTTCTATTGTTTTTCCTTCTTTGCCTTATCCTTCTCCTCCTTATTCTTTTCTCCTTCGCCTTCTCCTCCTACTCCTGTTTCTTTCTTTCTTCTTCTTCTTCTTCTTCTTCTTCTTCTTCTTCTTCTTCTTCTTCTTCTTCTTCTTCTTCTTCTTCTTCTTCTTCTTCTTCTTCTTCTTCTTCTTCTATGCCTTTGACTTTTCCTTCTCTCATTCTTCTTCTCTCCTTCTCTCCTCCTTATTTAACCTTCTCCTTTTCTACTTCTCCAAGTCCTCCTCCTTCCTTTTGCTCTTCCTCTTCCTCTTCTCTTGTTCTTCTTCCTTCTCCTTCTCCTTGTCATTCTGCTCCACCTATTCCTCTTCCCTTCCTTCTTCTCCTCTTCCTCTCCATATTCTTCTCCTTCTCTTTCTTTTTCTCCTTCTACTTTTTTCTCTATCTCACCCTCCCTCACTCCCTCCTACCCTTACCCTACCCTCCCTGATGCATTCACAGACTCTCCTCCAGTACTACTGGTCATTTGAATTTTGTCTTGCCAAGCTATGAAGACAAGGATGGTCTCCTGAGGCATCCCCTGTTACTGGTCTTTTCCATATGTCTTTTCAATTGTCCTTTCACTGTTTTACAGATTTCTTCTAAGATCATTTTACCCCACCCCACCTCCATGCCTTGATTTCTTCTGGTGGGAGTCTCCAGAGTTTCAAACTCACATCCTCTCTGATGGTGTTCTGCCTGAGAAACCACAAAATCTGGAGGCTAGAGTTAAATTTGATCATTGAGCTTGGGGCATTGTGCTATGTACCAAGTGCCTGGTCTCCAGTCATGCTGAAGTCCTTAAACCTGATGAAACCTAATGGGTCGTAATTTTCACCTACATGGGAAGGAAGGCATTTCCTCCGTATTTCTGGAACCCTGGCTCCTGGTGAATTTACCATACCCACAAGCACTCCCGCCCTGCAGTGGCTAATGGCTAGCAGTCACATACAAAATGACCAAAGGTTCTGATTTTCAGGTTAGATAACTTCTAGTTACCTAGCAACAGCAAGATAACAAGCCCAATATATGAGAGGCTACTTGGCCCTACATCAGTCTCTCATTCTTTCTCTCTCTCTCTCTCTCTCTCTCTCTCTCTCTCTCTCTCTCTCTCTCTCTCTCTCTCTTTCTCTCTCTCTAACTTTTACAATCCTTACTCTCTGTAAACTTTTACCTCTTTCTCTAAGCGTTCAACTTTCTTACTCTCTAACTTGCTTTCTGTCTTTCCTTCTATGTCTTTCACCATCTCTCCTTTTGGCCATAGCAAGTCTAACAATCTTTTTACTCTCTTTTTTCTCCTTGCTGTCTAAAATAAAGCTCTAAAACATTAGACTGTCTATGTTTTTTAGGCCCAATATGGGATGCCAGAGACAAAGAATCTGGTACCATTGTCTTCCCCTAGTTCACCCCCATCCGTGTAGTTTCAGTGGATTTACACAGCCAGATGCACAATCAGGTATGCATGGTAATTATCCTTCACTCCTCCCATGTCAGCCTTCACAGAGCACAGAACCTTCTGCAGTCCATGTTCTCTCTCACTTCACCAACTTGCCCTACACCCACATTTTCACACTGGACACTTAACATTACTACAAATTATTAAAATGTAACTGCATTTAAATTTAAAAATCATCTCCTCATTTGAGTTGGTAACAATCCAATGCTTAACAGATATTTGTTAGTAGTGCTTACCTGTTGACATTGATACCATGAACTTCTTATTACTTCTGGTGCTATGTGATTTTTTTTTTTTCAAGCAAGATGAGGACTTGAACAATTTCTGAAATCATGTCTTTGGATTCACAGCACTTACGTGATGTAGTTCTAGTTTCCCAGAGACTTCCAGTATCTGTGATGAGCCATGAACTTGGAACATCTGCAGCATGACCCAGAGTTTCATTGGGCTGAGCAGAGAGATCTCAAGATTTGATTGCTTTCTCTGTCCAAAGTATATATATACGATTAAATTACAACTGCATAGTGGTTTTTATTACTCTGTGTTATTATCATTTCAAATCCTCTTATTTCTTGGCTGAGTTGCTAAATGATAACTTGTTCTGTGAACCAGCTGCCATTTTTGTTCTAAAGCGATTTGATGGATCTTTTCAGCTTTCCTAGTTCCATTTACTGAGAAAGGTAGCTTCTCTCTGAGGTTATGGTCTCAGAAGTTGTTGGATGTTTCAAACCCTTCCCTGGAATGTCTGGGACTCTGCAAAAAAGGAATTAAGAATTTTGAAACAAAAGTGAGGAACTACTTGGTGTCTTCTTCTTGTCCTGTGAAAATTCTGAGATCCGTTCTTACAACTGGAAATATTCAAACACATTAAAATTATTCTACAATGAGAAAATCAACTGCATTATAATCCTGATACTTACTGACACATGAGTTATAAGGATGTTCTTTATTAAAAAATCTTACACTATTTATTTCGTTCTAGAACACATTTTCCCCCTTTTAACAGCTGAAAAATCTATTTTACTTCAATTTCATTTTTAAAAATCCGTATTATTTTAAAAATTTTAGTGGTAATTGTAATAATATCTATAAAGTGTTGCAGATGGATCATGCCCCCTCTTTATGTGGCTAATGGAAGGTTATTTTAAAAAATTCTTCCTAATGAACATCTATTCTTGTTGTTATTTTTGTTGTTGTTGTTATTGATGTTGTTAGATGTTATTACTTGACTTCAGGAATGTTTAATGCTAATTAGGGTCTTATTGTTCTCCAGATGTCTCCTTTCACCCTCCCAATATATATAATATATATATATATATATATATATATATATATATATATGTTTGTAAAAATGTGGTGAGTCCCTGTATGCACATTATCAAATGTTTCTGATTCAACTTGTGCACAAAGCAATCTACATTTTGTCTTTTTACATTGGTGTTCTTTTGCAGGGAAATGAAATACCAAAGCCTATCTGAAAGTAAGGATTTTTCAAAAGTCTCATTTCCTTGGGAATTCTAAATAAAAGTTTATATTCATTTGAATATGAATTTCTTTCCTGTTATGTTTATTTTTCTTTGGTGATTTGAAGTGGAAGCTACTCACAGGAAAAAAAAGAGAGGTATCTAAAACTACTTCTCATTATCTCACTTTCTTTAAATTGAGATTTCTGATGTTGAAGAGGAATGAAGTGAGTGTGCAGATTTTGTCCACATAACTCCTAAAAGAAAGAGCAATAGTCATGTTCCACAAACACATGTATTCAACACCCCAAATAAATTGCATGGGTACTGGCTGAATCTAAAGTCCCTGTAAATGAATGTGTGTGTGTGTGTGTGTGTGTGTGTGTGTGTGTGTGTGTGTGTGTGTGTGTGTGAATGTTTCCATGTGTGTGTGTGTCTGTGACTCAGTATATCTAGGTGTATATGTACATGTGTGTGTTAGGATTATATTGCTGTAAACAGACACACTTATCAATGCATGTTTTATTAGAAAACCATTTAATTGGGGCTGGCTTACAGGTTCAGAAGTTCAGTCCATTATCATCAAGGTAAGAATATGTCAGGATCCAGGCAGGCATGGTTCATTTGGAGCTGAGAGTTCTATAACTTCATCTGATAGCTGCTTGGAAATGAATAGCTTCCAGGCAGTAGGCAGAGGGCCTGAAAAGTCTGTTCCCACAAAACACCAAATGTGTTTTTGAGTGTTTATGTGAGTATTAGTATGGGTTTTATTGCCATGAAGTGTCACCAGGATCATAGTAAATCTTGAACACTTTGTAACTTCTTTTCAGAGGTTTACTCCATTATTGTCATGGCTGGAAACATGGTAGCCTTCAGACAGACAAAGTGCTGGAGAAGGAGATGAGTTTTAGGTCTTGATATACAGGAAGCAGATGGAGACTGTGTCAAACTGGGGATTGCTTAAGGACAGCAGACCTCCAAGCCTACCACCACATTGTTACATTTCTTCCAACAAGATCACACCAACTCAACAAAGACACATCTCCATCAGTGTCCCAACTACTCCACCAATGTCACACCTCATGAAACTATTTCACACTTCCTGAGAGTGCCACACCTATTGGCACTATTTATTTGGGCCCATTAACATTATTCTTAAAACTGTTCAATGGACAAAAGGTAACTTTAATGAAAGAAATAAAGAATGTTTCAAAAAATAAACAGGAGTATGTATGTCTTGGTTACTGTTCTATGCTGTGAGAGACATCATGACCAAACAAACTTATAAGAGGAAACATTTAATTGTGGTCTTAGAGTTCCAGAGGGCAAGTCCAGGATATCATGGTAGACACCATGGCAACACAGAGGCAAAACATGTAGAGCAGTAGTTGAGAGCAAACAACTTATGATGGAGATGGCAGAGAGTAATGAAAGAGGGAGAGAGAGAGAGAGAGAGAGAGAGAGAGAGAGAGAGAGAGAGAGAGAGAGAAAGAGAGAAAGAGAGAAAGAGAGAGAGATAGAGAGAGTCTGATGGGTTTTTGATATTTCAAGGCTCTGTGACAAATCTCCTTTAATAATAAAACAACTCCTAATTCATTCTAAACAGCCCATCACCCGGAAAACTAACACATTTGAACGTGTGATCATCTGTGGCACACAATTATTCAAACGAATAAAGGAATGAAAAAGAAAATGATATCAACTAATAAGTGGCCATGACACTTGGTAGTATAGTTTATATCATTACTTTTCATTTCTCTCAGGTTAGGGTTATTTGCATAACATATTTCTGATCAGCAATCATTCTCAAATAATCCAAAGGCATCCTAACCCCACCACACACACACACACACACACACACACACACACACACACACACACACACACACATTTCTACTTGATTAACGATATTGGCATTACTTATTTTTATGGAAACATATCCTTTATTCCTGATTTAGTTCAAATCGTGGGAAATGTTGATGTATAATTAATTCCTATTCATAATGGGATAATACAGAAGTCAACAATATTGAATCCATTGTTCCTTGGAGCTGAAGATTTTCCATTGATTTAGTAAAATATAAATATGATTTTAAAAGAAGGCAACACCCTGAAAAAGTCTTATTTTCATCTTTTCATTATTTACAGACCATTCTGTGGTATAAATAGGAATCTAGAGGAAGAAAGGTGTTTAAAGTCACTGACACACACACTTAACTTAGGTTTCCTTTGCACAGGAAGAAGATATATCAATCCTCTATATATGGAGAGTTTCTCCAGGACCATTAATATATAAAAGTCTTCAGGTCTCTAGGTTAAAACAACATTACTTTTGCCTATAATTTATGCAAAGTAACCTCTTTTATACAGTTATCATATTGATGTGTTTATGCATACAGAATTATACAGTTAAGTCCAGAGGATAGGGAAGGGTATACTGTTTTCTGCTACTTCACTCCCTAATTTTCCCCTTGTGACAGGGTTTCTTGCTGAGCTAGGAGTGAGGCTGACATTCAGGAAGCCACAGTCATTCTTCTGTCTCTGCCACTCCAATTCCTAAGCACTGGTGTTTAGGTAAATGTTTGACCAAACACTTGGCTTTACCACTGGGCCATCTCCCTAGATTCTTCTTTATTTTAAATAACCTCTGGATGACTTTTGCCCTCAATGTAATGAAACTGCTCTATAAGAATTTGTTATTTAGAAGATGGCAATATAAGTGGTCTGTGTGTGTTCAGTACATGGTATATTAAGAACTACTTTCCTTAATACCTTGAGAATTGCATACAAATATTTTGATGGAATTTACTTTCCAATTATTTTAGTAACTCCTCCCAGAACAAAACCTGGCCCACTCCCACCTAACTCCTCCTGCCAACTTCATATCTCGTCTTCTCCCCTTTGTTACAACCCATTCAAATCATTTGTGTTTCCCATAAACTCTTAGGCATCTGGCTTCCAGTAGAGCATGAACAATCTATAACCTTCAAAGTCAATACCTTTGATGAAAACTTACTATTCATCCTTCATCAACTGTCTATACCTTATCAGATAGCGATAAGAGATAGTGAGCCTTCCCATTCAGTGATGGAAGACAGAATGTCCTGATTTTGTGCAGAAAGACACAGTTTTTCTCTTACCTCTGTGCCTTACAAGATTTTCATTCTCTTCCTTGAGGATTTATAAGTTTCAGCTCCTCTACTTCTTGCCTCTTTCTGTGAGTATTTGTGAATATGCATGTGTGTCTATATTACAGATGTCTCAGTATATATACAACTCAACACATAGTGGGATTTTGCAATTAACTGCTGGCACTATCTCACACTAGACCATATTCCTTAATGCAGACTTGGTGTGGGTAAGTACCAGAAAGGAACTGGAGATTGCTAGATATCTTCAGAGTTAGTTGTAGTATAGGTGAAGTTTAGACTTCTGACCTTACATTCTGGCTAGCCCCTATGGGTTTAAGATGCATGGATAAGGGATCAAGATCCTGAACTTGGATTGCATTTTTCTCCTTTTTGAACAAAACAGAGATATACTTGAAGAGATAGATGGATCTTATCACTTTGTTTCAAATAAAGAATTCTGTGGTTAAATTGTTTTGAAATGTCAGTCATGGGTCTTAGATGAAGGCTTTGGTCCACAGTACAATGTTCATAGGTAGTTCAATATGCACTCTGAAAAGTGATTGGAACCTGAGGGCTTTAATCAATGAGTTAATCAATCAATGGATATACAAGGAATGGGTAAGAAACTTGTAAATGAACGCGGTCATTTGGACATGTCTTCAAAGCTGTTTATTGTCTTTGGTCCCTTCTTGTGTTAATGCTGACTAGCTGCCAATAAGTTGAACAATTGTGCTGCTTCATGCCCCTTTCATATTCATGTGATCATGGATCCTTCTTTCATTTGTGATAGTAACATGTCAGATTCAGAGGAAACATGGCTTAATTCTTTAATTTTTTTTTCTAGAAACGGCATGCTAAGTGTAGAACCAATGTTACCTAGTTGTTGTAGTTGGAATATTCAGCCATGGTATCTGTTGTCTTTGAGACTCAAGAACTTTGCTGCTACCCACACCACTGGTCTTTCTTCTGAATTCACTATTGTATTTTAGTAGATTTCAATATCATATGAAGTACCAGAAAATGAGTGAAAAATGACAGTGGTGAAATATGTTTAGAATCATTAAATTACACACTTAAAAATAAATAAATCAATGGATTTATTTAGTATATAAATCAAACTCCAATAAAACTTCTAAAAAGGCTTAACCAAATGTGATGCTTCTCATGTGAGTTGTTATTTGTCATAGCACCTGTGATTTAGCTGTTAATAGTACTGGGTTTTATTACTTATGAATCAGACACCAATACATCCATGAAGGGGTTACACTCCATTCCCTCAGGAGAAAGAAATCAATTAAAAGTCATTGGATTTCTTGATGAGAATTTTTCTGGTCAAAGCTGAGTTGGCAGGAAGTTGGACAGACTGGGGTGTCTCCCAGAAAGTGTAACACAAATTAGAATGTAGGTGTTGTGAGGCTATAAGGCATATTCACTACTTGTCACCTATTATTGAGTATTCTTGCTGTTGGAGGTACTTACCCTTCACTTCTGCCATGGAGGGAAGTGGGTCTACACCTAGGCAGAATGAGGAGATTGTGATGAGTAATGTTTGTGTGGGTTATGGAGCAGGATAAACCTTAATGTGCTGGGATTTTATTTATCTCCAACTTGACAATCTAGCATCACCTTAGGAGAGAGAACAATTGAAGAATTGTCTCTATTCACTTGGTTTTTGGGTAAGTCTATGGGACATTTTCTTCATTGATGGTCGATGTGTGAGGGTAGGCAACTGTGGGTAAGCTCATCAGTAGTCATTTATAAAAGGAAAGCTTTTACTCTGTATTTAAAATAAAATATTCGATCAAGCCACATGATTTTTGGTGGTTTGAATAAGAATATACCCTATAGATTCATATATATGGATATTTAGTCACCAGGGATTGGCAGTGTGTTTAAGGATTAGAAGGAATGAGAGAAGATGTGGCTTCATTGGAGGAAGTGGTTGTGTCAATAAGGGTGGTCTTTGAGTTTTCAAGAAACCAATGTAATGGCAGAATATCTGTTTCTGTCTAAGGATCAATAGTTCTCTATTGCTCCAGTGCTGCGGTCACTGACTTGATGTTTGACTAAACTTCTGTAAGTGTATTCAAGCCCCCAGTTAATGCTTTGTTTCATAATAGTTGTTTTATCCATGATGTCTCTTCACAGCAATAGAACAATGACTAAGATAGGGTCAAGCAATAAGCACTCTTTCCTGGTAATGCTTCAAGTTCCTGTTTTGCCTTCCTTGGTAATAGTCTGTAACATGTAAGCTAATAACCCTTATATTCCCAAGTTATGTTTGATGTTAGTATTCTTCAGTGTGAGAAAGAAGCAAACTAGAACAATTGCATGTCATTATATACATGAGAATATCTTACCTTTAAATTAAAATAAAATATCTACACATTATTTGTCCTTATAGGATAAGTGACAGTGGTAGTATTAGATATTTTGTTCCTCTAAGAAATTGTCTTACTTAAGGTTTCTATTGTTGTAAGAACATACCATGTCCAAAGAGCTAATTCCATAGCAAAAGTTTTATTCAGCTTATATTCCACATTGCTGTTCATCATCAAAGTAGTTTGGAAAGAAACTGAAACAACACAGGTTCCTGGAGCCAGAAGCTCATGCATAGGCCATGGAGTGGTGATGCTTATTGACATGCTCCTTAAGTCTTGCTTCCATAAGGAGCACAAGACTACCACCACAAGGGTGTCCCCACCCACAATGAACTGGGTCCTCTCCCACCAATTAAGAAAATTCCTAAAAGCTTGATCTTAATGAGGCATTTTCTCAACTGAGGCTCCTCCTCTTGCAAGACTCTAGATCTTTTCAAGTTGCTATGAAACCAGTATGGCACTCTGAATGTAGTTGGCCTATGAGGAGGTGTGGCCTTGTAGGAGTGGGTGTGGCCTTTTTGGAGGAAGCATATCACTGTGAGGCTTTAAAGCTCTGCTCAGTGTGGAAGACAACATCCCTGCACGCAGAAGACTCTAAGCTTCCTCTCCACCACTACATATGCCCAGACACTTGCATGTTCACTTCCTTGATGATAGTGGACTGAACCTCTGAAACTGCAATGAAATGTTGAAAAGCCCTAATGAAATGTTTCTAATGAGTTGTCTTAGTCATAGTGATTTTTCACAGCATTGAAACCCTAATTAAGACATCCAGCTAGCATAGAAACTCTCCCAGATATCAAAATTAATCAACATTAAAGAGTATTTTCAAGTCATTTGGCATTCAAACTTATTCTAGAGAAAAAACACAAATGATTGAGTCCATGACAAGCCTGACTAAAAACAAAAACAAAAAACAATACAAAAACAAACAAACAAAAAACAAACAAACAAACAAAACAAAAACAAACGAAAAAACCTACAACAACAATAAAACCAACCAAACAAACAAACAAAAGAAACACTCAGAGTGCATATGGGACCCATTAAGACCCCCATGAAGCACAGGGGCTACTCAGGAGTAGTGACCAACATATTGGGCAACCTCATAGAGTTTGAAACCCATGAGAACTGGCATAGAAAAGAGATCAGCACATATGCATTGAGTACACCTTCACTGTTTTATGAGAAAGAGGTCACACATAAATTTGAGACAGGAATTTCCAGGGAATAGACAGGCTGAAATGGTACATAGGTATGTTGGGAGTCAGATGTTTGGAGGAGAGCCAGGGGAACAGGCCAGTGGTGAGCTTTTTGATGGTCATCTGGGGCACTCAACAGAGACCTCCAAAAGATCACAGGATTCATCCCAGGCAAAGATTGCACAGGGAAAGAACTCATTATCCACGCCCCACCATATATTATCTCACAGTTTATTCATTTTCTCTTTTAAATTACTCTTTGATCTGATCAGCCGGCTATTTGTTAAGAAACCAAAGAACCTAATGTGGATATGCCCAATTTTAACTATTTGCACAAAATTTCTATTCTTCCTGGGTCTCCTGCTTCACATTTTGAGAACTTCATCTTAGAATTCATTTGTCCCTCAGTGTCCTCTAGTCCTTTGTGTGTCCTTTATTGTTTTTAAAGGTCACCATCAATTTAATCTTTCTTAACTTCTACCTGGTCTCTTTTCTGCATGTTAATATTGGATTTCTTAAAAAGATATCTTAATGGGAATAGATGACCATGTTGTCAAGAGCACTACTGTACCGCAAAAAAACTGGATTTGTTTTCTTGAATTCATATCCAATGGTTAACAATCAGCTTTAATGCCAGCTCCATGGGATCTGACAACTCATGTCTCTGTGGTCACCTATACTCTCAAGCTCATGCCCTACTCCCACCCATATAAATAAAGATAATAAATCTTAAAATGAGAGACAAGTTTCATTTGGTTTCATTATTCAAATGAAACCTTATTTTGTCTGATTTCTGAATCTCTTTGGATCAGTTTTCTGGGTTGCACTTTGTGTAACAAGGCCACATTCCTTTTATCTATCACTCTTTCCCCAACTTGTTGTTTCTCCCTCAGACTTCATACCAGAGATTCTATCTATGTCCTGTCTTTCTCTGCTTCTTCCTAAAAATCCATTTTTTGCTGCCATCCCTGCTCCTCTAAGTCATATCTCCAATTCCTTGCTCACTATGCAGACCACAGAGTCTAAGTCCTGTCCATTTTAGCCTGTGTGATATTAGATGTATGCACTGTTCACAGCCTGCGTTGCAACTTTCATCTTCCTTTGATGTTCTTTCTACCATAGTCCATCTCTTCCAACAAAGTGTTCACTAAAAGCATGTCATGTCACACGTATTAATTTTTAGAACAAAACAAATTTTATTGACAAAGATACTGAGGTTGTCAAAGACCCATAGGTACCCAACACAGGAAAACAAACATTTTTTTTCAATCCTATAAGTTTACATTTCTGTACTTTGTGATTTTTTTAAATTTAAGTGATATTTGACACCAGAGTATAGACATAGATATGGAGGTCACCGAGAAATTTGATAAAGTACACAGTAGGATTGGCTAGAACTTTGTAAACAACCTTTCCGAACTTTTTGGATCCATCATCTCTGGTGTACTGCACCCAGGAACCTATTAAGAAGTCATTGTCATCACCTGATCTCGCCTCAGCCAGAGGGGTCTCTGGAATGATGTGGAGGTTACCTTCCTTGTAGTCATCCAGGAGCTGATAGACGTAGAGGACCGGATCCTTCTTGTAGGAAATGTAAAAATAGTCCTGTAAAAATGGCACCTGGGCTAGCACCATCCCACTCCAGTTGTCCTCAGAGCCATCTTTCCCCTCAAATTTGTGTTGTACCTCTCTGCAAACCAGGGCGCCTGCGAGGTGGACATCCCTCACCTGAGGAAAAACTACTTTGTGAGGCAAGACCTTAAGATTTAAAATCCTCTCATCGCTGTGGAGCTCCTGTCCGTAGACACTGTCAATTCCGTCATACTTCACCAAATAAAGAGAAGGGTTTGTTGGCAGTTGACCTAGAATGATGGCCTTCCAATGGGTGACAGGCTCATTACCTTCCTTCCACCCGTGAGAAATTCTGCAGCCAACAATATTCCCCAGGGCCTGGGAAGAAGGCTTCCTCCTACTCTTCTTCTTGAGTGATGTCATGCTCAGACTCTTCAGAGGTATTGTCTTCTACCTGGCTGTAGACCTGTTGTGCTAGATCACACTGTCTAAGTGGCTTCCATTCTCTTCAAATATCATACTTGCCCATTGCCTGGGACTGAAGATCTTGCCCGTTTACGCCAGACACAATGCTGTTGCCTCTGTCATATATATGAATTCCTGATGGGCAATGGTTATGGGTTGGGAGTGAATGCTGGACCAAGACTCTTCTCTACGAGAACTTCTGAGCATGTGAAGAAGACTATGCTAAACAGATTTGAGCTCCTAAAATTAATTTTATAAAAATAAGAAGTTAATAAGTCAGCCATGGTGGTACACGCATTTAATCCCAGAACTCAGAAGGCAAGGACAGGCAGATTTCTAAATTAGAGACCAGCCTGGTCTACAAAGTGAGTTCCAGGGAAGCCAGTGCTATAGAGAGGAACCCTGTCTCAACAACAACAACAACAACAACAAGTAAAAGAAAACAGAAGAAAATCAAACGAAAAACAAACAAAAGAGAAATTCAAACAAAAAATAACAAAACAAACAATCAAATGGAGAAGTTAATAGGAAGTGGTGGTGACCCATAACTTTAATCATAGTACTCAAGACGCAGAGTGAGGCAGACCTTAGTGAGAGAAAGACTAGTCTGGTCTACACAGTGAGTTTCCTGACAGCCAAATCTAAACATACAGAAACTCAAATAAAATTAACCAAGCAAGCAAACAAACAAACAAAGAAACAAAGAAACAAGGGAAACAAGGAAATAAAAATAGTGTAATTAACAAGTAATTCTCTAGAGCTCAGAATAACATACTCAGATCAACATTTATTTCTTCAGACCTGAGTAAATTTGTCTCTGATGAGGATCCTCTCCTTGAATTTCTATGTCAATTTAGGTGGTGCTATGACAATTACCCGCAATGATCAAGAAGAAGAGAAAAAAAAAAAAAAAAAGGCCAGAGGGGTCACCATGATTCTCTTGTACGCGTAAGCTCTGAGCTAAGTTCTTGCATTCACAAATATCTTCCCAGGGACACAGCACACCACTGTCCTTCTTTATTGTTTCTCCTGACCCAGCTTCAGAATTATTCGATGAAGCCATTGCATCACTGAACTCAAGAACAACTCAAAAAGTCGAGGCAATATCAGCCTTTTAGAACTAATAACTTCTAACATGCACATGGACAAACAGGAGCTTTGGCATTTTAGTGGAATTGTGATCTAGATATGGTTAGCAAGGATAATAAATTCAGGAGATAAACTAACCTAGACCATTCATCTCCCTTGCTAATAAACATGGGGAAAGTAGAATGTACAGTAACTCACTGTAGGAGAGAAAATTTTTAGCTTTCTGTAGCTATGAGGGTCCCAATTACTTCATAAATGTACTTACCCATAGAAAAATATCCTAGTCGTCAAGATCTCCTGATACAGACCAGGCACCAAAAGCCTGTGGGAAAAAATGACCTGGCTTTGACACACCACTGTGAAGATAGTGAACTCACCTTGAATGGATTCTAGCGCCTCCAAGTGGAATAGATGCGCAACCTCCAGCCAGTGCTCTGTGACATCACCCTAGTTCAGCTTACATCATAGAACCCCTCTCAGGCTGGTTCCTTCCCTAGTTACACTCAGAAACATTCAGCATCTCGAATTTACCTTTTCATATGGCCTCCTAGAAATAATAAATGAAATCCCAACTGAAAGGCCTGATGATCTGAGTAATATTCTGCCAAAGAATTACACCCTTGCATGGTTTTTATTGTTTGAGTGTTGAATTTTTATTTATTTGTTTGGCTTGTGTTTTGTTTTGTTTCATTTATGTTTTTATTTTCGTTCTGAGAAAGTCTTTGGTTTCTGCCTTGACAACATCCATGGTGGTTATTTTTCATGTTCCAACCTTTCCCTTGGTTATCTTTAAGCTGTGCTTCTTATCATAAATATTGCCAGATTCTTTGAGGCAGCACACTGGATAGCACACCAATTTTCACTTTATGAAAACCCACAGTTAGAGGAGGACTATTTTTATGCAAACAAACCTGGAATTTGACAGGGTTAAATGACATGTATTGAAACCAATGGCAATCATGAATTATGGATTCTTTGGAAAGTAAGAGGACAACATAGATCTTGGGCATGCTTACAAAGTTGTGATAAAATTAAAAAAAAAAACCTGATATCTCCCAGTCATATTTTAAAGGTTTTAAAAATTTACCAGCACTTCTGATTATAAGTAATTTCATAGATTAAATGCAGTAAAACAGGATGAAATAGATGAGGTAATTTTACTTTTGAAATATGTGTAGACAGAATACTGGACACAGGTATGTATAAAATTTACTTACAAATTAGAGGACACTTTAATTGTTCATGGCACATAGATCTTCAGTTCTTCAAAAAAAATCCTTTTCAGTACCTTCCACGGTCCCCACCGTACCCTGTACATCATCTTCATAGGATATGACACTATCCATAGAGAGCTAGATCCTTCAACAACAGTCATCAAAAAAAAAAATCATTCCTTAAGGTGTGGCCACAGGCCAATGTGATGGAGGATCTTTATCTGAGATTCTATCTTCCCAGGTTGATTTAAGTTCACAAAAATAAAATCTAAGAAGGACCACTACATATCCATATCATCAATATTGATTGCCTCACTGTATGAAACATACATGCTATGGAGTGATTTAAGATGTCAACTACTGGATGAATGCCTTAAAAATGAGAGACAGAAGGAGAGAGAGAGAGAGAGAGAGAGAGAGAGAGAGAGAGAGAGAGAGAGAAATATATTTCTCATCTATGTGTATTAGTGCAGCGCTTTGTTTTCAAAAAAATGGATGGAATGGTTAAATACTATATATTAGGTTAGACAAGTAAAACTCAAAATGACTATTGTAAAAATATAAATTTAATAAGGGACATTAAAAAATAGGAGGTATTTTGGAAGAGTAAGCGCAGCAGGAGGGGGGAGATCTGATAGCAATGGAGGATAGTGGGGAGGATGAAGATGGTAAAAGGACACTGTAAACCTGTGCAAAGGGTCACAGAAAAGGCCTGCGACTTGTACACTTAAAAAAAAACACTGGTATAAAGTAACAGAGTCCAAATAATATTTTGATTAATTTGGGGATTATAGCTTCAAGACACTAAAAAATATATTTGTATTTTTCAACTCACTTGTGGTTCTTGCTATGTTGAACATGATATGGGTGGCAGGATATGGTAAGGTGCTTCAAAGTTTGTGTATCATTTATCATCAAATGCACATGTCACTCAGTGAGCTGCAAGGCTATCACAGGGAAGGAGGTATCTAAACATCTTAAGTGTACATGACGTAGGGAGAATAATGCCCCCACACTACTATAGATGTTGAAATAATCACATGTTTTTCCCAAAAATAATTTTCTGAAGATTAATCCCCAGGTGTGAATTTTAAATAACTGCCCTAAAGTCTGGATTTAAGATTCCTTGAGAATCTTCCAAAACAAAAGGAAATGAAGAATCTTGGTGCTGTAATTGGAGAAACAAGAGAAAAGCAAACAAGAATTCATCACATAAAAACAGACAGAAGAAGTAGGAATAAAGACATATTTAGGCAAGATGAATAGTGAAGTAGAGATTAGAGCAAGCAGAAAGGACTGAGGAGATAGCTCACTGCTTAGGCCCACTGATTGCTTTTGCACAGGACCAGGGTTCAATTTCTAACACCCACATGGTTGTTCACAACCACCTGCAATTCTAGTTCTAGACGATCTGATGACCTCTTTGGACAACACACACACACACAGACACACACACACACAGACACACACACACACACACACACACACACACACACACACACATATACTCACCCACAGAGAAAAAAAATCTTTTAGAAAACAATTATACAAACAAAAAGGAGTCAAGTATAGTTTTATTCCCCTTTAATACCAGCACTCAGATGCAGGCTAAAATATGTAAGTTGAATGACTGCCTAGCTGATAGGTGTGTTTTCAGAATTTTCTTTTTCTTTTTCTTTTCTTTTTCTTTTCTTTTCTTTTCTTTTTTTTTTTTTTTTTTTTTTTTTTTGATTTTAGGACTATTTCAGTATTTGTTTAAAGATTCTAGATTTTTTTTCTATTTACTTCTAATGTTTTAGGCTTTTTTTTCGGGCTTTTTAGTATTTTACAGTTTTCGGGTTTTTTTTTTTTTGGGGGGGGTGCAGGAGGGTAAAGCCCTTTGGGTTATTTAGAGTTTTAGGGTTTTAATGGTTTTAAATTTGGGAGGTTGTTTTGTCCTTACAAGTTTTTTGTTTGTTTGTTTGTTTGTTTGTTTGTTTTTGGTAGGGTTGAGGTTTGTTTGTTTATTTATGTATTTATTTATGTGTTTATTTATGTATGTATTTATTTATTTTAGATCTTGATTTCTCCTAGAAATTTAAGGTATTTCAGGGTTTTAGGGCTTTTTAGGGTTTATGAATAATTTTAGGATAATTGTAGTTTTTTGTGTGTTTTTGATCTTCTTGTTGTTTTGTTTTGTTTTGTTTTTGTTTCTTTTTATACTTTTAGTGTTTTATAGGGTTTTAGAATTTTGTAAAGGTTTTTTGTTTTCTTGTGTGTGTGTTTGCTTTTTTTTTATGGGTTTAGGATTATTTTTGTATCTTAGGATTTTAGTTAATGTTTCAGGGTTTTGTAAGCCTTTTGGGGGGGGTAGGGTTGTTTTTATAGTCTCAGGATTTTAGTTAGTGTTTCAGGGTATTGTAGGTGTTTTGTTGTTGTTTTTTGTTTGTTTATTTGTTTGTTTTTGTTGTTTTGCTTTTTTAAGCGGGTTTTCAAGTTTTTTTTTTTTTGAGTTTCAGAGTTTTGATGTGTTTTTAGAACTTTTTAAAAAAACTTTTTTTAGGGTTTTACAGTTCTTTTGGGTCTTTTTACTGTTGTTGAGATTGTTTTAGAATTTTAGGGTTTTTCTTTATTTTTTAGTTTTGTTTTGTTTTTTAATTTAATTAAGGAATTTTTAAAAATTGTTTTAAGCATTTTTTTAATAAGGTTTGTAAAATGATTTTCTTTTCCAGTGTTTTTGGCGATTTTTTAAGGCAGAAGAATTTGTAGTTGTTGGGGTGGTGGTTTTGTATCTTTTCATTATCTTTTTTTTTTTAATTTTTTTTTTTTATTGTCTCATTAGGGATCTAGACTTGTAGAGTTTTGGATTTTTTCTTAGGGTTTTATAATTTTTTTAGGGTCTTTTTAGAGTTCTTGTGTTTTCTTATTTATAGAATTGTAGGGTTTTAAAAATGTTTATTAAGATTAAAAAAATAGCTTTTTTCGGTCATTTAGTGTTTGTTTAATAATTTTAGCGTTTTTAGGGTTTTAGGTTTTGCTTTATTGTTTTAGGGTTTTTTTTTTACGTTTTTTTAAATGATTTTAGGGTTGTTCTCAGTGTATTTGGCGAGATTTTTTTTTTTTAAGGCTTAGTGTGGTTATTGTTCTTTCCTTGTTTGTTTGTTTGTTTGTGGTAATGATTTTTTTGTTTTTTTGGGTCTTTGTAGAGATCTAGATTTTTGTTTGTTTGTTTGTTTGTTTGTTTGTTTGTTTGTTTGTTTGTTTGTTTAGGGTTTTAGGTTCTTTTAGTTTTATTTTTTCAAAAAAAATTATGTTTTTTTTAATTGTTTGTTTGTTTGTTTGTTTTTAGGGTTTTTGTTGTTTATTTAAAGCTTCAAGTTTATTTTCTTTTCTCTTCTTTTTTCTTTTTTATTTTTTAGATTTTTTAGGGTCTTTAAGGTTCTATCTCTAAGAACATAGAAACTGAACCTATTGCTTTTAGATTATTTATAAAATGTATTCCATTCTGAAAACAAGAAACACTATAAAGTCATGTTTGTTCATTTGCGTGTATGTCCCCAGGAGCTATAGATTATGTGTGCCTAATGCAGAGCTCTACAATATGTCCTGATCATACAGATTTAATTGTCACATCATGAAAGTTCAAGAACTATAATATAAAGTTATATCTATGTATCCTAGTTCATTCATCTTTCAAACAAATATAGTAGAAATGTCACAGAGGGCAGAATTTATTGATCATGATTTCGAAAAAGGACCTCAAAAGTCATTAAATCAAGTATCTTATACTAGCCAAACTCTACCCATCTATCCAGTTCACTCCTGTAAGAATAATTGCACCTGGGTTTTGGTTAATTCTTATTAAATTCTCCAGTTAAAAAAGGTCTTTATTAGCCCCCTTCCAGCTTAGTGAAAACTCCATTCACTCTCCTTCTGAAAGCAAAAGCATTTTTCTTTCACAGACTATGTTAATTTTACAACATTTGCCCCTGGATGGTTTCCATTTCCACAGTTTTGTTTGCCATGACTCAATATTTCATCTCTATTCAGACAACTCCTCTCATATATCACAGGTTAATACACAATGCTCATTTGTGAGTCATGCCAAGAAAGCGGAATGAACTTGGGGGATACAGAAGAGGGAAAGACACAAGAGCAACAGAAGTATCATTAAGCTGGATACTACTCTAGAATACTGCATGCTATTCATGTATCCTGGGGATCCAGAAATTCATCTAGACTGGACCCTAGTTATCCATTGGAAGGATGTAGTCTGAAGCTTAGCCTATTAACTGGCAGCTCCCATAGCTTTGAACCGATCCAATGATTTTTATCTTCCACACACCAACCAGTAGTTTCCAAGCTACATTCCCTCTCACAGGCAAAAGCCCGGAAAAAGAATAGAAAGCACTGTACTGTGTGCTAGGGTAGTGCTCATAGAAGGTATTGGCAATCTGCACTGAATCTATTAGCACAACTGCAAAGGTATGTGGCACAGGCAATCCAAGGATCACCATGCTTCCCATTTTATCTCTCCAGTCTATATATCCACTCCCAACTCTACACACTATGCTCCTAATCCTAGGGATCATTTAGAGGTCTCATAAATACCACCATGTATAACCCCAGAAGATGAGAGATGTTTGAAGCACATCGATAGATTTTAAGTTTGACAATTGTTGATGTCATCAAAACAATTTTCTGAGCTGTGTTGTGCTTTTGTCAAACGATGGGGCTAGAATGGCCCTGCCAAGATCTAAAGCAGAAATAATAGTTTTTTATTTGTTTGTTTGTTTGTTTTTCTATTATTATATTGGAACATGTCATCATCAATTGAACTTCCTCAGTCTAAAAAAACAGGTGATACTTACAGTTATTTGCTGCCATCTCTAAAGTCTGGGCAAGGCAACTCCTGTGATTCTCCAAGCCTTGCTTCTTACCAGTTCTGGGCTATATGCTGTCAGGATAATGTTCTAAACAGGGAACTCTATGGATATCCAGATTTCAATAGTTTTCCCTTCAAAAATATAGTAAAAAAATTGCAATTGTACATTTATTTTAGTATTTCTGGTCAACATTTTCCTACTGAAGTGACAGAAATATTTACTTTTTTATATCTTTATACTAACATTAGATTTCTGTTTGATTTGTAGGGGACAGGTTTATTTGAGACAGTCCTACATTACTCATGCTGACCTCAAACTCCCTATGTAGCTATGGACAGTCAAAGGCCTTGATCCTCCTTCATTCAACTGCCAAATGCTGGGATTACAGATTACAGTACCATAGCTATTAAAATATTTTCTATGACTGATAAAAGTGGTGAGGATTTGACTTTAGGATTTGGGTATTTTTCTAATTGTAGTCATAGTTTACATTGAATAGAATCATTATGTGAAAGGTAACAGAGATTCTGGTCTTTCAGATTTCTACTCATTAGTAGATCAGTTAATACATTTAAATATCTGCTAAAAATGTCATGGCATAAGTGGGAACATTAGTTTAAGATCTTGCCTAGGGAGGTTTCTGATTTTTAAAAGATTCAATAAATAGGAGTAGATTTATGAGTTTAACATGAATGAGCATGTCTTATCTTATTTGCCAATGTTATACATAATAATACAAAACATAAATTTTAAGTTTTTAGAATTATTTTCCTAAAAACATATATATTTATGACCAAATGAGCTAGAATTACTCATAACAAATATTTATTATTATAAAAAGCCTAAATTTTTGTTGAAAGAAAATGAAACTTATTCTGTTGAATTTATTATAGTCTTTTATTTTGATAAGTATTTCTGAGGTTTTTAAAGATCTAAAGACAAACTATTCAGTGTATTTTTTTATGATAATTTCCAAGTATGTTAGTATACTGAGACTAGGCTGCTAAGCCCAATGCCCACACTACAAAGAGGTTCTAGCTTTTGGTCTGTAAATGACTAAAGTGTTTTTTTGCCATTCTATGAAAGGTTTAAAAATTGCCTTCATTTGGAGTATTTATTTATTTATTATCTGTAGTAGCTATCTGTTTCCTGAACTGACTCCCTCCACGTTGTTCGCAGGCAGGAAATGATCTCCTGTTCATTTCAAATTGAATACCCCCCAAACAATTAACCAACCAAATTAAAAAAAAAATGGTTAATATGGTAATTGCCTCAAATCTTACATGGAAACCATTTGATGACTACAGTGATTGTTACATTAATGGGGAGATGATCTAAAATAGTTTATTATTTTACATTTATGAATTGTTGATCTTAGAGCATGAACCATGGGATATGTGTTTAGGACATTTCCCTCTCTGTGTCAATGAGTTTATCTTCTATTAGATTCAGTGTATCATATTTTATGTTGATAATCGTGTTCAATTTGAAACTGAGCTTTGTGTAAGGTGATAAGTATGGATTTATTTTTATTTTTCAACATACAGACTGCAAATTAGAACATCACCATTTATTGAAAATCCTTTCTTTTTTCCATCGTTTTTTTTTTTTTTTTTTTGGTTCTTTGTCAAAAATCTAGGGTCCATAAATATTTGGTTTTCTTTCTGGATCTTCAGTTCTAGTCCACTGATTCATCTGTCAGTCTCTGTATCAATACCATGTAGTTTTTTTTTTTTAAATCACTTCTTCTCTATAGTAGAGTTTGAGGTCCAGGATTGCTCTGAGCCAGGATAGCAGTGGAGTCACAGAGTAGGACCCTGGCAATGCCTTTAAAATCTAAGTGTCCCAGGGCTTTCTAGCTCTCTCATTGTACTGAAATGCTGATGATAACTTCTAAAAAGTACTGGGTCTTTCTGAGGGTAGGCTGGCTTAGGTGATTAACACCTGTAGCCTAAGAGGAGGATTAAGCAATGCAGCCTTTTTTCTAGCTCAGCAGGAATTGCTGGGCTCTAATTTTGAGCCTACTAACCAGATGTCACTGGAAGAGAAGGAATTTAGAGAAGTGATTATAGAAGTTATTACTAAGTTATAAAAAATTTCCTATGAAAGTTATATAAGGGGAAAAGCAGAAAGATCCTAAGTGGGGAAAGGGAAAAATTCTTCTAAGTGGGCAAAAGGAAAAAAAAAATAGTCTAAGTGGAGAAAGGCAAAAAAAAAAAATCTTTTCTCTAGATGTTCCTCGTCTCTTTGTCCTCAGCACTTATACATATTTCAGAATACATGACCACATGCTACAAAGTTCAACAACTGTCTCAGATCAACAGGTTCACTGAAGGTATCAAACCATAACTAAGATGTTAGTGAAGTTTTGTGTAGGTAAACCCAATCAATATTTTATCTTTTACCCTAGAACCTATAATAAATCATTAGTTCCCTTCTGATGACCTTTGGTTAATTGTTATACAACCTCTTGTAATGTGCTCTGAGTAGGAGAAAGCCTAGTTACTATCAAAGAGCAATTAGTCAGAGACATTTGGAAAACTGGAAGTTCTCATTGCAGTTTTGACTCTCAGTAAAGAACCTAATAGCCCTTTTAGTTTGGGGAGAATTTTATTGAGTATTTTTGCATTGATATACATAAGAGAAGTTGGTCTGAAGTTGCCTTAATGTGGAATCAATTCACCAATAAAAACAAATAGACAAACAGACTGGCTATATAAACAATACACAACATTTTGCTGCATAAAAGAAACCCACCTCAGGTAAAAAACCAGATTCTACCTCATAGTAAAAGGCTGGAAAACAATTTTCCAAGCAAATGGTCTGAAGAAATAAGATGGAGTAGCCATTCTAATATAGAATAAAATCAATTTCCAACCCAAAGATATCAAAAAAGACAAGAGGGACAATTAATGCTCATGAAAGGTAAAATCTTCCAAGATGAACCCTCTATTCTGAATATCTATGCTCCAAATGCAAAGGCATCCACATTCATTAAAGAAACTTTAGTAAAGCTCAAATCACTCATTGCACTGCCCACCATAATAGTGGGAAACTTCAATAACCCACTCTTATCAATAGAAAGATCCTGGAAATAGACTCTAAACAGAGATACATTGAAGATAATAGAAGTTATGAAACAAATGGATTTAATAGATATCTACAGAACATTTACCCTAAAACAAAAGGATATAACTTCTTCTCAAAACACCATGGTATCTTCTCCACAATAGAACATATAATCAGTCACAAAACAGGACTCAAAAAATATTGAAAGTATCCCATACACCCTATCACATCACCATGGACGAAGGCTGATCTTCAATAACAACATAAATAATAGAAAGCCAACATTCACGTGAAAACTGAACAACACTCTACTCAATGATAACTTGGTCAAGGAAGAAATAAAGAAGAACTTAAACACTTTTTAGAGTTTAATGAAAATGAAGGGACAATATACACAAACTTATGGGACACAATGAATGTAGTCCCACAAAGAAAACCAAGAGCTCTGAATGCCACCACAAAAAAAACCAGACAGAGCACACACTAAGAGCTTGACAGCACACCTAAAAGCTCTAGAACAAAAGGAGGCAAATTTACAAGGGGGAGTAGATAGCAGAAAATAATCAAACTCGGGGCTGGAATCAACCAGTGGGAACAAAAAGAACTATTCAAAGTATCAACCAAACCAGGAGCCTGTTCTTTGAAAATAGTATCAAGATAGATAAACTCTTAGCAAGACGAACTACAGGGCACAGGGATAGTATCCTAAATAACAAGATTAGAAATGAAAAGGGAGACATAAGACCAGAACTTGTGGAAAACCTAGGCATCATCAGATACTACTACAAAAGGCTATACTAAACAAAACTGGAAAACTTGAACAAAATGGACAATTTTCTAGACAGAAATCAGATACCAAAGTTAAATCCAGATCAGAATAAAGATCTAAACTGCCCCATACCCCCTAAAGAAATAGAAGCAGTCACTAATAATCTCCCAACCAAATAATGCCCAGGACAGCCCACATGGGTTTAGTGCAGAGTTCTATCAGACCTTCAAAAAAGAACTAATTCCAACTGTCCCGAAACTATTCCATAAAATAGAAACTGAAGGTACTCTATTCAATTAATTCTATAGAAGCCAAAATTACTTTGATAACTAAACCACATAAATTCCCAACAAAATAGAAGACTTCAGACCAATTTCCCTTATGAATATCGATGCAAAAATATTTAATAAAGTCCATGCAAACTGAATCCAAGAACATATCACAAAAATCATCAATAATGATCAAGTAGGCTTCATCCTAGGGATTTAGGGATGGTTTAATATAAGGAAACACATCAACGTAATCCACTACATAAGAAACTCAAAAACAAAAACCACATAATCATCTCGTTATATGCTGAGAAATCATTTAAACAAATCCAACACCCATTCATGATAAAAATCAAGGAAAGATCAGGAATTCAAGGCCCATACTTAAACATAATAAAAGCAATATATAGCAAACCAGTAGTCAACATCAAACTAAATGGAGAGAAACTAAAACCAATCTGACTAAAATCAGGGACTAGACAAGACTGTCCACTTTCTTCCTATCTGTTCAATATAGCACTTGAAATCCTAGCCAGAGCAATTGGACAACAGAAGTACATCAAGGGAACACCGTGGTCCCTTGCCAGGGGTGTCTCTGGACACCCCCAAGGACACACACAGGATCCACCACGGGATCCTAAGACCTCTGGTGAGTGGAACACAGCACCTGGTCCAATCCAATCGCACAGGACCCGAGACTGCACATTATTATTATGCATATCAGATAGGCATGTGTGTGTGTGTGTGTGTGTGTGTTTATGTGTGTGTGTGTGTGTGTGTTTATGTGTGTGTGTGTGTGTGTGTGTGTGTGTGTGTGTGTGTGTGTGTGCATATTAACGTGTAGGTATGTAGCACTTGTGACTAGAGGAATGCAATCATGCAGTATCTTTCTTTATGTCTCTCTACCATTTTCCTATGATGCAGTGTGTTGATTAGAATATCTTTTGCCCATGGGATGTGGCACTATTACAAGGTGTTGGCTTGTTTGAGGAAGTGTATCATTGTGTAGGCTTGCTTTTATGTAGTGCACAATCTCTGCTCAGTGACAAAAATCGATCCTCTTCCTTGCTACCTATGGCCACAAACTTCCTCCTGGTTGCCTTCAGACTAAGATATAGACGAATTAGTTCCTTCCCCAGCACCGACTCTTCCTGGATGCTGCCATTCTTCCTATCAAGATAATAATATACTGACCCTCTGAAACTGTAAGACAACATCAATTAAATTTTCCCTATAAGTGTTTCTTGAGTCATGATGTGGCTTCACATCAATGAAACCCTATTGAACATAGGCAGTATGTTAGCCTGATTTTTAATGCTTACAAGATAATTGCAACCAGCATGCAAGCACAAAGTAAAGATGATGAATGAGTTTCTTTATTTTTTGAAATTCTGTATTTTGAATGAATGTGGGGATTGGGAAAATTAGAAAGTTATGGGAAGGAGAAAGAGAGGATGCAAAGACATTTTGGACTCCTGCAACTTGCTTTTGCATTCAATATTTCTATTTTAAAACAACACTAACAACTAAAACAACCAACGACAGGGCATCCATACAACAGATTCACAGAGAAGACACCAAAGGTCATTACATTCTTGTAAATCATTTTCCAGCTAATGTCTGGTGTATTGAGCCTAAAGATTTTACTGTCAAACCCTGATGATTAATCACTAGATTGGATCCCCTAACACAATGATGAATGACACTGTGGTCAATAGGACAGTTAACATGTATAAATACATCGTTTTTCACAGTGTCATTTTGAATTGTTACTGTATATCCCAGTTTTTTGCATTTTATCTCCATTAGTGTGTTGTTTTCAGCCCTCACTTGCTACATAGAAAACAGAATCTTTTACACTATATTTAATTTAGGGTGCACAATGGAACCTAAAGACTAATTCAGTCCATATCATTATAGAGCTCTCTGTTCTCTTTCCAAAATTGAAATTAAACTGTTTTCAAAAATATTTTGCATTTGCGTGGCTTAGTTTAATTAAGATGGGGGGGGGGTTATATCTCCCACAGTCCCAGTTGTCTAAAACTGGGAAAACTGTCTAGAAATGTTGTGGAACCTTTGTGACTGTGCCCCAGCAAAAGTAGATCACTGGGACAAGGAGGGAGCTGGCTGGTTCTGAACTAAATCTTGGATTCTAAATCCAACCAAATGTAGAAGGGCCCATTCAGGCTCTCAATGCCACAGATCAACTTGTTGTTTCCTCCTATGCTTTCCTTATCATGACAGTCTGTCCCCAGTGTTTGCCATATACATCTCTTCCTGTACATTGATTGTGTCAGTTTTGACAACTTGACTAAAAAAAAAAAAGTATTGTAAGTATACATATGTCTCTCCACCTCTCCCCCTGCCCCTTCCCCTCTCGTGTATGTGGGTATTGTGTCATATAGATTGCTGTCAATTTTGTCTACATGTATTATTTTAATGTGTGTGTGTGTGGAATGTTTTTTCATATTTAAAATTATTCTCACTTTTCATAATTTTCAGCGCAATCTTCACTTTTAGAGAGATAAGCTTCCAAATGGCTTTTTCTCTGAAACTCAATACATTGGAATGTTCCATAGCTTTATGACCTGAGTGAGAATTGTCAATAGGTTCTCAGTGATGCTGGGGGACCAAACTTAAGATCTGTGTAAAAGCTAGAGGAGCCTCTGAGTTCTTTGAGCCCTGCATTTGGAGAATAACTACAAATTGTTTGTACAGTTGGCTCCAGCATAGAGACTCTTTTTTTTTTAATTGTTTTCTCTTTCTCACTAGATGCCATGCATTGGAAAGTCATTCGACATGGAAACTACTGACCATATTGAATGGTGGAGAAAGGAGATTCACAGTAAATTATAAATGAAAAAAACAAAAGTTACAGCCCTATAACTGATACTCCCACAGCTAAAGCTGTGTGGAAGCATGCAGAATGTTGCAGGACTTGCAAAATTTGTTTGGATCTCATTCCTCCTCAATGCTCACATAATTTAGTACTTAATATCCTTGTAATTTCATAGATATATTTTTGTAAATACTTCTTAATTAAGTTGTGTAAATGTGTGTATCTCTGTGAATGTCTCTGTGCATGTCTCTCTTTATATGTATATTTTTCTCTGTCTCTGTGCCTACTTGTGTGTCTCTGTGTGAATGTTTATGTGCACGACTCTCTCTGTGTGTCTGTGTTTCTCTGTCTGTGTCTGCCTAACTATACCTCTCATCTCTTCTCATTTCTTCTCCATGTTCTCCTTCTCCTCCTTCTACTTCTTCTCCTTCTTTGCCTTCTCCTTCTCTTTTCTCCTCCTCTTCCTCCTCCTCCTCCTCCTCTTTCTTCTTTTTTTCTTCTACTTTTCTTTCTTCTTTCTTCTCCTTCTTTCTTCTTCCTTCTCAATCTTTTTCTCCTCTCCCTCTTTCTTCTTTTAGTTCTTCTTCCACATCTTCTTCTACTTCTTCTCCTTCCCCATCTCTTCCTCCTCTCTCCTTCTTCTTCTCTCCTTCTCTCCTCCTTATTTCACCTTCTCCTTTTCTCCTTCTCCTCCCCTCCTGCTCCTTCTTTTTCATTTTCCTCTTCTTTTTTTTGTTCTTCTTCCATCTCTTTCTCCTTGTCATCCTGCTCCACCCCTTCCTCTTCCCTTCCTTCTTCTGATCTCCCTCTCCATATTCTTCTCCTTCTACTTTCCCTTCTCGTTCTCTTTCTTTTTCTCCTTCTACTTTTTTCTCTATCTCACCCTCCCTCCTAACACTTACTCTCCCCTCCCTGATGCATTCACAGACTCTCCTCCAGTACTATTGGTCATTTGAATTTTGTCTTGAGAAGCTATGAATACAAGGATGGTCTCCTGAGGCATTCCCTGTTGCTGATCTTTTCCATATGAGTCTTTTCAATTGTCCTTTCACTGTTTTACAGATTTCTTCTAGATCATTTTACCAAACCCAACCTCCATGCCTTGATTTCATATGGTGGAAGTCTCCAGAGTTTCAAACTCACATCGTCTGTGCTGTTGTTTTGCTGAGAAACCACAAACTCTGGATGCTAGAGTTAAATTTGATCATTGAGCTTGGGGCATTGGGCTATGTACCAAATGCCTGGTCTCCAGTCATGCTGAAGTCCTTAAACCTGTTGAAACCTAATGGGTCGTAATTTTCACCTACATGGGAAGGAAGGCATTTCCTCAGTACTTCTGGAACACTGGCCCCTGGTGAATTTACCCAACCCACAGGCACCCCTGCTCAGGATAGGGTAATGGCTAGAAGTTATATACAAAATGACCAAAGCTTCTGATCTTCAGGTTAGATTCCTTCCAGTTACCTAGCAACAGCAAGATAGCAAGCCCAATATATGAGAGGCTACTTGGCCCTACCTCAGTGTCTCCCTCTTTCTCTCTTTCTCTCTTTCTCTCTATCTCTATTTTCTCTCTCTCTCTCCCTCCCTCCCTCCCTCTCTCCCTCCCTCCCTCCCTCTGTCTCTGTCTCTGTCTCTGTCTCTGTCTCTCTCTCTCTCTCTCTCAACTTTTACAATCCTTACTCTCTCTAAGCTTTCACCTCTTTCTCTAAGCTTTAACCTTTCTTACTCTCTAACTTGCTTCCTGTCCTTCCTTCTATGTCTTTCCACATTTCTCATCAGCTACTCATGTCACTCATGTTCCATTTTCTCATGCTCCTTTTTCTTCATTGGTCTTCCTAACAGAAAAAATGTAGCCTTACAACAAATCACTTTTGGAATTGTATTCATGGTGTCTGTTTCCACATTGCTTGCCAAAACAATCATTGTAGTTTGGCTTTCATAATCACAGAACCTGGAAGAGGTTTAAGGAACCTCCTTTTATCAGGTTCAATGAAATACATCCTTCTGATATGTTCCATATCAATGTATTCTGTGGGTAATCTGGCTCTCAGTTTCTCCTCCTTTTGTTGATATTGATATTTGTTGATATTGATGATAATGATAATCATTTTGTGCAACAAGGGTTCAGTTACTGCATTCTACTGAATTTTGGGATACTTGACCTGCCTTGCCCTTGGAAGCTTCACTGTGGATTTCGTGGCAAAGAATTTTCCTGAAACATTTAATGAAGCCAAGTTCCTGACCTTTGTCGTGCTAGGATTCTGCAGTGTTTATGTCACCTTCCTCCATGACTCACATAGGACTAAGGGCATGGTCATGGCTGCTGTAGAGGTCTTCTCAATCTTGGCATCCAGTACAGTGATGCTTGGATGCATCTTTACACCCAAGATCTACATCATTGAAATAAGACCAGACTTGAATTCTATCCAAGGTGTCAGATAGAAGTCAGATATCTGAACACATAGCTCAGGAATACTGTCAAATATTAATTTGGTACATCTCTTTAAATTATTGACTTACACTGCATTTATCTTGTTTTGGAATAATTCACATTTATTCATCCAGTGATGTCTAGAAATATTTATCCACCAATCTAATGTACATTCTCCATAAAATCTTTACTCATTTACTTTCGTTTTTCCTTTGGAAGAAATAAAGTTCTCAAATTTTTATTTCAATGTTATTCATCATTTTTTTTCATGAAGATTTCTGTCCTGCTATTTTCCAATTAAATTGGATTTGGCAATTGAATCTATGACCTTGCATAGAAAATAAGTCCCAGGTCAAATAGGGCTATAAATAAAAGTATCAGAGAAAAAAATCAACCTAAAGAATCAACAAATATGAAATAAGAACACTTTTTCTTATTTCCAGTAGGAACATATTCATGAGAGAATACTCTCTGTTTTTTTCAGTGTTCTCCAAAATATGGCTCTGTATTCTAAGGTGAAATCATTCTTTTTTTTTTTTCTGCTTTCAAATATACACATATCTTATCCAACAATTGACAGAATTTGGGGAACCCTGTTTTTGAAATAAGGAGCTAGTTGGAAGAAGCTGAGGAGTGTGACCAATAGAATGACTAACATCACTGTCAGCTACTCTGGACAACTAAGATCTCTTAGATAATATGCCACTAACTAGGCAGCATACACCAGCGGATATGAGACCCTGACACATATACAGAAAGGATTGCCTGACCTGGCCTCAATGGAAGAAGATACACCTAAACACCAGAGAAAGTTGAGGTCCTAGGCATTGGGAATATGTGGGGGTTGGGATGTGTGTATATCCTATTGCTGATGAGGGCAGAGGTATGTGATGAGGAAGTCAGGGTGCAGGCTGAGACTGGGATAACTACTCCACTGTAAAAATATGATAAAGGAATGTAAACAAAAACAGAATAAAATAAAGAAAGTTTGTAAATATGTCAACAAGCAATCATCATTTTGTTAGGAAAGAAAATGTTAAAACTGATATTATCGTGTATTCAATTTTTATGATAATCTGGCCTCATTTTCCGGATCAGATTGAGGTCCTGGACTCCGAAAATTCTAAATAGATGAAAATGGAGGCAACATTTTGATTTTACTACATCCTAGAAAATAACATTTCCAAAAAGATAAGTGTATGTTTGCAGCTACACTAAATCCTTCACATTCATCCATCAACAGCATGAGAATTTGGTCTAAAATGCATCATCATTTAAAAAAAATGTCTCTTCATGTTAGTCTCCACAGAAACATCCCTTTAAGGAATACATCCTGCATTAAAATCCACATTTTACTCATTGAAACTGGATTGAAAATGTCATGTTTGCAAAGAACGTCTTGATACTCAAACTGCAGTTTAAGGGACACAAAAACAGTTATGAAATAGCAGACGACGATAGAGGAACAGAACTCAGATATTCAGCATTGGCAGAACATTCTCTGAACAGTTTCCAAAATAGTCCTGGATCCTTAAAAATCTTAATACTTGCTTTCCATGAATGCATTTTTATAGAGAAAATGAAATAAAACCCTTGAACACACCACTCTCCACTAATATTCCACAATTCAGTGCAATTGCAATAACTTTTGTCTTTTTTTTCTTTCTTTATAATTATTTCTATTTACAGTCCAGATTTTATTCCCCACCCTATCTACCCTCCAATTGTTCCACATCCCATACCTCCTTCACACCTCATACTCTCCACAAAAATGTCTCCACACCTCACCTCTAAACTACCAGAAATCTAACCCCCCTGGAACTTCCATTCTCTTGAAAATTAGGTGCATCTATTCAGATGGAACACACACCCAGCAATCCTCTTCTGTATGTGTGCTTGAGGCCTCATATCAGCAGGCATATTTTGTCTCCTTGGTTGTCCAGAGTTTTAGACATCTTGGGGGAGCAAGTTAATTGAGACTGTTGGTCCTTCTACAGGGCTGCCCTCCTCTTCACCATCTTTTAAACTTAGTTAATTCAACAATAGTGTTCAACTGCTTCAAGACATTGGTTGGGTGCAAGTGTTTGCATCTGACTCTTTCAGCTGCTAGTTGGGTCAGGAACATTTCTTAAACTTGTTGCAATGGGCATAATACCTAGTGAATGGGGTAAACTTGCTGAACATATACAATCTGTTGGACCAATCCTGCTTGATTGTAGTTAGTTTTTCTTGACATGATCATTTACCAATATCAAATTTACTATACAACAGTAAAGTTTACATCTCACAGAGATAGCATTTGTGAATGAGAAAGTAGATAACTGATCCTAAGTCCAGTAAAATCAGGCGGTAGGATTTTCTAGTATAGAAATGGAGTGGGTGAATTGATGGGACAGCACAGGTTCGGAGGCAGGTGAGGTGGTCAGATGAGGGATTTCCAGGGGGAAATCTAAAACAGGAGATAACATGGGATATGAAATTAAACAATATAACCAAGACAAAAATGAAGAGAAAATGGAACAAACCTTTCTATATTCAGCAATAGGATTACTGATATTTATTAAAATGTATCAAGAGTTTCTAATATATGAAGAGTGATATAAATTAGATTGAAGTAGACAAAAAAGTCAGATTCATTTGATTATATGTAAAGGTGATCATCATTATGAAACTGAAATCTTGCTGTGCACAAATATCATATATCATATTTGTTTAACAGATGGATATGTGTATATATGTATTATATGTATATGCTTATAAGTGTTATATTATATATAATATATATGTATGTGTGTGTGTATCATTGTGTATTTATTATATCTATCTATCTATCTATCTATCTATCTATCTATCTATCTATCTATCTATCTATCTATCTATCTAATCTATAGATAAATAGATAGATATATCTATATCCTTTATGCAATTAGGCTGCAAATTTTCGTTCTCTTTGTTGTTATTGATGTACACTTAGAACAGGCCCATATCCTAGAGTGCACCAATGTTACTGCCATTTACTGTCTCTTGCAATACCAGGTCTACCTTGTGTTAGAGATATACACAGTGACATTTTGGTTAGAAATCTCCCTGGCATATTCAAGTAAGCCATTTTCTTGACTTTCAGCATATTTTTTTTCCAAGATGGTACATAGGGTAAGGACATGGAGGCTAATAAGGTCTTCAACATATTGTCATTCCATGCACACCTGAGAGTGTGCACCTTTATCCCCCATGTACTTTGCAGTTTTGTTAAGATCAGAGAAAAATTCTGTTCAAGGTTTAATGAAAAAAATATCTCTAATAATATATATTATATATTGTAACTGAGAAATATAATTTTGGTTCTGAGGTACCTATTTTCCTTCAGGAAATTTGCATTAGGCAGTATTTCACAGAGTTTCTTCTAATGATTGCGTGTAACAGAAATAAACAAAGCTAAACCAAACCAAAGCAAAAGAAGCAACCTCTTCTATACATTGTCTCATCTTCTACTGATTCACCAGGTTTTAAAAGCCATGCTCTTGGGTGTAACAACAGATTTAAAGTGTCCTTTCCCTACTCGATTCAGAATAACAATTTGCAGATGACATTAAAATATCATCCCCTTTGTAGAAGAGAAGATAAGAGAATCATTAGTCATACTGAGTGTTAGAGGAATAGATATTGAGAGAGACAGACAGAGAGAGAGAGAGAAAGAGAGAGAGAGAGAGAGAGAGAGAGAGAGAGAGAGAGAGAGAGACAGAGACAGAGACAGAGACAGAGACAGAGACAGAGACAGAGACAGAGACAGAGACAGAGACAGAGACAGATACAGAGAGACAGAGAGAGAGACAAAGAGACAGAGAGAGACAGAGACAGAGAGGGACAGAGACAGAGACAGAGATAGAGAAAGAGAGTGGAATATTGCATCACGTAGAACACAATATTGAAGAGCACTGCCAGAAAATTCAGGTAATTATATCATGCATTGCTTTTTCAGAAGACCTGCTTGCAGTCCACGAACTCTGCTGGCTTCTGAATTCACATAATTGTAATGTGAATACTAGCATGAATGCACTTCTGAAGACCTAATGAGCAGTTGAAACAATCAGATGCATATGTCTGCAACCAACCAATGGACAGAATCTGCTGAACCATTGGGGAATTGGAGAAAGACTGAAGGAGGCTGAAGAGGAGAGTATCCCTTTAGGAGGACCTGCTGTCTCAATTATTCTGGACCAGAATTCTCCCAAATGATAGACCACCAAACAGGAAGCATATACCAACTATTAGATTATCCCCAAAATATACACTGAAAAAAAATTGATCTCTGTTCAATCAGAGATGATGCACTGAGGTCTCAAGAGGCTAGAGGCCCCTGGGTGTTTAGAGATCAGGTGGCTTGGGGACATGCTCTTGGATACAGTGGATGGTCAGTAGATATGGGATGTGTAATAATAAGAAGGTGGACAGGGTTGAGTGAATGAATGAATGAATTAAAATAGAATAATGCCAAGTAATCACATCCCCTATACTCCAAATCTGGAATCCGAATGAAGGAAACTCACATTCTCTTTAATAGTTGTGTAGTACTCCATTGTGTAAATGTAACACATTTTCTGTATCCATTCCTCTGTTGAGGGGCATCTGGGTTCTTTCCAGCTTCTGGCTATTATAAATAGGGCTGCTATGAACATAGTGGAGCATATGTCCTTTTTACCGGTTGGGACATCTTCTGGATATATGCCCAGAAGAGGTATTGCTGGATCTTCTGTTGGTAATATGTCTAATTTTCTGAGGAACCGCCAGACTGATTTCCAGAGTGGTTGTACAAGCTTGCAATCCCACCAACAATGTAGGAGTGTTCCTCTTTCTCCACATCCTCACCAGCATCTGCTGTCACCTGAATTATTCATCTTAGCCATTCTGACTGGTGTGAAGGTGGAATCTCAGCGTTGTTTTGATTTGCATTTCCCTAATGATTAAGGATGTTGAACATTTTTTCAGGTGCTTCTCTGCCATTCGGTATTCCTCTGGTGAGAACTTTTTTTTTTTTTTTTAAGTTTTAACTATTTTTATTCAACATGAAACATAACAACAGTTGTTCAGACAACAAAACAAAAACAGACACGAATTGACACATGGAAAGACTGGTGCATCAAACACAGACAATACAGAGAGGGTAGAGAACTTGATGTAACCAGAATTATGGATGTCTCCTGTATGGGGCAAAGAGAAACAGTACATCTCCAAATTTCCTTCTGTTCCTGGGAGAGCTCCAAAATCCTTTTTTCGTCTCTCTTGGTCTCTCTTTCTCATGTCATTTGTATATCTAGCATCTCCCACTCACCACCCACTTTTGTATTTTACACTTTTTATTTGATTTTATTATTTTAAGCTTTTAAAAGAATGTATTTTTTGTTTGAGTTGCCTTATTCTGTGCTCTAGTTCACATTCATGTCTGCCTTTGATTTTATTACTTCTTACTATAACTTTTGTTTTTATTTTTTTTCAAGGACTTAAAGAGCAACCTTAGGTTATATATTTCAGAATTTTATGATATATATATTTTCTTTTTTTTTTCTTTTCCATTTTTATTAGGTATTTAGCTCATTTACATTTCCAATGCTATACCAAAAGTCCCCCATAGCCACCAACCCCAACTCCCCTGCCCACCCACTCCCCCTTTTTGGCCCTGGCGTTCCCCTGTACTGGGGCATATTCTTTGTTTAGTTCTGAGCCCCATTTTTAGTGGGGTTATTTGAATATATGGAGTCTACCTTCTTGAGTTCTTTATATGTATTGGATATTAGTCCCCTTACCGATTTGGGATAGGTAAAGATCCTTTCCCAATCTGTTTGTGGTCTTTTTGTCATATTGAAGGCATCTTTTGCCTTGCAGAAGCTTTGCAATTTTATGAGGTCCCATTTATCGATTCTCCATCTTACAGCACAAGCCATTGCTGTTCTATTCAGGAATTTTTCCCCTGTACCCATATCTTCGAGGCTTTTCCCTTCTTTCCCCTCTATTAGTATCAATGTCTCTGGTTTTATGTGGAGTTCTTTAATCCAATTAGATTTGACCTTAGTACAAGGAGATAGAAATGGATCAATTCGCAATCGTCAGCATGATAACAGCCAGTTGTGCCAGTACCATTTGTTGAAAATGCTGTCTTTTTTCCACTGGATGGTTTTAGATTGCTTGTCAAAGATCAAGTGACCATAGGTGTGTGGGTTTTTCTTTGGGTCTTCAATTCTGTTCCATTGGTCTACTTGTCTGTCACTATACCAGTTCCATGCAGTTTTTATCACAATTGCTCTGTAGTACAGCTTTAGGTTGGGCATGGTGATTCCACTAGATGTTCTTTTATCCTTGAGAAGAGTTTTTGCTATCCTAGGATTTTTGTTATTCCAGATGAATCTGCTGATTGCTCTTTCTAATTTGTTGACGAATTGAGTTGGAATTTTGATGGGGATTGCATTGAATCTGTAGATTGTTTTGGCAAGATAGCCATTTTTACTATATTGATCCTGCCAATCCATGAGCATGGGAGATCTTTCCATCTTCTGAGATCTTCTTTAATTTCTTTCTTCAGAGGCATGAAGTTCTTGTCATACAGATCTTTTACTTCCTAAGAGTCATGCCTAGGTATTTTATATTATTTGTGGCTATTGAGAAGGGTGTTGTTTCCCTAATTTCTTCCTCAGCATGTTTGTCCTTTGTGAAGAGAAAGGCCATTGACTGGATTGAGTTAATTTTATATCCAGCTACATCACTGAAGCTGTTTATCAGGCTTAGGAGTTCTCTGGTGGAATTTTTGGGTCACGTATACATATTATCATATCATCTGCAAAAAGTGATATTTTGACTTCATCCTTTCCAATTTGTATCACCTTGATCTCCTTTTGTTGTCTAAATGCTCTGGCTAGGATTTCAAGTACAATGTTGAATAGGTAGGAAGAGAGTGGACAGCCTTGTCTAGTCCCTGATTTTAGTGGGATTGCTTCAAGCTTTTCACCATTTACATTGATGCTGGCTACTGGTTTGCTGTAGATTGTTTTTATCATGTTTAGGTATGGGCCTTGAATTCCTGATCTTTCCAAGACTTTTATCATGAATGGGTGTTGGATTTTGTCAAATGTGTTCACAGCTTCTAATGAGATGATCATGTGGTTTTTGTTTTTGAGTTTGTTATATACTGGATTACATTGATGGATTTCCGTATATTGAACCATCCCTGCGTCCCTGGGATGAAACCTACTTGGTCAGGATGGATGATTGTTTTGATGTGTTCTTGGATTTGGTTAGCAAGAACTTTATTGAGGATTTTTGCATCAATATTTATAAGTGATATTGGTCTGAAGTTCTTTATCTTTGTGGGGTCTTTTTGTGGTTTAGGTATCAGAGTAATTGTGGCTTCATAGAATGAGTTGGGTAGAGTACCTTCTGTTTCTATTTTGTGGAACAGTTTGTGCAGAACTAGGAGTAGATCTTCTTTGAAGGTCTAATAGAACTCTGCACGAAACCCATCTCGTCCTGGGCTTTTTTTTTTTTTTTTTGGTTGGGAGATTATTAAGGTTTGCTTTTATTTCTTTGGGGGATATCGGGCTGTTTAGATCATTAACCTGATCTTGATTCAACTTTGGTACCTGGTATCTGTCTAGACACTTCTTCATTTCATCCAGGTTCTCCAGTTTTGTTGAGTATAGCCTTTTGTAGAAGGAACTGAGGGTTTTTTGGATTTCTTCAGGATCTGTTGTTATGTCTCCCTTTTCATTTCAGATTTTATTAATTAGAATGCTTTCCCTGTGCCCTTTAGTGAGTCTGGCTAAGGGTTTGTCTATCTTGTTGATTTTCTCAAAGAACCAGCTCTTCGATTGGTTGATTCTCTAAATAGTTCTTCTTGTTTCCACTTGGTTGATTTTGCCCCTGAGTTTCATTATTTCCTGCCATCTACTCCTCTTGGGTGAATTTGCTTTCTTTTGTTCTAGAGCTTTTAGGTGTGTTGTCAAGCTGCTAATGTGTGCTCTCTCTAGTTTCCTTTTGGAGGCACTCAGATCTATGAGTTTTCCTCTTAGAAATGCTTTCATTGTGTCCCATAAGTTTGGGTATGAGGTGGCTTCATTTTCATTCAACTCTAAGAAGTCCGTCATTTCTTTCTTTATTCCTTCCTTGAACAAGATATCATTGAGAAGAGTGTTGTTCAGTTTCCACGTGAATGTTGGCTTTCTATTATTTATTTTGTTATTGAAGATCAGCCTTAGTGCATGGTGATCTGATAGGATACATGGGACAATTTCAATATGTTTGTATCTGTTGAGGCCTGTTTTGTGATCTATTATGTGGTCAATTTTGGAGAAGGTACCATGAGGTGCTGAGAAGAAGGTATATCCTTTAGTTTTAGGATAAAATGTTCTGTAGATATCTGTCAGATCCATTTGTTTCATAACTTCTGTTAGTTTCACTGTGTCCCTGTTTACTTTATGTTTCCTTGATCTGTCCATTGGTGAAAGTAGTGTGTTGAAGTCTCCCACAATTATTGTGTGAGGTGCAATGTGTGCTTTGAGCTTTACTAAAGTTTCTTTAATGAATGTGGCTGCCCGTGTATTTGGAGCATAGATATTCAGAATTGATAGTTCCTCTTGGAGGATTTTACCTTTGATGAGAATGAAGTGCCCCTCCTTGTCTTTTTTGATGACTTTGGGTTGTAAGTCAATCTTATCAGATATTATGATGGCTACTCCTGCTTGTTTCTTCATACCATTTGCTTGGGAAATTGTTTTTCAGCCTTTCATTCTGAGGTAGTGTCTATCTTTTTCTCTGAGATGAGTTTCTGTAAGCAGCAAAATGCTGGGTCTTGTTTGTGTAGCCAGTTTGTTAGTCTATATCTTTTTATTGGGGAGTTGAGACCATTGAAATTAAGAGATATTAAGGAAAAGTAATTGTTGGTTCCTCTTATTTTTGTTGTTAAAGTAGGCATTCTGTTTTTGTGGCTGTTTTATTTTAGGTTTGTTGAGGGATAGCCTTCTTGTTTTTTCTAGGGCAAGGTTCCCTTCCTAGTTTTTTTTTTCTGTTATTATCTTTTGAAGGCCTGGATTTGTGGAAAGGTAATATGTGAATTTGTTTTTGTCGTGGAATACTTTTGTTTCTCCATCTATGTTAATGGAGAGTTTAGCTGGGGATGGTAGCTGTGGCTGGAATTTGTGTTCTCTTAGTGTCTGTATAACATCTGTCCAGGCTCTTCTGGCTTTCATAGTCTCTGGTGAAAAAGTTGGTGTAATTCTGATTGACTTGCCTTTATAAGTTACTTGACCTTTTTCCCTTACTGCTTTTAGTATTCTCTCTTTATTTAGTGCATTTGTTGTTCTGATTATTATGTGTCGGGAGGAATTTCTTTTCTGGTCCAGTCTATTGGGAGTTCTGTAGGCTTCTTGTATGTTCATGGGCATCTCTTTCTTTAGATTTGGGAAGTTTTTTTCAATAATTTTGTTGAAGATATTTGCTGGTCCTTTGAGTTGAAAATCTTCATTCTGATCCACCCCTATTATCCGTAGGTTTGGTCTTCTCATTGTGTCCTCGATTTCCTGGATATTTTGAGTTAGGATCTTTTTGCATGTTCCATTTTCTTTGATTGTTGATCCGATGTTCTCTATGGGATCTTCTGCACCTGAGATTCTCTCTTCCATATCTTGTATTCTGTTGCTGATGTTCAAATCTATGGTTCCTGATTTCTTTCCTAGGATTTCTATCTCCAGTGTTGCCTCACTTTGAGTTTTCTATATTGTGTCAACTTCTCTTTTTAGGTCTAGTATGGTTTTGTTCATTTCCTTCACCTGTTTGGATGTGTTTTCCTCTTTTTTCTGTAAGGACTTCTACCTGTTTGATTGTGTTTTCCTGTTTTTCTTTAAGGACTTGTAACTCTTTAGCAGTGTTCTCCTGTATTTCTTTAAGTGAGTTATTAAAGTCATTCTTGATGTCCTTTACCATCATTATGAGATATGCTTTTAAATCTGGGTCTAGGTTTTCGGGTGTGTTGAGGTGCCCTGGACTAGGCGAAGTGGGAGTGCTGGGTTCTGATGATGGTGAGTGGTCTTGGTTCCTGTTAGTAAGATTCCTACATTTACCTTTCACCATTTGGTAATCTCTGGAGTTAGTTGTTATAGTTGACTCTGTTTAGAGATTGTTCTTCTGGTGATTCTGTTACCGTCTATCAGCAGACCTGGGAGACAGACTCTCTCCTCTGAGTTTCAGTGCTCAGAGATCTCTCTGCTGGCAAGCTCTCCTCTTACAGGGAAGGTTCACAGATTATCTTGTGTTTGGACCTCCTCCTGGCTGAAGAAGTGGGCCAAAAACAGGACCTTTTCCAGAAGCTGTGTTGCTTGGCAGGTCCCAGAAGTGCACACTCTCACCTGTGCAGACTAAGTTCCTAAGTTCGGTGGCGTCCCAGAACCAAAGTGGCATCTGCTGCTCCTGAGGCTGAGGCCTTCCTAACCAGGCAGATACCTGTCCTTTGGTTGGGAGGGTGGCTGGCTTTCTATTGCCTGAAAAGCGTGCTGCCTCAGTGGTTCTGTGGCTCCGCCTGTCCCAGAAGCTGTCCAGTTCTGTGGTGCACTCTCTTTCCTGTTCAGATTAATTTCCTAAGTTCGGCATAGTCCCTGAACCCCCGCTATTATAATTAAGGCTGCTGTAAACACTGAAGGTTTACTCATGATATGGTAGAGCATTTTGGGGTATATGCCCAGAAGTTGTATATATGAATATTCAGATAGACTTATTTCCAATTTTGTGAAGAAATGCCAGAATATTTTCCAGATTATGGAATCTGGAAAACACTTTGCAATCCCACTAGCAAAGATAAAGTGTTCTTTTTTATCTACATTTGCTCTAGCAGCTATTTTCACCTGACATTTTGGTCTCAACCATTCTGATTGGTTTAGGATGGAATCTCAGCGTGGTTTTGATTTTTATTTCACAATAAATGAGGATGTTGAACATTTCTTTAGGTGCTTCTCAGGCTTTTGAGATTCCTAAATTGAGAATTTTGTTTAGCTCTAGAGCTCATTTTTTCATTAGGTTGTTTTTTGTTTTTTGTTTTATGTTTTTGTTTTTTTTTTTTTTTTTTTTGGAGTCTAGCTTCTTGAATTCTTTGTATATTTTGAATATTAGCCTTCGATCAGATGTAGGGTTAGTAAAGAACTTTTCTCCATTACTAGGTTGCCATTTTGTCCTATTGACAGTGTCCTTTGCCTTACAGAACCTTTTCAGTTTCAGAAGGTACCATTTGTTAATTGACCAAGATATGCTTTCAGACATGAACATGGCATGACTGTCCTAAAAGAGGCTATGCCATCAACTGACTGAGACAGATGCAGATATTTACAGCCAATCATTGGTCTAAACCCAGGAACCCCTATGGAAGAGTTTGATCAAAGACTGAAGGAACTGAAGGGAATTACAACCCTATTGGAAGAACAACACCATGAAAAAACTAGATTTCTCAGAATTCTCAGGTACTAAGCCACCAACCAAAAAGCATACATGTACTAGTACATAACCCCTACTATACATATGTAGCAGAGGATTGCATTGTCTGGCCTCAGTGCGATGAGGGTGTGTGCTTGTCCTGTGGAAGCTTTATGTCCCCAGAAAAGTTGAATTCTAGAGAGGTGGGTGGGAGAGTAACATTTTAGAGAATGGAGGGAAGTGTGGTAGGGGCCTCATGGAGGGAGTATGCTGAAGGGGATCACATTTGAAATATAAATAAATAAAATAATTAGTAAAATTGATAGTATGATATAGTTTAGAATATCTTCAAAACAGGAGCATGAAAGTAATTGGATATAGGAAGATAAATTTAATTTTAGAGATTTTAGGTATGGTAGTCAAAATTCTTTAAAGAAAAAACTGGAATAATTATGTGTGTGTGTGTGTGTGTGTGTGTGTGTGTGTGTGTGTGTGTGTGTGTGTGTATGTGTTTGTAGAGGGATTTATACACTGTGGTCCAGCCCAGGTATTTAAAAATAGATGTCTATGGTCAGATAGTAAAGGAATCCAATAGATCTTCTGTCCACAAGACTGAGTTTCCCAGATGTTCTTCAGTATATGTTGGGCTCTCAAAGAAATATACTCTAAAACCTTCAAAAGAACAAGCATACCTGTGAGAATGAAGACAAAAAGGCAAAAACCAAAGGGGTCTTCTATGTGCTTTACATAGGCTAGCACAAGAATATGTGTCCCAGAGTTAGGATAGGTTTTTAGACCTCAAATGAGGTAATGAACCGAAAATCACTTATATCCAGTGCTTTTCACTTTCAGTTAATTCAATATTCAGTAAAGTTAATAACTAAGACTAGCAATCAAAAAGGTAGAAGTCATAGAAGTAATATGCCTGGCAACCTATCTCCTATATAACAACCAAATAGACAAGTAATAAAGTTCAGACAAGTAAGCTTTATTCAATAATAAAATATTGGGAAGACAAACAAGGGAATAGGTGTTGCAAATTCTGTCTTACAGTTTAAACACAGTGTACACGTTTAAACAGGAGGTGGTATATTTATGCCCACCACTGACATGTTAACTCAGTGCCTGTTCTATGGTCACAGTTGTCCATTTAGTGTGAAAATTTTACTCAGAAGCAATTTACGCCTCTAGCTGTCACCATAGCTTCAGTCTTATTATGATTTGAATATATAATATTTTGAGTAGGCTAATATATTTAAACAGTTGGTCTCCAGGTAGAGACAGTGTTTGGGAAGGTTATGGAACATTTAGGAATGTTTTTTATGAACATTTCACATATTGTTCTATAATGAATATTAGCAAAAAATCCAATATATCTAGAAAAGAAAGAAAAAGTAGTTCAAGTCTAAGTGGATCCCTGATGCAGGAACACAAAGTCTAACCCTTGTATGTTCTGTTCAACTATCTCAGCCAGGGAATCTACATTTCACTCTAGGTGTGCAATGGATTTTTCTAAGCATTGGCTGTCTTGATCTGTATCTAATATAAGGCTGTATATTTATTCTCTTACAATGTTAGAGCTGCTATCCCAGTGCCTGCACTAGGTAGCCCTGCTCCCAAAATTATAGCCAACGTTAGGGAAATATTTTCTCTCTTCTGTCTTTTGAGGTCTCCCCCAACATGCCCTATTAGGTTCTTCAGCACTATTTCCTCTGAATAATAGGTTATGGATGGCACCAATTGGACTAGAATAGAGAACTCCTTTGCAGTAGGGGAATTAAGAACCTCTCCATGCACACACAGAGTCAACCCTGTTGAACAGGCCCACCATGCCTGTTCAGGGGGAAATAACCCATTTGGAATGCACCATGAGGGTATTTTGGTTACAAATATGTTGATGTGACAAGGGAACTTTTCCCAGGCAGGTCCCCTGTCCTGATATGGTCTGTATGGTTAAGGTTCTTCTCTTGGGACCATATGCATGCAGTGTCTCTCTCGGACTCATTATATTTAGACATAAAACCAACATCTTCATAAAAAGGGTTTCTGGCATAATAACACAGCCAGCAGAAGATGGTTAGCTCTGGTTGGGAACTGGTCAAAATCTGAAAGGTTTTTAGCATCCTTGACCAGAGCAGATCTACGGGGGCGCAGAGCCTGCTGGGGAAGGACTGGGAGGTCAACAAACACTGGTTTGAGAATAGACTTTGGCATAGGTTTTTCAGGGCAAGACCTCTTGGTATAGGTTTAGTGTTTGCCAAAATTCGGTTTGGTCCTACAGTCACATTCAGGGGGTTTACTATTGGTTTTATCAGGAGCCTAATTGTGAAAATGAGTTTGAGGTTTTTCCCCCCAATAATATAAAATCGGAGGCCCCAAGGTTTCCCAGTTTCCCAGCCCTTTTCCTGCTTTCCTAGGCTGGTGAACTTTAGTTGAACTTCAGATTCCCTCCCCTGTCAGGTGACTGCAATAAAATTTTCCATTGATGCCTTCTATCCCGATGTTTCACAATCCCAAAAAGCATAATAGAATTGTTCTGGTTCCCCATATGCCACAGTTCTCTTTTCCCCAGACATATACAAAATTCTCCCTAAGTCTACTTCGTGTATGAATGTTGTAAAGTCTGTTGGGAGTCAGGCCATGAGTTATCAGCAAGCCTGCACAGATCAAACGTTAAATATGGAAATCATGACATCCCAAGTGGTTTTTCTTTATTAGCCAGTTGGGCCCAATAACCCATTTCAGTATTCTCAATTGTCCTAGTCAAGTCATAAGGCTGCTGCTGGTTTTTGATCTCTGAATGGAGACATGGACTGGGAACAGCAGCACATGCAGTCAGTAAAAACAGCAATCTTAGGACCTAGTTAATTTTAACATGGAGGGATGAATAGGACTCCAGCTCTTTTAATAGTATGAAAAGTGATCATTGCAGAAAACAAGGATGAACCAGTTTTGTGATACCTTAGTTCTAGGATTGTCATAGACTTCATAAAAAATGAAAATTTAGCACCAAATATGTGGAAACTAATGAGGGCAGGGGAAGGAAGGGTAGGAAGGATAGCCCACATCTGGCCAGAGTTCCTCCTATGCTCTGGGCAGGCAGACTTGGGAGAGCTGCTAACCCTCATGGCCTCTCTCCTGCCTTCCCATACCTGAATGTGTTCATTTTTTTCCTCCCCCTCCCATCTCCCACCTAGTTCTCCCTCCCTCTCTCTCTCTCCCTCTCCCTCTCTCTCTCTCTCTCTCTCTCTCTCTCTCTCTCTCTCTCTCTCTCTCTCTCTCTCTCTCTCTCTCTCTCTGCCTCGTGTGATTTCTTTCTTCTCCCTTACAAGTATGATTGAAGCATTCTCACTTGGACCCTTCTTGTTGTTAAGTTTGTTGAGTTCTGTGGATTGTATCTTAGGAAATCTGTACGTCTTTGGCTAATATCCTCTTATTACAGTTCATTTTTCTTTGAGATTTTATTTGTATTTGAAACAAGAACAGTGTTACATTTATGATAAAAATGATAAAATGTTGAATAGATTCAAAAAAAGAAATCTTAGTAATTTACTGTTTATTTACTATTACCTGGACGTTTTAATCATTATCATAGAGTATAAAATAAAATGTGAATGTGGGAAAGAAATTTAGAGAATGAATTGGAGGGTAAGGATGGAAGGTGTCGAAATTTCAGTTTTGTTGTTATGAAGAGACACTATGACCACAGTAATTCCTATAAAGCAAAGAACGTTGCTGGGGCTGCCTTACAGTTTCAGAGGTTAATTTCATTATTGTCTTGCCAAGAATCATGGTAGTTTTCAGGAAGATTTTTGTTAGAGCCGGAGATGAAGCCAAGAGCTATAAATTTTCATCCACAGGCAGCAAAAAGAGGCTGTCTACACACTGGCCAGACATGAGCATATATGATCTCAAAACCTGCCTCTAGTGACAGCCTTCCTTGATTGAGCAGCAGAGTAGAGCTGGCCCTAGATTTGGGGCTTTCTGATGAGCTGCCTGGTGGGCATGGGCATGGGTACCTGGTCCTGACTCTTGTTTGATGTGCAGTGGTTTGGACAAAGGAGAGACCCTTTCCATCCCTTCTGCCCTCACCACCCTTGGCAAGAGAGCTGTCCCTGATGGGGCCATGAGCCCAATCACCTCTTGCAGCACTTGGGAGATTAGGCCATGCACCTCATCTGAGCAGCAGGGAGGGAGTTGGCCCTGGTTTGGGGGGTTACTGGTGAGCATGCTCAGAGGGAGTGAGAATTAGAGACCTGGCTCCATCCCTTACCTGCTGTAGCACTGTAGAGTATGACCCCTCTACCATGTCTGGGAAGCACAGTAAAGCTGGCTTTGATGGCAGGGGCACAAATGAGAGAGCACTGAGGGTATGGTAGCATGAAAGTTGTTTCTGCCCCTTTTTGGCTGCAACTTTGGAAAGGGAAGCTTGGGAAGGGCAGGAAATCTCTCCCAGATGGTGGTAGTGTGGCAGAGCTGGTGGTCTGATTAGTCAGATCTCTCTCAGGCCCAGATCCTGGGGTTTGAATTGCCCCACCACAACATTGACCCCCATTGGTGAACTGCTGAAGTAGATTAAAATGGCCACCCTACAGATCCCATACTACAGGATCTCCATAAAAAAGGGCAACAACAGGATATCTGAGAGGAGTTACAGTTATGCATTAGTACTGATAGTATAGTAGAAGGCAGAGAGCTCTTAAGACTCATTAAAATGAACAACTTGGAAACAAAGAAGTGTAGATAAAAGTGCACACTGTGGGATATACACTGTGACATTATAAATTCCAGGATGAGATTCTTATTCTGGTGGGGTGGTTGCAATGATGGAAGCGGAATACAAGGTGATGAGGAGATAAGTGGGACTGGGTGCATGATTTAAAACTCAGGAAGATCAAACAAAAAGTTTGAAAAAGAGTACCAAATTTTCAAACCATTATTCATTTCTATGTTAAAGGGAAAAAGTAAAATATACACAGGGGTATACAACTATCTTCATAATATAAAAATAAAAAAATACTAACTTTTCTGACATCTAGGTTTCTACCCTAAAAATTGAACTAATATCATGTAAACATGACATTTTGTGAGTTAACATATTTTATTTTGAAGAGTTATAGTAAGCTATAGGTTTAGAAATAAGTTAGATACGTGCACAAGTGTGTGCATGTGCATGTGTGTGCGGACACACACACACAAATACACATAAGCTTATGCACATAATCCTGGATATATGGTATATAAATCATGATATTTTTTTTTTCTGTTCAGGAAATGTGCAACAAAACTGAATTTTTTAACATATTCTATTTTATTAATATTTTATTCTTCTTTTTCTTACAAAATCTACGGTGCAGATACCTATATCCCAGCTAATAGTTTTCTTGTAAATATCTAAAACAATTCTTGCTGGTATGGTAGTTAATACTCATAGCTACAGCCATAATTGGAAGACCTTTGAGTTAAAAAAAAAAGCCTAAGGTAATTGTTGAGATTCTCTTTCAAGACAGTAAAATATGCACAAATACTTCATTACTCAATATTTTAAATGTTAGCAAGATAAATATCTATGTTACTATTTTAATTTTTTTACATATGTGTGGTTCATAATAAGAATGTCAGTGTTCAAATACAATTTTCTTTACTGATTTTTATTTTGGGCGTTTTAGTTTGCATAAACATTTTCAGAGTAGCAGAAGCCTTATGAAACAAAGGCTTGAAACATCTGTTATTCCTCCTAAATTATACGTCCCTACTGAATATTCATAAAAGGAAAGTATATCTCAAGCTTAATTATTTAATCTTCAATTTTTGTTTTAGATTATTTTTATATATGCAGAAACATTGTCAGGATAAAGTTTTCATATACCATTTATCTCTTTTTTCTTTAATAGTAATACTTTAAATAACCATAGTACATTTCTGAAAGTAACATCACTACTATACTACTTGCTAAAGTATAAAGTATAAAGAAATATGAAGAATGTCTTTATGCCAGGATACACCAAGAAAGTAAATCCATAGTCAGCTAAACTATACATAGACTAAACAAAACTAGATATAGACCTTTATGTTATGGGCAGTAGAGATGGCTCAACTGGTAAAGTGTTTCCTGCCAACCCTGACAGCCTGAGTTTGACTCTTATGTCCTATATTGTAGAGAAATAAAAGTGACATCTGATGTCATCTGAGCTATACATGCACACCATGGCATTTCTTCACAGGCATGTGTGTGTTCACATGCAAACACACACACACACACACACACACACACACACACACACACACACACACACACACACACACACACACACACAATCTCCACCACCACAACCACCACCATACCAAACCACACAACCGAGGGGGAGGGATGGAGGGAGAGATGAAGGAAAGGAGAGGGAGAGACAGAGACAGAGACAGAGACAGACAGACAGAAACAGAGAAAGAGTGAGAGAATACTTCATTATCTCTCTTTAAATAATATATTTAGTCTCGACAGGTTTTCCCGTCCCCTTTGTGGGAGTATTTTAGCTAATGCCATCCTTCTGGAGTCCTGGGAAGCTCTTGCTTTCTTAGCATCTGGGACTTTCTGTTTTTTACCACCAGTTCCTCATCCCCCAGTTGCTATACACCCCTGTTCAATGTCCTTACCCTCTGAACAACTCTCCTGTCTTCTCCCATTCCTGATTCTTCCCCTCTTTTTTGCCCCCCCTCTTCTCTTCTTCACAATTCCCTCCCATCATCTACGTCCCTTGAGTATTTTGTTCCCCGTTTAATTAGGATGGAAGCATCCACTCTTTGGTCTTACTTCCTCCTGAAGTTCATGTAGTTCATGAGTTGTATCGTGGTTATTCCACACTCTATGCCTAATGCTAGAGCGGTGAGGTAGGAGTGGGTTGGAGGTTGGAGGATCACCCTCATAAAATCAGGGAAAGGGGAGATGGGATATAGGGGTTGTAGATGGAAAACATGGAATGGAGATAACATTTGAAATGCAAATAAGTAAAGTGTCCAATTAAAAAGAAAGTATTTAGAAACAGTGTGAATAAGGATGGCCCCCATAAGGTTCATATATTTGAATAAGTACTGAGTAACATAATTGAAAGAGTAAGCAGGTATGGCCTTGTTGGAATAAGTATGACCTTGTTGAAATGGGTATAACATTTTTGGAAGTATTGACACTGGGTATTATTTTGATATTTCAAAATGTACATTACAAGACCAGAGTTTCTCTCTTCTTTCTACCTGAAGATTCTCTCGCTACTGTTCAATTAACATGTCTGTCTACATGCTACTGCACTTCCACCACAGTAAGAATGAACTAAATCTCTGAAACTGTAAGCAAGTCATGATTAAATGGTTTCAGTTTACAATATTTTCCTGGTGATGGTATCTTGTATTAATAGAACACTTATTAAGCCATAGGATCTCACTACATAGCTCAAATTTCCTTGGAAAGTATGATTTTGCTGCATTAGCCTACTGAATACTGGAAATAAAAATTATGTCTTACCAATACCAGTTACTTTCCCCTATTGGAACAGACTAGCCTAAAGATCTAGTGTAGAAAATTATTTTCTCCACAAAAATTTCGTTTTTTAACAACTTCACTAACAATTACTATCTCTCATTTTAAATTCCATTTTAAAAATAATTTTGTAAATTAATTAGTAATGTCAAAACTATCTTCCATTCACTTTCCTATTCTGTTTATTTTCTTATTCTGTGTAATGCTTAAGACAAATATTCATGTATATTCTGATATGGTATAATTCAACATGTGAAGCATTAACCAAAGTGGAAAATGGTCCATGATCAAGCACTTACCTTTGCCAAACCTCTAATCATTAATAGGTCCTTATGATATCTTGTTGAAATTCATAGCTATCATAAAGCTCTAAAACTAGAAGAATTTTATTATTTGTCTGTGTTCACAAAAGAGTATTTAAAGAGATGTCTTAGTAGTTAACTGAGATTGCTATTGAATGACAAGGGCAGAGTTTGAATTTACAGCATCCATATTGTTCATACAGCAACAATTTGGGCAATGGGTGTAGGGATATGATTCAAATTTAGAAGGGGATATTAGCAATACTATTGTTAGAGTTTGCTGGCTTCAAATATAGCCAAATCCTGGGGTGTATAACTCCAGAGGAGACACCCCAACCTAACCTTCCTGGACTGCTTGGTTCATAACGCTTTCTCTTCGCACCCTCACAAAGTTCAAATACACTCACAGAAAGACACACACATACAATGCATACATACATATATACATACATACACATAATACACCCTATTTCAGATAATAAAGGACACAAGTTTAGGGCTTTTCAATGATCTCTCTGTTAAAATATAGTTCACTGCTAAAACATTTTATCACATAAGGTATCTTATGGATATCTTCATTGTGAGAATAATCATATGTTATATTTTGCATTAATTTTAAATGCATCAATTCACACAATAAAATCAGACTTCTTTTTTATTTTTTTTTAATTTTTATTTTATTTATTTATTTATTTATTTATTTATTTATTTATTTATTTATTTATTTATTTATTTATTTATTTATTTATTTATTATGGTTTTGTGAGACAGAGTTTCACTCTATAGCTCTGGCTGTCCTGGAACTCACTTTGTAGACCAGGCTGGCCTTGAACTCAGAAATCCACCTGCCTCTGCCTCCCATGTGCTGGGAATAAAGGCGTGCACAACCATGCACAGCATAACATCAGACTATTTATTTAGTCTACAATAACCTGCATGAAAAATGAAATGAAAAATAGTTATTAATGTTGTTTAGTGACAGTTAACATTTTAAATTAATCTAGTATTTAAGGTACAGATGGGAAACATATTCTCAGACAATTAGCATCATGTTACAAAAGATTTTATCTATAATTTCCAATATAAGAACTTCAAGAAAAGACATCTTGTCTTAAAGAAATAATATTCTTGAATTGGAGAGATTGCTCAGTGGTTAGGAGTGATAGCCAGTACTCTTCCAGAGAAAACATTTGTTTCTCTACACATTCTTTGTAAGTTGAAATCATCCATGATTCCAGTTTCAGGGGGTCTGATCCATGTACCAGACGTGTAATCTGGTGGTGGGGAGCTCTTAGGAACTCTAGAAAGTCCCAGAGAGCTGGGATGTGAGAGGCTCCCGGAACTGGGTGGTGATCTTAGCCGAAATGCCCAACAGTGCGGAGATGGAACCTGGAAAGACCACCTCCAGTTAATAGACAGGGCCCCTAGTGTCTCTAAAAACAACTGACTGAGACACATGCAGATAATTATAGTTAATCATTGGACGCATACAGAAGAGTTAGAGAAAAGTTTGAAAGAACTGAAGAAGATGACAACCCCATAGGATTACCAAGAGTGTCAATTAACCCAAACTCCCAGGAAGATCTGAGAGACTAAGCCACCAGACAAAGAGCATACTTGGGCTAGTCCATGGCCCCTGGCACATATGTAGCAGAGTATTGCTTTTTCCAGCCCAGTGGGAAAGGATAGACTGAATCCTGGAGAGACTTGATGCATCAGGGATGCTGGTGTGGGATATGTTGAGGTGAGATGGGGTGGGTGTCTTGTGGAACACCCTCTCAGAGGAAATGGGGAAGATGAATGGGTTGAAGAACTGTAGGAAGTGGGATAAGGAGGTGGGATATTTGGAATGTAAATAAATTAAAATAAAATACAAACTTACTGCAGCATCAATAGCTAGTCAAGTCATTGCTTTCTTCATACTTGTCAGCAGTGTTGATGTTATGAAAATTTTAGAGAGAATATGATTTCATTAAATGCATCCGTGTCTCAAAAGAAGGCATTCCAATTTTGGCATACTATTAATAACTCCAAAGATAAGCTAACGTTTTAGTGTGGGCTTTAGTCTGCTCATTGCCACATGCTTTCAAATAGTTTTTTATTAATAAATATTTCACTAAGTTTTGAAATTACACTTTTATTTAGCAAATGCTGTCTATTTTAATGTTTTGTGTGACTTTGAATCTTATGTTGACTTCTATCCCATTGTCACTATTTTTTCTACAGTCTCATGCAACATTAAACAAATGAGAAATTAAAATTTTCACATCCCTAATTTTAAAAAGGTTTTTTGTTTCATAGCTCTTTTGACCTTAATGTTGAAACTTTGCTGGTTTTCTCAATATTAGTATCTGGTTTTGCCAATAAAGCATATTAATTAGGTTTACTTACCCAATAGTTAACTTAATTTTAATTTGTCTTGTTGTATTTATCTTCTAGCCATTCTAATCCAAAAGTTGTTAATCCAATCAAGACATGTTCATGCTTGCATCTCATGCAAACAAATATTATTTTTAATTTCCAGGTGCAGTATTTATAGTCAATTGTTGGGAATGACTGTGGGTGAAGTTAACTGCCTTGTCAGCCAGAAGTCCTTACTAACAAAGTTTTGGCCTTAGTGGAAAAGTCCTATCTTAGTTGAGATTTCTGTGGGAAAAGTTGAGGCCTGTATAGGAAAGTACTAGTCCCAGTTAAGAACAAATAGCTATAGATCTTGTGGACAGGTACTTAGCAACCCACTCTGTTTTGTTCCTCCTGCTGAACTTTTTTTACCTAGTCAATATCCTGCTTTGGGGAATAGGTGCTTTCCCCCAGAAACAAAGTGATTTCGCATCATTTTCACTCCCCATTTCCTGTTTCTATTGGTATAAAACCTGCCTGGGAAAAACAAAATTTGTCAGCTTGATCAGGTTTTTTGTTGTTGTTTTTTTTTTTTTTTTTTTTTTTTTGTCTTGCTGTCCATTCTTTGTGTTTCTTGTTCCCCATTCTCTCCTTAGGTGGTTTCTCAGACCCTGTTCGATTGTTTCATGGGTCAGGACTGTTGAGATTCAAGAATGCTCATGGTAAAAAGAAATTCTAAATGTTACTGAAGGACTCACCCATCTCTAAGCTCAAAGAAAAAAATTACCCTAATTCCTTCCAGGGCTGTGTCTAATGAACATTAAGATATTTTTCTAAAAGATGCAGAATATAAAAATCCCTTCAACATATTAAAAACATTGTAGTTATTTGGTGAGTATATTGATGATTTTAATATTCTTACACATCATTGTCATTCACAAAGAACAATTTAACAAATTAAGAATCTGTTGAATAATGCCTTGCTATGTAGTATAAGAGGTAGCATAAGATTTTAAAATTTGAAAAAAAGTGATTCAAAAAGCTTTAGTGTAGTAACCAATTGATTTAATATTAGTATTATAAAAACACAATAAGTATAAAAATCAAATCCAGTTTCCTCCCAGTCATCTAACATCTCTAGTTATTATTTCAGGCACTGAAATTCAGCATGTCATCTAATCCCAGATGCATAAAATGAAGACTATAATATCTTAAAATAGTATTGATGAATATGAGATACAATCTATATTAAGTAAAATTGTTACTTCACTTATGTTAATTTTATTAAGGCAATATTTTCTGATAGCAATCATACTTATTTTTATACCTTAGTAATTTTAATAAACAGGTATTTAATTTTCAAATTGGTAATGTCAGTTTTGAATTGATTTACCAAATCAGTTGAATTGTAAATATTTACCAATATTGGAAGATAACTAAAAGTTTACATTATTATATTAGTTATTTCGTACTTGGAATGAACACATGTCTGTAATGAGATGGTCTCTTTGAAAAGAGAGATGTTATAACTCTAACAACAAATTTGTTCTTATTCTTAAGTGGAGAAAACTTATTTATTAAGTTTCATAAAAATATGGTTTCCTCTTCATTCTCTTCCAGACAAAATGGTGTTGAACATAAGAATTCACAAGACTGTGGTAGCACAAATGAAACCTGTACAAGTTCAAGATAGATGAGATCCCAACACTTAGATGGGGAAATGTACATAGACTCTGTTCTAAATTGAGACCCTCAGGCATATGAAAGAACTCTTTTTTTCTGATGGAATATTGCTGTGCATGTCAACCAAATTCCAGAGTTGACTAATACCTACAGAGAGTTGACCAACACATGTTATTTTTGTGGACTTCTTTGATGTTGTTTGGTTTGGCTTTCTCTCTCTCTCTCTCTCTCTCTCTCTCTCTCTCTCTCTCTCTCTCTCTCTCTCTCTCTCTCTCTCTGTGTGTGTGTATATGTGTGTGTGTTTTGTGTGTGTGTGTGTGTGATTTTCTGAGGCTTTTTGATTTCATGATTTTTTGTTGTTGTTGATTCAGGCTTTTTTGTTTTTTTCATTTAGAGAGAGAAAGAAAAAGAGAGAGAAAGAAAGAGAAAGAACATTAAATTGGGTATGATGGTTGGAAAAAATCTGGGAGGTATTCAGGGATGGGACACATGCTCAAAATATATTGTATGAAAAATTGTTAATAATAATAATAATACAAATTACTTTATCCTAATCTCTCTCTCTCTCACACAAACACAAATACACATGTAGTTATGTATACCTTTTAAATTCCCACAAATCATCATTGCAAAAAAACCTCTTAAGTTCTTAGAGCAGCAACAAGGCAGTTCATCTCATTTTTTGACTCACCATGTTAACCCTCCAAAACTAGAGTACTTTCTGTTATTGAAACTCTTTGTTCAAATTAATGAGCTTTATTTTCTGTCAGACATAATTATCTCTATAAACTGGGCTTAGAAAAAAATAGCATAATATATGTAACAGGATAGGGTGTTGTCTTAGTCAGGGTTTTTATTCCTGGACAGAACATCATGACCACGAAGCAATTTGGGGAGGAAGGAGAGATTTATTGGCTTACATCACTAAGGAGGTCAGGTCTGGAACTCAAACAGGTCAGGAAGCAGAAGGTGACGCAGAGGCCATGGAGGGATGTTCTTTACTGTCTTGCTTCCCCTGGCTTGCTCAGCCTGCTCTCTTATAGAACCCAAGACTACCAGCCCACAGATGGTCCCACCCACAAACGGCCTTTTCACCTTGTTCATTAATTGAGAACATGTCTTAGAGTTGGATCTCATGGAGGCATTTCCTCAACTGAAGCTCCTTTCTCTGTGATAACCCCAGCTGTGTGAAGTTGACATAAAACTAGCCAGTACAGGTCTATATACTATAAAATCTGCAAGACAATATGTTTTTTCAAGGGTTGCAGATTTCTAAAGATATTTTGGTTACTTTGGATTTGTAGGAACTTGACTGAATATTATAAAATTACTTACCAGAACTTCTCAGGGTACCCTTAAATGTGAGTCAAACTCTATAAAGTAGAGAGCATATCAAATACTCGAAATAGTTTAAAGCACAGCACGATCAACTTGAGTTTTCCATCAAACAGAAATGCATTCTTTTAAACTGAATTGGCTTTTATTTTATTTTATTTTATTGAATTTGGAAAAAAATATTTTCAGAAAGAAGGTGTTTATCATTAATCCCCTTGAGTTAAGGCAACATTAAATGGAGAATGGAGGCTAGAAAATGTAAGACATATTGAGAGAATTTGGATGTCTGTGGACAAAACATTTCATTGTACATACATTTTATGTTTTTTTTTAACATCTTATGTTCATATTTTTAATCACAAAGTCACAAGTCCTTGAAATGGAACTTTGTACAATGAAGTTCATACCAAAAATATATATGTTGAATTTGTTTAAAAATAAATTAACATACCTTAGAATTGGGAATGATTAAAAAGCTTTGGGAACTCTGTATGTTTTACATTCGCCAATGATACTAGTGTTGATGAAACATGGTCAAACGTTTCAGATACATTAACTGAGATATGATGTTACAGCTATGGTCCAATGAAACTAGGTTACCTCTTGGGCCAGTCATGAAATTTGGTGGCAATGTCTACATTTTTCTAAATTTAATATATGAAAGATGCAATACTAAGACAGTCTTTAAGAAGAGCTGAGGCCAGAACTGTGTGACAGAGTTTGAATCCTGGCAAAGAAGCCCCAAGAGGCTGTTGCATGAAGTTATGAAGGTAAAGTTTAAGCTACTGTAGAGATTCCAGAGTATTAGAAAGGCCAGGATGATGGGACATGATCTAATATCTGGACAAGGACATCTGAAGGTGAGAAATGGAATCAGTTTAAATGCTGAGAAATTCTGTGTGTGCTGAAGATAGCATATGTAGAGGAATTGGGACACCAAAGCTGATTTCTCCATGGAAAGCCCCAGAAATGGAGGATTTCCTTTCTCTGCTTGATTTTGGCTTTTTGTATAATCATCACTTTCTATTCCTAATACTTATTTTTATTTTGTGATAATAATTTTTACATTATTCTATTACGCATAGCAATAACATAATTTTTTACAAGATATCACAATACATTTTTTGATGTGGTAAAAATTTTAAAGACTATGAGGACTTTTAAAGTTGAACTGTATTTTGCATTATTAAACACACAGAGAACTTTGGAAATAAGGGTTGGTAGTTCATGTCTAAAACATAATGTGATGTGTCTATGTGACCGGTTAACAATGAATGAAGCTGTGATGGTTAATGTTATATACATAAAACAATATAGAATTGCCTGGGAGGGAAATCAGAATGAAGGATTGTCTATACTACTTAGTCTGTGAGCATGGTTGTGTGCCTGCATCTTGATTACTTTTAATTTATATGGGAAGAACTTCCCTTGTTGTGGCACCATTATTTACGATGGGGATTCTGGAGTGTATGAGAATAAAGAAAGCAAATTAAGTTCTAGTAACCATACACGCATCAATTCCTTGATCTATACTCTTGACTTGTGTCAAGTTTCTGCTACTTCCTGTTGCACTGATGCCCCAACAGTGATGGACTATAGTCTGAATTTGTGTGTAAAATAAACTTTCATGTATCTTGTTTTGGGCAGGATACCTACAGAAAGTTATAAGGTGCTAACATTCTTAATGCAGTTCATGCTTGCCTCAAACTTTCAATACTACTCCAATTTCTCTTCCTCAGTGCTAGTTTTTTTATAAGCCTAATATAATATGACTGAATAAATTTTCTTTTCATTTTTAAACACATTTATTATTATTATTCTTATTATTATTATTATTATTATTATTATTATTATTATTACTACTACTACTACTATTATTATTATGTGGTAGCATATGTGATCTATAGCACATGTGGAAGTCAGAGCATCACTTTGCTGAATGCAGTTCCCTCTTTACATTCATGTATGTTCTGAGAATGGAATGAAGGCCATCACAATTGCTTAGCAAGTGCTTTATTTGTTTAGCATCTCATTAACCTCCCGTTTTGTGTTTTTTTTGTTTTGTTTTGTTTTTGATATTGTTTTTGTTTTTGTTTTGTTTTGTTTTGGACTCAGAACCTCCCTATGTAGCTCAGCATTGCATTGAACTTACACTCATCCTCCTGTCTTTCACGTACATAGATATTAGGTATGCATTATCATGACCAGTGAAGTTCATTATTTCTATGCTCTATCTGGACCACCGTGAACATTCAGTACTTGGTATTCCATATGAGCTACATTGGCATACTAACTTGCCTTAGTAAGGGATTGTATTTAGGTGATAAGACATTATGAACAACATCAACTGGGAGAGAAAATGTTTTGGTTCATAGTTCAGTTTGTAATTCATCATACATGAAAGTCACACCAGAAACCCTAGACTAGAATTTGGAGCAGGTAAGACCTGAAGTAGAGGACATGTAGAAAAATTGCATACTGGCATATTCCCCATGTTTTGATCATCCTACTTTTTTTTTTTATAGCATCCAGTACCATCAGTCCAGAGCTGATACTGCCAACTGGGATATCCTTCTATAGAAATCATTAATTAATAAAATTCAACAAAGCCTTTTCCAGGCAAAAGTTTGGTGGGGTTATTTTCTCAATTGAAATTCAATATTCTCAAATGGTTCTGGCTTGTGTGAAGTTGATATTGATTTAGACAGAAGAGGACATTAATGATTATAGCCATAGGCATGATGTGTTAAGGGTAAGAAATGTTGTCTTGGACTTATCATTAACAGGAAGGCTTGCAGCTGCCGAAGTAGATTTGGTAGAGTACTTTATTCTCATGCATGAAGCCTTGGGTTTTATCTCTAAAACTGTATCAAGTAGAGCATGCTGGTACCTCTCTTTAATACTAGCTGTTCTGGAAAATGAAAGCAGGAGGATCAGTGGTTCATAGTCATATTGAGCTATTAAGTGAGATAAAGGACAGTCTGAACTATATGGAATATATCTCGAAAGCAAGTAAGGATTATAATACTATATAATACCAACACACAAACAAAAGCCAGCTTATATCACATGAGACTGTGACTCTCTCAGTTTTATTTAAGCCTCCCCTTACATAATCCAATAGCTCTACCATTGATCTCTATCCACAGTTTACCAGTGGACCTCATGGCTGCACATGTCTAGGGTGTAATTTATTTTTTTCCATTTTTTATTAGGTATTTAGCTCATTTACATTTCCAATGTTATACCAAAGTACCCCATACCCACCCACCCCCACTCCCCTACCCACCTACTCCCCCTTTTTAGCCCTGGCGTTCCCCTGTACTGGGGCATATAAAGTGTACAAGTCCAATAGGCCTCTCTTTGCAGTGATGGCCTACTAGACCATCTTTTGATACATATGCAGCTTGAGACAGGAGCTCCGTGTTACTGCTTAGTTCACATTGTTGTTACACCTATAGGGTTGCAGTTCCCTTAGTTCGTGGGATGCTTTCTCTAGTTCCTCCATTGGGGGCCCTGTGATCCATTCAATAGCTGACTGTGAGCATCCAGTTCTGTGATTGCTAGGCGCTGACATATTCTCACAAGACACAGCTATATCTGGGTCCTTTCAGCAAAATCTTGCTAGTGTATGCCATAGCGTCAGCATTTGGAAGCTGATCAGGGGATGGTTCTCTGGATATGGCAGTCTCTACATGGTCCATCCTTTCATCTCAGCTCCAAACTTTGTCTCTGTAACTCCTTCCATGGGTGTTTTGTTTCCTATTCTGAGAAGGGGCAAAGTGTCCACACTTTGGTCTTCGTTCTCTTGAGTTTAATGTTTTTAGCAAATTATATCTTGTATCGGGTATCCTAAGGTTCTGGGCTAATATCCAATTATCACTGAGTACATATTGTGAGAGATTCTTTGTGTTTGGGTTACCTCACTCAGGATGATGCCCTCAAGGTCCATCCATTTGGTTAGGAATTTCATAAATTCATGCTTTTTAATAGCTGAGTAGTACTCCATTGTGTAAATGTACCACATTTCCTGTATCCGTTCCTCTGTTGAGGGGCATCTGGGTTCTTTCCAGCTTCTGGCTATTATAAATAAGGCTGCTATGAACATAGTGGAGCATGTGTCCTTCTTACCGGTTGGGGCATCTTCTGGATATATGCCCAGAAGAGGTATTGCTGAATCTTCTGGTAGTACTATGTCCAATTTTCTAAGGAACCGCCAGACTGATTTCCAGAGTGGTTGTACAAGCTTACAATCCCACCAACAACGGAGGAGTGTTCCTCTTTCTCAACATCTGCGCCAGCATCTGCTGTCACCTGAATTTTTGATCTTAGCTATTCTGACTTGTGTGAGGTGGAAGCTCAGGGATGTTTTGATTTGCATTTCCCTGATGATTAAGATGTTAAACATTTTTTCAGGTGCTTCTCTGCCATTCGGTATTCCTCGGGTGAGAAATCATTGTTCTGTTCTGAGCCCCATTTTTAAATGGGGTTATTTGATTTTATAGGGTGTAATTTATTTGAGAAGTGGCTCTGAGTCACCTAATTTGTGGAAGACTAGCAGATTTCATACTTTGGTTATGAGGCACCTCTTTTAAGTACATTCAACTCAAACTTCCTTTAAACTGATAGATAAAGCAAAGTACTTTTCCCTATTATTTAAATGTGTGTGTGTGTGTGTGTGTGTGTGTGTGTGTGTGTGTGTGTGTGTGTGTTCGTACGTACATATGTATGTAAGGAAATGCACATGCCCACAGTTGCCAGAGGCCTCCTGAACCTCAAGGTAAAGGTGACTGTGAGCTAACCAATGTGAGTCCTGTGTAAGAGCAATACTCACTCCTCATTACTGACCACTCTAAACTCAAAGTGCTTTTATTCCCTGGCAACATAATCATGCCCCTAAAAATAACTCTTAAATTATTTTTGTTTGGGGAAATTCTTTTTATACTTTCTGGTACTGATAGACCTTGTACTTCTGATATTGCTCATGATTCAGTATCCAAAGTAGAGGATTCATAAAGATAAACTACTGGTTCCAGTAATTTCATATTTTCAGACAGGATGTCATATAGCCTAGGCTGGCCCCAACTTAGAATGTAACCAAGGATAGCTTCGAACTTCTAATCCTTCCAATACTAACTTGTTCCATGCAAACCATTCTATTTTTGAAAGCACCCATAGAGTAAATATTATTTTTTGTCAAATTTCTATTTATAAAAGGTCAATTCAACTAAAGACTATGTCATTTATATTCGACCTCTTTTGTAATCTTGTAAAGAATTCTTTGACAAACTATATAAATCTGTTCCTGTGACAGTTAGGACCTCTATTCTATATCATGAAAGAAATATCTGTGCAGAGGGGTTTTACTTCACCAAAGTGGACAAATATAAATTTTATTAACTATCTTTTCAGAGTTATTTATTATCAGCTATCTTTGTCTGGGCATCTCTAAGGGATAAAGTTTGATGTCTTGCTTTATCTATATATTATTCAGTAATTATGTTAGGGATATTATATACTTATTATAACTGACATACATTGTTCTGATAAATTAGAATAGAGCCTGGATAGCTATCTCAATATATTTCAAAAGCCCAAGTACACATATTTCAGGGATTCATATCTAGGGGCTAAACAAATTAAGTACAGGACTGAAAAATATTATTTATGATAATTAAATCAATGGAAAACATATTCTCACAAAAATATACTTACATATTTTTACTATATTTGTTTTTAATCGTTGATAGCTAAAAGCAGGTGTTTTATCTGGGAAATGACCAAAGCACTGGTGTGTCTAGTGCATAGATTATTTCTCAGCAAATAAAAAACAATGAGAACTCCCACCTTATCCTCTCTTTCTCCATTTATTGTTCTCCCTCTGATACACAGACGCAAAATTTTCAATTAATAGGAACTCCTCTGTAAGTATCAGGAAAGTGCTACACACTACAAAACAAGCATTGGGAAATTTCCAGGACAATACTCTCATTTTAATTTTGTAGGAAAAAAAAAACTCCCTTAGATACCTTAAAGAGGCAGAGACTCACCCCTTCTAAACATAGGTAGAATAATAGGTGACTGTTGATAAATATTCTGGAGCAAAGCAGCAAGTGAGAAATAGGAAGAGAAGGAAGAGGAGAAAGGAGAGAGAAAGAGAGAGAGAGAGAGAGAGAGAGAGAGAGAGAGAGAGAGAGAGAGAGAGAGAGAGAGAGAGAGAATGTACTCAAAAGAAAGAAACCTTTAAAAGCCAGTGTTCATTAAGAATTTATTTATTTATTTATTTATTTATTTATTTATTTATTTATTTATCTTTTTTGATTTATTTAATCTTTTCTTCATACTCCAGGTGTTATACCCCTCTAGGTCCCCCCTCTGATTGTTCCACATTCCATACCACCGCCCACCAATTCCACAAAATTGTCTTCAACCCCCACCTCACCAGAACTACCCAAGAGACTGTCTGTGGCCTCCAGTCTCTTGAGGGTTTGGTGCATCTTCTCTGACTAAACCTAGACCTGGCAGTCCTCTGCTGTATGTGTGTTTGGGGCATCATGTCAGCTTGTATATTTTGCCTGATTGGTGGCTCAGTGTCAGAGAGGTCTTGGAGATCCAGGTTAAATGAGACTGCTTGTCCTCATACAGGGTTGCCCTCCTCCTCAGCTTCTTCCAGCTTTTCCCTCATTGAACCAGAGGGATCAGCAGCTTCTGTCCATTGGCTGGGTGTAAATATCTGCACCTGACTCTTCCAGTTGCTTTTTGGGTCATTCGGGTACAGTCATAATAGGCCCCCTTTTGTGAGCACTTCATAGCCTCAGTAGTAGTGTAAGGCCTTGGGGCCTTTCCCCAAGCTGGGCCCCACCTTAATCCATTCACTGGACCTCATTTCCATCAGGCTCTTCTCTGTTTTTGTTCTTGAAGTTCTTTTTGACAGGAATAGTTCTGGGTCAGAGCTTTTGACGTGGGATGGAAACCCCATCACTCACTTCATGCCTTCCTTATCTTTCTACTGGATGTGGATTCTACAAGTTCCTGCTTCCCATCTACAAGTTCCTACTCCCCACTGTAGGGCATTTCATCTAAGATACCTCCATTTGAGTCCTGAGAGTCTCTCACCTCCCAGGGCTCTGGTACATTCTGGGAGGTCCCCAACGCCATACTTCCATAGGTTGCCTGTTTTCATTCTTTCTGCTGTACCTCAGGGCTTCAGTTTTTTTTTTTTTCTAACCAATACCTGATCATGTTCTTCTCTAGTACTCCTGGTCCCCATCCCCACTTGAGACCCTCCCACCACCCCCACTCGCTCTGTGATTTCTTTTTCTCCCTTCCAAGTGGGATTGAGGTGTCCTCACTTGGGACTTGTGGCTTGATAACTTTTTTAAGTTTTGCGGAATGAATACAGGGTGTTCTGCACTTTTTTGGTTAATATCCACTTATTAATGAGGATATACCATGCATGTCCTTTTGGTTCTGAGCTGCCTTACTCAGAATGATATTTCCGAGTTACATCCATTTGCCTGAAAAACTCAGGATGTCTTCGTTTCTTAATAGCTGAGTAGTATTTCATTGTGTAAATGAGCCACATTTTCTGTATCCATTCTTCTGTTTTGGGACATCTGGGTTATTTGCAGCTTCTAGCTATAATAAACAAGGCTGTTATGAACATAGAAAAACATGTGCCTTGGGGCATGGTGGGACATCTTTTTGGTATATGCCCAAGAGTGGTACATCTGGGTCTTCAGGTAGACCTATTTCCAATGTTCTGAGGAATCTCCACACTGAATTCCAGAGAAGTTGTACCTGCTTCCGTCCCACCAGCAGTGGAGGAGTGTTCCTTTTTCTCCACATTTTCACGAACATGTGCTGTCATCTGAGGTTTTGATCTTAGCCAATTTGATTGGTGTAAAGTACAATCTCAGGGTTGTTTTGATTTGAATTAACCTGAGCACTAAGGACTTTAAACATATCTTTAAGTGTTCCTTAGCCATTTTAGACTCTTCTGTCTTGACATCTCTATTTAGATATATACCCCATATTTGATTGGTTTATTTCGTTTCTTGAGTTCTTTATATATTTTGGATATTAGCCCTTTATCTGATGTGAGGTTAGTTGAGATTTTTTTCTCCAGTCTGTAGGTTGATGATTAGTACCATTGCCTATATGGTTTGCTTACAGAAGCTTTCCAGTTTCATGAGGTCACATTTATGAATTGATGATCTTAGAGCATGAGCCATGGGAGTAGTTTTTAGGACATTTCCCTCTCTGTGTCAATGAGTTTATCTTCTATTAGATTCAGTGGATCTTATTTTATGTTGATAATCTTGATCAATTTGAAAATGAGCTTTGTGCAAGGTGATAAGCATGGATTTATTTTTATTTTTCAACATACAGACTGCAAATTAGAACAGCACCATTTATTGAAAATCCTTTCTTTTTTCCATCATATATATATATATATATATATATATATATATATATATATATATATATATATATATATATATATATATATATCTTCTTTCCAAATATCAAGTGTCTATAAATGTGTGGTTTTCTTTCTGGTTCTTCAGTTCTAGTCCACTGATCCATCTGTCAATCTCTGTATCAATACCATGTAGGTTTTTTTTTTTTTATCACTACTGCTCTATACTAGAGTTTGAGGTCCAGGATTGCTCTGAGCCAGGATAGCAGTGGAGTCACAGAGTAGGACCCTGGCAATGCCTTTAAAATGGAAATGTCTCAGGGCTTTCTAGCTCTCAAATTGTACTGAAATGCTGATGATAACTTCTAAAAAGTACTTGGTTTTTCTGAGGGTAGGCTGGCTTAGGTGATTAACACCTGTAGCCTAACAGAGGAGGATTAAGCAATGCAGCCTTTTTTCTAGCTCAGCAGGAATTGCTGGGCTCTAACTTTGAGCCAACAAGCCAGGTGTCACTGGAAGAGAAGGAATTTAGAGAAGTGATTATAGAAGTTATTACTAAGTTATAAAAATATTTTTATGAAATTTATATAAGGGCAAAGCAGAAAGATCCTAAGTGCGGAAAGGGAAAAATTCTTCTAAGTGAGTAAAAGGAAAAAAAAAATAGTCTAAGTGGAGAAAGGCAAAAAAAAATTTTTTTTTTCTCTCTCGATTTTCCTTGTCTCTTTGTCCTCAGCACTTATAAATATTTCAGAATACATGACCTCATGTTACAAAGTTCATCAACTGTCTCAGATCAACAGGTTCACTGAAGTTATCAAACCATAACTATGATATTAGTGAAGTTTTGTATAGGTAAACCCAATCAATATTTTATCTTTTACCCTAGAACCTATAATAAATCATTAGTTCCCTTCTGATGACCTTTGGTTAATTGTTATACAACCTCTTGGAATGTGCTCTGAATAGGAGAAAGCCTAGTTACTATCTAATAGCAATTAGCCAGTGACACTAGGAAAACTGGCAGTTCTCATTGCAGTTTTGACTATCAGAAAAAGGACCTAATAGCCCTTTTAGTTTGGGGAGAATTTTATTGAGTATTTTGCATTGATATGCATAAAAGAAGTTGGTCTGAAGTTGCCTTAATCTGGAATCAATTCACCAATAAAAACAAATAGACTAACAGACTGGCTATATAAACAATACAGAACATTTTGCTGCATAAAAGAAACCCACCTCGCCCTTCCGCTCGGCTCAAGACTCGAGCCCCGGGATACCTTGCCAGCAGAGTCTTGCCCAACACCCACAAGGGCCCACACGGGACTCCCCACGGGACCCTAAGACCTCAGGTGAGTGGAACACAGCGCCTGCTCCAATCCAATCGCGCGGAACTTGAGACTGCGGTACATAGGGAAGTAGGCTACCCGGGCTTGATCTGGGGCACAAACCCCTTCCACTCCACTCGAGCCCCGGGCTACCTTGCCAGCTGAGTCGCCTGACACCCGCAAGGGCCCACACAGGATTCCACACGTGATCCTAAGACCTCTAGTGAATGGAACACAACTTCTGCCAGGAGTCTGGTTCGAACACCAGATATCTGGGTACCTGCCTTGCAAGAAGAGAGCTTGCCTGCAGAGAATACTCTGCCCACTGAAACTAAGGAGAGTGCTACCCTCCAGGTCTGCTCATAGAGGCTAACAGAGTCACCTGAAGAACAAGCTCTTAACAGTGACAACTAAAACAGCTAGCTTCAGAGATTACCAGATGGCGAAAGGCAAACGTAAGAATCCTACTAACAGAAATCAAGACCACTCACCATCATCAGAACGCAGCACTCCCACCCCACCTAGTCCTGGGCACCCCAACACAACCGAAAATCTAGACCCAGATTTAAAAACATTTCTCATGATGATGATAGAGGACATCAAGAAGGACTTTCATAAGTCACTTAAAGAATTACAGGAGAGCACTGCTAAAGAGTTACAGGCCCTTAAAGAAAACCAGGAAAACACAGCCAAACAGGTAGAAATCATTAAAGAAAAACAGGAAAACACATCCAAACAGGTGATGGAAATGAACAAAACCATACTAGAACTAAAAGGGGAAGTAGACACAATAAAGAAAACCCAAAGCAAGGCAACGCTGGAGATAGAAACCCTAGGAAAGAGATCTGGAACCATAGAGGCGAGCATCAGCAACAGAATACAAGAAATGGAAGAGAGAATCTCAGGTGCAGAAGATTCCATAGAGAACATCGACACAACAGTCAAAGAAAATACAAAATGCAAAAGGATCCTAACTCAAAACATCCAGGTAATCCAGGACACAATGAGAAGACCAAACCTACGGATAATAGGAATTGATGAGAATGAAGATTTTCAACGTAAAGGGCCAGCTAATATCTTCAACAAAATAATAGAAGAAAACTTCCCAAACATAAAAAAAGAGATGCCCATGATCATACAAGAAGCCTACAGAACTCCAAATAGACTGGACCAGAAAAGAAATTCCTCCCGACACATAATAATCAGAACAACAAATGCACTAAATAAAGATAGAATATTAAAAGCAGTAAGGGAGAAAGGTCAAGTAACATATAAAGGAAGGCCTATCAGAATTACACCAGACTTTTCACTAGAGACTATGAAAGCCAGAAGAGCCTGGACAGATGTTATACAGACACTAAGAGAACACAAATGCTAGCCCAGGCTACTATACCCGGCCAAACTCTCAATTACCATAGATGGAGAAACCAAAGTATTCCACGACAAAACCAAATTCACACAATATCTTTCCACGAATCCAGCCCTTCAAAGGATAATAACAGAAAAGAAGCAATACAAGGACGGAAATCACGCCCTAGAACAACCAAGAAAGTAATCATTCAACAAACCAAAAAGAAGACAGCCACAAGAACAGAATGCCAACTCTAACAACAAAAATAAAAGGGAGAAACAATTACTTTTCCTTAATATCTCTTAATATCAATGGACTCAATTCCCCAATAAAAAGACATAGACTAACAGACTGGCTACACAAACAGGACCCAACATTCTGCTGCTTACAGGAAACCCATCTCAGGGAAAAAGACAGACATTACCTCAGAGTGAAAGGCTGGAAAACAATTTTCCAAGCAAATGGACTGAAGAAACAAGCTGGAGTAGCCATTTTAATATCGGATAAAATCGACTTCCAACCCAAAGTTATCAAAAAAGACAAGGAGGGACACTTCATACTCATCAAAGGTAAAATCCTCCAAGAGGAACTCTCAATTCTGAATATCTACGCACCAAATGCAAGGGCAGCCACATTCATTAGAGACACTTTAGTAAAGCTCAAAGCATACATTGCACCTCACACAATAATAGTGGGAGACTTCAACACACCACTTTCTTCAAAGGACAGATCGTGGAAACAGAAACTAAACAGGGACACAGTGAAACTAACAGAAGTTATGAAACAAATGGACCTGACAGATAACTACAGAACATTTTATCCTAAAAAAAAAGGATATACCTTCTTCTCAGCACCTCAAGGGACCTTCTCCAAAATTGACCATATAATTGGTCACAAAACAGGCCTCAATAGATACAAAAATATTGAAATTGTCCCATGTATCCTATCAGACCACCATGGCCTAAGACTGATCTTCAATAACAATATAAATAATGGAAAGCCAACATTCACGTGGAAACTGAATAACACTCTTCTCAATGATACCTTGTTCAAGGAAGGAATAAAGAAAGAAATTAAAGACTTTTTAGAGTTTAATGAAAATGAAGCCACAACGTACCCAAACCTATGGGACACAATGAAAGCATTTCTAAGAGGGAAACTCATAGCTCTGAGTGCCTCCAAGAAGAAACGGGAGAGAGCACATACTAGCAGCTTGACAACACATCTAAAAGCTCTAGAAAAAAAGGAAGCAAATTCACCCAAGAGGAGTAGACGGCAGGAAATAATCAAACTCAGGGGTGAAATCAACCAAGTGGAAACAAGAAGAACTATTCAAAGAATTAACCAAACGAGGAGTTGGTTCTTTGAGAAAATCAACAAGATAGATAAACCCTTAGCTAGACTTACTAAAGGGCACAGGGACAAAATCCTAATTAACAAAATCAGAACTGAAAAGGGAGACATATCAACAGATCCTGAAGAAATCCAAAACACCATCAGATCCTTCTACAAAAGGCTATACTCAACAAAACTGGAAAACCTGGACGAAATGGACAAATTTCTGGACAGATACCAGGTACCAAAGTTGAATCAGGATCAAGTTGACCATCTAAACAGTCCCATATCACCTAAAGAAATAGAAGCAGTTATTAATAGTCTCCCAACCAAAAAAAGCCCAGGACCAGATGGGTTTAGTGCAGAGTTCTATCAGACCTTCAAAGAAGATCTAATTCCAATTCTGCACAAACTATTTCACAAAATAGAAGTAGAAGGTACTCTACCCAACTCATTTTATGAAGCCACTATTACTCTGATACCTAAACCACAGAAATATCCAACAAAGATAGAGAACTTCAGACCAATTTCTCTTATGAATATCGATGCAAAAATCCTCAATAAAATTCTCGCTAACCGAATCCAAGAACACATTAAAGCAATCATCCATCCTGACCAAGTAGGTTTTATTCCAGGGATGCAGGGATGGTTTAATATACGAAAATCCATCAATGTAATACATTATATAAACAAACTCAAAGACAAAAACCACATGATCATCTCGTTAGATGCAGAAAAAGCATTTGACAAGATCCAACACCCATTCATGATAAAAGTTCTGGAAAGATCAGGAATTCAAGGCCCATACCTAAACATGATAAAAGCAATCTACAGCAAACCAGTAGCCAACATCAAAGTAAATGGAGAGAAGCTGGAAGCAATCCCACTAAAATCAGGGACTAGACAAGGCTGCCCACTTTCTCCCTACCTTTTCAACATAGTACTTGAAGTATTAGCCAGAGCAATTCGACAACAAAAGGAGATCAAGGGGATACAAATTGGAAAAGAGGAAGTCAAAATATCACTTTTTGCAGGTGATATGATAGTATATATAAGTGACCCTAAAAATTCTACCAGAGAACTCCTAAACCTGATAAACAGCTTCGGTGAAGTAGCTGGATATAAAATAAACTCAAACAAGTCAATGGCCTTTCTCTATACAAAGAATAAACAGGCTGAGAAAGAAATTAGGGAAACAACACCCTTCTCAATAGTCACAAATAATATAAAATATCCTGGCGTGACTCTAACTAAGGAAGTGAAAGATCTGTATGATAAAAACTTCAAATCTCTGAAGAAAGAAATTAAGGAAGATCTCAGAAGATGGAAAGATCTCCCATGCTCATGGATTGGCAGGATCAACATTGTAAAAATGGCTATCTTGCCAAAAGCAATCTACAGATTCAATGCAATCCCCATCAAAATTCCAACTCAATTCTTCAACGAATTGGAAGGAGCAATTTGCAAATTTGTCTGGAATAACAAAAAACCTAGGATAGCAAAAAGTCTTCTCAAGGATAAAAGAACTTCTGGCGGAATCACCATGCCAGACCTAAAGCTTTACTACAGAGCAATTGAGATAAAAACTGCATGGTACTGGTATAGAGACAGACAAGTAGACCAATGGAATAGAATTGAAGACCCAGAAATGAACCCACACACCTATGGTCACTTGATCTTCGACAAGGGAGCTAAAACCATCCAGTGGAAGAAAGACAGCATTTTCAACAATTGGTGCTGGCACAACTGGTTGTTATCCTGTAGAAGAATGCGAATCGATCCATACTTATCTCCTTGTACTAAGGTCAAATCTAAGTGGATCAAGGAACTTCACATAAAACCAGAGACACTGAAACTTATAGAGGAGAAAGTGGGGAAAAGCCTTGAAGATATGGGCACAGGGGGAAAATTCCTGAACAGAACAGCAATGGCTTGTGCTGTAAGATCGAGAATTGACAAATGGGACCTCATGAAACTCCAAAGTTTCTGCAAGGCAAAAGACACCGTCAATAAGACAAAAAGACCACCAACAGATTGGGAAAGGATCTTTACCTATCCTAAATCAGATAGGGGACTAATATCCAACATATATAAAGAACTCAAGAAGGTGGACTTCAGAAAATCAAATAACCCCATTAAAAAATGGGGCTCAGAACTGAACAAAGATTTCTCACCTGAGGAATACCGAATGGCAGAGAAGCACTTGAAAAAATGTTCAACATCCTTAATCATCAGGGAAATGCAAATCAAAACAACCCTGAGATTCCACCTCACACCAGTCAGAATGGCTAAGATCAAAAATTCAGGTGACAGCAGATGCTGGCGTTGATGTGGAGAAAGAGGAACACTCCTCCATTGTTGGTGGGAGTGCAGGCTTGTACAACCACTCTGGAAATCAGTCTGGCGGTTCCTCAGAAAACTGGACATAGTACTACCGGAGGATCCAGCAATACCTCTCCTGGGCATATATCCAGAAGATGCCCCAACTGGTAAGAAGGACACATGCTCCACTATGTTCATAGCAGCCTTATTTATAATAGCCAGAAGCTGGAAAGAACCTAGATGCCCCTCAACAGAGGAATGGATACAGAAAATGTGGTACATCTACACAATGGAGTACTACTCAGCTATTAAAAAGAATGAATTTATGAAATTCCTAGCCAAATGGATGGACCTGGAGGGCATCATCCTGAGTGAGGTAACACATTCACAAAGAAACTCACACAATATGTACTCACTGATAAGTGGATATTAGCCCCAAACCTAGGATACCCAAGATATAAGATATAATTTGCTAAACACATGAAACTCAAGAAGAATAAAGACTGAAGTGTGGACACTATGCCCCTCCTTAGATTTGGGAACAAAACACCCATGGAAGGAGTTACAGAGACAAAGTTTGGAGCTGAGATGAAAGGATGGACCATGTAGAGACTGCCATATCCAGGGATCCACCCCATAATCAGCATCCAAACGCTGACACCATTGCATACACTAGCAAGATTTTATTGAAAGGACCCAGATGTAGCTGTCTCTTGTGAGACTATGCCGGGGCCTAGCAAACACAGAAGTGGATGCTCACAGTCAGCTAATGGATGGATCATAGGGCTCCCAATGGAGGAGCTAGAGAAAGTAGCCAAGGAGCTAAAGGGATCTGCAACCCTATAGGTGGAACAACATTATGAACTAACCAGTACCCCGGAGCTCTTGACTCTAGCTGCATATATATCAAAAGATGGCCTAGTCGGCCATCACTGGAAAGAGAGGCCCATTGGACTTGCAAACTTTATATGCCCCAGTACAGGGGAACACCAGGGCCAAAAAGGGGGAGTGGGTGGGCAGGGGAGTGGGGGTGGGTGGATATGGGGGACTTTTGGTATAGCATTGGAAATGTAAATGAGAAAAAATAAAAAATAATAAAAATGGAAAAAAAAAGAAAAAAAAAAAAAAGAAACCCACCTTAGGGACAAAACCAGACACTACCTCAGAGTAAAAGGCTGGAAAACAATTTTCCTAGCAAATGGTCTGAAGAAATAAGCTGGAGTAGCCATTCTAATATAGAATAAAATCAATTTCCAACCCAAAGTTATCAAAAAAGACAAGAAGGGACAGTTAATGATCATGAAAGGCAAAATCTTCCAAGATGAACCCTCAATTCTGAATATCTATGCTCCAAATGCAATGGCATCCACATTCATTAAAGAAACTTTAGTAAACCTCAAATCATTCATTGCACTGCACACCATAATAGAGGGAGACTTCACAACCCACTCTTATCTATAGAAAGATCGGGGAAATAGAAACTAAACAGAGACACATTGAAGATAAAAGAATTTATGAAACAAATGGATTTAATAGATATCTACAGAACATTTTACCCTAAAACAAAAGCATATAACTTCTTCTCAGCACCTCATGGTACCGTCTCCACAATAGACCATATAATCAGTCACAAAACAGGACTCAACAAAAATATTGAAAGTATCCCATACACTCTATCACATCACCATGGAGGAAGGCTGATCTTCAATAACAACATAAATAATAGGAAGCCAACATTCATGTGAAAGCTGAACAACACTCTACTCAATGATAACTTGGTCAAGGAAGAAATAAAGAAGAACTTAAACACTTTTTAGAGTTTAATGAAAATGAAGGGACAATATACCCAAACTTATGGGACACAATGAATGTAGTCCCACAAAGAAAACCAACAGCTCTGAGTGCCACCAAAAAGAAACAAGAGAGAGCACACACTAAGAGCTTGACAGCACACCTAAAAGCTCTAGAACAAAAGGAGGCAAATTTACAAGGGGGAGTAGATAGCAGAAAATAATCAAACTCAGTGCTGGAATCAACCAAGTGGGCACAAAAAGAACTATTCAAAGTATCAACCAAACCAGGAGCCTGTTCTTTGAAAGTAGTATCAAGATAGATACACCCTTAGCAAGATGAACTTGAGGGCACAGGGATAGTATCCTAATTAACAAAATCATAAATGAAAAGGGAGACATAAGACCAGAACCTGAGGAAATCCTAGGCATCATCACATCCTACTACAAAAGGCTATACTAAAAAAACTGGAAAACTTGGACAAAATGGACAATTTTGTAGACAGAAATCAGGTACCAAAGTTAAATCCAGATAAGAATAAAGATCTAAACAGCCCCATATCCCCTAAAGAAATAGAAGCAGTCACTAATAGTCTCCTAACCAAATAATGCCCAGGACCACCCACATGGGTTTAGTGCAGAGTTCTATCAGACCTTCAAAAAAGAACTAATTCCAACTGTTCTCAAACTATTTCATAAAATAGAAACAGAACGTACCCTATTCAATTCATTCTATAGATACCACAATTACTCTGATAACTAAACCATATAAAGTCCCAACAAAATAGAAGACTTCAGACCAATTTCCCTTATGAATATTGATGCAAAAAATATTCAATAAAGTCCATGCAAACTGAATCTCAGAACATATCACAAAGATCATCAATAATGATCAAGTACGCTTCATCCCAGGGATGCAGGGATGGATTAATATAAGGAAACACATCAACGTAATCCACTATATAAGCAAACTGAAAAACAAAAACTGCATGATCATCTCCTTACATGCTGAGAAATCATTTAACGAAATCCAACACCCATTCATGATAAAAGTCATGGAAAGATCAGGAATTCAAGGCCCATACTTGAACATAATAAAAGCAGTATATAGCAAAACAGTAGTCAACATCAAACTAAATGGAGAGAAACTAAACCCAATCCCACTAAAATCAGGGACTAGACAAGGCTGCCACTTTCTTCCTATCTATTCAATATATCACTTGAAATCCTAGCCAGAGCAATTGGACAACAGAAGTAGATCAAGGGAGCACCATGGTCCCTGGACCGGGGGATTCTGTGGACACCCACAAGGACCCACACAGGATCCTCCACGGGATCCTAAGACCTCTGGTGGGTGGAACACAGCGCCTGGTCCAATCAAATTGCCCAGGACCCTAGAATACACATTATTATTATGCACATCCGATAGGCATGTGTGTGTGTGTGTGTGTGTGTGTGTGTGTTTGTGTGTGCATATAAGCGTGTAGGTATGTAGCACTTGTGACCAGAGGAATGCAATCATGCAGTGTCTTTCTTTATTTCTCTCTGCCATTTTCCTATGATGCAGTGTGTTGATTAGAATATCTTTTGCCCATGGGATGTGGCAATATTACAAGGTGTTGGCTTGTTTGAGGAAGTGTATCATTGTGTAGGCTTGCTTTTATGTAGTGCACAATCTCTGCCCAGTGACAAAAATTGATCCTCTTCCTTGCTAACTGTGGCCACAAGCTTCCACATTGTTGCCTTCAGACTAAGATATAGAACAATTACTTCCTTCCCCAGCACCTCCTCTTCCTGGATGCTGCCATGCTTCCTACCAAGATAATAATGTACTGACACTCTGAATCTGTAAGACAACCTCAATTAAGTTTTCCCTATAAGAGTTTCCTGTGTCATGATGTCTCTTCACATCAATGAAACCCTGTTGAACATAGGCAGTATGTTAGCCTAATTTTTAATGCTTACAAGATAATTGCAACCAGCATGCAAGCACAAAGTAAAGATGATGAATGAGTTTCTGTATTTTTTGAACTTCTGAATTTTTGAATGAATGAGGGGATTGGGAAAATTAGAAAGTTTTGGGAAGGAGATAGAGAGAGGACCTTTTGGGCTCCTGCAACTTGCTTTTGCATTCAATATATCTATTTTAAAACAACACCAACAACTAAAACAACCAACGACAGGGCATCCATACAACAGATTCACAGAGAAGACACCAAAGGGCAATACATTCTTGTAAATCATTTTTCAGCTAATGTCTGGTGTATTGAGCCTAAGGATTTTACTGTCAAACCCTGATGATTAATCACTAGATTGTATCCCCTAATACAATGATGAATGACACTGTGGTCAATAGGACAGTTAACGTGTATAAATACATCGTTTTTCACACAGTCAGTTTGAATTGTTACTATATTTCCCAGTTTTTTTTTTTTTTTTTTTTTTTTTTTTTTTTTTTTTTTTTTTTTTTGCATTTTATCTCCATTAGTGTGTTGTTTTCAGCCCTCACTTGCTACATAGAAAACGGAATCTTTTACAATATATTTCATTTAGGGTGCACAATGGAACCTAAAGACTATTTCAGTCCATTTCAAAGTAGAGCTCTCTGTTCTCTTTCCAAAATTGAATTTAAACTGTTTTCAAATATATTTTGCAGTTGTGTGGCTTAGTTTAATTAAGATTGGGGGGGGGTTTATTTCTCCCACAGTCCCAGTTGTCTAAAACTGGGAAAACTGTCTAGAAATGTTGTGGAACCTTTGTGACTGTGCCCTAGGAGAAGTAGATCCGTGGGGCAAGAAGGAGAGAGCTGGGTGGTTCTGAACTAAATCTTGGATTCTAAATCTAACCAAATGTGAGAAGGGCCCATTCAGGCTCTCAATGCCACAGATGAACTTGTTGTTTCCTCCTATGTTCTCTTTATCATGACAGTCTGTTCCTCGTGAGTGTTTGCCATATACATCTCTTCCTGAACATTGATTGTGTCAGGAGTTTTGACAACTTGACTTAAAAATAAGTATTGTAAGTGTACATCTGTCTCTCCACCTCTTCCTCTTCCCCCTCCCTCCCTCCCTCCCTCCCTCCCTCCCTCCCTCCCTCCCTCCCTCCCTCCCTCCCTCTCTCCCTCTCTCTTTCTCTCTCTCTCTCTCTTTCTCTCTCTCTCTCTCTCTCTCTCTCTCTCTCTCTCTCTCTCTCTCTCTCTCTCTGTGTGGGTGTGTGTAGGTGTGTGTGGGTGGGTGTTGTGTCAAATATATTGCTGTCAATTTTGCCTTCATGTATTTTTTTAATGTGTGTGTGTGGAATGATTTTTCACATTAAAAATTATTCTCACTTTTCATAAATTTCAGTGTAATCTTCAATTTTAGGGAGATAAGCTTCCAAATGGCTTTTTTTCTGGAACTCAAGAAATTGGAATGCTCCATAGTTTTATGACCTGAGTGAGAATTGTCAATAGGTTCCCAGTGATGCTGTGGGGCCATACTTAAGATCTGTGTAGCAGCTAGAGGAGCCTCTGTGTTCTTTGAGCCCTGCATTTGGAGAATAACTACGAATTGTTTGTACAGTTGGCTCTAGCATAGAGACTCTTCTTTAAAATTGTTTTCTCTTTCTCACTAGATGCCATGCATTGGAAAGTCCTTCCACATGGAAACTACTGACCATATTGAATGGTGGAGAAAGGAGATTCACAGTAAATTATAAATGAAGAAAACAAAAGTTACAGCCCTATAACTGATACTCCCACAGCTAAAGCTGTGTGGAAGCATGGAGAATGTTGGAGGACTTGCAAAATTTGTTTGGATCTCATTCCTCCTCATTGCTCACATAATTTAGTACTTAATATCCTCGTGATTTCATAGACATAGTTTTCTAAATACTTCTTAATTAAGTTGTGTGAATGTGTGTAACTCTGTGAATGTCTCTGTGCATATCTCTCTTTCTATGTATATTTTTCTCTGTCTCTGTGCCTACTTGTGTGTCTCTGTGTGAATGTTTATGTGCATGTCTCACTCTGTATGTCTAAGTTTCTCTGTCTTTCTGTCTCTGTCTGTTTATCTATGCCTCACATCTAAACTCATTTCTTCTCTTTGCTTACCTTCTTCTTCTATTGTTTTTCCTTCTTTGCCTTATCCTTCTCCTCCTTATTCTTTTCTCCTTCGCCTTCTCCTCCTACTCCTGTTTCTTTCTTTCTTCTTCTTCTTCTTCTTCTTCTTCTTCTTCTTCTTCTTCTTCTTCTTCTTCTTCTTCTTCTTCTTCTTCTTCTTCTTCTTCTTCTTCTTCTTCTTCTTCTATGCCTTTGACTTTTCCTTCTCTCATTCTTCTTCTCTCCTTCTCTCCTCCTTATTTAACCTTCTCCTTTTCTACTTCTCCAAGTCCTCCTCCTTCCTTTTGCTCTTCCTCTTCCTCTTCTCTTGTTCTTCTTCCTTCTCCTTCTCCTTGTCATTCTGCTCCACCTATTCCTCTTCCCTTCCTTCTTCTCCTCTTCCTCTCCATATTCTTCTCCTTCTCTTTCTTTTTCTCCTTCTACTTTTTTCTCTATCTCACCCTCCCTCACTCCCTCCTACCCTTACCCTACCCTCCCTGATGCATTCACAGACTCTCCTCCAGTACTACTGGTCATTTGAATTTTGTCTTGCCAAGCTATGAAGACAAGGATGGTCTCCTGAGGCATCCCCTGTTACTGGTCTTTTCCATATGTCTTTTCAATTGTCCTTTCACTGTTTTACAGATTTCTTCTAAGATCATTTTACCCCACCCCACCTCCATGCCTTGATTTCTTCTGGTGGGAGTCTCCAGAGTTTCAAACTCACATCCTCTCTGATGGTGTTCTGCCTGAGAAACCACAAAATCTGGAGGCTAGAGTTAAATTTGATCATTGAGCTTGGGGCATTGTGCTATGTACCAAGTGCCTGGTCTCCAGTCATGCTGAAGTCCTTAAACCTGATGAAACCTAATGGGTCGTAATTTTCACCTACATGGGAAGGAAGGCATTTCCTCCGTATTTCTGGAACCCTGGCTCCTGGTGAATTTACCATACCCACAAGCACTCCCGCCCTGCAGTGGCTAATGGCTAGCAGTCACATACAAAATGACCAAAGGTTCTGATTTTCAGGTTAGATAACTTCTAGTTACCTAGCAACAGCAAGATAACAAGCCCAATATATGAGAGGCTACTTGGCCCTACATCAGTCTCTCATTCTTTCTCTCTCTCTCTCTCTCTCTCTCTCTCTCTCTCTCTCTCTCTCTCTCTCTCTCTTTCTCTCTCTCTAACTTTTACAATCCTTACTCTCTGTAAACTTTTACCTCTTTCTCTAAGCGTTCAACTTTCTTACTCTCTAACTTGCTTTCTGTCTTTCCTTCTATGTCTTTCACCATCTCTCCTTTTGGCCATAGCAAGTCTAACAATCTTTTTACTCTCTTTTTTCTCCTTGCTGTCTAAAATAAAGCTCTAAAACATTAGACTGTCTATGTTTTTTAGGCCCAATATGGGATGCCAGAGACAAAGAATCTGGTACCATTGTCTTCCCCTAGTTCACCCCCATCCGTGTAGTTTCAGTGGATTTACACAGCCAGATGCACAATCAGGTATGCATGGTAATTATCCTTCACTCCTCCCATGTCAGCCTTCACAGAGCACAGAACCTTCTGCAGTCCATGTTCTCTCTCACTTCACCAACTTGCCCTACACCCACATTTTCACACTGGACACTTAACATTACTACAAATTATTAAAATGTAACTGCATTTAAATTTAAAAATCATCTCCTCATTTGAGTTGGTAACAATCCAATGCTTAACAGATATTTGTTAGTAGTGCTTACCTGTTGACATTGATACCATGAACTTCTTATTACTTCTGGTGCTATGTGATTTTTTTTTTTTCAAGCAAGATGAGGACTTGAACAATTTCTGAAATCATGTCTTTGGATTCACAGCACTTACGTGATGTAGTTCTAGTTTCCCAGAGACTTCCAGTATCTGTGATGAGCCATGAACTTGGAACATCTGCAGCATGACCCAGAGTTTCATTGGGCTGAGCAGAGAGATCTCAAGATTTGATTGCTTTCTCTGTCCAAAGTATATATATACGATTAAATTACAACTGCATAGTGGTTTTTATTACTCTGTGTTATTATCATTTCAAATCCTCTTATTTCTTGGCTGAGTTGCTAAATGATAACTTGTTCTGTGAACCAGCTGCCATTTTTGTTCTAAAGCGATTTGATGGATCTTTTCAGCTTTCCTAGTTCCATTTACTGAGAAAGGTAGCTTCTCTCTGAGGTTATGGTCTCAGAAGTTGTTGGATGTTTCAAACCCTTCCCTGGAATGTCTGGGACTCTGCAAAAAAGGAATTAAGAATTTTGAAACAAAAGTGAGGAACTACTTGGTGTCTTCTTCTTGTCCTGTGAAAATTCTGAGATCCGTTCTTACAACTGGAAATATTCAAACACATTAAAATTATTCTACAATGAGAAAATCAACTGCATTATAATCCTGATACTTACTGACACATGAGTTATAAGGATGTTCTTTATTAAAAAATCTTACACTATTTATTTCGTTCTAGAACACATTTTCCCCCTTTTAACAGCTGAAAAATCTATTTTACTTCAATTTCATTTTTAAAAATCCGTATTATTTTAAAAATTTTAGTGGTAATTGTAATAATATCTATAAAGTGTTGCAGATGGATCATGCCCCCTCTTTATGTGGCTAATGGAAGGTTATTTTAAAAAATTCTTCCTAATGAACATCTATTCTTGTTGTTGTTTTTGTTGTTGTTGTTATTGATGTTGTTAGATGTTATTACTTGACTTCAGGAATGTTTAATGCTAATTAGGGTCTTATTGTTCTCCAGATGTCTCCTTTCACCCTCCCAATATATATAATATATATATATATATATATATATATATATATATGTTTGTAAAAATGTGGTGAGTCCCTGTATGCACATTATCAAATGTTTCTGATTCAACTTGTGCACAAAGCAATCTACATTTTGTCTTTTTACATTGGTGTTCTTTTGCAGGGAAATGAAATACCAAAGCCTATCTGAAAGTAAGGATTTTTCAAAAGTCTCATTTCCTTGGGAATTCTAAATAAAAGTTTATATTCATTTGAATATGAATTTCTTTCCTGTTATGTTTATTTTTCTTTGGTGATTTGAAGTGGAAGCTACTCACAGGAAAAAAAAGAGAGGTATCTAAAACTACTTCTCATTATCTCACTTTCTTTAAATTGAGATTTCTGATGTTGAAGAGGAATGAAGTGAGTGTGCAGATTTTGTCCACATAACTCCTAAAAGAAAGAGCAATAGTCATGTTCCACAAACACATGTATTCAACACCCCAAATAAATTGCATGGGTACTGGCTGAATCTAAAGTCCCTGTAAATGAATGTGTGTGTGTGTGTGTGTGTGTGTGTGTGTGTGTGTGTGTGTGTGTGTGTGTGAATGTTTCCATGTGTGTGTGTGTCTGTGACTCAGTATATCTAGGTGTATATGTACATGTGTGTGTTAGGATTATATTGCTGTAAACAGACACACTTATCAATGCATGTTTTATTAGAAAACCATTTAATTGGGGCTGGCTTACAGGTTCAGAAGTTCAGTCCATTATCATCAAGGTAAGAATATGTCAGGATCCAGGCAGGCATGGTTCATTTGGAGCTGAGAGTTCTATAACTTCATCTGATAGCTGCTTGGAAATGAATAGCTTCCAGGCAGTAGGCAGAGGGCCTGAAAAGTCTGTTCCCACAAAACACCAAATGTGTTTTTGAGTGTTTATGTGAGTATTAGTATGGGTTTTATTGCCATGAAGTGTCACCAGGATCATAGTAAATCTTGAACACTTTGTAACTTCTTTTCAGAGGTTTACTCCATTATTGTCATGGCTGGAAACATGGTAGCCTTCAGACAGACAAAGTGCTGGAGAAGGAGATGAGTTTTAGGTCTTGATATACAGGAAGCAGATGGAGACTGTGTCAAACTGGGGATTGCTTAAGGACAGCAGACCTCCAAGCCTACCACCACATTGTTACATTTCTTCCAACAAGATCACACCAACTCAACAAAGACACATCTCCATCAGTGTCCCAACTACTCCACCAATGTCACACCTCATGAAACTATTTCACACTTCCTGAGAGTGCCACACCTATTGGCACTATTTATTTGGGCCCATTAACATTATTCTTAAAACTGTTCAATGGACAAAAGGTAACTTTAATGAAAGAAATAAAGAATGTTTCAAAAAATAAACAGGAGTATGTATGTCTTGGTTACTGTTCTATGCTGTGAGAGACATCATGACCAAACAAACTTATAAGAGGAAACATTTAATTGTGGTCTTAGAGTTCCAGAGGGCAAGTCCAGGATATCATGGTAGACACCATGGCAACACAGAGGCAAAACATGTAGAGCAGTAGTTGAGAGCAAACAACTTATGATGGAGATGGCAGAGAGTAATGAAAGAGGGAGAGAGAGAGAGAGAGAGAGAGAGAGAGAGAGAGAGAGAGAGAGAGAGAGAAAGAGAGAAAGAGAGAAAGAGAGAGAGATAGAGAGAGTCTGATGGGTTTTTGATATTTCAAGGCTCTGTGACAAATCTCCTTTAATAATAAAACAACTCCTAATTCATTCTAAACAGCCCATCACCCGGAAAACTAACACATTTGAACGTGTGATCATCTGTGGCACACAATTATTCAAACGAATAAAGGAATGAAAAAGAAAATGATATCAACTAATAAGTGGCCATGACACTTGGTAGTATAGTTTATATCATTACTTTTCATTTCTCTCAGGTTAGGGTTATTTGCATAACATATTTCTGATCAGCAATCATTCTCAAATAATCCAAAGGCATCCTAACCCCACCACACACACACACACACACACACACACACACACACACACACACACACACACACATTTCTACTTGATTAACGATATTGGCATTACTTATTTTTATGGAAACATATCCTTTATTCCTGATTTAGTTCAAATCGTGGGAAATGTTGATGTATAATTAATTCCTATTCATAATGGGATAATACAGAAGTCAACAATATTGAATCCATTGTTCCTTGGAGCTGAAGATTTTCCATTGATTTAGTAAAATATAAATATGATTTTAAAAGAAGGCAACACCCTGAAAAAGTCTTATTTTCATCTTTTCATTATTTACAGACCATTCTGTGGTATAAATAGGAATCTAGAGGAAGAAAGGTGTTTAAAGTCACTGACACACACACTTAACTTAGGTTTCCTTTGCACAGGAAGAAGATATATCAATCCTCTATATATGGAGAGTTTCTCCAGGACCATTAATATATAAAAGTCTTCAGGTCTCTAGGTTAAAACAACATTACTTTTGCCTATAATTTATGCAAAGTAACCTCTTTTATACAGTTATCATATTGATGTGTTTATGCATACAGAATTATACAGTTAAGTCCAGAGGATAGGGAAGGGTATACTGTTTTCTGCTACTTCACTCCCTAATTTTCCCCTTGTGACAGGGTTTCTTGCTGAGCTAGGAGTGAGGCTGACATTCAGGAAGCCACAGTCATTCTTCTGTCTCTGCCACTCCAATTCCTAAGCACTGGTGTTTAGGTAAATGTTTGACCAAACACTTGGCTTTACCACTGGGCCATCTCCCTAGATTCTTCTTTATTTTAAATAACCTCTGGATGACTTTTGCCCTCAATGTAATGAAACTGCTCTATAAGAATTTGTTATTTAGAAGATGGCAATATAAGTGGTCTGTGTGTGTTCAGTACATGGTATATTAAGAACTACTTTCCTTAATACCTTGAGAATTGCATACAAATATTTTGATGGAATTTACTTTCCAATTATTTTAGTAACTCCTCCCAGAACAAAACCTGGCCCACTCCCACCTAACTCCTCCTGCCAACTTCATATCTCGTCTTCTCCCCTTTGTTACAACCCATTCAAATCATTTGTGTTTCCCATAAACTCTTAGGCATCTGGCTTCCAGTAGAGCATGAACAATCTATAACCTTCAAAGTCAATACCTTTGATGAAAACTTACTATTCATCCTTCATCAACTGTCTATACCTTATCAGATAGCGATAAGAGATAGTGAGCCTTCCCATTCAGTGATGGAAGACAGAATGTCCTGATTTTGTGCAGAAAGACACAGTTTTTCTCTTACCTCTGTGCCTTACAAGATTTTCATTCTCTTCCTTGAGGATTTATAAGTTTCAGCTCCTCTACTTCTTGCCTCTTTCTGTGAGTATTTGTGAATATGCATGTGTGTCTATATTACAGATGTCTCAGTATATATACAACTCAACACATAGTGGGATTTTGCAATTAACTGCTGGCACTATCTCACACTAGACCATATTCCTTAATGCAGACTTGGTGTGGGTAAGTACCAGAAAGGAACTGGAGATTGCTAGATATCTTCAGAGTTAGTTGTAGTATAGGTGAAGTTTAGACTTCTGACCTTACATTCTGGCTAGCCCCTATGGGTTTAAGATGCATGGATAAGGGATCAAGATCCTGAACTTGGATTGCATTTTTCTCCTTTTTGAACAAAACAGAGATATACTTGAAGAGATAGATGGATCTTATCACTTTGTTTCAAATAAAGAATTCTGTGGTTAAATTGTTTTGAAATGTCAGTCATGGGTCTTAGATGAAGGCTTTGGTCCACAGTACAATGTTCATAGGTAGTTCAATATGCACTCTGAAAAGTGATTGGAACCTGAGGGCTTTAATCAATGAGTTAATCAATCAATGGATATACAAGGAATGGGTAAGAAACTTGTAAATGAACGCGGTCATTTGGACATGTCTTCAAAGCTGTTTATTGTCTTTGGTCCCTTCTTGTGTTAATGCTGACTAGCTGCCAATAAGTTGAACAATTGTGCTGCTTCATGCCCCTTTCATATTCATGTGATCATGGATCCTTCTTTCATTTGTGATAGTAACATGTCAGATTCAGAGGAAACATGGCTTAATTCTTTAATTTTTTTTTCTAGAAACGGCATGCTAAGTGTAGAACCAATGTTACCTAGTTGTTGTAGTTGGAATATTCAGCCATGGTATCTGTTGTCTTTGAGACTCAAGAACTTTGCTGCTACCCACACCACTGGTCTTTCTTCTGAATTCACTATTGTATTTTAGTAGATTTCAATATCATATGAAGTACCAGAAAATGAGTGAAAAATGACAGTGGTGAAATATGTTTAGAATCATTAAATTACACACTTAAAAATAAATAAATCAATGGATTTATTTAGTATATAAATCAAACTCCAATAAAACTTCTAAAAAGGCTTAACCAAATGTGATGCTTCTCATGTGAGTTGTTATTTGTCATAGCACCTGTGATTTAGCTGTTAATAGTACTGGGTTTTATTACTTATGAATCAGACACCAATACATCCATGAAGGGGTTACACTCCATTCCCTCAGGAGAAAGAAATCAATTAAAAGTCATTGGATTTCTTGATGAGAATTTTTCTGGTCAAAGCTGAGTTGGCAGGAAGTTGGACAGACTGGGGTGTCTCCCAGAAAGTGTAACACAAATTAGAATGTAGGTGTTGTGAGGCTATAAGGCATATTCACTACTTGTCACCTATTATTGAGTATTCTTGCTGTTGGAGGTACTTACCCTTCACTTCTGCCATGGAGGGAAGTGGGTCTACACCTAGGCAGAATGAGGAGATTGTGATGAGTAATGTTTGTGTGGGTTATGGAGCAGGATAAACCTTAATGTGCTGGGATTTTATTTATCTCCAACTTGACAATCTAGCATCACCTTAGGAGAGAGAACAATTGAAGAATTGTCTCTATTCACTTGGTTTTTGGGTAAGTCTATGGGACATTTTCTTCATTGATGGTCGATGTGTGAGGGTAGGCAACTGTGGGTAAGCTCATCAGTAGTCATTTATAAAAGGAAAGCTTTTACTCTGTATTTAAAATAAAATATTCGATCAAGCCACATGATTTTTGGTGGTTTGAATAAGAATATACCCTATAGATTCATATATATGGATATTTAGTCACCAGGGATTGGCAGTGTGTTTAAGGATTAGAAGGAATGAGAGAAGATGTGGCTTCATTGGAGGAAGTGGTTGTGTCAATAAGGGTGGTCTTTGAGTTTTCAAGAAACCAATGTAATGGCAGAATATCTGTTTCTGTCTAAGGATCAATAGTTCTCTATTGCTCCAGTGCTGCGGTCACTGACTTGATGTTTGACTAAACTTCTGTAAGTGTATTCAAGCCCCCAGTTAATGCTTTGTTTCATAATAGTTGTTTTATCCATGATGTCTCTTCACAGCAATAGAACAATGACTAAGATAGGGTCAAGCAATAAGCACTCTTTCCTGGTAATGCTTCAAGTTCCTGTTTTGCCTTCCTTGGTAATAGTCTGTAACATGTAAGCTAATAACCCTTATATTCCCAAGTTATGTTTGATGTTAGTATTCTTCAGTGTGAGAAAGAAGCAAACTAGAACAATTGCATGTCATTATATACATGAGAATATCTTACCTTTAAATTAAAATAAAATATCTACACATTATTTGTCCTTATAGGATAAGTGACAGTGGTAGTATTAGATATTTTGTTCCTCTAAGAAATTGTCTTACTTAAGGTTTCTATTGTTGTAAGAACATACCATGTCCAAAGAGCTAATTCCATAGCAAAAGTTTTATTCAGCTTATATTCCACATTGCTGTTCATCATCAAAGTAGTTTGGAAAGAAACTGAAACAACACAGGTTCCTGGAGCCAGAAGCTCATGCATAGGCCATGGAGTGGTGATGCTTATTGACATGCTCCTTAAGTCTTGCTTCCATAAGGAGCACAAGACTACCACCACAAGGGTGTCCCCACCCACAATGAACTGGGTCCTCTCCCACCAATTAAGAAAATTCCTAAAAGCTTGATCTTAATGAGGCATTTTCTCAACTGAGGCTCCTCCTCTTGCAAGACTCTAGATCTTTTCAAGTTGCTATGAAACCAGTATGGCACTCTGAATGTAGTTGGCCTATGAGGAGGTGTGGCCTTGTAGGAGTGGGTGTGGCCTTTTTGGAGGAAGCATATCACTGTGAGGCTTTAAAGCTCTGCTCAGTGTGGAAGACAACATCCCTGCACGCAGAAGACTCTAAGCTTCCTCTCCACCACTACATATGCCCAGACACTTGCATGTTCACTTCCTTGATGATAGTGGACTGAACCTCTGAAACTGCAATGAAATGTTGAAAAGCCCTAATGAAATGTTTCTAATGAGTTGTCTTAGTCATAGTGATTTTTCACAGCATTGAAACCCTAATTAAGACATCCAGCTAGCATAGAAACTCTCCCAGATATCAAAATTAATCAACATTAAAGAGTATTTTCAAGTCATTTGGCATTCAAACTTATTCTAGAGAAAAAACACAAATGATTGAGTCCATGACAAGCCTGACTAAAAACAAAAACAAAAAACAATACAAAAACAAACAAACAAAAAACAAACAAACAAACAAAACAAAAACAAACGAAAAAACCTACAACAACAATAAAACCAACCAAACAAACAAACAAAAGAAACACTCAGAGTGCATATGGGACCCATTAAGACCCCCATGAAGCACAGGGGCTACTCAGGAGTAGTGACCAACATATTGGGCAACCTCATAGAGTTTGAAACCCATGAGAACTGGCATAGAAAAGAGATCAGCACATATGCATTGAGTACACCTTCACTGTTTTATGAGAAAGAGGTCACACATAAATTTGAGACAGGAATTTCCAGGGAATAGACAGGCTGAAATGGTACATAGGTATGTTGGGAGTCAGATGTTTGGAGGAGAGCCAGGGGAACAGGCCAGTGGTGAGCTTTTTGATGGTCATCTGGGGCACTCAACAGAGACCTCCAAAAGATCACAGGATTCATCCCAGGCAAAGATTGCACAGGGAAAGAACTCATTATCCACGCCCCACCATATATTATCTCACAGTTTATTCATTTTCTCTTTTAAATTACTCTTTGATCTGATCAGCCGGCTATTTGTTAAGAAACCAAAGAACCTAATGTGGATATGCCCAATTTTAACTATTTGCACAAAATTTCTATTCTTCCTGGGTCTCCTGCTTCACATTTTGAGAACTTCATCTTAGAATTCATTTGTCCCTCAGTGTCCTCTAGTCCTTTGTGTGTCCTTTATTGTTTTTAAAGGTCACCATCAATTTAATCTTTCTTAACTTCTACCTGGTCTCTTTTCTGCATGTTAATATTGGATTTCTTAAAAAGATATCTTAATGGGAATAGATGACCATGTTGTCAAGAGCACTACTGTACCGCAAAAAAACTGGATTTGTTTTCTTGAATTCATATCCAATGGTTAACAATCAGCTTTAATGCCAGCTCCATGGGATCTGACAACTCATGTCTCTGTGGTCACCTATACTCTCAAGCTCATGCCCTACTCCCACCCATATAAATAAAGATAATAAATCTTAAAATGAGAGACAAGTTTCATTTGGTTTCATTATTCAAATGAAACCTTATTTTGTCTGATTTCTGAATCTCTTTGGATCAGTTTTCTGGGTTGCACTTTGTGTAACAAGGCCACATTCCTTTTATCTATCACTCTTTCCCCAACTTGTTGTTTCTCCCTCAGACTTCATACCAGAGATTCTATCTATGTCCTGTCTTTCTCTGCTTCTTCCTAAAAATCCATTTTTTGCTGCCATCCCTGCTCCTCTAAGTCATATCTCCAATTCCTTGCTCACTATGCAGACCACAGAGTCTAAGTCCTGTCCATTTTAGCCTGTGTGATATTAGATGTATGCACTGTTCACAGCCTGCGTTGCAACTTTCATCTTCCTTTGATGTTCTTTCTACCATAGTCCATCTCTTCCAACAAAGTGTTCACTAAAAGCATGTCATGTCACACGTATTAATTTTTAGAACAAAACAAATTTTATTGACAAAGATACTGAGGTTGTCAAAGACCCATAGGTACCCAACACAGGAAAACAAACATTTTTTTTCAATCCTATAAGTTTACATTTCTGTACTTTGTGATTTTTTTAAATTTAAGTGATATTTGACACCAGAGTATAGACATAGATATGGAGGTCACCGAGAAATTTGATAAAGTACACAGTAGGATTGGCTAGAACTTTGTAAACAACCTTTCCGAACTTTTTGGATCCATCATCTCTGGTGTACTGCACCCAGGAACCTATTAAGAAGTCATTGTCATCACCTGATCTCGCCTCAGCCAGAGGGGTCTCTGGAATGATGTGGAGGTTACCTTCCTTGTAGTCATCCAGGAGCTGATAGACGTAGAGGACCGGATCCTTCTTGTAGGAAATGTAAAAATAGTCCTGTAAAAATGGCACCTGGGCTAGCACCATCCCACTCCAGTTGTCCTCAGAGCCATCTTTCCCCTCAAATTTGTGTTGTACCTCTCTGCAAACCAGGGCGCCTGCGAGGTGGACATCCCTCACCTGAGGAAAAACTACTTTGTGAGGCAAGACCTTAAGATTTAAAATCCTCTCATCGCTGTGGAGCTCCTGTCCGTAGACACTGTCAATTCCGTCATACTTCACCAAATAAAGAGAAGGGTTTGTTGGCAGTTGACCTAGAATGATGGCCTTCCAATGGGTGACAGGCTCATTACCTTCCTTCCACCCGTGAGAAATTCTGCAGCCAACAATATTCCCCAGGGCCTGGGAAGAAGGCTTCCTCCTACTCTTCTTCTTGAGTGATGTCATGCTCAGACTCTTCAGAGGTATTGTCTTCTACCTGGCTGTAGACCTGTTGTGCTAGATCACACTGTCTAAGTGGCTTCCATTCTCTTCAAATATCATACTTGCCCATTGCCTGGGACTGAAGATCTTGCCCGTTTACGCCAGACACAATGCTGTTGCCTCTGTCATATATATGAATTCCTGATGGGCAATGGTTATGGGTTGGGAGTGAATGCTGGACCAAGACTCTTCTCTACGAGAACTTCTGAGCATGTGAAGAAGACTATGCTAAACAGATTTGAGCTCCTAAAATTAATTTTATAAAAATAAGAAGTTAATAAGTCAGCCATGGTGGTACACGCATTTAATCCCAGAACTCAGAAGGCAAGGACAGGCAGATTTCTAAATTAGAGACCAGCCTGGTCTACAAAGTGAGTTCCAGGGAAGCCAGTGCTATAGAGAGGAACCCTGTCTCAACAACAACAACAACAACAACAAGTAAAAGAAAACAGAAGAAAATCAAACGAAAAACAAACAAAAGAGAAATTCAAACAAAAAATAACAAAACAAACAATCAAATGGAGAAGTTAATAGGAAGTGGTGGTGACCCATAACTTTAATCATAGTACTCAAGACGCAGAGTGAGGCAGACCTTAGTGAGAGAAAGACTAGTCTGGTCTACACAGTGAGTTTCCTGACAGCCAAATCTAAACATACAGAAACTCAAATAAAATTAACCAAGCAAGCAAACAAACAAACAAAGAAACAAAGAAACAAGGGAAACAAGGAAATAAAAATAGTGTAATTAACAAGTAATTCTCTAGAGCTCAGAATAACATACTCAGATCAACATTTATTTCTTCAGACCTGAGTAAATTTGTCTCTGATGAGGATCCTCTCCTTGAATTTCTATGTCAATTTAGGTGGTGCTATGACAATTACCCGCAATGATCAAGAAGAAGAGAAAAAAAAAAAAAAAAGGCCAGAGGGGTCACCATGATTCTCTTGTACGCGTAAGCTCTGAGCTAAGTTCTTGCATTCACAAATATCTTCCCAGGGACACAGCACACCACTGTCCTTCTTTATTGTTTCTCCTGACCCAGCTTCAGAATTATTCGATGAAGCCATTGCATCACTGAACTCAAGAACAACTCAAAAAGTCGAGGCAATATCAGCCTTTTAGAACTAATAACTTCTAACATGCACATGGACAAACAGGAGCTTTGGCATTTTAGTGGAATTGTGATCTAGATATGGTTAGCAAGGATAATAAATTCAGGAGATAAACTAACCTAGACCATTCATCTCCCTTGCTAATAAACATGGGGAAAGTAGAATGTACAGTAACTCACTGTAGGAGAGAAAATTTTTAGCTTTCTGTAGCTATGAGGGTCCCAATTACTTCATAAATGTACTTACCCATAGAAAAATATCCTAGTCGTCAAGATCTCCTGATACAGACCAGGCACCAAAAGCCTGTGGGAAAAAATGACCTGGCTTTGACACACCACTGTGAAGATAGTGAACTCACCTTGAATGGATTCTAGCGCCTCCAAGTGGAATAGATGCGCAACCTCCAGCCAGTGCTCTGTGACATCACCCTAGTTCAGCTTACATCATAGAACCCCTCTCAGGCTGGTTCCTTCCCTAGTTACACTCAGAAACATTCAGCATCTCGAATTTACCTTTTCATATGGCCTCCTAGAAATAATAAATGAAATCCCAACTGAAAGGCCTGATGATCTGAGTAATATTCTGCCAAAGAATTACACCCTTGCATGGTTTTTATTGTTTGAGTGTTGAATTTTTATTTATTTGTTTGGCTTGTGTTTTGTTTTGTTTCATTTATGTTTTTATTTTCGTTCTGAGAAAGTCTTTGGTTTCTGCCTTGACAACATCCATGGTGGTTATTTTTCATGTTCCAACCTTTCCCTTGGTTATCTTTAAGCTGTGCTTCTTATCATAAATATTGCCAGATTCTTTGAGGCAGCACACTGGATAGCACACCAATTTTCACTTTATGAAAACCCACAGTTAGAGGAGGACTATTTTTATGCAAACAAACCTGGAATTTGACAGGGTTAAATGACATGTATTGAAACCAATGGCAATCATGAATTATGGATTCTTTGGAAAGTAAGAGGACAACATAGATCTTGGGCATGCTTACAAAGTTGTGATAAAATTAAAAAAAAAAACCTGATATCTCCCAGTCATATTTTAAAGGTTTTAAAAATTTACCAGCACTTCTGATTATAAGTAATTTCATAGATTAAATGCAGTAAAACAGGATGAAATAGATGAGGTAATTTTACTTTTGAAATATGTGTAGACAGAATACTGGACACAGGTATGTATAAAATTTACTTACAAATTAGAGGACACTTTAATTGTTCATGGCACATAGATCTTCAGTTCTTCAAAAAAAATCCTTTTCAGTACCTTCCACGGTCCCCACCGTACCCTGTACATCATCTTCATAGGATATGACACTATCCATAGAGAGCTAGATCCTTCAACAACAGTCATCAAAAAAAAAAATCATTCCTTAAGGTGTGGCCACAGGCCAATGTGATGGAGGATCTTTATCTGAGATTCTATCTTCCCAGGTTGATTTAAGTTCACAAAAATAAAATCTAAGAAGGACCACTACATATCCATATCATCAATATTGATTGCCTCACTGTATGAAACATACATGCTATGGAGTGATTTAAGATGTCAACTACTGGATGAATGCCTTAAAAATGAGAGACAGAAGGAGAGAGAGAGAGAGAGAGAGAGAGAGAGAGAGAGAGAGAGAGAGAGAGAGAAATATATTTCTCATCTATGTGTATTAGTGCAGCGCTTTGTTTTCAAAAAAATGGATGGAATGGTTAAATACTATATATTAGGTTAGACAAGTAAAACTCAAAATGACTATTGTAAAAATATAAATTTAATAAGGGACATTAAAAAATAGGAGGTATTTTGGAAGAGTAAGCGCAGCAGGAGGGGGGAGATCTGATAGCAATGGAGGATAGTGGGGAGGATGAAGATGGTAAAAGGACACTGTAAACCTGTGCAAAGGGTCACAGAAAAGGCCTGCGACTTGTACACTTAAAAAAAAACACTGGTATAAAGTAACAGAGTCCAAATAATATTTTGATTAATTTGGGGATTATAGCTTCAAGACACTAAAAAATATATTTGTATTTTTCAACTCACTTGTGGTTCTTGCTATGTTGAACATGATATGGGTGGCAGGATATGGTAAGGTGCTTCAAAGTTTGTGTATCATTTATCATCAAATGCACATGTCACTCAGTGAGCTGCAAGGCTATCACAGGGAAGGAGGTATCTAAACATCTTAAGTGTACATGACGTAGGGAGAATAATGCCCCCACACTACTATAGATGTTGAAATAATCACATGTTTTTCCCAAAAATAATTTTCTGAAGATTAATCCCCAGGTGTGAATTTTAAATAACTGCCCTAAAGTCTGGATTTAAGATTCCTTGAGAATCTTCCAAAACAAAAGGAAATGAAGAATCTTGGTGCTGTAATTGGAGAAACAAGAGAAAAGCAAACAAGAATTCATCACATAAAAACAGACAGAAGAAGTAGGAATAAAGACATATTTAGGCAAGATGAATAGTGAAGTAGAGATTAGAGCAAGCAGAAAGGACTGAGGAGATAGCTCACTGCTTAGGCCCACTGATTGCTTTTGCACAGGACCAGGGTTCAATTTCTAACACCCACATGGTTGTTCACAACCACCTGCAATTCTAGTTCTAGACGATCTGATGACCTCTTTGGACAACACACACACACACAGACACACACACACGCACACACACATATACTCACCCACAGAGAAAAAAAAATATTTTAGAAAACAATTATACAAACAAAAAGGAGTCAAGTATAGTTTTATTTCCCTTTAATACCAGCACTCAGAAGCAGGCTAAACTCTGTAAGTTGAATGACTGCCTAGCTAATAGGTGTGTTTTCAGAATTTTATTTTTCTCTTCTTTTTCTTTTTTTTCTTTTTCTTTTTCTTTTTTTTTTTTTTTGTATTTTAGGACTATTTCAGTATTTGTTTAAAGATTCTAGATTTTTTTTCTTTTGATTTACTTTTTCTAATGTTTTAGGCTTTTTTCGGGCTTTTTAGTATTTTACAGTTTTCAGGTTTTTTTTTTTTTAGAGGGGGGGGTGTGCGGGAGGGTAAAGCCCTTTGTGTTATTTAGAGTTTTAGGGTTTTAATGGTTTTAAATTTGGAAGGTTTTTTGTCCTTATAAGTTTTTTGTTTGCTTGTTTGTTTGTTTGTTTTGGGTAGGGTTGAGGTTTATTTTTATTTTATTTATTTATTTATTTATTCATTTATTTATTTATTTATTTATTTAAGGTATTTCAGGGTTTTAGGGCTTTTTAGTGTTTATAAATAATTTTAGGATAATTGTAGTTTTTTGTGTGATTTTGTTCTTCTTGTTGTTGTGTTTTGTTTTGTTTTTGTTTCTTTTTATACTTTTAGTGTTTTATAGGGTTTTAGGATTTTGTAAGGGTTTTTTGTTTTCTTGTGTGTGTGTTTGCTTTTTTTTATAGGCTTAGGATTATTTTTTATCTTAGGATTTTAGTTAATGTTTCAGGGTTTTGTAGGTATTTTGGGGGAGGGTAGGATTGATTTTATAGTCTCAGGATTTTACTTAGGGTTTCAGGGTATTGTAGGTTTTTTGTTGTTGTTGTTTGTTTGTTTGTATGTTTGTTTTTTTGTTTTGCTTTTTTAAGCGGGTTTTCAAGGATTTTATTTTGAGTTTCAGAGTTTTGATGTGTTTTTAGAACTTTTTAAAGGAACTTTTTTTAGGGTTTTACAGTTCTTGTGGGTCTTTTTACTGTTGTTGAGTGAGTTGCCAGGTCACTGCATTGCAATGTAAGCCTGGTCCCAGCAACTTTTCTCATAACACTTGTACAGTACTGCTTTTCAACTTGGCTTTGTTACAAGGTTTAATGAGTGTCTTGGTCTGAATAAGACAACCTCACGTAGGCTTATATGCTTGACTGCTTGATTCCCTGGTTAATGGAAGTATTTGGGAAGGATTAGGAGGTGTGGCATTGTTGGAACAGGTGTGATCACTCCTAGTAGGGAGTGATCTTTAAGGTTTCAAAGTCCATACCAGGACTTTGAAACTATGTCTCTGTCTCTGTCTCTGTCTCTGTCTCTGTTTCTCTCTGTCTCTCTCTCTCTCTGTCTCTCTCTCTCTCTCTCTCTCTGTCTGTCTCTCTCTCTCTCTGTCTCTCTCTGTCTCTCCCCCTCACTCTCTCTCCTGGCTGCTTTCAGATCAGGATTCGAAGCTCTCAGCTACCTCTCCGCCACCATGCCTGTCTGCTTCCCACCATGATGATAATGGACTAACCCTTTCAAACTGTGAGCAAGCCCCCAAATAAATGTTTTCTTTTATAAGAAAAAAAAAGTATTTTAGGGTATTTCTTTATTTTTTAGTTTTGTTTTGTTTTTTAATATAATTAAGGAATTTTTAAAAATTGTTTTAAGCATTTTTTTTAATAAGGTTTGGAAAATGATTTTCTTTTCCTGTGTTTTTGGCGATTTTTTAAGGCAGAAGAATTTGTAGTTGTTGGGGTGGTGGTTTTGTATCTTTTCATTTTCTTTTTTTTTTTTTAATTGCTTTTTTATTGTCTCATTAGGGATCTAGACTTGTAGAGTTTTTGGATTTTTTTTTTAGGGTTTTATAATTTTTTAGGGTCTTTTTAGAGTTCTTGTGTTTTCTTATTTATAGAATTTTAGGGTTTTAAAAATGTTAATTAAGAATTTAAAAAATAGCTTTTTTTGGGTCATTTAGTGTTTGTTTAATAATTTTAGGGTTTTTTAGGGTTTTAGGTTTTGCTTTATTGTTTTAGGGTTTTTTTTTTACGGTTTTTAAATGATTTTAGGGTTGTTCTCAGTGTATTTGGCAAGATTTTTTTTAAGGCTTAGTGTGGCTATTGTTCTTTCCTTGTTTGTTTGTTTGTGGTAATTATTTTATGGTTTTTTGGGTCTTTGTAGAGATCTAGAATTTTTTGTTGATTTTTTTTTGTTTGTTTGTTTTTCTTTAGGGTTTTAGGTTCTTTTAGTTTTATTTTTTCAAAAATTTTATGTTTTTTTTTGTTTGTTTGTTTGTTTGTTTTAGGGTTTTTATTGTTTATTTAAAGCTTCAAGTTTATTTTCTTTTCTCTTCTTTTTTCTTTTTTATTTTTTAGAGTTTTTAGGGTCTTTAAGGTTCTGTCTCTAAGAACATAGAAACTGAACCTATTGCTTTTAGATTATTTATAAAATGTATTCCATTCTGAAAACAAGAAACACTATAAAGTCATGTTTGTTCATTTGCGTGTATGTCCCCAGGAGCTATAGATTATGTGTGCCTAATGCAGAGCTCTAAATATGTCCTGATCATACAGATTTAATTGTCACATCATGAAAGTTCAAGAACTATACTATAAAGCTATATCTATGTATCCTAGTTTATTCATCTTTCAAACAAATATAGTAGATATGTCACAGAGGGCAGAATTTATTGATCATGATTTCGAAAAAGGACCTCAAAAGTCATTAAATCAATTATCTTATACTAGCCAAACTCTACCCATCTATCCAGTTCACTCCTGTAAGAATAATTGCACCTGGGTTTTGGTTAATTCTTATTAAATTCTCCAGTTAAAAAGGGTCTTTATTAGCCCCCTTCCAGCTAAGTGAAAAACTCCATTCACTCTCCTTCTGAAAGCAAAAGCATTTTTCTTTCACAGACTATGTTAATTTTACAACATTTGCCCCTGGATGGTTTCCATTTCCACAGTTGTGTTTGCCATGACTCAATATTTCATCTCTCTTCAGACAACTCCTCTCATATACCACAGGATAATACACAAAGGCTCATTTGTGAGTCATGCCAAGAAAGCGGAATGAACTTGGGGGATACAGAAGAGGGAAAGACACAAGAGCAACAGAAGTATCATTAAGCTGGATACTACTCTAGAATACTGCATGCTATTCATGTATCCTGGGGATCCAGAAATTCATCTAGACTGGACCCTATTTATCCATTGGTAGGATGTAGTCTGAAGCTTAGCCTATTAACTGGCAGCTCCCAAAGCTTTGAACTGATCCAATGATTGTTATCTTCCACACAATACCCAGTAGTATCCAAGCTACATTCCCTGTCACAGGCAAAAGCCCGGAAAAAGAAAAGAAAGCACTGTACTGTGTGCTAGGGTAGTGCTCATAGTGTCAATCTGCACTGAATCTATTACCACAACTGCAAAGGTATGTGGCACAGGCAATCCAAGGATCACCATGCTTCCCATTTTATCTCTCCAGTCTATATATCCTCTCCCAACTCTACACACTATGCTCCTATTCCTAGGGATCATTTAGAGGTCTCATAAATACCACCATGTATAACCCCGGAAGATGAGAGATGTTTGAAGCACATCAATAGATTTTAAGTCTGACAATTGTTGATGTCATCAAAACAATTTTCTGAGGTGTGCTGTGCTTTTGTCAAACGATGGGGCTAGAATTGCCCTGCCAAGATCTAAAGCAGAAATACTAGTTTTTTGTTTGTTTGTTTGTTTTTCTATTATTATATTGGAACATGTCATCATCAATTGCACTTCCTCAGTCTAAAATAACAGGTGATACTTACAGTTATTTGCTGCCATCTCTAAAGTCTGGGCAAGGCAACTCCTGTGATTCTCCAAGCCTTGCTTCTTACCAGTTCTGGGCTATATGCTGTCAGGATAATGTTCTAAACAGGGAACTCTATGGATATCCAGATTTCAATAGTTTTCCCTTCAAAATTATAGTAAAAAAATTCCAATTGTACATTTATTTTAGTATTTCTGGTCAACAATTTCCTACTGAAGTGACAGCAATATTTACTATTTTTATATCTTTATACTAACATTATATTTCTGTTTGATTTGTAGGGGACAGGTTTATTTGAGACAGTCCTACATTACTCATGCTGACCTCAAACTTGCTATATAGCTATGGACAGTCAAAGGCCTTGATCCTCTTGCATTCAACTGCCAAGTGCTGGGATTACAGATTACAGTATCATAGCTATTAAAAGATTTTCTATGACTGATAAAAGAGGTGAGGATTTGACTTTAGGATTTCAGTATTTTTCTAATTGTAGTCATAGTTTACATTGAATAGAGTCATTATGTGAAAGGCAACAGAGATTCTGGTCTTTCAGATTTCTACTCATTAGTAGATCAGTTAATACATTTAAATATCTGCTAAAAATGTCATGGCCTACAGGAGAACAGTAGTTTAAGATCTTGCCTAGCGAGGTTTCTGATTTTTAAGAGATTCAGAAAATAGGAGTAGATTTATGAGTTTAACATGAATGAGCATGTCTTATCTAATTTGCCAATGTTATACATAATAATACAAAACATGCATTTTAAGTTTTTAGAATTATTTTCCTAAAAACATATATATTTATGACCAAATGAGCTAGAATTACTCATAACAAATATTTAATATTATAAAAAGCCTAAATTTTTTTGAAATAAAATGAAACTGATTCTCTTGAATTTATTGTAGTCTGTTATTTTGATAAGTTTTTCTGAGGTTTTTAGAGATCTAAAGACAAAATATTCAGTGTATGTTTTTATGATAATTTTCAAGTAAGTTAGTATACTGAGACTAGGATGGTAAGCCCAATGCCAACACTACAAAGAGGTTCTAGCTTTTGGTATGTAAATGACTACAGTGTTTTTTGCCATGCTATGAAAGGTTTAAAAATTGCCTTCATTTGGAGTATTTATTTATTTTTTATCTTTAGTCCCTATCTGTTTCCTGAACTGACTCAAAATGGCAGCTCCCTCCACGTTGTTCTCATGCAGGAAATGATCTCCTGTTTATTTCAAATTGAATACCCCCCAAACAATTAACCAACCAAAAAAAAAATGGTTAATATGGTAATTGCCTCAGATCTTACTTGGAAACCATTTGATGACTACAATGATTGTTACATTAACGGGGAGACGATCTAAAATAGTTTGGTGATATTACTACACAGGATTATTTTGCCATGGTTGTTAGGAAAGTTGTTTCCATACACTTTTTTTTTTTTTTTTTTTTTTTTTTTTTTTTTACTAAATAGGGACTAAGTTTAGGATTTTAAAACTACTTTGCTAGTTTGATTTGGTTTTCTAAAATTAACGACAGAGTCCAGATGACAACAGTAAGTAATCTTTCTCTATCTTTCAACTATACCTGAGGCTGACATATTGTAAAAACTGGTAATCCTCTCTTCATCTCTCAGCAAATGTCTGTCTCTTGGAAATTTATGATCTCGTCTCCATTAAAATTCTTAGTGGTTTTCATTGGTATAGTATGTGACCATACCTCTCTGATTTACAATTCAGTAGGACTTGAACAGAACCAAGGATAGTTAGATAATGAGACTTAATTTAGTTTCAAGTGTCGAACACAAGGCTAGTTTCTCCATTCCTAATTGATACATAGGTATACGAGGTTAATTATAAAGTTACTTACTATACCAACCACTTGTTTTTCTTGTTCTTTATCGAATTTCTCTACACCCACATACAACTTCTGAAACATATTTTTATACTGCTCATATAATTTGTTGTTGATCATGACCCTGTAAAGCAAAGTAATGAAAGCAGTCAAATTTATACAAATAGGAAAAGAACGCTCAAAAAAATTCAATTGTTCTTTTCATACTATAAAAAGAAAAATAGCAGTAAAAATTCATCTAATGGGAAGTAATTGCAGATTTTTTTTCTAAGAGATTATCAGAGAAGTTTTATTTTATGTTTTAGATTTTCAAAATTAAAGTTTACAGACAGACAGATAGATAGATAGATAGATGATAGATAGATAGAAAATAGAGAGGTAGATAGATGATAGATGATAGATAGATAGATAGATAGATAGATAGATAGATAGATAGATAGATAGATAGATAGATAGATAGATAGATAGGTAATCTTTTTTAGTAAATTAATTGTATTTCAAAGTAGGGTTTTATTCTGTTCTACCAAATAGAAAGTCTAATTTTTTTTCCTATATTGACTCAGTTAAGACTTAGTGTAAAACATAATTCAATTAAAATATACAAATTGCCTGATTATGTAACTGATTTTTTCTATACTGTTAAACATAATAAACCATAAAGTACATTTCTAAAACTTTGTGCAATACTTCCGTATTTCCACAACAAATGTAAATCAAAATTTAAAGTCTCATTAACATTTACTTAAAGTAGAAAATACTTTTCTGTTACTCGCACCAAGCAAGTGAAAGATCTGTGTGACAAGAACTTCAAGTCTCTGAAGAAAGAAATTGAAAATCTCAGAAAATGGAAAGACCTACCATGGTCATAGATTGGCACGATTAATTCAGTAAAAATGGTGATCTTGCCAAAAGCAATCTATAAATTCAGTGAAATCACAATCAAAATTCAAGCTCAATTATTCATAAAGATAGAAAGAACAATTTACAAAATCATCTGAAATAAAAAAAAAAATCCAGGATATTGAAAAACTATTCTCAACAATAAAAGAAGTACAGGGGGAAACATCCTCGACCTCAAGCTGTAGAATAGAGCAATAGAGATAAAAATATATGCAAATGATACAAAGACAATGACTTTATTAAATACACAGGCAAATGGAAGGATATAAAATATATCATCCTGTGTGAGGTAACCCAATCCCAAAATTACAAACATGGTACACACTCACTGATAAAGGGATACTATTCTAAAAATTCAGAATATCCAAAATGTAATTCACAGACCACATGAAGCTCAAGCAGAAGGAAGATGAGAGTGTGGGTGTTTCAATCCCTCTTAGAATGGGGAACAAAATACTCCTTGGAAAAAAATATGGAGACAAAGTGCAGAGCAGAGACTGAAGGAATAACTATCCATTGTTTGCCCAACCTGTGGATCCATCCCATATACAGACACCAAACCCAGTCACTATTGTGGATACCAACACTTGCTTGCTGACAGGAGCCAAATATGGCTATCTCCTGAGAAGCTCAGCCATTTCTTGGCAAGAAAAAAGGCTGATGCTCACAGACAAATATCAGACTGATCATGGGGTTCCCAGTAGACAAGATACAGGAAGAACTGAAGGAGCTGAATGGGTTTGCAACCTTATAGGAATAACAACAATATGAACCAACCAGAATGTCCAGAGCACCCAGGGACTAAGCACCAACCCATGGTTCCAGCTGCATATATAGCAGAGTATGACCTTGTCAGACATCTGTGGGAGGAGAGGTTCTTGGTCCTGTGAAGGCTTGAGTCCCCAGTGTAGGCATGTACCAGGGTGGGGAGGGTAAAATTGAAAGATGGAGGAGACCCTCATAAAAACACAGAGAGGGTAAATGGAATAGGGATTATCTGGGGTGAAACAAAGAAATGACTAATATTTGAAATGTAAAGAAACATAATATCTAGTAAAAATAAATAAATAAATAGATAGATAGATAAATAAATAAAAATAAAAATAGTTACAAAATACTACATATAAAAAGAATAATTCACTATGATGTCATACAGTATATTAACTAATATTTCCTAATATAGAAATTATGCTAATACTATATAGTTTAAAAAATTATATATCCAAAAATGTACCTTCAAATTTTCCCTGAAGATTTTGTACTGGAAATCTATAAAGAAATTAATGTTTTAAAAAGTACAGATGCAGATCTTAGAGTTTGATGGCTCAGCTTTTGACATACAGGCATGACAATGAGAGTTTGACCCACAACACTATACCCTCCAAGAAAACCATTAAAATTAAAGATTAATCATACAGAATTATTGTTTGGAATATACATCATATACAAAATGTTAACATAGATTACTTGCTATACAATCAATTATACTTTCATTGAAATACTTACACTAAGAAGGAAATAATAAGTTTGAACATAATACAGTGTATCTCCAATTACTTCTTCAGAATTTGCATTTTAATTATCATTAGTTACTGAAGATTCTGTTCTTGTTTGGTAATACAACAAGATATATAAACAATTATTATTATTATTATTATTATTTTTGCAAATATTAATGAAATACTTTTCGCCTGACTGGACTTATATTTTAATGCTACACAAAGAAGCTCTGGATTCAATCTTCAACAATGAAAAAATAAATAAATAAAAAATAAAATTTAAGTATAAAAAATATAGAAGACATGTTTCCTTAGGCCCCAGTAAATTTGTAAGGCTGAGTACTTCATTTTCAAGGCCAGTCCAAACTGCACATGTGCTAAGATAATACTGAGATACAGAGTTAGAGCTTACCTTCCTATACCAAAACAACACATACATAAACACAGCCTTCCCTGAATCATGTCTGAAGTACCAGCTCTTCTGAGGTTGAGAGGAGCCTCTGGATTTGGAAGCACTTTGGCGCCTATATACGCAAATTTTGGAAATCTGGCCTTTCAAAACCAGGTAAAGGAAAATGAAGACTGGTCTTCAGTTTGTTTTTTGAATTCCTGGTGGGCAGCAGCAGTACAGAAAAGGATCTAGTCTGTTTCCACCAGTAACTGACCGCCAGTTTACTCACAACTCACATCCCCAGGCCCCAAGAATACTTTTAGGGTCTCCAATTCCCTAGCCTTCCTGGTTTCAGCTAGGTGATAATTTGTTCAATCTCCTGCCCATAGCGAAAAAGTTCTCTGTTTTTCTTGGGTAAAGTGGATTGTGAACCCAGAAGCATTAACCACAGGAGTCCAATGAGGGTCACCTGCTCTCCTTTCTCCTTTAGTAACACCTCCATCCCTCCACCATCATCCCACTGGGACCCCCAGCTGAACCAGGATTAACCATCTTTCAACAGTTCACTGACTCCCTCCACAGAGACTTCTGCCTACCATGCTTCCTCCAGAACTTTACTTCCTCAGGAACTCAGCTTCCTGGCCACCACAAAGCATACTGAGTAACAGGGTTTGGACAGCAGGAAAACAATCTTAGCCAAACCCATTGCTGATTGTTCCTGTTTACACATTCCTACAAAGAGTGAGAGAGGATTTATCAGTCATCTGTCATCACAGTAGCAAAAAGGTGGTAGTATTTTAGCTTCCACTTCTACTCTGAGTTTTTCCATTTTTCAAGTTTGCAATAAAGTTACTATTATTCTGAGATGAATGCTTTTGCAAAAAACATCACATCCAATGAAACTGAATTCTATCATCAACTAACGTCTGTGACACTCTCGAAGCAGAACAATTCTTCATTGAAACTGTTGATCAATGACATCATGGATAGACCATCTTAATAAACACCCATTCCTTAAGTGAATGTACCCTGTTACCTGTGGCCTGAGAATGACAACAATCACTCAAATCAAATAGCTTTGTACATAGCAGGAAATTAGTATCCAAAAATAATGCCTACAGTTCATTCCTTGCTGCAGCAGATATGTCAACTCTTCCCTTAGCTACTATGGAGGTAAAATACTTTGGTGATGTGAGGGACATTCAAGTACAGCCTTATTACAATGAAATCCAGTGTCCATAAACTGTTCTTCTTTTTTTCTTTTTTTTTTTGTATCACAGTAAGCCAAGATTTTATATTAATTTTATATTTATTAGATACTTTCTTCATTTACATTCCAAAAGTCCCCTCCCGCCTCCCCTCTCCCCCCTCCTTGATCCCCAAAATACCTATTCCCACCTCCAGGCCCTAGTAGTACCTTGAGCTGAGGCATATAACCTTCACAAAACCATAGGCCTCTCCCCCCACACATGGCCTACCAGGCCATCCCCTGCTACACATTCAACTAGAGACATGAGCTCTGGAGGTACTGGTTAGTTAATATTGTTGTTCTTATTTAGGGTTTCAAACAACCTCAGTTCCTAGGGTACTTTCTCTAGCTCCTCCATTGGGGGTCCTGTGTTCCATCCAATAGATGATTGTGAGCATCCACTTCTGTATTTGCCAGTCACTGGACTATCCTCACACAAGACAACTTCAGGGTCCTGTTAGCATAATCTGTAAGTCAAGAATTTTAAGATCTCCTAAAAACAAAACAAACAAACAACAAACAAACCAAAAGACTATTTATGTTCACCAAAAAAACTAATAGTGATATATTATTTTAATATATCATACAGTTAATATATTTGGAGTTATTTAAAATTTATGAGAGAAATGTATTTTCAGTATTGCTGCAGACAAACATATCAATAAGACTATTCAATTGATTGTTGTTTTATATCAAACAACTTTTTTAATATTCATTTTTATTGTTAAATATTTTATAAATATTAAGGAACATGATAAAAATGAAAGGTTTGATAGGTTTTGAGTGGGCATCAGCTGGAGGAGTTGGGGTACAAAATAAAAAGAAGAATGTGATGTAAGTCTGTTTACTCAAAATATGTTTTTAGTTGTTAACAAATTCAGATAAATTGAAATTATGTATATTTTCTTATCATAATGCAATAAAAATTAAATCAAAACATATTTCTAGAACTGGTGGGATTGCTTAGCAGTTATGAGAAGGGGCTGTTATTTTACAGTTGCTGATTTCAATTCCCAGCAATAACATGGTGGCTTACTACCATATATAAAGTGATCTGATGTCCCCTTCTTTCATGAAGGTGAACCCATAAACAGAGCACTCATACATTTTAAAAATGATAGACTTAAAGACATTAAAATGTTTATATTATTATTATTATTATTATTATTATTATTATTATTATTATTATTATTATTATTAAAGTGCCTAACTACTTCCTTTCATTTCTTTTCACCAAACCAGCCTTGAAAATCTAATGCACAAGTAGGAAAACACTGCAAGTAAATGGGCGGAATGCTCTAGGATACATGAAATACACACTAGACTAGTTGAAAAAATGGAAAAACTAGCTGTTAAGAGCAACTGTTGGTTGGGCAGTGGTGGTTCATGCCTTCAATCACAGCACTTGGGAAGCAGAGAACAAGGATTTTTGAGTTCAAAGCCAGCCTGGTGTAAGTTCCAGGAAAGACAGTGCTACACTGAGAATCCCTGTCTTGAAATTTAATAATAATAATAACAATAACAATAACAATAACAATAACAATAACAATAATAATAATAATAATAATAATAAAAACAAAAAAGAAAAGAAAAGCACCTGTTCTATGTAGAGGACCAGGCACAAAGCACTCACATTGTGGCTCATAACATATGCACAATCACAGTTTCAGAGAATCAGTGCTCTCTTGCGGCATAAGTGAGAGAGAGGGGCTTCTCAGCCTAGCACATAAGTGAGAGAGGTGACCTGGGCAGCTAGCACATAAGTGAGAGAGAGGCCCTGCCCAGCCTAGCACATAAGTGAGAAAGAGGGCCTGCAAGGACTAACATCTAAGTGAGAGAGAGGTCCTGGGAAGCCTAGCATATAAGAGAGAGAGGGGCCCTGGGCAGTCTAGCACATAAGAGAGAGAGAGAGGACATGTGCAGCCTAGCACTTAAGTGAGAGAGAGTGAGAGAGAGAGAGAGAGAGAGAGAGAGAGACAGAGACAGAGACAGAGACAGAGAGACAAAGAGACAAAGAGACAAAGAGAGAGACAGAGAGAGAGACAGAGAGACAGAGAGAGAAAGAGAGAGACAGAGAGTGCCTGCCCAGCCTAATGCCTAAGTGAGAGAGTGGGCCTGAGTGGCCAAGCACATAAGTGAGAGAGAGAGGGCCTGCACTGCATAGCACACTCTTCTAATCAAGCTGAGGACTAGGAAAGTAGAGACAGGAGAGTACCAGGGGTTGAAGGAAATGTGTATGCTCCCTTCTGAACTCTTAGGGCAGCATAGACTCTTCTGGTGTGCGTGTGTACATGCAGAAGTCCACATTATTAAATGTTTATGCACATAAATAAATAAAAAACCAAAAATGCGTACAAGAGCCTCTACAGCTGAAATTAAGTAGAGCCATTTGCTGTATTTCATATGTTTCATATTTGTTCTGGATTTTCAAGTTTGTAAGCAATTATCAACCAACAAACTGGAAATCATTTGCCTTAAAGCCAGTGGCTTATTCCCACCTTCTAAAATCTCCCTTCAAAGTGTTGGTACTTGGTATTCCATGAACGCATGTGCAGGGGGTATTTAGCCAATCAGCACAGTCCTTTGGTGAGACCTGTTTGCTCCAGCTGGCATCACAAAGGATCCTCTGAGGCTTCTGTCCGGGTCTGGCTCCTGACAACTTTTTTTTTTTTTTTTTTTTTTTTTTTTGCCATTGAGGAGCTAAGCACAGAAGGGTGCAGTTGTGAAGGTGTTCTCCTCATACATGACCTGTAAGTGATAATCTGCCCTGATCAGGGTTGTTGTACAGTTAATCGAGGTGTGACAGGGTGGGGAATCTCAGGCCCAGGAGGCCACTAAGTGTTGAAAAGCCTCCTGATCGCCATTTCCTGTGGAATCTGAGGGTGAATGGAAGGTGGAGGACCGTATTCATGGAGGAGGATTGAACAGGTCAGGGCCATAGAGAATTCGGAACCCTTGGAAGAGAAAAGCTTTGGGCCTGGGGATAGGATGAGAGAACCAGCTGCAGGACTGTGGGTCAGGGAACAGGGAGCCATGGATGAGATGCCTTGGCGCTTGTCCTGTGTGCTGTACAGGATCCCTTAGAAACACACTGAGGATTCGTCCCTCCTCATTGTCTTCTCTATGGTGTGTTCCTTTGGTATAGACTGTATGAACATTGCAGACAGTAGAATGGCATAGGAAGATGAATGAAAAGAAGAAGAGGAGATATTGTAAGAGATTCATAAGTCATTGGGGATGGATTCTGACCACAGATCCTTCTGTCCCAATCTCCCATGTATTGGGATTAAAGACTTGCACCACCAAGTTCAGCTTTTTCTCTCAGTTTAGGTTCTGTAGGATGGGATCTATCTTTGTAGTTTCAGCTGGCCCAGCTTGGTCTGGCCTTTAACTTACAATCTTCAGATGTTTGAAATCCTCGGCTTCCCCAAATCCCTAATTTCTCCAATATAAGGTCTTTCTTTGTGGGTGGTGGTGGTAGTTCATGTTTTTTTGTAGACTTAGTGGTGGATCTTTTTGATATGAATATACAGTTACCATGTTCTTTATCTTTCTGGATAGAACTGTGAGTATACCTTAGACTGAGATAAACTGTTAAACAGAATTGCTGATGTTTTGTTTAAAAAGAATCTGTGGGAGATAGGACCAAAATTCAGATGCCTCAAAGGTTAAAGGATGTTGCTCATTGTTTATTGGGAGGAGGGGAGGACTCACATGTTGAAGGTTGGCCAGTTTTTGTTTTGTTTTTTTTTTTTTAAACTGAGAAATGGCAGATTGATAACTTTGGTTCTAAAGGAGGTTTTTAAAGAAGTGAGTTAAAGAAGTTTTTAAAACAAGTTGTGAGGGAGAGGGACATGATAAATGGGATACATGGAGAAAATGGTACGGGTAAGTATATATATATGCATCACCATATTGAATATGTATACAGAACTCTCTGATAAAGGCAATTGATTAAAAATATACATGTTAAGTAACAAAAGAAATTATCTTTCATTGAGCTAAAATAATTATTTGATGTTTTGTTATTTTTAATTATTTAAATGATAATTTTTAGTCAGGTAACTAAGTTCTTTTTTTTCCTTTTTATTTTTATTGTTTGTTTTTTAACTAAGACTACTGAGTTCTTAAGAGAAGAATGGCACTTAAGAAATTGATGGTGATACCAAAGGAAGGTTACTTATTACACTTGGACTTTGATGATGAGCACGATGACATAAAAGTTTTAGAGGAGGCTCTTTTGGAAGGTATAGCATTTCCAGTGTCAGGTATTAATTGTGTCCTGCAGTTCATTAGATTTTACCTAGTCACCTGAAATGGAGGAAGTCTTGTTAAGTTTACATATACTTCATTTCTAATTTTACCTATATTTATCTATTCTTATATACAAGGTTTAGCAGCACATATACCTACTCTTGGAACTATATCACCATATTTTGAGAAAGAAGAACTTTTTTGATTTTGCCTCAACAAAAGACCTGAACATTGTTCGTATAATATGTTTGCCAAACATGAATTTATCTCATAAAACCTTCAAATAAATTATTTCCTTTCTTTTTCTATTGTATATTTTTCTTATTTACATTTCAAATATTATCCCCGTTTCTAGTTTACACTCCAAAAATCTCCTGTCCTCTCCCTTCTCCCCCATCTCCCCAACACACCATCTAACAATTCCAGCCCAGGTATTCCCCCATACTGGGGCATAGGATCTTTACAGGAAAAAGTGTCTCTCCTCTCATTGATGCCTGACTAGTCCATCCTCTGCTACATAGAAAGCTGGAATCATATGTCCCATTGTTTGTTTTCATTGATTGGTGGTTTAGTCCCAGGGAATTGTGGGGTACTTATCCACACTTTGGTCTATCTTCTTCAGTTTCATGGGTTTTGCATATTTTACCTTGGTTATTCTGAGCTTCAGGGATAATATCCACTCACCAATGAGTGAATATCATGTGTGATTTTTGTGATTGGGTTATCTCACTTAGAAAGATATCATACAGATCCATCCATTTGTATAAAAATTTCATGAATTCATTGTTTTTAATAGCTGTGTAGTAATTCATTAAATAAATGTACCATATTTTCTATATACATTCCTCTAAAGAGAGTCATCTGGGTTCATTTCAGCTTCTTGTTATTATACATAAGGACATAGTGAAGCATGTATCCTTATTACAAGTTTGAACTTCTGGGTATAATCTTATCAATTTTATGAGGTCCCATTTGTCCATTTTTAATCTTATAGCACAAGATATTGCTGGTATTTTTTTTCAAGAATATTCCCCCTTTGCCCATGTATTCCAGGCTATTCCCCACTTTCTCTTCTATAAGTTTCAGTGTCTCTGGTTTTATGTGCAGTTCCTTGATCGACTTAGACTTGAGCATTGTACAGGGGATGAGAATAGATCAATTTACATTCTACTACATGCTAACTGCCAATTAAGCCAGCACCATTTGTTGAAAATGCTGTCTTCTTTCCACTAGATGGTTTTAGCTCCTTTGTCAAAGATCAAGTGACTATAGGTGTGTGGGTTTATTTTTCTGACTTCAGTTCTATTTCATTTATATATCTGCCTACCACTAAACCTGTACTTTGTAGTTTTTATCACAATTGCTTTGTAGTGCAGCTTGAGTTCAGGCATGGTGATTCCACAAGAGGTTCTTTTATTGTTGGGAATAGTTTTTCTTATACTAGGTTTTTTTTGTTGTTGTTGTTGTTGGGTTTTTTTTTAAATTCCAGGTGAATTTGTAAATTGCCTTTTCTAACTCAGTAAAGAATTGAGTTGGAATTTTGATGGGGATTGCATTGAATCTTTAAACTACTTTTGGCAGAACACACATTTTTACTATATTAATCCTTCCAATCCATGAGCATGGGAGATCTTTCCATGTTCTGAGATCTTGTTTCATTTCTTTCTTCAGAGACTTGAAGTTTTTATCATATGTATCTTTCACTTTCTAAGTTAGAATCACACCAAGCTTTTTTATATTATTTGTGAGTATTGTGAAGGGTGTTTTTTCCCTAATTTCTTTCTCATCCTCCTTTTCCTTTGTGTAGGGAAAGCCCACTGATATGTTTGAGTTAATTTTATATTCACCTACTGCACTGAAGTCGTATATAAGGTTTATGATTTCTCTTTTTTGCATTTTTGGGTCACTGAAACATACTATCATATATTCTGGAAATAGTGATATTTTGACTTCTTCCTTTCCAATTTGTATTCATTTGTTTTCCTTTTGTTGTCTAATTGCTCTGGTTAGGACTTCAACTACTATATTCAATAGGTATGAAGAAAGTGGGCAGTCTTGTCTCGTCCCTGATTTTAATGCGATTGTTTCTTTTAGTTTAATGTTTCCTACTGGTTTGCTGACATTTTTTTTATATTAGGTATGGGCCTTGAATTCCTGACCTTTCCTGGACTTTTATTATGAATGGGTGTTGTATTTTGTCAAATGCTTTCTCAGCATCTAATGAGGTGATCATGTTGTTTTCGTCTTTGAGTTTGTTTCTATAGTGGATTAAGTTGACAAATTTCCATATATTAAACCATCCCTGCATCACAGGGATGAAGCCTACTTGACCATGATGTATGATCGTTTTGATGTATTCTTTTATTTGGTTTGCAGTGATTTTATTGAGTATTTTTGCTTCGATATTCATAAGGGAAAATGATCTGAAGTTTCCTTTCTTCATTGAGTTTTTGTATGGTTTGAATATAATTGTAATCTGGCTTCATTGAACAAATTCAATAGTGTTCCTTCTCTTTTGATTTTGCATAATAGTTTGAAGAATTTTGGTCTTAGGTCTCCATGTGTAAGACCCTGAAGATGGACCTCCTCTCAAGTCCATTAAAGTCCTCAGATGAGATGGCCAGCACCCAAATGACTTGAGAGAAATCCACACCTGATGCAAACTGTAAGAGGTTTTATTATCAGCTAGCTAAGGACAAACTCCTTCCACTGTGCAGGGCAGGGGCGTATGACTCTGAGATGTGACAGAAGAGGGTTTTTATTAGCTACCTGAGGAATTGAGATGAGTTGGGAGGAGAGTTTGGAGAGTTGGGAAGAGTCCGGAGGAGTGTTCTTCTCTGCCCAGATGTCCTTGGCAAAACTCCAATTTTTGAATCTCTAGCTGTAAGGCTCAGAAACCAAAATGCTTTTTGGTGGCTGTAGAGAACATAGAGCTTCTTTCTGGCTGTATTTTTAGAGCTCAGGGAATACAAGCTTGGAGAATGTCCAGGGGCTTCACCTTCCAGGGAGAAATGCTCTAAGTTGGGTTCTCACATTTCCCACTCCTTCTAGTACATAGTTCTAATTTTATAAGTTAGAAAATTAAACCTCTGGCCCAGCTGCCAAATAAAGCCAACCTGAGGTCACAGCTTTAGGATTTGTAAGATTGAGAACCTCAGAAGCCCCTTGAATGAGACGAAAGAGACTCTTGCCAGTGGGAGGAGGGAAGAAGGGGGGATCCTGTGCAGTGCCAGGCCAGTGGGCCATGGCAGGCCAGAAGCGGTTACATGCTGGAGGTGCGGCAGCAGGGCTTGTCAGAAGCACCAGGGAGCATCCTTTTGATCTGAGTTCAAGTTTGCCAGAATGGTGGCACCAGACCCGGACAGGATCTTCTGTTTGAAATTTATGTGGCACGAAGATGGTTCCTGGTTAGTATGTTTTTTTGTTTTTTTGTTTTTGTTTTTGTTTTTTATTGTGTTTCAGCATTTCCAAGGCATCTTTTCTGACCAATTGTAGGGCCTTCAAGTGAGCTAGAGGGGGTTCTGAAAAAGAAACATCAAGTTCAAACATTGCACCTGCTTCTGTTAAAGGGAGGGGCGTCCCAAGTTGAGGAGTTTGAATGGTGTAACTTTAAATTTCCCTGTGGTGTTCCATACTCAGAACAAGGCAAAGGGAAAAAGAGCTGCATAATCTTTTCTGTAGGTCTCTAAAACCAATTTAGTCAAGGTTTCTTTTAATGCTCTATTCATCCACTCTACCTGTCCTGAAGTCTGGAATCTGTAAGAACAATGTATCTTCCAATGAATCCCCCATTGTCTGGCTAACCCTTGGCTTACCTGGACAATGAAGGAGGGGCCATTGTCTGATGAAAGTACCTTAGAGATGCCAAATCTTGGGAAATTTTCCTCTAATATCTTCTTTCCCATGGCATGGGTGTTCTTGTTATTAGTGGGGAAGGCTTCGACCAAGCCTGAAAAGGTGTTTACAAAAAAACAAATAGATATTTATTACTGTACTTGGCTGGTTTAACTTCAGTAAAGTCTACTTTTCAGTATGCTCATGGCCAGTCAACTCTTATCCACCTTCTGGGGGGGGGTGTTCTTGTGGTGCCCAGCAATGGTGAGGGCACATGCTTGGCATTCATTAACAATTCCCTGGGCAACATCTGGCAATCTTATAACATTGCAGTTTTAGCTCTCAACATTTTCTTTGACCTTCTCAATTTCCAAGTGCATGAGGTGGTTTAGATTGGAGACATATTGTTACCTTTCTATTGTGGGCAGGACAGAGCAACCATCTTGGTCCTAGAGACTCCCTGGGTAGTACACCCACATATATCAGGTATTTTGCCTGTTAATTTCTGATCTTCTGGAGTATAGTCAAAGCCTGCATCTTTGAGTTTATAATGGTCTTCACGTTCTTTATTTTATTCATTTATTTTTTTTAGGCCAGTCAGTTCAGGCATCAGATTTCCCTTCACTATGGCCTCATGGACTTTGTGGTGACAATGGCAATGTATGATGTCCAGTTTTTTGCAAAGTGTATGGCTTCTAATAGTCTCAAGGTTTCCTTTTTATTTTTAATATCTTCCCCAGTAGAAGTGAGTAGCATCCTTTTTCTACAGATACTACCATGCATGTGGCAAAGGCATACATGCTGTCTGTTTAGATATTGATGTTCTTTTCTATGGCCAGCTGCAAGGCTTGGGTATGTGTGATTAGCTCTTCTCTCTGGACTGTCATTTCTTCAGTAAAGCTGCTTACACGGATGGTTTCTTTTCCGTTGACCACTGCTGGCACCACTTTTCTTTTACCTTCAATCAAAAAGCTGATACCATCTGTGTACCAATTGGGGCAACCTGACCATGGCTGGTCAATGACTTCTTTCTTAGTTTTGGTTTCTTCTGCCAGGATGTCTATACACCTTCACTGGTAGGGAGTTGTCAGCTTCAGGCAGCAAGGTGGAAGGATTCAGGATAGCAGGGGTGCAAATTACACTCTCTCTACACTCTCTCGGTCAGAAAGAGGCTCTGATAATGGGTCCTGTGAGCATTAGTCATCCAGCAATCTGGCAGCTGCCTAACAATGCTTTCTAAGGCATGGGGGCAGAGGGGGGCTACTACTATAGTTCCTTGACCTAGAGTCAGTTTGTCAGCATCTTTGAGAAGTATTGATATCTTTTAAGAAAGACGGCCATCCACTGGGCATTGGGTCTATTTTTTTTTTACAAGTAGGCCACAAGTCTTTTCTATGTCCCCAGAGCTTAGTTCAGGACCTATCTCACTATTTCTGCTCTTTTATCTAAATAGAGAGTGAATGGCTCGGTCACATCTGTCAGGACTAGGGCTGAGGCACTAAGCACGATTTTTTAATCTTTTTAAAGGCCTCCCCATATATGGGGTCCATGAGAAAGTCCCAGTCTCTTTAGTAAGGGGGGATTATTAGGGAGTGCCAGGTGGCAAAGCCTTGCTTTTTAACTGGTAGCAACAGAGTATTCCAGGAAGACTGACAAAGGACCAAACACGCCTAGTTCTAAGAGCCTTTGAAGGTGAGGTCTGATGCCCTCACTGGCCTCTTTGCTCATGGTGTATTGTTGTACCCCGAAAGGAATCTCACCAGTTTTCAATGTCACAATGATGGGGGGGACACCATTTTTGTCTCAATTATACCACCAGTCTCTGCCCAGGCTGTTGGATATCTCTCTAAATAGGTCCATTCTAGTACTTTTCTTGACGGGGCTTGAGACTCATGTAATCTATATTCTTCTTCTAATTTTAAAGTTAAATTTATAGGGACAGGCTTGCCAAGGGATTGAAGTTCCTTCCAAAGAGCAGCTTATTTGGGATTTTAAATATGCTAGTATGTCTCTCCACAACAATGTGGTGGGGCTTGAGGAATGATGAGGGAGGAATGAGTTACTTGGCTTATTCATAGATTAACTTTCTTATCAGTGGTCTAAGAGTATGGTTTCTGACCAGTAGCCCCGAATACTAAGGATTTCTGGGTCCTCAATTTCTCCAGTGGCTCTGTCAGGACTAAAAACTCTGCTCTGATATCATGAAGGGAAGCCATAAGGGTCTCTTCCACAGCTGGGGTTACCCTAGTGTCACGTAGGGTGTCTGTTCCCCATATCATGTAGTCATCATCCTCTGAGAAAAGGACTTAGGTGGTCTAGTATCTGTCTCTTTCTTGGGGCAGTCTCTTGCTCAGTGTCTCTTTTCTTTACAGTACCCACATTGCAAATAAGTCCTACCCTCCCCAACTTGTGCTTGGGTTATAGTTTTTGGTGACAGCAATAGAAACATTAAGACATTCAACATTACATATGTGATGGCCTGTCTACAATCTGTAGATCCAGTGAAGTTAGGTATAGAGGAAGGACTTGGGTGCATACATGGATGCCCATGGTATGGAGAAATAGAATGGATTTATTAGTGTACAAAGGTGGACAAGAAGGAGAAGATCAGGTGGCATGGTGGAGGGAGATGGGGTTGAATAAGGAAATGCAGGAAGAGATATTTGAAAGAGAAGTATTTGATGAATGATGACCGAAAGGGGGAGGAACTGGAGAGGATGGGAGGTAGTAAAAGAACCGTGGGGAGTAAAATTTGGGGGGACTGTAAGCAGGGTCTATTAAATGAGAAATTAATATTATTTTTAATTTTATTAGAATATTAAGCATGGCAGAGGGGCTCCCCAGAATGTACATTTTACCTCCAAAATACAGGGCTTTGATGGATTCTTGGTGAGGTGAACCACTTAAAATCTCTTACCACTCTTAAACACTTAAAAGCTGGTACCACTCTGTTACCACTCATGCTGTTGTAGAGTTTCTCCCTACTTGCTGCCCTCACATCACATTCCTCATAATCTATGGATTGTATGAAAATTTAAGGGGGGTTCCAGCCCCTCACTGGGCAATATCATTGCCACACACAGTGTTATTTAGATCGAACTTTCTCAAGGATTGCAGCTGATGCGATTAATACTTCAACCACAATCTTGGAAAGAATTACTACAAAAAACATGCCTTTTTTTTTTCAAAGTCAGGCTGGTGTTCAGATGATTATTATTTCCTTGTACCTATTTCCTCATTCTGATTCCTGATATGATTTAAGAAAAACATGGTTAATGAACAGATGTGCACCCTGAGGATTCAAAGTAGAAAGGGATGATAGGTTTTTATATATAAGTTTAGTTTTGTGATTCTTTTAAGATTTTTGAAGGATTAATTTTTGAGATAGATAAAAACTAATCCTTTCTGTATAACGGCAAATTTCAGTCTACCAGTAAGAGAAACTGGCTGAAATAAAAATTACCCTACTTGCTTACAACTTGTTAATCTATAACAAGTTTTTTAGTTAGAAATGCGTGTTGGTTCTTGGGAATAATATTGGATATTTATAAACATAATTTATAAATAGCTCATCATAAAAGTATAGTGAGAAGATGCTTCTCCTTATACATACTCATAATTATTCACTAGAAGAAAATAGAAAGTAACCAGTATAAATTTTATACTAATTGAAAGATTGTGCAGAGATATATAAGCAGTGTGAGAAAAATAAAGTTAGTGCTTTGTTCCATCCACCAAATGTGAGTATATATTTAAAGTGGTTGAAGCTTTGCACTGTCCAACAAATGTGTGTGTGTGTGTGTGTGTGTGTGATTGTTTGTGCTTCTTAAAGCTTGCTTCTTCTAACATGTATGTAAATGTGTCTTGCCTGCTTTATATGCCATCTAACCAACATCCCCTCCTTGAATCACTGAACACTCTATCACAGCTACTCTTGGAAAGACAGAGAGACAGCAAACACACAGAGCCCTACTGGGCATAACTAACTTGAACATGTGTGAGACCACCCACCTCCTCCAGTGACACCCTTCCTCCAACAAGGAAACACCTAGTCCAACAAGGTTAATCATCCTAATACAGCCTATGGGCCGATGGGAACCAATTACATTAAAAATACCACACCTACCTAGCTACATGCATGCATATATTCATGCATAAGAGATAAACAGAGAAAGAGGGTGAGAGAAATAGAAAGAGAGAGAGATAGGTAGATGATAGAGAAATAGTTGCATACATATCTATATACATTCAATCATTACTTCATACATACATACATACATACATACATACATAGATGACAGATAGACAGATAATTATATGTGAAATTAATCTAAACACTAAAGACATGGTGCCCTTTAATTCACATGCACACACTCTGAGCACTGTTTACAATCATCAATTAAGACATAAAGGTTGGACATTCGAACTACAAAGACATATACAAACAAACCCACAAAACCCACAATGTTCATTTGGTGTGCATAGATTTGATTAATATCTAGGATTTCCTTTTTTTCTGTATATTATGAGAGATTTCACCCTAAAATCTTTCTCAAATTGTCCATTATTTTAGTTACTACTGTGTACAACCTGATACTTATAATCCACTAGATAGTAATGTTATAGAAGGTGTTTATTGTGCTGAAGGTATTCAGCCATACCCCTCAGCTCCAAAATATATCTTTTAAAGACACATAGTAAGGAACGATCTTTCAAATGACCTCAAATGAAACTGTCATCTGGTGAAAAATAACACAGCACAGGAAGAAGTTTACACATAAAATTTATATTCATGTGAATATTGGTCAAATGTTTACAATTGTAAAGTTGAATTACATAGTGGTATGTCTTTGAAACAATAGGAAAAAATGATGTGCATACGTTGTGTTTTCCAAAAAGAGTAGGAAATGTAAAACATTTAAACAGTGGGATGTTGGTTTCTAATGCCAGGAGATGACTAACATAGCAACAGACTAATAAAGTATCCTCTTCAAAAGTTAAAAGAAAACAACAACAACAAGAAGAGAACAACAATCACAAGGAACCATGTCATCTGTGGCATCTTCAGGAGGATGTGCAGCAATCTGAACATGGTTCCAAGGACGTTAGTAGATGTCTAGTTCTTTATCAGCCTGACAGGTTTGTGTTCAACCATCCATGTCTGTATACTAAGGTTGCAAACAACCCATCGATGCTGAGTGACCTAAAGATGATGAGTTCTACTCCCCACTCTCTTTGCTGCTCTGGAGACTTCAAACCTGAGGGGAGGAATGTTATATTAATGAGTATGAGAATGCTCAATGCATCTTTGTCTACATTGTGTAAATTTGGCATCTCTTTAAGTGAAGTATAAGACCTGCTTAGGCCAGAAGGTACAACTAGAGGCCTGATGAACAAAGATGCTACTGTAGAGACCCCATGTAATGAGAAAAGTCTTTCAGAAGTACACTTGGACAATGGTGGAATTTAAGATCCAATTATTCAGAAATGGCATGTAGGCACTATTGTTGGCCTTAGTGTCATACCGAGAACACCCCCAACACTAATCAGAGATGTATGGCTAGTGGTCAGAAGTGAGCCAGTAATGGACATTGGGAAGAAATGAGACCCTATGAGCCATGAAAAATAGATAGGAACTCAATGGTAAGAGGGGTATCTTTGTGAGAAATTGGAAATCTAAATCCCCTTTGTACAGGTAAACTAGTATGTTTGGTTGGGTAGAGTTCAAATTTGCATGTTCTTTCCTTGACGTGAGATCAAAGACACAGCTTACCTCATGCAGTGGAGCCCATTCCAGGTTTTTCCTAACAGCTAGCAACTCCTCATCAGAGACTAGAGCATCTGTCCACTATAGTAAATGTGGTGCCGGATCAGGAAGCAGTCTGAGCACTCATCAAAAACCTGGCTGACAGTTCCACACTAGTTCTTCTTCTCAGGCATATGTTCATCTCCTGGGTCTAGGTATGAATGGTGAGGAGAACATCATTTTAGTTTCTGCCTTGAGGAAATGAGCTTTTGTTCTGGGCTGTACTTCTTAATGTTCGGCTCAGGTACTTTAAGCTTGGGTGGTCTGGAGGTCCATTTGGGAGTTAAAATTGGAGGGGGGGTGTCTAAGTGTCTGCATCAGAGGAGAACATTGCAAGGTCATTATTGGTCAGAAAGGGACATCTGATGACCACTTGGGGAAAATGAGTCTGAGGCCCCTGGTAACTCAGAGTCAGTAGATTGAAATCCTTTTGGTCAAAGCAGAAGGATCTGAGGCCCAATTAAATAGACTTAGTAAGTTTACTCCCACAGGGGCATATTTAGAATGCCTGAGAACCCTTTGGATATTGGTGGAATGTAGCTATCTATTAGAACAGGGAGGGCTGGTAGATCCTTTGTTGAAAAGTGGAATATTTCAGGTATAGTCTAAAAGCCAATTCAGTAAAAAACAGTAAGTTGAATACTTTGGGTAAGGGGAGACATATGCAGTACCCCTATGTGCAGGAGAAGAATTGTTTCTGCCTGTCTCAGGATTAGTGATAGATCTAAGATTCTCTAAAATAGGAGGATGGTGATAGGAGCTTCATAGGATTGTATAGAATAGTTTTATCCTGTTATTCCTATGTCTGCAGCACTATTGAGCAGAAATTGAACACTGATTGATACCTTGAGAATTCTAGGACATTCCAGGTACTTTCTCCTTCATCAGCTCCAAACATGAAATCACAATCAAGAATACACATCATCTGAATGTCTGTGGTAGGCATGACAACAATCTTAGAAGTCTTTTAAGAGGGTGTAATGTGGTATTTTCTGGTTTAGTGTCTTCCTTAAATATATGTCCATCCACACATTCCTCTGCATGGAGGCCATGATGTCTCTGTCTAAGGTAACAAAACAAAGATAGTAATCTGATTTACCCTTACCTTGATACTCTTCTGTTTGGGATTTCAGTCCAGAGTGTTCAGAAATCTCTTAGGTCAGAACAGTGCTTCCCAGACCATGGAAATTAGAAGTTATAGGTAGGACATACACTGGGAAGATGGTGAATCTGGGGGATTTCCTCAAACACACTGTGCTCAACACAGGTTGGAGTACTCTCTGTTGTGAATGTCTAAATCTTCCTAAAGTAAGATAAGGGAGGAGCTTGGGCAATTTTGCACAGAAGTAGGATGGTTGTGCCCTTCATCAAGGAGGTAATGTGACAAACTTCATGAGAATAAGGAAGTTTAAGCACTCTGGTCATAAGCAGCATTTCTGTGACACTTTGCAAATGTGAAATTGAATGTGAAGGATTGGCTAGAATTTGGTAAACAACATTTCTGAACTATTTGGAACCACCTTTTCTGGTGTACTGCACCCAGTTACCTATCAACACATCACTGTCATCTCCTGATCTCTCCTCAGCCAGAGGAGTGTCTGGAATGATGTGGAGGTTCCCTTTCTTGTAGTCATCCAGGAGCTGATAGAAGTAGAGAGCTGGATCCTTCTTGTAGGTACTGTAAAACAAATCCTTCATGATTGGCACCTGGGCTAGCACAACCCTCCTCCAGTTGTCCTCAGAGCCATCTTTACCCTTAAATTTGTGTTTTACCGCTCTGCCAACCAGGGCTCTGGCGAGGTGGGCATCCCTTACCTGAGGAAATCTTACTTTGGGAGGCAAAACCTTAAGGTTTAAAATCCTGTCATCATTGTAGAGCTCCTGTCCATAGACGCTGTCATTTCCATCATACTTCACCAAATAAAGAGAAGGGTTTGTTGGCAGTTGACCTAGAACTATGGTCTTCCATTGAGTGACAGGCTCATTACCTTCCTTCCAACCTTGAGAAATTCTGCAGCCAACAATATTCCTCAAGACGTTGGAAGAAGACATCCTCCTCTTCTTCTTCATGAGGGATGTCATGCTAAGACTCTTCAGAGGTATTGTCTTCTACATGGCTGTAGCCCTGGTGTGGTAGACCACACCAACCCTGGGCAGATGTCTTGTGGGTATCATTTTGTGTTCAAATATCATACTTGCCCATTGCCTTGGATTGAAGGTATTGCCTGTTTACACCAGACACAATGCTGTTGCTACTGTCATATATATGAGTTACTGAAAGGCAATGAGTGTAGGATGGGAGAGAATGCTGGAGAAATGCTCTTCTCTAATGGAATTTTTGAGTAGGTCAAGAAGGCTATGCTAAACATGTTTGGGCTTCTAAACTTAATTTGATCCAAATAAGAAGTTCATAATCCAGCTATGGTGGCACAAGCATTTAAACTCAGCATTCAGAAGGCAGGATAAGGCAGATTTCTGACTTAGAGACCAGCCTGGTCTACAAAGTGAGTTCCAGGGCAGCCAGTGGTAGACAAAGGAACCATGTCTCCAAATCAGCAACAACATTAACAACTTAAACAAAAAAACAACAACAACAACAAAAAACAAACAAACAAACAAACAAAACAAAAAAAAAACAAAAATGAAAAACAAACAAAAAACAAAACAAATAATCAAATCAGAAGTTAATAGGAGGTGTTAGTGACCCAAGTCTTAAATCCTAGTACTCAAGAGGCAGAGGGAGGCAAACCTTAGTGAGATAAAGGCTAGTCTATTCTACTGAGTGATTTTCCTAACAGCCAAAGCTACACAAAAACACACTCAAATTAAAATTAATCACCCATCCAAAGAAAAAATGAACAAACAAACAATAAATAAATAAATAAATAAATAAATAAATAAATAAATAAGGGAAACAAGGAAATTATCGAAGGGAAATTAACAAGTAATTCTCGAGAGCTCAGAATAACATACTCAGATGAATATGTCTTCAGCCCTGAGCTAATTTGCCTCTGCTGAGGAACATCTCCTTGCATGTCTATGTCAATGTGGAAGTTGGTATGCCTTTTACAAAATGATCAAGGATTAAAGAATAAAGAAAATGAGTCAGAGTTGTCACCTACCCTCTCTTGTACCTGCAAGCTGTCAAATAGGTGGCAATATTCACAAATATCCCAGGGACACAGCACACCACTGGCCTTCTGTATTATGTCACCTGACCCAGCCTCAGGATTATTTGGTGATTATTTGCCACTGCAACTCTGGCCTCAACAAGTCCAGGCAATATCAGCCATTTAGAACTAACATTTTCTAAAATACATACGGACAAAGAAGAGCTTTGACATTTTAATGGAATTGTGAAGGAGATATTGTTAGCAAGGATAATAAATTCAGGAGATCAACTAAACTGGATCAACCATGCCCCTGGCCCCAAACATGGGAGAATTTAGAATGTACAGTTACTCAGTGTGGGAGGGAAAACTTTCAGCTTTCTATAGCTATGAGGGTCCCATTCACTTCATAAATGTACTTACCCAAAGAAAATGTCTTAGTCATCAAGATTCTGTCTTTTGATACAGACCAGGCAAAAAAAACTTGAGGAACAACGTTGGGGTTCAGGAGCTGGCCTGCCTTTCATACACCACTGGGAAAATAGTGGACACACCTTCTAGGGATTCTAGTGCCTCCAAGTGGAATAGATGTGCAATCTATGGCCAGTGCTCTGTGACATCACCTAGTTCAGCTTGCATGATAGAACCCCACTCATGCTGGTTCCTTCCCTAATTACACCAGAGACATTAACCATCTAGGCTTTACCTTTTCATATGGCCTTCTCGAAATACAAAATATAATCCCTACTGAAATGTCCCGATGACTTGAGGCACATTCTGCCCAAGTAATTCACTCCTGTATTGTTTTTATCATTTTGGTGGTTGGGTTTCTGTTTATTCATTTGTTGATTGTTTGTTTTGTTTTTGTTTTTATTTTCCTCCTGTGAAAGCCTTCAGTTTCTGACTCACCAACATCCTTGGTGGTTATTTTCCCTGTTCCAACCTTTCCCTGGTTATCTTTAAACTGTTCTTAGTGTCAGAAATTGTGCCAGACTCTTTGAGGCAGCACATTGGATAGCACATCAAAATTCTGTTTATGAAAACCCAAAGTTAGAGCAATAAATATTTTATTGAAACAAAGCAGGAATTTTACAGGGTTAAGTACCTTGTATTGAAGCTATTTGCAACCGTGAATCGTGGATTCTTTGGAAAATGAGAAGGCAATCTAGCTCTTGTTCCTGCTTACAAAGTTGTGATGAAGTTAAACACAATATCAACCAGTCATGTTTTAAAGGCCTTTAAAATTTATTAGTATTTCTGGTTACAAGTAATTTAATAGATTAAATGCAGTAAAACAGGGTGAAATAGATTTGATAATTTTACTTTTGAAATATGGGTAGACAAAATATTGAATGCTGGTAAGTATGGAATTTACTTACAAATTATCAGGCACTTTAATTTTCCATGCCATATAGATCTTTAGTTCTTCCAGAAAAATTAATTTCAAGCCCTTACACGATAACCACCACACCTTGTATATTTTTTTCATAGATGTTGACACTACCCATAGTGGGCTAGACCCTTCAACATCAGCCATCCAAATAAGATCATTCCTTACAGGTGTGGCAACTGACCAATGTGATGGAGGCAGTTCTTTATCTGCGGTTCTATATTCCCAGGTTGAGTTAACTAAAAAAAAAAAAATGCAAGAAGGACCATTTCACATCCATATCATAAATGTTGATAGCCTTACTGTGTGCAATAAACATGCGATGGATTAGTACTAGATGTCAACCACTGGATGGATGGCTTAAAACATGAGAGAGAGAGAGAGAGAGAGAGTGACAGAGAGAGAGAGAGAGAGAAAGAAAGAATGAGAGAGAGTTTTTGATATGCCAAAGGGTGTTTGATATTTCAAGCCCAGTGCCAAATCACTTTTAATGAAAACACAAATCCTAATTCTTTCTAAACATCCCACCACCTAGAAAACTAACTCCTTTGAATATTTGATCTTCTGTGAGCCACAATTATTCAAACTAATAAAGTATGTAAAAGAAATTGAAATCAAGTAATAATTGTCCATGCCACTTCTTGGAATATTCTATATCATTACTTTTCTTTTCTTAGAGGTTAGGGTTATTTGCATAACAAGAGACTAATCAGTCATCATTGTCACATCAGCCAAAGGCATCCTAACCCTGCCACATTTCTACTTGATTAATCACATTGGCATTACTTATTTGTATGGAAACATATCCCTTCATCCTGATTTAGTTAAAACCGTGGGAATTGTCAATGTGCAATTAATTTTGTTCATAATGGGACAAAACAGAAGCCTACAGGATTGTTCCTGGGAGCTGAAGATTTCCCTTCCATTTAGTAAAATGTTATAAATATTATTTTAACACAAGCCTAAATTCGTGAAAAAGCTTTGTTTTCATATTTTAATTATTTACAGGTCGTTCTGTGCCATATAAAGAAAGGTAGAGAAGAAAAGCTGTTTTGGAATCACTGACACACACACTTAACTGAGGTCTCTTTGCATAGTAACAACATATACCCATCTGCTATATCTGGGGAGTTTGCTTCAGGAACTCTAATGATATAAAGTCCTCGGGACTCTAGGCTAAGATAACAGAACACTGCTTATAAGCTATGCAAGATAAGCTCTTGTATATTTGAATTATATTCATGTGTTTCTGCACACAGATCTGTACAGGTCAGTTCAGAGGCTAGGGAAGGGCATAGTATGATTTGCTCCTTCACTCCCTAATTTATCTGCTTTTGATAGGGTTTCCTGCTGAGCTAATAGTGAGGCTGGCTTTCGGGAAGTCATATTCATCTTCCTGTCTCTGCAGCTCCCAAAATCCTAAGCACTGGTGTTGTAAGTAAATAAACACAGGCATGAATTTGCCCCTGGGCCATCACCTCTCATCCTTCTTTATTTTAAATAATCTCTGGATTACTTTTGCCCTTAATGTAATGAAACTGCTATACAAGGGTTTGTTATTTAGGAGATGGAAATATAAGTCGTCTGTATATGTTCAGTACAGACATTATATATTAAGAACTACATTCATTAATTCCTTGAGAAATTCATACAATGTATTTTGATGGAATTTATTTTCCAGTTCTCTTAATAACTCCTCCCGGACCAAAACCAGATCCATTCCCACCTTAATCCTCCTTCCAACTTCATGTCTCCTTTTCTCCCTTTTGATAAAACCCATTCAAATCAATTGTGTTGCCCATAAACTCTTGGACATGGAGCTACCAGTAGTGCCTGGCCAACCTATAACCTTCAAAGGGCATACCTTTGATGAAAACTGACTCTCCATCTTTCATTAACTGTCCATACATTCTCAGATGGGGATGATTGATAGTGAGAACCTACCACTTATTGATGGAAGGCAGATTGGCCTGATTTTGTGCAGATAGAGTCATACAGTTTCTCAATGACCTCTCTACCTTACAAGATTTCCACTATCTCTTCATTGAGGGATCCTAAGACTCAGCTCCTCTACTTCTTGCCTCTTTCTGTGAGTATGTGTGTGTGTACAAGTGTGTCTATATTATAGATGTCTCATTTTACATCCAAGTCAACGCATAGTGGGGTTTGCAATCAACTGCTGGAACTATTTCACACTAGGCAATATGCTGTGATGCAGATGGAGGGACTAAATACCACACTGAAACTGGAGATGGCTAGAAATCATCACAGATGGTTGTAGTATAGGTGAAATTTACACTTTTGACCTAAACTTCTGGGTCCAACCTATGGCTTTAAAATAGAGGGATGTGGGATCAAGAACCTTAACTTTCATTGCACTTTCCTTCTTCTTGAACTCATATTTTAAAATACCTCATGGAGGTGATGATTCTGTTGGCCTGGACGTTTTGCTTTTGTAACTGCTATACAGAGATATTCTTAAAGAGACAGATAGATCCTATCACTTTTTGTAACATAAAGAATTGTGTGGTGAAATGGGTTTGCAATGTCAGTCGTGGTTCTTTGATGAAGGTTTTGGCCCCAAATACAATGTTCAAAGATAGAACACTATACACAATCTGAAAAGTGATTGGACCCTGAGGGCTTTAATCAATGAGTTAATTGATTGATGGGTGTGCATTGAAGGGGTGAGACACTTGTAAAGGAACTTGGATATTGGGAACATGTCTTGGAAGTTATTTATTGTCTTTGGTCACTTCCTGTGTTGATGCTTACTGGGTAATAATAAGTTGGACAACTGTTTTGCTTCATGCCCCTTTCATACTCTTGTGACTATGGACCTGTTTTCCTTGTTGCTAGGCATATCGGAACAGTGATGAAAATTATTTACATGAGTGTGTCTCACTAGTGATACTGACTTTTCTGGTCCATTGTAACCATGCCTTAATTCTTTAAGCTTTTTTCTAGAAGAATCATGCTAACATTAGACCGAAAGTTACCAAATAGTTGTACCTGGAAGATTCTGCCAGTGTATCTGTTGTCTTTGTAATAAAGAACTTTGATTCTTCCCACACTGTTTTTTCCACTGTATTCACTACTGTATTTTAATAGATTGCAATATCATATGAAGTAGCAGAAAATGAGGGGAAATGGAAGGAGATGAAAATGTGTTAGAATCATTAAATTACACACTTAAAAATAAAGAAATCAATGTATTTTTTATTATAGAAAGGATACTACAAAAAAAGCTGCTGAAAAGGTTTGGCCAACTCATGGGAGATGGTATTTGTCATACCTCCTGTGATGTAGCTGTAAATAGTAGTGGGTTTATTACAGATGAATCAAACACCAATATAAGCATGAAGGGATAATACTCAGTTGCCTCAGGAGAAAGAAATCAGGTAAAATTCATTAGATTTCTTGATGAGGAGTCTTTTTGTCATAGCTTTGGTGGCATAAAATTGGACAGATTGGCAAGTCCCCCAGTAAGTGTAATACACAGTAGAATTTCGGGGTTGTGAGGCTATAGGAAATATTCAGCTCATGTCACCTATTATTGAGTATCCTTGCTGATGGAGGTAGTCACCCTTCACTTATGCCATACATGGAAGTGTGTCTATGCAGGGGCAGAATGCAATAGATGGTGTTGGGTAATGTTTTTGTAGGTTATGGTGTAAGTTAAACATTACTGTGATGGGATATTATTTTTTTTCCAATTTTGACAATCCACAGTTACCTGAGAAGAGAGAACAATTGAAGATCAGTCTCTATTCACTTACTTGTTCATTAGGTAAGTCTATGGGATATTCTCTTGGCTAATGATTGATGTGGGAGGGCCCATCACTGTGGCTAAGCTCATCAGTAGTCCTTAGTAAATGGGAGCCTTTTAGGCTGTATTTTAAAAAAATAGCTGAACGAGCCATGGGAAAAGTGGTGGTTTGAATAATAAAGTCACCTATAGACACATATATATGAATATTTAGTCACCAGGAAGTGGCAGTGAGTTTAAATTTAGAAAGAATAAGAGAAGGTGTGGCTTCATTGGAGAAAGTGGGCGTATCAACAAGGATGGGTTTGAGTTTTCAAGAAGCCAATGCAATGGCAGAATCTATCTCTTTGCCTAAGGATCAATAGTTCTCTATTGCTCCAGTGATGGGGTCCCTCTCGTGATGATTGTACAATCTTCTGAAAATGTAAGCAAGCCTCCAGTTAAATGCCGTGTTTTCTTCTTTTTCTTTTTTTTCCCATTTTTATTAGGTATTTAGCTCATTTACATTTCAAATGCTATACCAAAAGTCTCCCATACCCACCCACCGCTACTCCCCTAACCACCCACTCCCCATTTTTGGCCCTGGCATTCCCCTGTACTGGGGCATATAAAGTTTGCGTGTCCAATGGTCCTCTCTTTCCAGTGATGGCTGACTAGGCCATCTTTTGATACATATGCAGCTAGAGTCAAGAGCTCCGGGGTACTGGTTAGTTCATAATGTTGTTCCACCTATAGGGTTGCAGATCCCTTTAGCTCCCTGGGTACTTTATCTAACTCCTCCATTGGGAGCTCTGTGATCCATCCATTAGCTGACTGTGAGCATCCACATCTGTGTTTGCTAGGCCCCGCATAGTCTCACAAGAGACAGCTACATCTGGGTCCTTTCGATAAAATCTTGCTAGTGTATGCAATGGTGTCAGCTTTTGGATGCTGATTATGGGGTGAATCCCTGGATATGGCAGTCTCTACATGGTCCATCCTTTCATCTCAGCTCCAAACTTTGTAACTCCTTCCATGGGAGTTTTGTTCCCACTTCTAAGGAGAGGAATAGTGTCCACACTTCAGTCTTCATTTTTCTTGAGTTTCATGTGTTTAGGAAATTGTATCTTATATCTTGGGTATCCTAGGTTTTGGGCTAATATCCACTTATCAGTGAGTACATATTGTGTGAGTTCCTTTGTGAATGTGTTACCTCACTCAGGATGATGCCCTCCAGGTCCATCCATTTGGCTAGGAATTTCATAAATTCATTCTTTTTAATAGCTGAGTAGTACTCCATTGTGTAGATGTACCACATTTTCTGTATCCATTCCTCTGTTGAGGGGTATCTGAGTTCTTTCCAGCTTCTGACTATTATAAATAAGGTGGCGATGAACATAGTGGAGCATGTGTCCTTCTTACCAGTTGGGGCATCTTCTGGATATATGCCCTGGAGAGGTATTGCTGGATCCTCTGGTAGTACTATGACCAATTTTCTGAGGAACCGCCAGACTGATTTCCAGAGTGGTTGTACAAGCCTGCAATCCCACCAACAATGGAGGAGTGTTCCTCTTTCTCCACATCCACGCCAGCATCTGCTGTCACCTGAATTTTTGATCTTAGCCATTCTGACTGGTGTGAGGTGGAATCTCAGGGTTGTTTTGATTTGCATTTCCCTGATGATTAAGGATGTTGAACATTTTTTCAGGTGCTTCTCTGCCATTCGGTATTCCTCAGGTGAGAATTCTTTGTTCAGTTCTGAGCCCCATTTTTTAATGGGGTTATTTGATTTTCTGAAGTCCACCTTCTTGAGTTCTTTATATATGTTGGATATTAGTCCCCTATCTGATTTAGGATAGGTAAAGATCCTTTCCCAATCTGTTGGTGGTCTTTTTGTCTTATTGACGGTGCCTTTTGCCTTGCAGAAAATTTGGAGTTTCATTAGGTCCCGTTTGTCAATTTTCGATCTTACAGCACAAGCCATTGCTGTTCCGTTCAGGAATTTTTCCCTTGTGCCCATATCTTCAAGGCTTTTCCCCACTTTCTCCTCTATAAGTTTCAGTGTCTCTGGTTTTATGTGAAGTTCCTTGATCCACTTAGATTTGACCTTAGTACAAGGAGATAAGTATGGATCGATTCGCATTCTTCTACATGATAACAACCAGTTGTGCCAGCACCAATTGTTGAAAATGCTGTCTTTCTTCCACTGGATGGTTTTAGCTCTCTTGTCGAAGATCAAGTGACCATAGGTGTGTGGGTTCATTTCTGGGTCTTCAATTCTGTTCCATTGGTGTACTTGTCTGTCTCTATACCAGTATCATGCAGTTTTTATCACAATTGCTCTATGGTAAAGCTTTAGATCAGGCATGGTGATTCCACCAGAGGTTCTTTTATCCTTGACATGAGTTTTTGCTATCCTAGGTTTTTTGTTATTCCAGATGAATTTGCAAATTGCTCCTTCTAATTCGTTGAAGAATTGAATTGGAATTTTGATGGGGATTGCATTGAAACTGTAGATTGCTTTTGGCAAGATAGCCATTTTTACAATGTTGATCCTGCCAATCCATGAGCATGGGAGATCTTTCCATCTTCTGAGATCTTCTTTAATTTCTTTCTTCAGAGACTTGAAGTTTTTATCACACAGATCTTTCACTTCTTTAGTTAGAGTCACGCCGAGATATTTTTTATTATTTGTGACTATTGAGAAGGGTGTTGTTTCCCTAATTTCTTTCTCATCCTGTTTATTATATAGTACTTGAAGAATGAGCCAGAGCAATTTGACAACAAAAGGAGATCAAGTGGATATAAATTGGAAAAGAGGAAGTAAAAATATCACTTTTTGCAGATGATATGATAGTATATATAAGTGACCCTAAAAATTCCACCAGAGAACACCAAAACCTGATAAACAGTTTCGGTGAAGTAGCTGGATATAAAATTAACTCAAACAAGTCAATGGCCTTTCTCTACACAAAGAATGCCTTGTTTTCTAATAGTTGCCGTCACCAAATGTGTCTCTTCATAGCAATAGAACAGTGGCTAAGACAGTGGCAAGCCAATAAGCAGTGTTTGCTGTTACTGACTCAACTTTCTGTTTTGTCTTCCTCAGTGACAATCTGTATCATTTTTATTTCCAAGTTATTTTTTATTGTAGTATTCTACATGGTGAGAAAGAAGAAAACTAGAACAATTACATCTCAGGTAGGTACATGAGTATAGCTTATCTCTAAGTAAAAATAAAATGTCTACACATTATTATTTGTGGTTATAAGACAAGTGACATTGGCACTGTTAGACATTTTTTCCCTAAGAATACCTTACTGTTTTTTATTGTTGTAAGGATTCACCATGTCCAAAGAGCAAATTCCATAGCAAAGGTTTTATTCAGCTTATACTTCCACATTGCTGTTTATCACCAAATAAGTTGGGACAGAAACTGAAACAACACAGGATCCTGGAATCAGAGGCTCATTCATAGGCTATGGAGTGGTGATGCTTATTGTCTTGCTCCTCTAATCTTGCTTAGCTTGCTTTCTTAAAGAACCCAGGACTACCACCACAAGGATGTCAACACCCACAATGGAGTGGGTGCTCTCCCATCAATTAAGAAAATTCCTAACAGCTGGATCTTATGGAGGCATCTTCTCAACTGAGTCTCCTTCTCTTTGAAGACTCTAGATCTATTCAAGTTGCTATGAAACCAGTGTGGCATTCTAAATATAGTTGGCCTATGAGGATGTGTGGCTTTGTAGGAGTAGGTCTGGCCTTGCTGGAGGAAGCATATCACTCTGGGGCTTTAAAGCTCTACCAGTGTGGAAGAGACCCTCCCTGTTTGCAAAATAAATAGTTTTTCCTCGAAGCATTTGGATGAAGGTGCATAATCGAAACTTCCTCTCCACCACCATGTCTGCCTAGACAGTGCCATATTTTTTGCCTTGATGATCATGGAGTGAACCTCTGAACGTGTAATGAAATGTAGAAAAGCCCTAATGAAATGAGTCTCTTATGAGTGGCCTTGGTCATGGTGTCTTTTCACAGCAACTAATCACTAACTAATAGAATCAGTTACTGCAGAAACTCACAGATATTAAAATAAATCAACAATCGAGATTATTATCAAGTGCTAAAGCATGCAAACTTATTCTAGAGAGAAAAACTGTTATGAATGAGTCCATGGCATGCCTGTCTCAAAAAAGCAAAAGAAAAAAAAAGTAAGAAGGACCATTTCACAGTCATATCATCAATATTGATTGCCTCACTGTGTGAAATAGACAAGAAATGGATTAACATTAGATGTCAACCACTGGATGAATGGCTTAAAACGAGAGAGAGAGAGAGAGAGAGAGAGAGGGAGAGAGAGAGAGAGAGAGAGAGAGAGAGAGAGAGAGAGAGAGAGAAAGAGAGAGAAAGAGAGAGAGAAAGAGAGAGAGAAAGAGAGAGAGAATGAGGAGAGAGAAAAAATGAGAGAGAGTGAAAGAATGAGAAAGAGAGAGAAAGAATGAGAGAGAGATAGCCTGATGGGTTTTTGATACTTCAAGCCTCAGTGGCCAATATCCTCAGAAAATTACAAGCTGATAAGGAATTAGTTGAAGAACAATAAATTTTGGGTCATTTTCAACCTTCTGTATCTCCATGGAATACCCCATTTTTTTTATCAGAAAGATGCATTTTCAATTAAAAGTACCTTCCTTGAAATTTTGATCTCATTTTTGGTACAAAGGACTCATAATCTAATTTTTTAAAAGAATCATATTTCCAAGTGGTGGTGGCAAACACCTTTAACCCCAGCACTCGAAAAGCAGAGACAGGTGAATTTCTAAGTTCGAGGCCAACCTGGTCTACAGGGTGATTTCCAGAACAACATGGCTACACAGAGAAACACTGTCTTGAAAACTCAAAGAGAGAGAGAGAGAGAGAGAGAGAGAGAGAGTTTCTATACAGAGAACAAATATGAAAGGTTTTCAAACTGACTTTCATTTTCCAAGTATGGGAAGAACCCTAGAGTTAGTAACAAAGAACACAGAACACAACACATAGCAGACAAAAGTACAAAGCACACTCAAATAGAAAGAAAGGCATCAAAATAGTGAATGTGAGTACCTTTTTAATGGAGCACAAACACTCTCCCATTCTCCATGAGAACCCAGTAAAATCCCTGTTGTCTCCAAAGACTTTGAGTAGGAATTCATCCAGTATCCTTTCTCTTCTATTTGGTTAGAGCTGACTCAAACCTGCAAGGTCCAGGACAGAAAAAATAGACTCCCTCATCCAATTTGGTATGTGTGTTTCCAGGTAGTGTTACAGATCCTAACATGCTTAGACCACTAAAATAGAGCACATCTATTCTACCACAGTTATGGAAGGCAACATTGTAAAAATCAAGGGGCTGGCTAGTTTTCCTAGTTGCTGGCACTGTGGTTGGCAACCTGTAGGTTGGTAGTCCTTGTGACAAATTTCACAGGAGTTGTCTAAGACGATCTGTATGTCAGAAATGTATGTTATAATTCATATCAGTAGGACATTTCAGTTATGAAGCAGCAAAAAATATTTTTACGGTTGGGGCACCACACAGCATAAGGAAGTATATATATGAAGGAACCGCAGTATTAAAAAGGTGGAGAACCACTCTATTGAACTTTGAAAACCGAAGCATGGTGTGCCTCCCAGACTGTCTTTGACATGAGTCTGAGATATACTTCTGACTCTGATCTTCTTGTTACCTTTTGTTTCTTGTGATCATATGGGGATAACCTAGAAAGTATATTCAAATGCACTATGTGAGAGCATGTTCAGAATTCATTTTGTGAAGCAATGTGCTCTAGTATATTTAGGACAATCGCTGTCTTTGGGACCAGTCCTCTTCTGTATGCCTGTGTGTCATTCATTTTCTCTTTATTTGTTTATTGTTTTTTGTTTTTTCGAGGCAGGGATTCTCTGTTTAGCCCTGGTTGTCATGGAATTCAATCTGGAGATCAGGCTGGCCTTGAACTCATAAATTTGCCTGCCCCTGCCTCTGCCTACCAAGAGCAGGGATAAAAGGTATGCACCACTACACTGTCTTATTTATTATTCTGCTATTAACTTATTGTGTCTAGGTGGTTGTTTTCAATCTATTTTGTTTTATTTTATTTTATGAGGCATTTTCTTTATTTTCATTTCAAATGTTATCCCCTTCCCTGGTTTCCCCTCTGAAAACCCACTATGCCATCCCTCCTCTCAGTAATCAACAAAATACCCACTCCTACTTCCTAGTCCTGACATTCCCTTACACTGGGGTATAGAGCCTTCTCTTGAACAGGAGCTTCACCTCTCACTGATGTCCAAATAGGCCATTCTCTGCTACATGTTAGCTGCAGCCATGGGCCCCGCCCTATGTACTCTTTGTTTGGTCTTTTTTTAATTGTATATTTTCTTTATATACATTTCAAATGATGTCCGTTTTCAGTTTCCCACCCTTCCAGAAACCCTCTATCCCATCCCCTCCCCACTCTTTCATGAGGGTCTTCCTCCATCTGGATACCCATTCCCACATCGCATTGTGGTGGCTAGCAAGGTTACCTCTCTGTCTCCTCATCATTCTACAGCATATTGGTGATCCTGTGGATGATGGGGAAAAGAACACTGGATTCTGACCATTGCAGAGTACCATCCAGTACATCAATCTCAAGCCACACGTGGGTACATCTTCCTCAAAAGTATCTTGTCCTGTTCATAGCAGCTAGTTGGCTATTTGTGTACCTGGGCCAAGATTGAGGTGTCTGCTACCTGCACAAGCACTTCCCAATACACTTTGGGGATCATCTGTGCCAGGAAGTCAGGGTTGAACTCCACAGGGTTTTTGAGGATTTAAGTGGCCTGCAGGCTCAGACAGAACACTTGCATGCCCACACCCCGCACATGTGAGTTTAGCAGGTTGTAGATTAGCAGTTTCACACTGTCACATTGGAGTTCTTGACAGGACTTATTTTTTTCATCATTAATTTAGTTATCTATTTACAATTTAAATGATAACTTCCTTCACAGTTTCCCATCAACAAATCCCCATTCCAATCCCCCTCTCCTCCCTTCTCTTTTGAAAAAGATTAGTTTGTGTTATTCTTCCACATCACACTCCATCACTGAGTGAAATCAGGGCAGGAACCCATGTAGAATTATAGGCAGGGTACATGGAGCAAGGCTGCTTATTGGCTTGTTTCTCAACACAGTTTTCTCAGCTTTTCTACTTACAAAATTTAAAAATGCTTTTTAACTTTTATTTTAATATCATATATGTATATATAAAAATGTTTTGTTTGCGTGAATGTCTGTGGGCCTTTTTTGTCCAGGGTTCACAGAGTAAATAAGAGGGAGCTTGGTCCCTTGATATTGGAGCTTCATGAGGCTGTGAGCTGCCACCTGAGTTCTGTGATTCAAATCCTGACCTTCTAAGAGAGCAGCCAGTTCTCTTAAACACTGACTCATTTTTCAAACACTACCCTCAGGTTGCTTTCTTATATATTTTATCACCATCTTTGCAGAGATAGCACCACTCACTGAGTACTGGATCCTCTCCCATCAACAGTTAATCAGCTGTCTCATGTGAGACTATGCCAGGGCCTAGCAAACACAGACGTGGATACTCACAGTCAGCTATTATATGGATCACAGGGCTCCCAATGGAGGACTAGAGAAAGTACACAAGAAGCTAAAGGAATCTGCAACCCTACAGATGGAACCACATTATTAACTTATCAGTACCACGGAGCTCTGGACTCTAGCTACATTTGTATCAAAAGGTGACCTAGTCAGCCATCACTGAAAGAGAGGCCCATTGGACAAGCAAACTTTATATGCCCCAGTACAGGGCAACGCCAGAGCCAAAAAATAAATGGGAATTGGTGGGTAGGGAACTGGGGAGGAGGGTATGGGGAACTTTTGGTGTAGCATTGGAAATGTAATTGAGGAAAATACGTAATAAAAATATTTTTTTAAAAAAGAAGGACTGAAGTATCAAAAAAAAAAACAAAAACAAAAAAAAAAAACAAAAAAACAAAAAAAGGGAAAATATCCAACAGTCAAATCACACCCAGAACGACACAAATGGAATGTTTTCACCTATGTATGGAGTTAGCTTGTAAGGTTTATATATGTTTGTTTTTCATTTAGGGTAACAGAGATGAGCTATCTAGTAAGGAACCATAAAGAAGGAGGAGCTCTTCCAAGGAAGGGGAAGTAGAATATAGTGGTATAAAGGAATGAAGAAGACACTAAAATAGGAGGGTTAAATGTGGAGGGAAATATCAGGCCAAGCATCTGAGACTAGAAAGGTCATAAAACACTAAGTGAAAATCTGCCATCATAAATTTTGTTAAATAACCACAGCAGTAAAATGACTTCTCATGAATCCTAATGGCTCCACCCATATGTTAGTATATATGCCTCAGCCTTCATCAGAGGTGAGTTTCCTACAAAACTGGTAATAATCACAGAAAGACACAACTGGACAATGCACAGAGAGTGAGAGACTCAGAGAATTAAAGATTAAAGAGGATGCCTTTATCGACCTCTCTCCTTCAAGAATCAGGAATCTATACAAAGAAAAATCAGAAAAATAATCCTGACCATAGGTAGAGATAATGGATAGTATCAATGAATTGTATCATGGGTATTCCATGTTTTTTTTTGCCTAATATACACTTAAGAATGAGTGCATATTATGTGTGTTCTTGTTTTTGGGTGATGTTCTATAGGTATCTGTTAAATTCATTTGGCCCATAACTTCTGTTAGTTTCACTGTGTCTCTGAGTTCGATGGTAGGAGGATAAACAGGGAGATGGATACTTTCAGGTCACATAAGATGGAAAATTTAAAGAAAAATTTCTAAGAAAACAAATAAACATGGCTATAGCCTCATCTAATGTAGACAGATCCAATTTGAGGTTCCCTCTTCCCAGGTGACTTTAGCTTCATGTTAAGAAGGCAAACACTTACTAGCACACACAGGTTAACATAAAAGCATTTACAGCCATGTATAAAAACATCGCACAAATGAACTAAGATATTATGTGGACGTTCCATGTCATAAATTTCAGAAAGACATAATTTTTTTACAGTTTATCTCATCTTTAAAGTGTAAATCCTCAAAGGAGGGCCATGGTCCAGTGCTGTTCTCAATAGACAGCTCCTGATTTTCTAGACTCACCTCTTATATTAATCTGTGAAGTCACCTCACAATCTCACATTTCTTCTGCACAGCATTAGAGATGCCAATTAAAACTAGACTTTGGAAGTATATTAATAAGTAGGCCTTATCTTCATATTCCCTGCCCTTAATCAAGGGAAACTCGCCCAGACTAGATGTCTCAGCCATTCTCACTGACAGTTTTCCTGATAAATAGGTGTTTGAGAGAAAGAAATTATTTTAAGACCCAACCAGTTTAGTTTATCAGGATATTTGAAATGAAGCTGGCATCATTTGGCACAAAAAATAAAGAGAGTCTCCTGTTTTGTTGAGAACTGAGAGAGAATTAGGGACTGGGGCCAGGAGGGTAAGTGACTATCCTTAAGGAGAGTCAGTCCAGACCTGGAGGCTGGGTCTGACAGCATGCAGAGGAGTGCAGTTCAATTCCCAGCAGCTTCCTGGAAGGAGCACTGTTTCTCTTCAAAATGTAACAGGGATGGCACCCACAAGGGGGCAGAATGCAGTGGTGTTCTAGACTTCTTTTGAGCCATCATGGTACTGATTACCACTCTTTCACTTGCTATTACAGATGAGCAAACTCAATAGGGTGACAAGTAAGATCTGCTGACACCAGAATCTCTAATTGCAAAACCCTTACAGGGAATGCCAGCTTCCCTCCATGCTTGGAATAAAAAGAAAGGATTGGGCTCACAGGACTAAGCATCCTCTGACTAGCTTTTAGAGAAGAGGCTGCACTGAAGTCCAAAATTGAGACTTTGGTGTTTACTGAGAGTTTAAAAGCTAAGAACCTGTAACATTTGCTCTGTGGTACTGAAAAATATTGTTATGAAAAGTGTAGGAGAAAATAAAGATGAACATGTAGCTTAAGGAGCACCATTACCCTGATAGAACATCAGGCACCTGACATTCATTTAATACACTGAAATACCCTCCAAATCCCAAAAAAACCCTCCTCAAGTGTACATTACAAGTTTCTGCTCCGGCTCATAAGATACAAGTGTTCAAGAAAACACAATATGGCACTAGTCAGAAAAAAAAAGTCATTTATTGATCAACTTGCCTTATTGACAAAAAATATCAGCAATGGGTTGACGTTGCTTAGCACCTACATAAATTTGGAGTAAATAGAAATAAAATTTCAGTAACAGATCAGGAGTACAATAAAAACATTATAATGTTACAGTAATATGGAGAGAAATAACTAGTGTTAAAGAATTCAAAACCCTGTCTAAGCTAGAGATCTGACTCGATGGTAGTGTTTGATTTACATACATGCTAAACCCACCACCAGAAAAGAAAAACAAAACAGACACCAAAAAAAAAGATACTCACAATTCAGTTTATCTGTTTGTTGTGAGTAAATCCACAGCAAATATGAATGGTCAACAACACAGGAAGGTATTAATCACAGGAAGTCACACACACTCACCCTCATGCACACACACACACACACACACACACACACACACACACACACACACACACACACACACACACACACAAGGAAAAAGAACACAGAAGAAAAAAGAACAGTCCAGTCAGGAAGCTATTGAAGAGAGTCCTTTAAAACTTATGATAAAGAAGATAAAGTGTATTTCTTCACAATTGGTGGTTTCTGGTGGACAGTAATTAAGGATTCATTTTTATAGTTGGTGTTTGATATTTTCTAGGATCTTCTTTTTATAACCCCTAACGCTAGATAGAACAGAAATAAGGGTATATTAGAAAATCTCTGAATTTAATTTTTTTCCTTTTTCTTCTCCTTTAATTATGGCTACTAACAAACCACAACCAACTTGTGTAACCAACCACCAACCACCAGACTAAAAGTACAAGTTTTGACAATAAATCTTGTGCAAAGTTAATGCAGCAGGAGTTCTTCACTAATGGATGTTGTGAGTATGTAAATATAGTATTCCACCAAAGACTTACTAACTCTGATTTCTATACTTCTTGCAGTCAGCTGTTTACTATTTTAATATTAGTCATACCTGTTCTATGCAGTGCCATGTGTGTTGATGAAAATAATTTTCATCTCGGGAACACAAATGAAATGCAAATATTGTGTGTAAATCTCTGTTAGTGTTGCTTCATGAACATGATTTATCCATGGAGTTACAGTACTAATGCTCTGTGCATTCAGTATACTGTGTCTGTGATGATAAAGAGTCTCACCATCGATAACACACACACACAGGACACACTCAGATCCTTCTGCAGCATAGCTTTAATCCATCTCAAGAGAAAGATGATTAGCTTTTGGGCGAGGAGGCTTAGAACACAGGAAACTTGGTCCTTAAATAGACCACAAGAAGTGTTAGAGACATATTTCACCCTAAGGGCTGCTCACTATCAGCCCATATGACGCCACAGAACAGGAAGGGCACAAAGAATGGAAAAATACCCCAGCACATACACAGACTATTTCTTTACCAGTTAGAACAACGGATGTCAGCGCCATCTTGTAATGGAGATTGAAAGGGCATCTCCTCACAGTATACATTCAGTGTACATAGCTAGATATTCCTATTTAGTATTTTATGATGTACTATACATAACATACAGTGTATACTTAGAAGATGAATCCAGTACAGGATTTTTAAAAAGTTGTGTGAGAGCTTTGTGATAATATATATATATATATATATATATATATATATATATATATATATATATATATATATATATATATATATATATATATATCTTAATAGACTTGGCTGAGTTTCTGGAGCCATTTATGTTTTCTTTTCCAATGAATCATAATTTCCTTTTATTCTGTGACTGGGAGAGACAGACTTATTATAAGAAAGAAAACCATTAGCCTGGGATCTCTCCTATTATAAGTATTCCTTGGGTCTGGGTGGCCAATTAGACAGAAACCATATCTTGGTATACTGGTTGTAATCTGAGAAATTTGTTGCAACCAATCACTCCATCTCTCAGGACACTTGAGTTAATGTAACTTCCTAAAAGGTCTAAAAATTAGAAAGACACACACTAGGTACATGCACACCACACATTCTGACTCTGTCTCTGATTCTGAATCTCCCTTTGACTGTCCCTGTGACTCTGCCTGCCCTTCCTTTTCTCCTTCTTCATTCTCTATCTCAGCCTGTTTCTCAACCTCTGCATCTGTGTCTGCCTGTGTTTCTTCCTTTTCCTCTTCTTTTGCTTGTGCAGCTGCCTATTCATTAGTGCTGAGATATCATGCAGAATAATGTAGTTTTAGAACTGATCTACTGTGGAATTTGTTTTACCTCAACACTAGGTGCCTGTCTACCTACTACTAAAACCATTTAATTGAATTTGAATCTTCAATATAATCAGAGATGTATCCAAATTCATAGGGCAACAATTGCTATGTAACTGTCTGATGCTCATCGGTCACTGCACTGTTTTGAACAAAGAGTTTTTTAGTCAGAAGTTTAAGCACAGGCAGATAACATTATTGCAAGCATACAGTCCTGTCTTGATTTCAATGAGGTAAAAATTGGGACCCAAATCTACCAAATGATGTAATGGATTCTTTCTGTTTTCAACTTTCAGGCTTTAAACTGTGTTATCTAGGGAAGTCTGGACAACACGTTAATCAGAGCTGGTAAGTGGAGACAGGAACTGAAGCAAAGACTATGGAAGAACTCTGGCTTACTCTCCTCCAGGTCATTGGGATGTGGGGTCCTAGGTGGTGTAAAACAGAAAAGAAAGAAAAAATAAGTATCAAATATATCAAAATTTTTGACCTACATCCACATTTTGAGGTCCTCTCCTAATAGTATGTGTGATCATTTGGAAATCAAGTTTTATATGGCAATTGGTAAACTGTAGAATTTTCATTATTTCTATTTTATGAATGTTTTACCTGAAGGGGTGTGTCTGCTGCCTGTGCACTAAACTGGACCGTGTAGAGATCAGAAGTTAGATAGTATTAGATCCCCTGAAATAACACTTACCTGTGGCTGTGACAAACAAGATGGGCCCTGGTAATTGAATCCTGGAACCTGTGCACAGGGGCCAATGATCTTATACTCTAAGCCATGAGCGAAAAATGGTGTAGGAATACAATCTTTCTCAAAAGGTCCAAATTCATCTAAGAGTAAATTAATTCTTATAAGGCTCTCTTAAAAAATCACCACCACTACAGCAAGAAAAAAATAGATAAAGAGAGAGAAATCTGAATAGGATGTTTGTGATCTGTTGTGAATTCTGACCAAGAGTAAGCTAATACACTATATAAAGCTGTACTGAGAAGCATTAAGAAGGCAGGTATCTCACTCTGAACAGGGCTAAGGTTGTTTCGACTTTATTGGCTTTATTCTTCTGGAGATTCTTGTCAGGAATTGCGAGCATTTACCAGACCACAACAGGAAACCTTCCATATGTCTCCTTTGGTGTCTGGGCATAGGATATGTGAGATGCATCAAGACTGATTAAAGGTCATGTTCCCTAGATGTGAAACTGTTTCCAGGAATACGATGATATACAAAAGGTCAGCTCCAGAATACATAGCATCAGGTCTTTCTTGGCCAATTAAAATTGGAGCCAAAATCTCAAGAGACAATGTATGTATTGGACAGACTTGCTGCTATCACACAGGTCGTGGCTTCAATTTCTAGCAATTACATTGTGACTGTTTCTCTGTCTCTCTATCTGTCTCTCTGTCTCTCTGTCTCTCTGCCTCTCTCTCTTTCCTTCTAACTTTCCCACTCTCTGTATTGCTATCTCTCTGTATCTCAGTCTCAGTCTGTGTTTCTCTCTTTCCCTCTCACTCCCTGCCCCCCCTTTCTTTCTCATCCTCCCTGTAATTCCAGCAGCATATGCTGCTGTATCCTCTTCTGTCCTCTGATGTATTACATATATGAAGTGTCCATGCAAACTGTAATGTTAGCAAACAACCATATCTGCCTTCGCAGATTGAAAAAATAAATAAATAAATAATGTCTAGATTAGGAGTCTCAATTATCTGTGAAAGATAGGAGAGAGTGATCACTGCCTGTCACCTCATTTAGAAACAGAGTACCCAAGAAATAGAGCCTACTCCACACACCCATGGAATGAACACCACATGCAAGAGGAGGGATTTTGGAAGAGGAACTTATTCCTGGTCTTTCCAAGAGGAGTGTTTTGGTGGGTGAGCACATCAACAGAACAGAGTTCTCACAGCATGTAATTGCCCCCTCCCACCAGAAACCAAAGTCACCTTGGTGGGACCAGGAGCAGTTCACCTGCCTCTTCAGGTTGCTTTTGTTTAACTGCCTTTGGAGACAACAGTTGGAGCTGCTGCTACCTGCTGGAAAGTTGGCTTCTAATGGGACAATTAATTGGTCTGTAGAATTCAAACAATTTTGGACCCTATGAAAGTAATGGATTGTCCAAATGCTCCCGGACTGAGAATCTTAGGGAAGCTCTAGGTTTTTTCTTAATCTGTAATGTCATTTAGACATTAGAGCAAGCAGAGATGATTTGCTCCTTCTCTTAGGCAATCAGATTTTATTCTGGAAGACAACCGTTGTGAGCCTTGAGAGGGTTTGCTGGAGGAGAAGGGATATTGACAGTGCTCTACCCAACCTGCAAGGCACACAGCTAGACCTTGTTCCCTCTGATGCATAGAAGTGTCTGATGGTATTAGATGGGATTCTTGATGAGGACAGAATCTGAGGAAAGGTTCCTGGTAGAGAAATGAAGTGCAGTTATACAACCTAGAAAGTATATACCATTGATCATTGTGAGCCTGAAACAGAAAGCACCCAAGCATTGGACCTAATGTATGATTGGTGAAACAGATTGAAGAGATTTTGTTTGTTTTGAATTCTCTGTATAGGTATGGATACATTGTCTCATGGGAAGGGGGAGTGTGGATTCCCTGTGGTTACTAAAATAGAAGAAGTTGTAAACAGCCAATGGAAATGTGGCAAGTCCAAGTGTATGCTGTGCATGAGCTGCCAGTGTTCAGAAATGCTGAGCCATCACTTCAGATTCAATAAGATATTTAAATAAGAAAACCAGAAGAAAAAACTTAAGGGGACTGTTGTGAATTTTAATGAGACATTTTTAATTATTTTTACTGATTTATATAACATATGCCAAATGGTGTGTCCAGTCTTTTAAACATGGCTTGATTGTTCCTTTCAAAGTATCTTGATTATTACTCCCAGAGACAGGATTTACAATCTGTACATTCAAATTATTATTTGTACTTTCCAATTCCTCCCTGTTTCTTTTTTTTTTTTTCCTCTGGAACTGGATATTTCTGTATAGTCCTAGATTTCTGTGCTTTCCTGTGCAGATCAGCAGAGAATTCATCTCTACCTGGTTTTGATTCCCATATCCTGAGATTAAAGTCCTTTCTAAGCAGATCTCAACACCTTTTTTTAAAATTTTCTGTCTCACAGTTCTTGAAGAATAGATGGGGGAGCAGAGAAAATTTCACCCCAAAAAATTGGCAATTAGTGGCTGCAGGTGTGAGGGCCTGTTTTCTTCATAGATTTGGCTCCTCAGAGGCTGCCCATGTTCCAGTGGATGTGTTTCCCTAACCACACATATGTAGTCAGCACTAAATTCACTCAGTGGACTTTATTAAAATGTGCATGGAATTAAAGCTAAAAAGTGATACAGGAGAAATGGAGAGCAATTCAAGGAGGAGAAGATGGGGATGGATTTACTCAAACTCATTATGTTTATGTACAAAGTTCTTCAGCAAAACATTTAAAACTAAGTAAGTAAGTAAATAATTAAATAAGTAAGTAATAAGCAAGCAAGCAAGTAAGTAAAAAATAAATATATGAGTAAATAAACAAATATATTTTTATGCAATATCACGTGCAATAGGCATGAAAGTTTGTGTGTGTGTGTGTGTGTGTGTGTGTGTGTGTCTTTGTGTGTGTGTGCATACATGCATACAGGAGTGTTTGCAGGTATGTAGCAGTTTGATGATTAGAATATCCTTGGCCCATGGGAAGTGGCACTATTAGCAGATGTGGCCTTGATCATTGTGTAGGCTGGCTTTTATCTAGTGCTCAAACTCTGCCCAGTGATGAAGAGAGATGCTTTTCCTTGCTGCTTTGGCCACAAGCTTCCTCCTGTATGCTTTCAGATTAAGATATAGAAAACTTCTTTCCTTCTACATCACCCCTTCTACCTGGATGTTGCCATGCTTCCCACCATGATAATAATGTACTGACCTGACCCTCTAAAACTGTAAGACAACCTCTATTAAATTTTCCTTTATAAGAGTTGCCTGAGTCATGGTGTCTCTTCACAGCAATGAAACCCTATCAAACATAGGCAGAATCTTAGCCTGATTTTTAATGTTTTCAAGATGATTACAGCCAACATGCAAGCACAAAGTAAAGATGATGAAGGAGTCTTATTTTCACCTTGTTTCTTTATGTTTGAATGAAAGCTGGGGATTGGAAGAATTGGAGAGTGATGGAAAGGAGAAAGTAAGAATGCACAGACCTGTTGGGCTCCTGCCACTTGCTTTTGCATTCAATATTTCAAATTTTAAAACAACAACCAACAACAATAACAAACAATGACAGGACGCCCATATAACAGACTCAGAGAGAAGAAACCAAAGGACATGACCTACTTGTACCTCACTTTCCAGCTAATGTCTGGTGTATTGAGCCGATGGATTTTGCTGTCAAACCCTGATGATTAATTCCTAGATTGGGTCCACTAACACAATGATGAATGAAACTGTGGCCAATACGGACAGACTATTGTTTTTTTATCCTGTACAATCAAACCAGTAGGAAAATAACAAGCACAACTCACATATATGTATATTTGTTTTTTCACACTTACAATTGGAATTGTTACTATATATCCCGGTTCTTTGCATTTTATCTCCATTAGTGTGTTGTTTTCACTCTTTACTTGCTGCATAGAAAACTGCTTCGTTTACACTATGTTTCATTTAGGGTGCACAATGGAAGCTAAAGACTAACTCCATCCATTACAAAGCAGGGCTCTCTGTCCTTTTTCCTGAATTGAAATGAAACTATTTTCAAAAAGTATTTTACACATGCCTGGTTCAGTTTCATTAAGATTGGGTGTGAAATTTTCCCACAGTCTCAGGTGTCTCAAACTAGTGGAACAGTCTAGCAAGTTTGTGGAACATTTGGGACTGTTCCCTAGCAGAAATAGGTTACTTTGGCATAATTGAGGGCGCTGGCTATTTCTGACCTAACTCTTGGCTGCTTATTCCACAAAAGTGTAAGAAGGCCCCATGCTGGCCCTCAATGAAACAGATCAACATTTTGTTTCCTGCCATGCTGTCCCAGTCATGACAGTTTGTCCCCGGTGAGTGTGTGCTCTAAATATCTCTTCTTGGACATTGATTGTATCAGGAGTTTTGACCCCTTGATATAAAAATAATTATTGTAATTGTAATCTCTGCTTGTGTGTTTTGTGACATATAGAAGGCTGTCAATTTTGCCTACATGAATTTTTAATGTGTGTTTTTTTCTTTCATATTTAAAATTGTTCTCAATTTTCATAAGAGTTTCAGCACAACCTTCACATTTAGGGACACAATCTTCCAAATGGCTACTCCTCTGGATCTCAGTAAATGGGAATATTCCATAGCTTCATGGCCTGAGTGAGAATTGTCAATTGTTTCTATTTCCATTTTTAGATTATGGATGGTTTTGTTCTGCTCCTTCACCTGTTTGATTGTGTTTTCCTGAATCTATTTAACAGATTTTTGTGTATCCTCTTTAAGGACTTCTACATGTTTATCTGTGTTCTCCTGCATTTCGTTAAGAGAGTTACTAATGTCCTTCTTAAAGTCCTTCATCATCACTATGAGAAGTGACTTTAGATCCATGTCTTACTTTTAGGGTGTGTTGGGGTTCCACTTGATATGGTGCAAGTGTTGGGTGCTGATTATTCCAAATAACTTTGGTTTCTCTTGCTTATTAACTTATCCTTGCCTCTCACCATCTGGATATCTCAAGTGCTACATGCCCTAGCTACATCAGACTGTCCTTCCTGTGATATTGGTTGTGTCATAACTCTTTAAAGTCTAGCTGTCTCTGTGATCCTGTTATTACGGTATACTGTGATTATGAGATGCTGGGGGTATCTGACATCCTGGGAGTCAAGCTGCCCTTGGAACCTTGAGATCCTGGTGTGACTAAGCTCCTAGGATCCTGGGATCCTCTGACCCTGGCCATATTAGATCTTCAGGTAGTGGAGCTTCCTCTGGGTGTTATGGGGCTGGCTGCTGAGTTTGCATCCAAGGACTGCTCAGGGCCCTGTCCCAGACAGAATGGATGCAATCCATACCACTGGTCTGGTGGAGTTCCTGCATGCCTGTGTCTTTCTGGTACCCTCTACTCCAGGTGTTGGGGAATGATGTTGTGTCTTCCTCTTGTCTGATCATCGGATCCTATGAATGTTAGATGATTGGCAGTGGAGTTGCCTCCGGGTGTTATAAGGCTAGCTACAGAGTTTTCATGCAAGGTCTACTCAAGGTTTTGGCTCCAGAAATAAAATATTTTTTAAATGATGTTTCTTGTAAACTTACCTGTCTCCAAAAGTACCTGAAATATTTTTACAGGGATTGATTTAATCTCATAAATTGATTAAGGAAAAATGACATCTTGATGATTTTGATATATCCTAACAGGAAAAAAATAATGGACATCTCCCACTAAGTAAAAAATATTTCGGAAGCCAGGTGGTGGTGGCACACACCTTTTATCTCAGTTTTTGGAAGGCAGAGGTAGGCAAATCTCAGTTTGAGGACATTCTAGTCTACAAAGTAAGTTTCAGAATTGCCATATATATTAATAATAATGATAAAATAAATGAAAAACACAGTATTGAAAAGGAATGATAATTTTAAATTATGTACATATGTGCCACATGTCCCTGTGTACATATGTGAATACACTTAAGTTGTTTTTTTCAATTAGATGTTTTCTTCATTTAGATTTCAAATGCTATCCCAAAATTCCCCTGTATGTTCCCCCAACCCTTCCCCTTACCCACTCACTCTCATGTCGTAGGCCTGGCATTCCGCTGTTCGAGAGCATCAATAATAATGGGAACAGAGAGAAGCGGCTGAGCCTGGAAACCAGAGAGGGGGCTAATCATGGCACTCAGTTTGCAGTTTAGTTTGTTTCAAGAAACAAATATACTTTCTATCAATGAGGTTTGTAAATGAACAGGAAATATTTTCATCTCTCAGACTGGAAGGTGTTTATTTTATAGTGTTTATAGATATTTTGGGACTATTTTATTATAAGCAATTAAAGCCAGGTAAGTTTTTACATACCTGTAATGGTACTAGCATGGAATGCTGAACCTCAACACTCTAGACCTTCCTGGAGAATACAAAACATACTAACTGCCTATCTCAAAAATCAAATGAAATGAAATAAAATTAAACCAATGTACCTTTGGTATTTGTATATCATCCCTTTGGAAACTAATAAGATAATGAATCAAAAAAATAAACTTCAATTATTTTATTAGTCATAAACATAATTAGAAATGATAAGAAGGTTAAAAAATCAATACAGATAGGGAAAGGGAGAGACCTGGGTGGGAAATGGGACAAGAAGGAGAATAGAGGAATTTTATCAGGTACTGTGGTTGTGGGAAACAGGACTGAATTGATGAAGACCAGCGAAAAGAATGGAAACAGGCAACTTTGTGAAGGAGGAAATGAGAAAACGCTCTAGAGTATACCAGAGACCTGGGATGTGAGAGACTCTCAGGAATTAAAAAAAAACAAACAACAACAAAAAAAAACATTAGATGAAATGCCCTCCAGTGGGGAGAGTAGAATTGTAGAGGTCTCCTCCCAGCAATCCTCTCCTGTATGTGTGTTGGAGGCCTCATATCAGCAGGTGCATTCTGTCTCTTTGTTGGGCCACAATTTCAGACATCTTGGGGGAACACTTCAATTGAGACAGGTATCCTACCACAGGGATGCCCTCTTCTTTAATATCTTTGACCTCATTAATTCAACAACAGGGGTCAGATGCTTCAATCCATTGATTGGGTGAAAATATCTGCATCTGAATCATAAAGCTGCTATTTGGGTCACTAGGAATATTTCTTAAACTTGTTGCAGTGGGTATAATAGCTAATAAATAAAAAAAAATCTCTAAAAATATATATTGTATATTGTAACAGAAATATAATGTTGGTTCTAAGGCCCCTGTTTGCATTCAGTTCAAGATACAGGCATTAATCTGTGTTTCTCTGTGTTTCTTATAATGATTGTGGGTAACTGAAATAAGCAAAGCTAAACCAAACCAAACCAAAAGCAACAAACGTGTCTATACATTGTCTTTTCTTCTACTGATTCACAAGTTGTTAAAGTCCATGCTCTTGGATGTAACTACAGTTTGGAATTGTCCTCCTCCTACTCTGACTCAGAATAACAGTTTGCATGAGCTCAGATACCTTACTTTGTAATCTGAGTGCATGTGTGATTTAGATATTAGTTGATTGCTAAGAGAAAGCACAAACTGTGTAGGAAAGTGAATGAATGTTGCAGATGACATGCCAATATCATCCCCTTTGTAGGAGAGAATATAAGAGAATTTTTATTCATACTAAGTGTTAGAGGAATATATATATTGAGAGAGAGTGAGAGAAAGAGAGAGAGAGATATTTCATCACATAGAATAGAATATTGTAGAGCACTGATATCAATTTTAGTACTTATATTATATATTGCTTTTGCAGAAGACCTGCTTGCAGTACACAGCCTCTGTATGTTTCTGAATTCAGATACTTGTAATATTAATGCTAGGATGACTGTACTTATGAAGAAATAATGAGCAGGTGAAACAGTGAGATGCAGATGTATGCAAACAACCAATGGACAGAATCTGCAGAACCATTGGTTTAATTTGAGAAAGACTGAAGGAGGCTGACAGGACCAGTTGTCTCAAATACTATGGACCTAGAATTCTCCCAAATGCTAGACAACCAAACAGGCAGCATATATGAACTATCAGAAGGTCTCTAAAACATACACAGAAAAAAATCTGCTTGATCTCTATTCAATCAGAAATGATGTACCAAATTCTCAACAAACTAGAGACATCAAGGTGTTTAGAGATCCGGTAGGATGGGGACTTGCCCTTGGAGACAGGGGATGGGCAGTAGATATGGGATGTGGAACAGTAGGAAGGTGGACAATGAATGAACTAATTAATAAAAAACAATAGTGCCACATAATCAGGTCCCCTATACTCTAATTCTGCAATCGGAATCCAAGAAAACTCACATGTTCCCATAATAACATACTCAAAAAAATTAAATATATATAACTGAAATGTCATGATTTTCAACGTTATTTTACAAAGAAATTCACTGGAACAAAGATTTTCTTTGGTTGAACTCATTTACATGCATTTGCTCTCCTAGTGTACCGAAAATATAGGTTATTCTCCATATAAATGGCCAAAAATATACTAACATAGCTTTCATCTGGATACACTCCAATTTTATCTTTCATTAGAATGTAATCTGGATTCATTTGGACATAAATTAAATTTATATTTAAAATTCATTTAGTTGGTGTAAGGTGGAGGTAAGATAAAATATCAGGGTCATGTTGGTTTTCATTTCTCTACTGATATGATCATTGATTTCAATAAACAATACCCTGCTGGGGGCTGAGAAGATGGCTCAGTGGAGTTCATGTATTCTCAGCACCTCTGTAAAATTCCAGGCATGTCTATTCATATCTGCAACACTGTGGGGTGGAGACAGGTAGATATCCCAATAGTGTATTGGACAGTCAAACTAGTCAAAATGGTGAGAGGGTTTCACTCTAAGAGAGCAAGTGTTGAAGATATTCTACTCATTACTGAACATATGTGTATGTGTGACATCAGACTTGGGAACAGACACTGCACTCATATACAGACACTAATCACCCTACCATACCACCCATAAAACCTTGAGTTCCGCAGATCTATAACCCATGTGTCTCTAAGTATGAAATACGAAGTTTTATATTCTCATTGTCTTGTTAATTCTGTTTTCTGTCAAATGCTAGAAGCTAAACCAATGTATTCTCAGACTCTGGATGGTACGTCATAACTTTTGGTCTTTCTGGAATAGCAACCAACTATCAGCAGAGACACTTTTCAATTTACCCTGGCTTACAGGTTCAGAAATTCAGCCCATTATCATCAAGGTAGGAATATGGCAGGATCCTGGCAGGCACGTGCATTTGGAGCTGAGAGTTCTACATCTTCATCTGAAGGGTGCTAGGAAATGATTAGCTTTCAGGCAGCTAGGCAGAGGGCATTAAAGTCCATGTTCACAAAGATAAATTTCTTTCAACAAGGCCAAACTTACTTCAACAAGGTTATTAGCTCCCAGTAGTGCCACTCCCTAGGCCAAGAATAGTCAAAATATCAAATGTGTTTTTGAATGTTTGTATTTATGTTAGTTTGGGTTTTATTGCCATGAAGAGTCTCCAGGATCACAGTAACTCTTAAACACTTTGTAACTTGTTTTCAGAGGTTTACTCCATTATTATCATGACTGGAAATATGGAAGCATTCTGACAGACACAATGCTAGAGAAGGAGCTGAGAGTTTTACATCTTGATACACAGGTAGAAGATGGAGACTGTGTGTCACACTGGGGACAGCTTAAGCATAACGGACCTCAAAGTCCACAAGCACAGCATTACATTTCCTCCAAAAAGGCCACATCTACTCCAACAGGGTCACACATACTTCAACAAGGCCACACCTCCTAACAGTGCCACTCCTACTGGCACTATTTGTTCAGGATCTTTAAAAGTATTCTTAAAACTTTTCAATGGACAAAAGGTAACTTTAATGAAATAATACAGAACGATTGAAAAAATTAACTGGAATATGGATGTCTTGGTTACTGTTCTAATGATGTGAGACATCATGACCACACCAAATTATAAGATGAAATATTTAATTGTGGTCTTACAGTTTCAGAAGGCGACTCCAGGACATCATGGTAAACACCATGGCAACACGCAGGCACACATGTGTAGAGCAGTAGCTGAGAGCTCACAAGCAATACTACAGACAACAAACAGAGACAGAGAAAGACAGAGAATGAAAGAGAGAGAGAGCGACAGAGATAGAGACAGAGACAGAGACAAAGAGACAGAGACAGAGAGAATCAGGAGAGAGTAAGAATGAGAGAGAGAGAGCCTGATGGATTTTTGATATTTCAAAGAATAGTGACAAAGCTCCTTTAATAAAAATACAAATCCTAATTCTTTCTTAACATCTCACCACCTGGAAAACTAACACCTTTGAATATTTGAGCTTCTGTGGGCCACAATTTTTCAAACAACTAAAGTATGTAAAGGAAAATGAAATCTAGTAATAAGTGTCCATGTCACTTTGTAGTATATCTTATATCATTACTTGTCTTTTCTCAGAGGTAAGGGTTATTTGAATAACAAGAGACTAATCAGTCATCACTATCACATAAGCCAAACGCATCCTAACCCTGCCAGATTTCTACTTGAATAATCACATTGACATTACTTATTTGTACGGAAACATAGCCGTTCTCCCTGATTTAGTTAAAAGTGTGGGACCTGTTGATGTGCAATTAATTTTGTTCACAATGGGACAAAACAGAAGCCTACAGCATTGACTGTATTGTTCCTGAGAGCTGAAGATTTCACTTCCATTTAATACAATGTTATAAATATGATTTTAACACAAGCCTAAAATCTCAAAAAAGCTTTGTTTTCATATTTTCATTATTTACAGATCATTCTATGCTATATAAAGGAACATAGAGGAGGAAAGCTGTTTGGAGTCACTGACACACACACTTAACTGAGGTTTCCTTTGCACAGTAAGAAGATATACCCATCATCTATATCTTGGGAGTTTGCTCCAGGAACTATAATGATATAAAGTCCTCAGGTTTCTAGTCTAAAACAACATTGCTTTTGAATATAAGCTATGCAAAATAACCTCTTGCATATTTTAATCATATTTATGTGAGTCTGCATAGAGAACTGTACAGGTAAGTTCAGAGGCTAGGGAAGGGTATAGTGTGATCTACTCTTTTCCTACATAACTTATCCCCTTGTGACTGGGTTTCTTGCTGAGCTGGCTTTCAGGAAGCCACAGTCATCTTCCTATCTCTGCCCCTCCCAAAATCATAAGCACTGGTGTTGTAGGTGAATGTTTGAACACACACATGGCATTGTCTCTGGGCCATATCCCCTGATCCTTCTTTATTTTAAATAATCTCTGGATTACTTTTGCACTTAATGTAATGTAAGTGCTATAAAATGAGTTGCTATTTAGGAGATTGAAATATAAGTGGTCTGTATATGTTCAGTAAAGACATTGTATATTAAGAACTACATTAATTAATTCCTTGAGAACTTCATACAATTTTTTTGATGGAATTCACTTTCCAATTCTCTTGATAACTCCTCCCAGACTAAAACCAGACCCATTCCCACCTTAATCCTCCTCCCAAGTTCAAGTCTACTTTTCTCCCCTTTGATACAACCCAATTCATATCAATTGTGTTGCCCCTAAACTCTTGGACATGCGGAAACCAGTAGAGCATGGCAAACCTATCACATACAAAAGCCTTACCTTTGATGAAAACTGATTCTCCATCCTTCATCAATAGTCCATATATTCGCAGATGGGGATGATGGATAGTGATACCATACCACTTAGGGATGAAAGGCAGACTGGCCTGATTTTGTGCAGATAGAGACATACAGTGTCTCAGTGACCTCTCTGCCTTACAAGATTTCTACCATCTCTTCCGTGAGAGTTCCTAAGACAAAGCTCCTCTACTGCTTGCCTCTTTCTGTGAGTATGTGTGTATGTACAAATATGTCTATATTATACATGTCTCATTTTACATGCAAGTCAACACATAGTGTTGTTTGCAATCAACTACTGGCACTATTTAACACTAGGCAATATGCCTTGAGGCAGACATGGTGGACTCCGTAACAGACAGAACGTAGAGATGGCTAGAAATCATCCCAATTAGTTGTAGTATAGGTGCAATTTACACTTTTGACCTACATTTCTGTGTTCACCCTATGGTTTTAAGATGCAGAGATGGGGGACAAAGACCCATAAATTGCATTGCAATTTCGCTCTTCTTGAACTCACATTTATAAAAGCTCCTGGAGGTGCTGATGCTGTTTACCTGAACATTTTCCTTTTGGAACTGCTTGATAGAGATACCCTTAAAGAGACAGATATATCCTATCACTTTGTGTAGCATAAAGAATGATGTGGTGAAATGGGTTTGAAATGTCTGTCCTGGGTCTTTGATGAAGGTTTTGGTCCGAAGTACAATGTTCATAGGTAGAACTATATACTCAATCTGAAAAGTGATTGGACCCTGAGGCCTTTAATCTATGCGTTGATTAATGGGTGTGAATGGAAGGGGTGAGAAACTTGTAAAGGAACATGGTCATTGGGAACATGTCTTGGAAGGTGTTTATTGTATTTGGTTGCTTCCTGTGTTGATGTTTACTGTCTGCCAATAATTTGGACAATTGTGCTCATTCATGCCCCTTTCATACTCTTGTGACCATGGACCTGTTTTCCTTGTTGCTAGGCATCTTGTAACAGTGATGAAAATGATTGACATGAATATGACTCATTAGTGATACTAAACTCTCTGGTCCAGAGGAACCATGGCTTAATTCTTTAAGTTTTTTTTTTTCTAGAAATTTCATGCTATCAGTAGACCCAAAGTTACCAAAAAGTTGTATCTGGAATATTCAGACAGTGTATCTGTTGTTTTAGAATTAAAGAACTTTGCAGCTTCCCACACTGATCCTCCCTCTGCCTTCAGTACTGTATTTTAATAGATTGCAATATCATATGAAGAAGCAGAAAATGAGGGGAAAATGGAATGGAGTTGAAAATGTGTTAGAATCATTAAATTATACACTTAAAGAAATCAATTGATTTTTTAGTATACAAAGGAAACTTCAAAAAAGCACTGAAAAGGCTTGGCCAACTGTGCAGCTGCTCATGGGAGTTGGTATTTGTCATATCTCCTGTGATGTATCTATTAATAGTAGTGGTTTTATTACAGATGAATAAGACACCAATATATGCATGAAGGGATAACACTGAGTTGCCCCAGGAGAAAGAAATCAGGTAAAATTCATCGGATCTATTGATGAGGAGATTTTTTTTTCTCATAGCTGAGTTGGCAGAAAATTGGACAGATTGGGTTGTACCCCAGTAAGTGTAACACACAGTAGAATGTGGGGGGTTGTGTGGCTATAGGACATATTCACATCATTTCACCTATTATTGAGTATCAATGCTGATGAAAGAAGTTATCCTTCACTTATGCCATGCATGGAAGTGGGTCTATGAAGGGGCAGAGAGGAGGAAATGCTGTTCAGTAATGTTTGGGTAGGTTGTGGAGTCAGTAAAATATTCCTGTGATGGGACTTTATTTTTTCCCAATCTTGACAATCAACGGATACCTGATCAGAGAGAGCAATTGAAGATCTGTCTCTATTCACTTGGTTATTAGGTAAGTCTATAGGATATTTTCTTGGGTAATGATTGATGTGGGAGGGCCCACCACTGTGGCTAAGCTCAACAGTAGTCATTTTAATTGGGAGCCTTTTAGACTGTACTAAAATAATAAAAGCTGATCAAGCCATAGAAAATTGGTAGTTTGAATAAGAAAGTTCTCTATAGACACATATATATGAATACTTAGTCACTGGGAAGTGGCAGTGAGTTTAAAGATTAGAAGGAATAAGAGAATGTGTGTCTTTATTGGAGGAAGTGGGTGTGTCAACAAGGATGGGTTTGAGTTTTCAAGAAGCCAAAGCAATGGCAGAATCTCTCTCTTTGCTTAAGGATCAATAGTTCTCTATTGCTCCAGTGTTGGGATCCCTTCCTTGGTGAATGACCAAACTTCTGAATATGTAAGCAAGCCTCTAGTTAAATGTTTTGTTTTCTAATAGTTGCCTTATCCATGGTATCTCTTCACATCAATAAAAGAGTGACTAAGACAGTGACAAGCCAATAAGCAGTTTTTTGCTGTTACTGATACAACTTCCTGTTTTGTCTTCCTCGGTGATAGACTATAACCCTTCTATTTCCAAGTAATTTTTGATTGTAGTATTCTACATAGTGAGAAAGAAGCAAACTAGAACATTTACATCTCAGGTAGGTACACGAGTATATCTTACCTTTAAATAAAATAAAATGTCTACACATTATTATTTGTGGTTTTAAGATAAGTGGCATTGGCACTGTTAGACATTTTTCTGATGAATGTCTTACTATGTTTATTGTTGTAAGGATCCACCATGTCCAAAGAGCAAATTCCATAGCAAAGGTTTTATTCAGCTTATACTTCCACATTGTTGTTAATTATCAAAGAAGTTGGGACAGAAACTGAAACAACAAAGGATCCTGGAGCCAGGAGCTTATTCAGAGGCTATGGTGTGGTGATGCTTATTGTCTTGCTCCTCTAGTCTTGCTTAGCTTGCTTTCTTAAAGAACCCAGGACTACTAATACAAGGATGTCAACACCCACAATGGAGTGGGTGCTCTCCCACCAATTATGAAATTTCCTAACAGCTGGATCTTGTGGAGGCATCTTCTCAACTGAGGCTCCTCCTCTTTGAAGAACCTAGATCTGGTCAATTGTTATGAAACCAGTGTGGCATTCTAAATGTATTATGTCTATGAGGAGGTGTGGCCTTGTAGGAATAGGTCGGGCCTTGCTGGAGGAAGCATATCATTTTGGGGCTTTAAAGCTCTACCAGTGTGGAAGAGACCCTCCCTGCATACAGAATACATAGTTTTTCCTGGAAGCATTTGGATGAAGATGCATAATTCTAAACTTCCTCTCCACCACCATGTCTGCCTAGACAGTGCCATATTTTCTGCCTTGATGATCGTGGAGTAAATCTCTGAACGTGTAATGAAATGTAGAAAAGCCCTAATGAAATGTTGTCTCTTATGAGTGGCCTTTCTTTGACATGGTGTCTTTTCACAGCAACTAATCCCTAAGAGAATCAGTTACTGCAGAAACTATCCCAGATATTAAAATTAATCAACAATAGAGATTATTATCAAATGCTGAAGCATACAAACTTATTCTAGAGAGGAAAATTGTAATGACTGAGTCCATGGCATTCCTGCCTCAAAAAAGAAAAAAAAAAAACAAAAAACAAAAAACAAAACAAAACCTCTCAGAGTATAGATGGAACCCAGGCAGACCTCCATGAAGTACACGGGCTCCTCAGGAAGTGACCCACAAAGTGGGCAAACTCATAACATTTGAAACCCATGTCAACTGGCGTAGAAAAGAGGTAAGCATATATGCATTGGTTACACCTTCAGTGTTTTCTGAGAATGAGGTCACATATAAGTAAAAGACTAGAATTTCCAGGCTATAGACAGGCTGAAGTTATACATAGGTATGTAGGGGGTCATGTGTTTAGAGGAGAGCTAGGTGGAACAGGCCACTGTGGGGCTTTTTATGGTTATCTGAGGATCTCATTGGAGACCTGCAAAAGATCACAGGATTCATCACAGGGAAAGAGTGCTCACGGAAGGAACTCAGGATCCATTCCAACCCAAAATTATCTCACAGCATATTCATTTTCTGTTTTACTTTACTTTTGGAACTGATTACACAAAATCAAGGTTTCTGTGATGATTTAGGGAGTCTCATAAATATAAACATTCACTAGTCTAGATTGGCTGTGTAAAAATGGACACACACACACACTCACAAACACACACACACACACACACACACACACACACACACACACACACACACACAAACACACCCATCTGTAATGACAGGCTGGCTATTTGTTAAGAAAACAAAGAAGCCAATGTGGATATGGCCCATGTTTGACTATTTCCTTAAAATTTCTCTTCTTTCTGTGTCTCCAGCTTAACTTTTTGAGAACTCCAACTTAGAATTCATTTGTCTCTCAGTGTCCTCTACTCTTTGTGTGTCCCTTATTACTTTTAATGGTCACCATCAATTAGAACTTTCTTATCTTCAATCTGGTCTGTTTTATGCATGTGAATTTTGGATTTCTTAAAAAAGATATCTTTGTGGGATTAGAGAGATGAATCAATGGTAGCAAGCACTTTTGCACCACAAGAAAAATGGATTTGGTTTCTTGATTTCATATCCAATGGCAAATAATCACCTTTAATGGCAGCTCCAGAGGACCTGACAACGCATGTCTCTGTGTTCACCTGTACTCAAAAGCACATGCCATATCCCCACCCACATAAGTAAAGATAATAAATCTTAAAATGTGAGACAGGTTTCTTTAAGTGTCATTATTCAAAGAAAACCTGATTTTCTCTGATTTCTGAGTCTATTTCAATCAGTTTTCTGGGTTTCACCTTGTGCAACAAGGCCACATTTCTTTTAAATGTCCCACTTTCCCAAAATTTTTGTTTCTCCTTCAGTCTTCACATCAGAGGTTCTACCTATGTCCTGTCCTTCTCCCCTACTTCCTAAACATCCATCTTTTTCTGCCATCCCTGCTCCTCCAAGTTCCATCTCCATTTCCTTATTCTTCATGCAGACCAGAGAAGCTGTTCATTTTAGCATGTATGATTTTAGGTGTATGTACTGTTCACCGCCTGAAATGAAACTTTCATCTTCATTTGATGTTCCTTCCACTGTAGGCCATCTCTTCCAGCAAATTGTTCACTCACAGCATGACATGTCACACATTTACATTTTTAGAACAAAATACATTTTATTGGCAAAGATACTGGGATTGTCAAAGACCCTTATATAGCTAACACAGGAAAAAAAAACTTTTTTTTCTTCCAGTCCTATATGTTTACATTTCTGTACTTTATGATTTTTCAACTTCAAGAATCTTTGGCACCATAGTATAGACATAGATATGGATGTCACCATGAAACTTGATAAAGAACACGGAAGGATTGTCTAGAACTTGGTAAACAACCTTTCCGAACTTTTTAGAACCATCTTTTCTGGTGTACTGCACCCAGTTACCTATCAACACATCACTGTCACCTCCTGATCTCTCCTCAGCCGGAGGAGTGTCTGGAATCATGTGGAGGTTACCTTCCTTGTAGTCATCCAGGAGCTGATAAGCATAGAGAGCTGGATCCTTCTTGTAGGTAATGTAAAACAAATCCTTCATGATTGGCACCTGGGCTAGCACCACCCCCCTCCAGTTGACCTCAGAGCCATCTTTCCCCTCAAATTTTTGTTGTACCGCTCTGCCAACCAGGGCTCTGGCAAGGTGGGCATCCCTCACCTGAGGAAATACTTCTATGGGAGGCAAAACCTTAAGGTTTAAAATCCTGTCATCACTGTAGAGCTCCTGTCCATAGATGCTGTCAATTCCATCATACTTCACCAAGTAAAGAGAAGGGTTTGTTGGCAGTTGACCTAGAACTATGGCCTTCCATTGGGTGACAGGCTCATTACCTTCCTTCCAACAATGAGAAATTCTGCAGCCGACAATATTCCTCAGGGTGTTGGAAGAAGACTTCCTCCTCCTCTTCTTCATGAGGGAGGACATGCTAAGCCTCTTCAAAGGTATTTTCTTCTACATGGCTGTAGCCTTGCTGTGGTATACCATACCAAACCCAGGCAGATGTCTTGTGGCTATCATTCTGTGTTCAAATATACTTGCCCATTGCCTTGGATTGAAGATATTGCCTGTTTAAACCAGACACAATGCTGTTGCTACTGTCATATATATGAGTTAGTAAAAGGCAATGGGTGTAGGGTTGGAGAGAATGCTGGACCAAGGCTCTTCTCTAATGGAAATTTTGAGCAGGTCAAGAAGGCTATGCTAAACATGTTTGGGCTTCTAAACTTAATTTGATCAAAATAAGTAGATCATAATCTAGCTATGGTGGCACACTCATTTAATCCCAGCTTTTAGAAGGCAGGGTCAGGCAGATTTCTGACTTAGAGACCAGCCTGGTCTACAAAGTGAGTTCCAGGGCAGCCAGTGGTAGACAAAGGAAAAATGTCTGCAAATCAGCTACAACATTAACAACTAAAACAAAAAACCAACAAAAACAAAACAAAACAAACAAAAAACAAAAAAGAAAAACAAACAAAACAAAACAAAACAAACAATCAAATCAGAAGTTAATAGGAGATGGTAGTAACCCAAGTCTTTAATCCTAGTACTCAAGAGGCAGAGGGAGGCAAAACTTAGTGAGATAAAGGCTAGTCTATTCTACAAAGTGATTTTCCTAACAGTCAAAGCTACACACAAACACACTCAAAGTAAAATTAAACACCCATCCAAAGAAAAAACAAACAAACAAAACAACAACAACAACAAACAAATAAATAAGGGAAACAAGGAAATTATCAAAGGGAAATTAACAAGTAATTCTCCACAGCTCAGAATAACATACTCAGATGAATATGTCTTCAGCCCTGAGCTAATTTGCCTCTTCTGAGGAACATCTCCTTGCATGTCTATGTCAATGTGGAAGTTGGTATGCCTTTTACCCAAAATGATCAAGGAGAGAACAGAATAAAGAAAATGAGCCAGAGTTGTTACCTACCCTCTCTTGTACCTGCAAGCTGTCAAATAGGTGGCAATATTCACAAATATCCCAGGGACACAGCACAACACTGGCCTTCTGTATTG